>NC_141198.1:17063073-17663073 GCF_054491065.1 Syngnathus leptorhynchus | reverse complement strand
TCTCTCTGCTTTTGATAATCCAATATACATTTCTTTAATCTTTACCCTCTCTGCATTGAGCAAATTAATTAAATATTGACAGCTAATCCAGCGAAACCACAGAAAAACAGAATGTCACAGCTAAACTGATTACTTTCAAGGAAGGGGTGAGAGACGCCGAGAGGGAGAGATGCCATCCATCTCTTGCACTATAAATGATTAAATGGCACAGACAACGATAGAATCCTGCGAGTCGCTAAACAAGTGTGCAGAATGAATGTTGCCTTTGCCAAAGTGATTCACCAGCAGTCTGTGGCTTCTTCTTGTCTATCAAATTCACCCACCATATTCTAATTCCCTTAAATGTAACCCAAGAAACAAAAGGAAAAACAAACATAACCTCATGTCGACCGCAATTTTGTGATCTGGGGAAATTGTATTTTCTACCGCCGGGATTACTGTTGCGTATCTAGTGAAATAAAGTTACATTTGATTTCTATTTTGCAGAGCTCGGGCTGAGGTCTTGCGACGTTTCGCATTTTGATTTCCAAAGATCTTGAGTGTCTGACTGATTTGTGTGATTGTGTACAAGCACGTGTGGGATTTTTGTATCAACGGCGGGTTTGGGAATCAACAGGCATAGTGACAGAGGAGCTGATTTTATTAGAGATGAGATTAGGGTCAAGTTGCAGCGGGCTGGCCGTAGGCCTGTTATTCCGATGGTGCTTGCTTACTGAACAGCTGGCCTACTTATGTCACCACGACTCACTTATTTACTTGCGCTTATTACCTTTCACCTAGGTCCAAAGTCTAGGCCAAAGCTTATTTGGCCCTACATAAGCCCAACACATTCCCATACCTGATAGTATCGTGTATTACATTTCCCTTGAACTTGAATATGAGGATTACCTACGCCAAGGACGTTATTGTTTGTATGCACGGCATCTCACAAACGAGAAGACACACCACATTGTTTGTTATATATTGAATATCGAACAAATATTTCAATAATTTCTGGACTATAAGACGCACCCTAACATAAACCGCATCAGTTGAAATTCAGGTAAAATCTTGTTTTGTTCACTTATAAACCAGACTGGACTATAAGCCTATAAGTATGTTAATGTTTACTTTCCATATATAAGAAAATATGCACAAATCATATGATATCATAAAAAATCCATAGATAAGCCGCACTGGACTTTAAGCCGCAGGGTCCAAAGCTTGTGCAAAAAGTAGCGGTTTATAGTTTGGAAAATACAGTAGTCATCTTGTATAAAACAAATTTACTGTCCACTGAAAATAACTCACGACACTATTTAAGGCTAAACCGCTGGCAACTAAAGTGAGTCCAACCCAAAGTGAAAACATCCAAATCGGGCCGTTTTCTCCCCCCGGTGTCATGTGGCCTGTTAGTGTTACAAGGGGAGCAGGTTTGTTGAATTTGCTTTTATCACTCTCACATTCTCTCATACAGGTCACTGGAAGTTCAACGTGGCACTTCATGCCAACAACTCTGAGAATCTGGGGTGGGGTGGGGTGGGGAGTATTGTTGCTCCACATGACGGTTTGTGAAGGCTGCAAGAATATTGCCGGTGAAAACGACAGCATTGTTGCCAAAAACATACGGGACAGCTTTCACTCAGAAAAGTTGACACGTTGTGCTGACAAGTATTTACTGTATTCAGGTGCGGGAAAATATATTTGAATATGCTGCAATCTCCTTTTTAAATTCACGTACTGGATGTGTTTTTGAAGCTTGATAACACTTTGTCAGCAGGACCAGAGTGTGCAACATAGCTTAATATTTTCTTTCGTGGGCACAAACTCAAAATAGTGACTGCTTTTTTTCAGCTTGAAAATCTCTCTCCTTCCTTCATTGTTATTTTTCATGTGGTGAAAACGTAACGTGGCGCAAAGTCACCCTCTCTGTATTTTATGATTTAATATTTGTATTCTCCCAACTGGAGTCAGATTACTTCACTGAGAAAAGTAACACTTTAGATTAGTCAATCACGAGGAAGGATTTGTGGGATGAGTGCAGAGGTGTTTGGGGGTGCAAGTCCTCTAGCATCATGAGGCCGAGCCAAATTCCATTCGCTCTCCTCCTCCTCCTCCTCGCTGTGAGCAGTGAGTTTTGCCCGGGGCACATGTTCCGATACGGGTTCTCATGATTGGTTTGCTGCCAACAGTTGCAAAGGTCAAGCTGCTCGGCGCTCTTTGTTGTTGTTACCTGAGAGTCGTTCCAGATCCATGTTTCATGATCGTAGCTCCATATGGGATGGATGGTGTGAGCTGTATCCAAACAATGGCTGTTTATTTTCCATTGTAAGCTTCTGCGGTGGTTTATTAAGATTTTTATTGGCTCATGTGATATTTTATTCAATCTCTTCAAGGTAAAAAAAGAAAAAGGATTTTAGTGCACTTGATAGAAGAATTTAGCAGGTACGATTGAAGCTGTCATCGCTTGAAAGAGAAACTTAATAACAAGAAAGTCATCTTCAAACCAGGAAATTTTGTCCGCTCAGCAAAAACGAGGTTTTCCTCAAATCCCTCTTTTTCTTCTCTCCATCCAATTCGCTATCCTACTCTACTTTTGCCTCAACTTCCTCTCCTCCCTTTCTTTCCATTCCATCCTATTATTGCCTTTCCACCCGCCCCGTTTTCCATATTGGCCCTTTTTCAGGGGTCTCACAGCCCAGACGCTTTTCTTCATAGAGCCCGGATAGGCGCTTCCGCAGTGAATAATTCTGAACATGATAAATCCTACCTTAAATCCAGCCATGAGACTCCAACAGGGTTCCACATGTAATTCTAAGCCCTATTATAGGGCCACTAATACCGGTTGAGGATGGCGAATCACGGCACAGCCTGCAGCCATGTAAGAATTAGAAATAAATATGCATCGGTACCAGATAAATATAGCAAGCAGCAAATCTGCCGTGAGACCCAATGAGCGAGGAAGAGGGAGAGTGAGGACAGCCGCAATTTGCAAGCCATGTGAAGAATTTGCAGCAGCTTTCTGGGTAATTGATGGATTAAATTCAGTGGTTAGGGGTTTGGAGTTAATGTGCATAATCATTTAGAGAAGAAAGAATGGACAATACTGTGTGTGTGTTTTTTATGTTTCTCAAATGGTCTGAAATGTGTTGGATGTTTCACATTAGCATAATGATATCTTTAGTGAATCCTGAATTTATCTTACATTTAAATAACCTTCTAAAGTTGTCTGTTCAAATCTGGTTGTTGGTCATTTAGTGTTGAATGTTGAAAGTCTGTTTAAAGGGTCTCAGTTTTATCAAAAACGAGTCGACATTGATGCATATTGATTTAATGTTTTCTTTTTTTTAGAGAATAACCTTTGCGTACCTTCTGCATCATAATCTTAAACTCTAAAAACAGCGTTGGCTCAATTGGGTCAAAAAGAGACCAACGCAACTTATATATTACATATTTAACCACCCAAAAAGAGGTCAAATTAATAAACTACAAAACAACATTTTTTTGGGGGGGGGTTATTCATTTTGACGCAACATAAGTGAATAATCTAAAAGATTGTCGGACTCTTTTTCACCCAGTTTGGGTTATTTTTGACCCAACGGTTTTTCGATTGTTGGTACAAGAGTGTATGTAGTTTAATAGAACCAAATTTCAAATCTACCACATTTTCGACATTTCTTTATTCCATTATTACTTTCCCAGCAAGTCAACAAAAAAAAATAAAGATGAGAATGACAAGAGAAAAAAATACTTTCTTTTTTTTTTCCTTCTGAAAACAAACAACCCATGTCGAGAGCAAAATCGGTACACTTGAATCGTCACAGCTAAAATCCGCTCCAGTGTAACACCCCGGTGGACCCTGCGCCAACTTTGAGTTGTTAATAACCTCCCACACTGTGTTCCAAGCCCACCATAGCGGTTAAATTTTCATTAAAGGGCTGGGTGTAAAAGATGGTTGCCCCGCTGCGTTTTAGAGGTTATCTGTTCCGATGGCATGTTTATTCTATCAGTTTGTTCAGTGGCACCGTAACTCGCTAGCTGGAGAGTCCCTGATTTGTTAACTTATTAATTGCCTCTATCTTTGTGACTGCCGCGACGTGCCGAGACGCTCTCTTGATGACGGCGCCGGCGCGGGGCGGGCGCCTCCCCTTTCCCAACCTCAGCTCTCATCAGTGGCTTCCGTTCTTCAGGCTTCTCCGCGGAACACTTAGCCCTGAGGAAAAGCCACGGGTGGGGGGTCTGGAACTTTTTTTGATGAACTTCTTTTATCTGACTGTTTAATCTTGAGTCTCCACGTACTTCGCCGTTCTCCTCGGCTCGCCGTCTCTGAAGCTCCTTCCATCTCGTCGCTTCTGCCCTCTGCTCCTCGCTCAAGACACTGCTTGTTGACTTAATTGGATCGTACTGAACTCTGCTTCCCAGTTGTGATGCTTATGATCATGGCAGAGACTCTTTGACTCGCATTTCCTGTGAAGTTCATCTTTGTAGCATCGTCAGAGCAGAGCAGAGCAGAGCGCGGCGCATCTTCTTTGGGGTTTTTCAGGTATTCCGTACAGATGAGTTGAACAATTATCTGTAAAGTTTTTGACAAATCCAAAGTGGGTTAGATGGAAAAGGCAGACCAGAGCTTGTAATCAGAGACAAATCGGCTGCCTACCCACACGGGGCTCACATCCTCAGGCTAGGCCCCGATGCCTCGGCGCATAGCCTTTCCCCGTCTCACCCTCACCTCACCCCGCTCTCCTATCCCCAAACCTCCCCGAGCTCGATGGAGGGAGATGATTAAGACATCAAAAGCCGCGCCTCACCGTAGATCAAAACTCAGGGCTGACGGGCGAGAGCCTGATCCCGCGTCGACTTCCGCCGCATCCCGCAGCCGGAGATTTGCCATTCCCAGCAGCTCTCCTGCTCCACTCCATTAGTATCTCCGTGCCAATCGGAGCCTCCCCGGGGTTTGACACGGAGCCACGGATGAGTCAGGACTGTGCAATCAACCCCATCCATGGAGAGGCAGGTGCTTTAGTGTGGAGACCCTCGTGTGTGTGTGTGTGTGTGTGTGTGTGTGTGTGTGTGTGTGTGTGTGTGTGTGTGTGTGTGTGTGTGCGCGTGTATGTGTGTGTTTATCATAGCTCAAGGCCTTTATTCACCCCCACTGTTTTATCATCCCCAACACTGAACAGCAGCGGCCCATCACACTGTCTCTATCTCCTCTCGCTCTCTTTTCTCTTTCTCCTTCACTCGCTCCCTCCAGGGGCTTTGCTTCATGTGATTCCACGCTCCAGCTTTAGCTCAACTTTGCCACTTGGCAGTCTTGGAAGATTCTTTTTTTTTTCTGCTTGTCTTTCCTTTTACTCATGCTGTTCAAGCGGTGATAAAAAGAAAAGAAAATGCATACAGGATCACGAGCGGAGAGTTTTCCTGCTTATAAAGCAAAGTGCTTCATGTTTCATAGAAGTATCGTGGGCGGGGGGGGGGGGAAGTTCCACCCTGTCGGAATGGATGACGACTGATTTCAGAATAAAATAAAACAAAAGAAAAAAGTGGTTCCCATGCAGGAATAGAAATGAAAATATGCTAAAATTAACTTCCCTTGCCCGAGGGGTTAGCGATAATCTAAATACGAAAAAGCTTACAAAATGATATAATGTTTGTTTTAGGAACACAGAGATAAATTTGTGCCATAAACAGGCTTATTATTCCCCTGTAACTTGCTATTCTCAGAATTGTTCCCACATTTGCAGCTATTTAGTGCTGATGTCATGCTTTGCACATTCATGAATACTGGAAAGACATCGGGTGTCTTCATATTCATTTGGATTGACTCATAATTGATATCGGCTGAGCAGGTTCTGTGTCTGTTACAGTGATCCTAGTGGCTGCTTGGTCCATGGTTTTTAAGATAGCCAGCCAGTTAGTGGGCCCGGGGGCTAAGCTCATTAAGGCAGGAGAGTCCCCAACTATCCGTGCCTCCCGCTATGCACCTCGGAGCCAGCCCGCCCCTCCCTGACAGCTTCCTGCCTTTAATTGAGTTCTCACTTGTCTTCATTTTACCATCAGCCTTTCTCATTGTTATCCTTTCTTCTCCTGTCCATCTTCTCTCTTTGCTTCACTACAGCCACCACAGTGGCCTTTTTTTTTTCCCCCTTCGTATTTTGGAGAGTAAGCACTTTCTCCATATTAAGATGTGAAATTCATTTTGACACTCGGCTGGAAATAGAATGCAGCCGCCACTCTCCTATCTGTTCCTCTCTTCCTCTCCTTTGTCTTCCTCCTCGGCTCTCCTGACTCACTATTGTCGTTTTTTTGTTTTTTTTTGTCTTTTCCAACTGAAATCACCTTGACAACATAATTTGAGCATATTATCCTTTAATATCATTTGATTCTATTATGCGTGAATATAAAACGAAAGCCGTGTCACTCCACTTTTTTTGAAGCGTCCCGATTGAGAGACCGGCGCCTCTCATGGGAAGCAAAAGACATGAGGACGATTACACCGACTTGCTACATCTGGCCACCAGCCCAAAGCTAATTCACATAGTTGAATAATTGTGTGACTGCATGGCTGGATTGCCCAGACTGCCACATTCTCCCCGGGATGATATGATACGACTTGGATAAAGAGCAGCTTGTGTTAATATGCGGAAATGCACTTTTGCCAAGCGCTGGCTTTTCTTACTTGATTTTTCATCGCGGCTAAATGTTGCTTTCGCCCCCGGGGGGGGAAACTTGCCGTCAAGGAATTGTGACTACAACCGTGTTGCGGAAGGTGGATGTGGGCCTGTAGGGTTGTCTTGGCCTTCAATCGCCTCTCTAAGCACTCAAGTATGCACTGAAAGCACATTTGTGCATTTACTGTCCACTACAGGCGTGCACTATATAAACGCAACGGTGCATATGAATGTGCGCACACAAATCCGAGTAAAAGCTCACATTTTATTAGACGCAATTAAAAGCCATTAAGTTTCAATTTAGTAATGAACGCTAAACCGCTAGCAAGATCGTAGCCTCATTTCAAATGTTGAGCTCACCGCGGCCTGTTTACATTTGCCACATTTTTTTTTTAAAATAAGGAACCATTGATGGAGCAGGAATGGTGAGGAAGCAATGGAGGGTGGAGATAGGAAATGAATTACCTGAATGCTCCGGGAAGTGTACGGCAGGTAATTGCGGCTGACAGTCCAGTTTGCCACATACTTTATTTGAGTTTGAGCACACTTTCCCTTTCCACCGCAGCCTGCTCCATTTAAAGTCGGCACTATCTGTCTGCATAGGCAGCATTTCCTTCTTTCTCTCTCTCACTCTTCCTTACCCGTCTCCCAAGTGGTGGAATTATTTCATCAGCGAGATATGAGCGGCCATGTCTCCCCATTCTGTCCTTATTTTCCCTATAGTTTCATTCTCCACCCTATTGGCTAGGGTGATGGCGTACCTGTCGGTGATGGGGCATCATCTCTCACTCTCTTTAACTCCTCATGACAGGTAGACCATTATATCAGTGGGGGGGGGGGGGGAATAATCCCTCTCTTCTTTAAAAAAAATGTCAAATTTCTACCATTTGGGTTGACGACTGCGAAAGACCTCTTAGGTAAATCTGCCCGCGTCGGTTAATGAAAGCTGATTGCTCTTTCAAAGTGAAGATCTTAACATAAATAGGTGTTGTGGTAATCCTTTTGACTGTAAGTCAAGGCATGTGATTGCTAAAAGTATCAACATTTTTTTTTCTTTATTATTATCCTTAAAAAAATGTTTGCAGATCCAAAAATGGTCTACATTTACTTTCTCTTTGGTCACTGTTTATCTCAACTGTCCCCCAAACTACCTTCCTGAAGAGTTTAGTCACGTCCCATAAATTTCACATCCAAGCCAACATCGAGAACTTCCCTCCGAGCTAAGAATGTATCGCCAAATTGTGTTGCGTCTTTTTGTTATTTTGTAAATGAGTCCAGGCACTTGTTGTTGAGGTTCAACCCGATCCATTTTCACGTTTCTTGTCCTCGCTGTTAAGGTTGGGAATGCCCAGTGGCCCCTCAGCCTACTGTACCATGGCTGATATCAGTCTCTCTGGTCCCCCATCCCCGCAACCACTTGACATTTCTTTCGACATTTCCCACAGTGCTCTCACATTAAAGGGCGTGACATTTCATTTGCACACAATCTTGATTAAAGTACCCCCCTCCCCATAGTCTCAAAAAGAGGAGGGGGGGTGCGTTGGAAGTCCCTTTTGTGTCCTCTATTTTGGGAAATTGAGAAAAGAGAACATGAATGGAAGAGAAGATCTGTGAAGTTGTCACTATGACCGTCACACAAATAAAAGCTGATTTGAATCAGGGCAAATTCAGTCCGAATCCATCAATGGCAGTTCACATCAATGTCCGCGTCGGCACACCTGCACCGTGCTGCTGTTTGCTGGGCCGCTGCTTAGCCCCAGCTGGACCACCATGATCTGACTCCAGGCCAGTTCTCACCTGCCAGATCCTATCGCCCCATCCACTTGTCCACTGGCTCGGGGCCTGTCACTGATGGGCAGCTTGCCATCCAGTCTAAACAGTGGGCTTCCAAAAACACTCAGTCGTATTTGCGCTCTGCTCCCTCCAACATCTTCTGACAAGGCATTGAGAATTTTGTTAACTGGGGAGATTTGTGTTGCCTCCAGGTCGCTCTATTTCTTTGGGAGGAGAAGAAGTGGCGTGGCAATGTGTTCCCATGCAAATAAGTAGGAAATGTAAGTTTGTGATCATGAATACAAATGATCACACTCTTTGCATTACAAATTTAAAGAAATGCAGGTCAATTCATTCAATATTTCAATTTTTTCCGAACAACACGATTCAGGCTGCACTGAAATTCTAGATTTCAATGCTTTCAAAGCTTCGCTTCATTCATCAGTAGCCCTTTTTTTCCATTTTTTTAGGAATGACCCAGATATGTCATTTATGTATTTTGTTACATTTTGTATGACATCCTAGAAAACCATTGTAAAAAAAAAAAAAAAGGCGCTCCTTAGACAGAATTTAAAACGACAGAGTGAGACTAAGCACTGACGTGTTCATTTTCATGTCACGACCTCTGTAAATCCGTGATATAGAATTAGCGCTAAAGGAATTGTATCGCCAGGAAATGGACCTTTGTGGTATAGTAGTCAAGAGGAATACAGAAAAAGTAACCCAATTAAAAGTGTTTGAGACCATATTCAATGGCCGCTTGGTTGTGAAATTAGGAGCAGTGCATAGGTTAATCATAGCCTGTGAGCAGCTTCATGTAATACAACCCTAATATGATAATTGATTCGCTTTGACTCAAAACTTATGTGTGTCTTATCCAAAGTATCACACAAGGGAAAAAAACAAGAAAAAAAATATTGGTAGCAAGAACACACCAAGGCCTCTTATTACCGGAAGGTGTTTGATCATCGTTGTGCCTGACACATCAGCTAATTTAACAACCATTATTTCAAAGTCGCCCTTCCACCTCGCGAGTGTTTCTATAATTACTGTGGTGGCGACAAAGTCACACCTTTATCGCCTAAGAGCGTGATTTACTTTCGTTAGCGTACGTTTTGACTCAACTCAATTGGGTTACCTACAAAATGCTTTTATTCTCTCATTGTTATATTAACGGTGTGACTAATGGAGGGGGGGGGAAAGTAGGACTTCTAAAATTACCAGATACGCAGTATCTTTTTATATCTTTGCATACGTCTCCAGAATAGTATTTGATCCCAATTTCTTATCGTGTACCATTATGATGAAGTGCCCTATTTCGCCACACACTAAGCATCATTTAAATGTGAATAAAAAGAGATCCGGACCGGTTGCAGCTTTGCCGACAGCCAACTCAAACGACTTTGCTGATATCAGAAAGATTTGGAGATGATATCAGAAAGATTTGGAGATGCTTTTCACAGTTAAACAATATATACCACAGTTACTATAGCAGCTGATCCAAACATGTTATGTGGTCAGACTGTGTGGGTCTCCATGGTTGCTCACAAAGAAATGGATAGAGAAAGTGAAAATAGGAATTAAGTAAAGAGGTGATGGAGTGATAAAGCAAAATGGAGTAAAGGGGAGGACCCAAATTGGGAATCTATTACTGAGCTATGGGAACGGCAGCCCCTTCTCTGTGTGCCATAAACACTCAGAAATGTGTTCAAGTGCAGGAGGCTTTATAAGTTTCTCCTTCTCTAGAGTAATGCGCTTTGAATGGCTGCTAAAATGGGACTGGGAGAATTTCATTCCTGCCGCCTCCCCAGGCGACTCACCTTTGGCCCGCCGATGATATGAGCCCCTTTCTGTTTTTTCCACTTTTACTCCAACCCGACTGATGGAGAGGAGGGGAAATAAATGGAGAGCATTGGCACAGCAGGGGATGGAGGAATGGACGTGCACCAGAACAGACACATACATTGTGAAGGGGGCTTGGGGAGGTACAGCTCTTATTTATTTACTGGAATGAGGCAGGTGTTCAGATTAGCTCATCTGTTTATGCTAAATGCACCACCATGGTAAGTGGCTCCATGTCACAGGAAGTAAACCAGGCCATTCTTCTCACTGTAAAAACTCAGCTTGCCTGTCAGACCTCAGCCCAACGCTTAGACTCACTCATCTAATCATTCATCATCCATGTAAATATGACGGATGGACTACAATGAGACGAGATGCTTAAACATGATCGCAGCGCAAACTCATCTTAATATTGGTATGCAACACTTCACTTACTGTATTTTTCATAAAAAGTCAACAAATAAAAATACACTCAAGATGTCCATATGTGACATATTCGCTACTTTCAATGCTATTAAAAATGGCGAAAAAAGGACTGTCGAAAATGTGTTGCACATTGAAATGCCTAATTTCCCTCCTTTCTGAGCCATTGGACTGCTGCAAGTTATTATTATGTGCAAAGGTTATGTAATGCCTGCACTCCCACTTTGGTGAAAGCAAAGAGAGCAGTACGAATAATAAAAAGCTGATGGTCCCTTTTGTTCTTTCCTCAGCATCACCTCACATCACCTCCCAGCTCTGGCTTTTCATTTGTTTTATTTACATAGCTGCATTTATGACCTTTCATCAGCAAGCCTCCTTATATAGGAAACTAATGGCTCCTCAGAGCTGTAATTTGTGCATGTGTGTGTGTGTGTGCTTAGACACCTTATAGGCCTGCAGTCAGTCCATTTCTTGTCTGTTGGTCGAAATCCTCATTCCCGATTTGTGTGTGGGTGTGTGTAGGTTACTATCCAGGCAGACAAAATCAACATTTTGATGAAGGCATTGAGTATTGTTATTCCCCATCACAACACTCCACTTCCCCTTTCCATTTTCTGAACCCCTGCTCATTCTCTGTGTGAATCCATTTGTCATACCTTGGTTTGTTCATTGATTATCCATCATCACTGCAGGTCTTACTACAAGATGTTCTGGATAAATAGCAATCAGGAGTCCTTGCTCCGAGGTTTGCGGCGTTCGCGTCTCACCGCGTTGTGTAATATTGACCGTTGCATTGCCAAGCTTTATTTATTTATTTTTTTAGTTGTGTACTCTTCGATGTAAACCCAGCATGCAATCCAGAAATAAACAGGCACGTTTATGTTGTGGGAAAAATAACACTTCCAGCACCTCTGCTCCCCGCCTCTCCCCGCTTTAACACCGTCCACGCACCCCGCAGGCTAGCAAGAAATGGGTCCAGCTTAGGGCCATAATTGGTCTTGATCCTTGGGCTTCGGGCATATTCCAGCGGTGGGTCTGGATGAGGCGCTTGTTATGTGTGAAAAGGTGGCAGGGGAATGCCTGGCCAGTAATTAACAGTGTGCAAGGGACTGTGGAGGAAATTTAAAAGTGAATGGGGGAGGCCAGTTCATTCTGTGGCCCCCGCACAGCCTCTTACTCCGCCCCTTCTGTTTCTCATCTATTCAGTCTTGCCTGTTATTGGAGCTGATTGGTTTATAGAGATTTTCACACTTTTAGAACCCGGGACGGCATTGTGAATTTGTTTTTGCTCGCTCCCCATTTTGTGCCCCTTTGCTCCCATGATCGCCACACACAAACACACTACCTCCCGCACGCTGATGTTTTTCACCGCTTACACACTCGCACTCCTAAAACTTGAATTGCTAACGTATGTTGGTAAATATATCCATGTACGTTTTTATTTTGTTTTACTTTGAACAGTTTGGCTGTATTATTTTCAACAAATAAGATTCACATGACTATAGCGACCTCAGTTTAATTGGTGGTCACTCAACCAATATGTGTTCAATTTCCAGTTTTTTATTTGACTGAATATCTCACCGGTCCACTCACTTGTGTTTTCCCTCATGAGGAGCAAAGTCTCCATTTTTTTGTTTTATAGATTTAGTCTACACTGTGTTTCCCATGGCTTTGCTGTCTAAACACAGTAAGCAAGGAATATACAATAACAAAGGACACATAAATAGTGCGATAGGATTGTCGAATGATGACTGTAAACAGCTCGCAAAAGCTGCATCTATAATGGCGGTCTTTGCTTATTTTCCTTCAAAAAGCTGCCGAGATACAGCTTGAGAGCGCTCCAGAGCGCTGCGTAGTAGTCGTCGATGGCCACTTTTCGAGGTGGGGGGCGTCGAGATGCCATTTGCATCCTCTCCGCTGCTCTCCAGACTAAACATGTTAGCTTGAGAGGCAGACAGGAAGTAGGCTAAGCGGTGAGAACCTCTCTGACAGCCTCGGAGATAGATGACGCTGCTGCTAAATGATGGAAGAAGTGGACACAAATGAGCCATCACGGGGAAGCACCTGGCTATGGGGTGGACGCATGTAATAAAAAAAAAAGTACATTCCCGGTCGGTGTCTCCTCATGTCTGCCTGTGTGTGGCTCAGGGGGTAACAGGTGGGAGGTATGCCATGTCCCGGTTAACAAGAGTGTTATTGTGTTGTTCTGTCCTGCATGGCTGACCGTCAGCTGTGCAGGGTCATCCTTTTCCCCCCCATAACCCCAAACCACTAACACGGCAGCCACGCATGCCTGCACGCACACAACACACACATTTTTTAAAGACGTACTCAAGGACACATGCCCAATCATGCACATATAAACAGATTGCGTTATGCATCACTTAGTGGCCTCCAAGTGAATTGGGACATAATCAGTGATATTTTCAATTTTGGTGTCCCAGTGAAGAGACATCTGCTTGTGTTCTGGCGCTCAAGACGGCGGATTCAGATAGACATAGGTGCATGGTGTAATGGGGTGAAAGGAGCTCACCCTGGCAAAGAGAAACGTCTCCACAATTAAAGGTGGGATGTCAAGGGTTGTGCCACTCAAAGACGGCAAGACAAGAGCACACGAATGGCTTTCCTAAGTCAGCCACTCACAGTGCCCCAGGGTGCTCTTGCTGTTCTGTAACACTACCCAATGACAATACTCCCTCAACTGCTCGGCTGTTTACTTTCTCAAAGAGTTAAAGACTCCCACTTAAAGGATTACCTTACATTGCCCTGAACCCCCTGCCCTATCCCCTCTCTTTAGCACCACACACACACACACACACATGGATGGACACACATGTCCAATGCCAGGTTGACAGCCACACAAAGACAGTGATGAAAAGACCACTGTTGGAAGGGGCTCTTTGGATCACCTTCCCCTAAGTTCTGTAAATGATTTGTTAGCATGTATTTGGTGTCATTCTGATCATTTTCTTGAGTTCAATTGACAGATGCTTCAAAATCAACACATGCCATTTTAAATGATTGGCTTGAAATTCGGAAGGTACAGTAACAAAAACAGAAAGTTCCTCCAAAGGATTCTTTCAGCTCTCAAGTGGTACTCAAGTGGTCTAACAAATCTGCACCTTCCATTACAAAGTACCCCCTCCTGAGCTGGGCGGGGCAAACTAAGGGGTTGAGGCTCCTAACTAATGGACTTGTTTACCAACACGTTAATTGTTGCCCTCCCTTGTGCTGCTCTATATTGAAGTAAACGTCAAGGCTAGGAAAACACACTACACATGGTAATAACATTTTTTTTTCGAAATATATATGTTATGTTGGACATTTGTTGTTTTTGTTTTATATTGAACAAGTCATGTAGGATTCTGCTGCCTTCCACGCTAGCTGCTGTCCTTGTTTTCCTTTTTGTTTTGTTTCCAAGTTGAGCAAAAGGTCTCGAGGAGTCAGGCTCCGAGGCCGCCGAGCACCCTCTTAATTATTGCTCCCATTGGGCAGGAAATACCGAGCTTATAGTGGTATCAAGACCAGCCCTGTGGGTATGAAGCTGTCCATTTTCTTGTAATCCACCTCTAGAGACAAGCATGCAGCAGGGATTGGGTCTCTTTGCACGTCTATTTGTAGTCTGTCATTGGGGAGGAAACTGATGCAGATGGATAAAAGACACATTAGCGAGGAAAACACGTGCAAATAAAGTTTCAGCGCCATTCGGGAACTTAAATGTATTTTATGATATGGACAGAGAATGCTTTTATTTCTCGCCCCATTGACATAAAACACACACACGTCACACATTGACACAAAATCTTCAGAGTTCCCACGTAAATGAACATAATGTCACGCCTGGCCCTCGGAGAATGCGCTAACCAGCTGACTACTGGAGCTTAGAAAAGAAGCTCGCTTGTCAAGAGGGAAGAATTTACTTGAAGGTGCCGCTTCCAGTTGACACGTGGGTCTTTAAAGCGGCTGCGAGCCAACCCTTGCTATTTTCCGATGTTTTTTACGGCTTGTGTTTTGCAAAAAAAAAAAAGCGTTTGTGTTCTGTTAAAGAAGTTCGCATGCGAGTGTGACAGAAAAGGACAAAGCATAGCCAGAAAAAAAAAAGAAAAGCATAATCCGGTAGGTTGTTTGATGATGCTTCTCTGACCTTGCAAGGCGTTTGAGAGAATGCACCTCGCTTTTAGAATTTAACAGCAGCACCATGAGAAAGCCGAGCGCCAACGCATGCTTTGCACATGATGGTATTTGTCAAGTAGGTTCGTTTTTCCCTGCCAGAGGTCACGGTACGGGCTATGGAAGAAACCCGCTCCATTTCCAATGTGACTTGACACTTCTGTCAATACTATGAAAACACATTTTCAATTAAAAGTTGATTTTACACTTCCAAATGATTTCACTTATATTTTAGATAAGCCTCTAAAATGTAGCACCTTTGATTCCAGAGCTCGTCATTTTCCACAAGGTGTGCGAAATATCGAAAAGCCCTGACATTGGACGATGACATGTCACAGGTCGAGCCTATGACATAGAACGCACCGACCTCTACAGAAACACCATGCTATGCTAACAAGTCGATGGATTATCAAATATAGCCCCAACTTTCAGTTCATTTCTAAACCCGTCAGTAGTTTTCAATTTAGATTGCGTGACATCGTATCAGGACTTGTGCTGGCGGATGAGCCGTTTTCAAAATTGTGTTTTTCCTTCCTGATGTTTGACTTGACTAAACTACACTCTCTAAATTGATCCAGAGAGCATAAAAAAAAGAGCTTGCCTTACAAATCTTCCTTGGCACCATGTGCTCATAACCTCATCCCGTCAACCTCCAAGGTTAAAGATCTTTGCAGCGGGGCCGTCTGAGTTCCAGACACGAGCGTGGTAACTCATACTAATCAGGTGGGACAGTATCCACTTTTCCAAAGTGATGAGTCAGACCTGACACGGGAGTCGACCTCCTATCCCCAGACCTCAGCTTCACCCCCGGCGACTGGACTCGCCACCTCATGTGTCACCCTCGCATCACCCGACGTTTATAGCCGTGCCTCCCCGTACACTCCGGGCCATTTCCGCTCTCCTCCCTATTCAACAAATATGTTCTTTGGAGCCTTTCCCGGAATAGCCTGGCATGTGCCCATGCCCAATCTGCTCAGTGTGTTGACACACATCCAGAGGACAGTAAGGGGGCAGTGAAGGTGTCGCCGTCTCCAGCCTGCGTACACTTTCGGTGGACCAGCGAACCCCTTGAGGGGGAGGTTTATCTCGTGCACTCTTGTGTGTAACAAGGCATTCGTGTTTGGACAGGGTTTATTCTCAGCGGAGAAACAGCTCAAAGCGAGTCCTCGCCTAAAAATATCAAGTCTTGGTCTCTTTGATGGGAACTGTGACTCTGCCTCCAACTGCTACGAAGTTATGAACAAGTGACGAGAGGCTGGCTGAGGGAGCGAAATGAGAGAGAGAGAGAGAGGAGAGAGAGAGGAGATTGAGAGGGGTGAGACGGGGGTGAGAGCCATCGAGGGTGAGCCAAAGAGGGTGAGGCTGGAACTGGGCGAAAGTCATCGTCATTGTGGAACTGTGCTGACAGAGAGAGAGAGAGAGAGAGAGAGAGAGAGAGAGAGAGAGAGAGAGAGAGAGAGAGAGAGAGAGAGAGAGAGAGAGAGAGAGAGAGAGGGAGAGAATGTTTTGACTCAGAAATAGCAGCAATAATAATACTTTGTCAGGTCGTTACCATATTATGTTCCCTAAAGTATAATCCTCCTCGCTTCATCTTTTCATCTTGTGTATTCTTTCTAATTTTAAGTGAAGCTATTTGCTTTCTTTTGGCCATTGATAAAAGCTACATTAGAGCAGAGTGACTTTGATGCAGGGGGAAGAGGAACCTTTGGCAATGATCTGCGCTGAGACAGCCAGTATGCCAGTCAGCCAGGTTTTCATTAGATGAATGCTATGTGGGACATGAGCCAAGAAAGATTGGCGCCAACAATCAACCAAAATAGTTTGAGCAAGGTGCTCTCTGTTTCAATCCAATGTCTTCAGAGAACATGTTTCAAATGTCTCATATGTGAACTGCTCATTGACATACGTGTAGACGATAGATTTGAAAATGTACGCCACGTTTGGATTTCGTACAGAAATCAATGTGTAGGAATAATTCTGTCGGTGTGCTTTGTATTCATACGCGGCATGGAAAATCCAGCGCTGATTGTTTTAAATTCTGTGTGTGAAACTACGCGTGTGACAGAAAGCTGATATCTATCTTGGCGTTAAGCTGATTAGGGTGAACTGTGGCCAGGTTCATTTGCATACGTTCCTTATCTCATTAGATGCCTATCTGCCGCTGTCACCGTGCACGGCCTCAGCTGGGGCGCCTTGGTACCTCGCTCACATACACACGATAGGCCTCGGGTCCCGTGGCAAACAACAACGCTAATGTGCAAGACCAGCCGAGAAGTGCCGCCTCTTCATCGCTTCTTGTCACCGGCACTGGCTGTCACGGCAACGCTTCACGTCTTCTCTTATAGGCCGTC
The DNA here is from genome assembly GCF_054491065.1 of Syngnathus leptorhynchus. Classification (NCBI taxonomy): domain Eukaryota; kingdom Metazoa; phylum Chordata; class Actinopteri; order Syngnathiformes; family Syngnathidae; genus Syngnathus; species Syngnathus leptorhynchus. Next base: position 17,645,867 of record NC_141198.1, on the reverse strand, counting down.
CATGCCCCTGGTCCCTTATCAAGGTCATTAACTCTTATCTCATACCCACATCGTCGCACTCGTCACATTTTTTTTCACTTTGCCATTAGTTTCTCTTTGAGGTCAGCAAAACTTGACTGGCAAGCCAATTTGTGTCCGGTAATAAAGTTGGACAATCAATATATACGGTGCTGTAAATACATGAAATGCAAAAGATAGCTCATTGTCACAGACTTTCCCACCTGTATTAGTAATCTTCCAAAAAAAAAATATAATAAATCTGTTAAGTGACTCAGTAGCGACTCATCTGATTCGCAGCCAATCGGAGTGATCCAATCAAGCAGAGGCGTGGAGTCCTAAATGGCTGGTCAGTTTCTGGGTCAGTTGAAAAGATGTGGTGGGGAAGCCTGGGAAAGTCCGTTAGACTCCAGGAAGATTGCATACAAGGAAAATAGGGGGGGCGTATTTTGGATTTGTGTTTTGTGACATCAGTCCTGAAACCTTTCTGACAAAGCCAATGCCGTTTGCTATTTCAGTATGTCAAGTGGAGTTATATGAGCCTTTTAAAATACTGTGTGAATCCTTCAGTTAATAGTGATGGCTAAAAATTGATCCCAAATTGCTACTAGATAGCACTTTATTTACTCTCTCTCTCTCTCTCTCTCTCTCTCTTTCTGAGAATAGCATTAGTGCTTGTTTTATGAGCTCTGTCAATTCCGCCATATCCATGAACTAACCAATATGTCGTCATTTATGCACCTTGCTCGGTTGTCATCAGCGAGTCAACCCTCGCTCAGCGCTGTGTCAGCACATCTCATTGTGTGCATTTTTATTGCCAAGCCACAACAACAGCCATAGCCATACATTGCGTGAGCAGCCACGCGGCGTTATGGATGATTTGTTTATTTGCCGGCGGATAAAAAAAAAATACAAATTAGGAGAATTTTGCTCCGGACAGCATTTCATCCATTCGGCATCACAGCAAGTCACGAGAAAACGTCTCGATTTTGACAAAAGAAAGTCGCACAGTTTTCCTCTTTTTTTTTTTTTTTTTTTGTAGTGTTACATGTACCCCCTCAGCGATGAAAGCAGTACATGTACACGCCTGCGGGTTAACTGTTAGTTAGAGTTAGTGGGGAGAAAGAGAGCTGCAGAGACAGCCCCTCACATCTTTGTTCATCTTCAAGAGGCTAATGCTTTATTTATAACACTGCCCCCCCCCCACTCCCACCCACCCCCAGGTGCAAACCTCGGGTCCCCCGCACAGTCCTTCCTCTTCCCCTATGGTATGGCGGCGCCTCTGCATCGCAGCACACTACCTAGCACACCTTCACACGCCTTTCCTTTCAACATCCCACTCGTGTGGCTCCATGAGAGGAGGAAAGTTGAGGAGAGAGATACAAAGCCGCGTACGCAATGTGCAGACTGCAGCGCTTTCACAGGCATGGTCTCCCATGTCTTGCTGTAGGTTCTCTGGTGTGTTGGAGAGAATGTGGCAAATCCCTCATCATCCAGCCCGGCTCACTCTCAACTAGCTCGACAAACGGCACAGAGCGGGAAGAGATGGAGATAAAGAAAAGTGCGGGAAGACTAAGGCGATGGAGAATCACGGGGGGGGGGGGGGGGGGGACAAAGGATTTTAGTGCGATGGTGGTGGGGGTGAACGGCGAGCTTGAAGAACGCATGGCAAAGGCTGAAAAAAAAAAAAAATCTCGTCTGCGACTTTGGAAAGTTGGAGCCGCTCGGGCCCTTCTTCTGGCTCCAACCTGCATTTCTGGGTCACTGGAGACATTTAAACTGCACTTATAATTAACAGCTATTTTTAAACAGGGAGGGAGAAGTGGAGCGGTGGCGAGGTACAAAAGCATTAAAATTGCCCCAGATTCGCTATTGAATGGGACACATCAAGGCAATATGCTGGCAGATCAAAGAGAGCGAGGAGAAAGGAGACAGGCCTGATCAGTAGGGATAAATTGTTTCCTTTATAATAGCGTAAGAATAGACCTCTTTGCAGCTAAAACAATTTAATAAGCGCATTCATTACCTCCCTCCCTCCCTCCCTCCGTTCGTCTATCCGGCCTGTCCTTCTTACCATCTGCTGCTCCATGCACAATGTGCAAGCACCTTTGCCATGTGCAGCTCTCTTTGTCTCCCCTCTTTTATTTGTCTTCCTATTGAGTCTTTCATAGTGGCTGGCATGCTGCAGGCCCCCACAATGAAGATGTGCAATGTGTGACACTCTTGGAATGAGTGGCCTAATAGAAGGGGAAGCGGTTATCACAGCGCTCCCGCAGGACCTGCCTCTGTGTGCCTGACGCTAATTATGGCGCATGCAAATGAATGCGCAGCATTAAAGTCAGGAGGAGCCTGACTGCTTGACTCAGATTGTGCCAGGCTGGTTGCTGCGTTCCCGCACGTGGCTTGGAGCCCACTTGGAGCATGAACTTATATGTACTGTAGCTTAAAAGTGTGCTGGGTCGGATTTTTTTTTTCTTTACCTTTTCATACCTGCACCAAGTCTTCTCTTGTACAGCATGAGGCAATCATGTAATAATATTTCCACCATATGCACACGTATACTCTCATGCATGACTATGAGACTGAGCAGGGATGATCTCGCGGGAGCTTTCCTATAAATACATCTTCGTCACATTCAAGAGCAAGCTCTCCAAGAGGGGGTCTTTATTAGAAGCATTTTGTCTTTGCTTTACGTCCTTTGTATTCTTGTGTGCACATTTTGATTCATTGTATTGCTTATCAGCAGATGCTGGTGTACTAAGAGCACCTGTTTTATTTGGTTTCTTCCTTGTATGAATCCGGCAGTGCACATTTGTGTGTGTGTGTGCGTGTCATCTATATGTTGGCCATCTTATCTCCCCATTAGCCTCTTGTGCCCTGACCAGTATTCCCTTTCTCCCCTCCCTGCTTTCTCTAATGGGTAATTTAGCCATGCTGGCCTGACATCTAGCCTATTCCTTGTTTAGTTGCCATGGCTACGCAGGATTGCTCCCTTGCTCCCCTGGCCTTCCTGTGGATGCTATAGATGTCTCAACTATTAGATGGCAGAATTGCTAAACGCAGAGTATGTTCACGCACAGCGCTGACAGCACACACAATTGAAGTATATTTGCAATAAATATACGATAAATGGAGCTCAGCAGACTGTAATGTCTCACTAAGTAAATATAAGGGCCTTTATTATTGTATGACCCGAATGGATTATATTGTGCTCTTGATTTGTGTTTTAATGTCACTACATCCTTTGAGCAATATAAAAGAGGAGGATGTCTTTCACCTCTTTTCTAAAGCTGATGAATAATATTGTTTATACTCCCTTAGCACAATAGGACAAGGAGGCGCACCCTACAGCCACCTACTGTTGTGGATGTGCAATTACGTTAGTCTCGCACAGCAAATAAAAAAAAACCCCAACAACATGAAAAGTAGTCGGAACATTTGTGATTAAAAAAACACAAATAATTCTTTTTACCCAGCTAGTCAGTGATTCAATTTTGAAGAACCAAAACAACAAAAAAAAGCCCACACAAGAATTGCTTTCTATCCTCTTGCATATTTGACAGAGCTCCATAGTTAAACAAAAGGCCTTGGAGGTCAAAACAAACAAATGCGCATGGAGTTTGGCAGAAGGTCTTGTTTCCTTTCATGCCGCAGTTATCAGAAACAAAGTAAAGCGGGAGCCAGAGAACAAGGCTAGAGCAGGCTCGGAGAAGAGCGAGCGAACGAGGGAAGGAGAATATGTTAAAGGAGTGTGAAGCCCTTGAGTTGAAACTGTGCCTGGCTGGGCCTACAGAGAGCATATGACAGTAACGTCGGTTTCTTTTGTGGCGCTCGCAGTTCTTTTGCCTTACGTAACCCCTCCCCGTTGTGCCTTTTCAACCATTTGGGAAAAACCCTAAGTGTGCACTTAAAAAGTTAATGCTTTTATGTATTTGGAAGTAGGGGAAGAGAGGGGGCGCATCACAGACCACACATAAAGGAGCTCGCTCTGACGGCTTTTTCTGGATATCGACAATTACGCTGTTCTTTAAGTGAGCTTTAACGCCATTCAGCAGAGCTTTGGGAGAGCTACAGAGACACGCCGAGAAACTTTAGCATCGGAGGAGTAAAAGCAAGCAGTGCAAACTTACTTTCCCCCCCCATTTCAGGCTCCCCTTAAAGTGCCTCTTGATCCCCCTTCCTCCTTCTCGGGCGAGGTTAAAGCACACCTTCCCTCTAAAGGGCTCCGGGGTCACGCATCTGCATGTGAAATGTGAACCCGCTGACATTCCAGGGCAGCCCTTAAACCCTGCGGTCCTTTTGTTCGCCCGTGTGCCACTGTCAGGGCAAACAAACCGAGCTAAGGCCTCCGGGACTTGATAGAGAAGCACAAGGTGAAGGATGGCCGTGTTGTCGACAGCCGTCCCGTCACCGGTGAAAATTGAGAAAAAGGTCAAATGAAAGCGTGGCAATAGTAACGTTGGCTCGGTTGTTGTATGTAGCTTTATTCTTTTTTTTACAGACCTAGGTTCTCAGCCACATAGAGTATTGGCATAGGCGTTCTTTTAAAGCAGGCAGCGTACAGCGGTGCTATGGCAGCACTTGGGGTCCTTTCAGCTGGTGAATGACATTCAGAGGCACAAAGGGCAGCTATTCAGCAGCCAGTGATGGACTTTGCACTCGCCTTTATGTCCTCGGTGGCGGGCAGGCGGAGAGAAAGTTGTGGGGGAGACATGAATCAGAAAACGGTCAGAATTTCCTTTGAGAAGTAACAACAAGTGTTAATTCAGTTGATCGATGTCACGACGGACATTAGAGAGGATCTTTATATGACAGTTTTCAACGGTTGAAAGGGGGGGCGGGGGGGAAAACGAATCATTTTGGCCCATAATTTAATGCGGCCATTTTGTTTTGGGAGGGTGTTCGTGTTGCCTTCGGAACGCATCACACTCAAATAATGCGTTCATAAAAATTCAAATTTGTCATCCTTGAAATATCTCATTTTAATCCCAGTACACAATTTCTTGTTTTGCCCCATGTTGCCAAACCTCTTTACCTGCTTAGCAGACATTGAAATATCAGTCGGCACCAATCTTATTCCATCTTGTAAGCGGGAACTTCCACTCCCGTCACACCATTCCTTCCCCCGCAGAGGTGTGTTCATTTCGGGTTACTACATTAGCGCTGTCCATCCATCCATTCTGCTTTTCCAAACACATCCATCCCAGTCCTAGTTAAAACACTGGGGGATCGCCTTCCCTCGTGCCCCCCCACCTCTCCCCGCCCGCCTACACCAAAGTCCTTTATGATGTCCATAAAATGGAAGAGTGCAGCTTTACTTGAACTAATAATATTGGAGCTTACAGGGCCGTGATTGATGGTCTTTAAAGTCGCCCTGATCGCTCTCATCTTTCTTCAGATTTTTATCACTGACTTGTTTGCAGTCATGTGCAATCACAAGCACCGGGAGAGGTAACAAGTGCTTGATGTATGATGCTTGGGCCTCTTTTGTCAGATGTGGATTTCCTTTCCCCCCTCCCTTAACTTTTTAGTCTGATCCTTGTTTGTGTCACTTCTCTTTAATTGTTTTTACACTTTTAGTGGACTGTGTTGTTTTTTTCACTCTTGTTTTTTTTTTCCCCCCTAAATGTTAGGAATGTCTCCGCTTGGGGAATGGGCCAAGAGGTAAGACAAACCCTTTCCACTTTTGGCTCTTCCAGTACTGTGTCAGATTCCAGTTTTCTTTTCATATTATCACAGCAGTCGCTTGCTCTCACACATAAATATCCACAGACGTTTCTTGAGGAGATGTATTTTTCCAGAATCAAGATTAAAAGGTTTTTGCGGGGGATCTGTGTGTGTCCCCTCCCTCCGAGCACTTAATATCCCTCATGGTGTGCCAAGAAAGCACATCTTTTTAAATTCTATAAATCAACTTTATAGATCAACTCTTTGTCCATTTTAACTCCTTTTCTTCACATGGACAGAGCGGCCAATTCTCCTTGTGGAATTCGCTGTCGTTTTGGTGCATGGCCCTTTTCAATGCAAATAGCCAGAAGTATACTCATGTGTTGGCTCTGCACTGTCTCTCCTCTGTTAGATATAAAGGATCCCACCTGTCACGGAGGATTGTTCTGGCCTTTCATTTTCCGCCTTCTCTAAAGAGCCGCATCATTACACAGGCCTCAGACAGAGACCAGACGGTGTAAAACGCCGGGCCACCCCAATCCCTCCGCTCCCCTACTCTCGATTCTTTTTCCTCCTGTTTGTCCGCGGGGTCGAGATTTCTTTTACAACCGCGACCGTGAGGAAGATATCTTGCCGGGACGGTAAAAGGAACATTTAGGTGAAGGTTAGCGATGAAAAGTGTTGTAGTTACTTATTATGGGCTTTGAAATGGCCGCCGTTTGTTGTCGAGTTTGACCGGCGGGATCGTTAATAGTCTCTCTGGGGGCTTTATAACAACTCAGAGTTAGTTTCAGTCTTCAGCCTCATCTGCTTACCTTAAATCCCCATTTCCTCCCTCTCTTCCTCTTCCCGTGCTCCTTTGCCCCCCTTTCTAAGCACCTTTCTCTTCATCTCTCCCATCCTCCCAAGCTCCTGTGTCTCAGAGCTCTCCTGATGATTGATTGTTTCTCCGTGCAGTCTGACAGGATGTAGCACACGGCGAGCCCCAGGGGCCCCCGAGCAGACTGCGCCACCTGATTAAGACTCTCCCTGTAATCAGCTGCACGGTGCCACGCTGAAAACCACTCTAGTCAACATTTGAAAAAAGAAATAAATCGCAAATGTCCCACGTCGTGAAAGATAACACTTTGTTTGGAGCTGAAGCGGAACTTGGACGACCGGGCCGTCTTAAACTTTCTTTTCTGGGCTTGTCGGCCATCTTGTATCAGTCGTCGTAGAATAAGGTAGAAAAGCAAAAGGTCATAAACTGAATAAAGTTCTTCACTACCTTACCCATATACACTGAGGCAACTCTATTATGGCCGGTAATAGTGTTACAGATAGAAATCTCATTGTTTCGCCGACCATTGAGACTAAAAGATGCCCGGCCGGCGCCGTATCACATGATTGAGGTGAGAAGGAATTTGAATGATGTCAAGAGCGTGCGCCACAGCCAGAACAAATAAGGTAGCCATGTCACAGCAAAAGGTGAAGGGAGGAATCTTTTAAACTCCCATGTGCCACGAATCAGATTACAATGGGAAAAGAAAAATGTCGCCGTGGTCGTCGTGGCTTATTGAATGAAGCGGTGTTACACTTAGCTGATACAAATACATTGTTTACATTATGTTTTGAATGTCAGCTGTGTGACAAGCGGGTCAGCTGTCTGCTTGAAGTTACGTCACAGAGGTCAGCCGATCCGACACCTGAAAAGACGTTTAAACGATTCCAGCTTTAAATACGATAATGAGGACAACAAAGACAAAATGACATGTTGGTGAGGGGTTGTATGGAGAAGGATATCAAAAAAAGTGTTTAGTTTGGTTATACGGTTAAATGAGAAGGTAAAAGTGTTATTTGTCTTATTGTCAGTGATGAGTGAGTGTGCAATTCAGACGCATACACTTGGGACCATAAACACATTTGTTAAACGCGTGCTTGCAAGCACGATAAATTCACCAGACACTTCATTAGGTACATTTGCACTGATAAAATCAATTGGAAGAGTAAAATCAAAAGTTTTTGCTCCTACAAAGATCCCTTTTAAGCTTGAAATAGCACTGTAGGAAAGATGTTACTTAAAAAATGATCGACTTATTCTTCTAATGTGGTTTCACTGTCATTTTTAACATCCTCTAATAAAGTCAATACATATAATATAAAAAAAAAGTGCTTTCTGAAAAATATGTTTTCCAATTGAGCCTCATCAAACCCGGGCTTGTTCCAAACTGAAAAATATCAAGTCCAAATCTCTTGTAAATATTTAAATTAGCAATATTATTTTATAGAGGCTTGGCCCTAAAAAAAGGGAAGGGGGGGTGGGGGTTTGAAAGTCTTTTCCCGTTTGTGTTTTCCAAGCATTGGAAAGCTCATGCATGAATGCTTTTGTAAGTTTATGCACGCTCACGCCCTTGGATGTGCGTGTACATTGTCGCACCATCTTAGCCTGTGGGTGTATTCAGTATTTCACTCGGCCCTCATTTATATCTGTCAGTGTTTTGCCGTCGCTTTCCTGCTGATGCCATCAGTACACACGTCATGACTGATGACAGTCGTTGCCACAGTCTGATGCTCTGTTGCTTAATGTCTTTATTGTTTATTAATTAACTGCAGGACATATATGCTGAGAGACACCTATTGATTCTGCTGCTGCATTAATTGATTTTGTGCTTCACTAATCATATTGTTTTTGCGAGATCATTACCGAGCCGCTGCTTTTGTGGCGCTAATAAACGGCTGTTACTGTTTGCTAGCGCAATTTACTTGGAAATTTGAATGTGCACGGATGCAATTACTAACCTGAAATGTTGACTGAATAAAATACATTGAGGATAGATACTTTACAGCATAGCATCGCTATATACATGCAACTGTGCTCCTTGTGAGCAGAATAAGGTTGGACAGTAATGCGTTTCCATCCGTGATGTAATCTTTAATGCTTTTGTAGAAAGAAAAAAAAGCTCAAACACTGTTTCTTTATGTGAATGACAAGCAGCAAAAGTAATGTGGAAAATAACCAAGGAAATAGTTTTCATGTAAGATAACCAGAGCAGAGGTTCATTTTTAATTGGCTTATTTGTTTTACCCAAACCAAATACTATTTATTTACATACACTAGATACTGCATTTTAATTGAATAAATATATAAATAAAAATATATGACTTGCTATTTATTTACATAGAGTAATAAATTAAATAAAATATAAATTATGAATACAATATATCAGTTTTGACAAAAACTGATCCCCTTTACATTGAAAAACATTTTCTTAAGGCTCATGATGATGACTCCCCTTCTCGTTTTGCCCTTGAATATAAAGACACATTTAGAAATGGTTTCATGCTTTCTACATGTGATTGATATTGGCCACATCCAAAATACAGAAATCACAACAAAGAAATACTCCTACATCTCAGAATAGCCCACAAATGTACACAAACGTGCTGTTATTTTTAAACAACTCAAGTCAAAGTAAACTTGTCAGAGGAGAGAAACGTTTCCCAAAGAGTGTCCTTTGACATCAAACAACAAAAGAGCATTATAGCATCATTGGAACAGATTCCCATGTTTTGTCTATCTGGCTGCCAGAAGTTCCCCAGTGAGCCTGACTGGAGGTTACAGTGTAACCAAAGCGTCTGTCTCCTGCTCACCACCCAGATCCGCCGGTTCAGCTCGACTGGGCCCAGTTGTCTTGCATTCACACTGACGACTGTCTGGGAAAGGTCTGTCTGGGGTTCAAGTACATTAAAGTCATCCGCTCGACTCCCACTGAGCCTCCACGCAGATGGCTCCAGATGCAGATGGCGCAGCGTGGAGCAGCACCTGACAGCGCCCGTTCAACTCACACACATACGCACAGCGGGATCACATCGGCAAGCATAAACACAAATACTACACAAAATTACAAGCTGGACCTCAGGTATGGACAGCACAGCTCACTTCCATAAATGCATGTAAACACTGATGGGACGGCATATAAGTGACATTCATCCACATCTAGCACACTCCCAGCAGGAGCATATGCTGCAGTGCATCTGCAGATCTTCACTCACTGTGGCACGCATTTGGAAACAAGCACATTCACGTGTAAACCAACACATATTGCGCTCACTTGCAAACATATGCCCGAGCGGGCCGACGTGCATGTGAGCTCCATGTGGGAAAGCCCTTTATCTCTGCAGGGAGTAAAACAATTGTAAGAAAGTGTGTTGTTCGATTTCTGAGGCTTCGCCGTAATATATTAATTGTTGGCCAGGTTTGAGTAATGATTTTTTTTTTCTTTCAAAATGGCTGAATGTCCATCACGGCACATAACATGCTATGATACCTCTATGAGACTTGTCAGTGATTACTAGACCAACAATTCTATTTAAAAAATGTATATATAAGTTGTACTAGAACATTTTTTTATAGAAATTAACAGTGATTTTTTTCAATGAATGAACATTGAAAAATCAAAACATTACATACTCTGTCCCTTTAATTTTGTCAATTTATAGGGAAAACCAGACAATCATAGAAATGCTCACAAACAATGTCTTTGTTTACGTTTACGCAGAGGCAATGATGAAAGATTTAATTGAAACATGGCAGTCATCAAATATTCAGTCCGTTAAAAGATTTTTCTTAATTTGTTTTCAACTAAAAAACTGAATTAAGGAAATTAAAATAAACACATTTAGGTCAAAATTCACTTAATAAAGGTTGGGATTGTGGACATGTGACTTTAGGCGAGGTATTATTTTTTTAAGAAAAGACCTTTACGGGAAGGTTGACCTTAGCACATGACTGATGTGACCTCTTAGATTGTCATCATCTGGGAAGACATCAGCCTCAACCTTTTTCGGTGGATTAGCCTGCCAGCTCGCAGGTGTGTTCTCGCATCCCTGGCTCGGTAAATGTGTGCGCAAGCATGTGTTGCTTGTTTAAGTGGACATTTGTGTGTGGGGAGGCAACAGTTTGCCTCACGTGTGTTTGCGAGGGTGGCTTCTCGGAGATTAAAAGATAAAATGTGTGCATGGGCGCGCGTGGCCGCCGAAGCTACGTACGGCTCGATGCGGAATCGAGATTGATGGAGACTTGCCTTGAGGAGGATACTCTGTTATTTCCTTGTAATTAAAACCCACCTCATAAAGATTATTGACTCCCTCGCCACACAAACCAGCATGCTCCCTGGCATAAGAAGGGGGGACAAAAAAGAAAGACAGAAAAAGAAAAATAGCATATTAGGCAGCCCATATTTCCTAATTTATGTGTAACATTTAGATGTGGTTAAGTTATTGTAATGTGCTATAAAACCTGAATGAGAAATTTGTAATCCACTTTGGAAAATTGCTTACGATATTGCGTTAACATTCCCTGAAAGAGCTTTGAAGGAGCGCGTGCCAGGTTTATTGTACACTATAATTTCAAAGTCCTCAATGTAGGTACTAAATAAAAATTTATTAGTGGAAGGCATAAATAGGCGCGCTGAGATGAGTGATGGCATGCTTGAGTTTTTGTTGATAACGTAGATTACATAGCGTGTGCGTGTGTGTGTGCGCGTGTCTCATGGGAGAAGAGTTACCATCTCGGTACAGAGCTGTACGTTAACTCCCTCTTTTTAAAGCAAACCAAGCTGACGGTGTAATTCTCTGTTCCATTTAACCGCCTCTATTCAAGGTCAGTGTTTCTACTCCGATTGGGAAGAAATCACAAGTTATAAAGCTCAGGAATGAGCTCATCTAAGGTAGACTGGCATCGGGAATCCCTGTAGGGCTTCAACTCTGCTATTTCTACTGTACAAGTAATTGTGTGGCTTGTAGAAGTAGAGCGACAATCAACCTGGGGACACTCTGATGAGGCGAGGAGGTAACATGACACGAACGGCCTGTGGCAAGATGACACAGTGTGTGTGTGTGTGTGTGTGGGGGGGGGGGGGGGGGGGGGTATTTGTTCATATTGTTAGCAAGTGGAAAGCTTCTCTGGGGTCAAATCCCCTTGGGTCCACTGCTCCGTGAGAAACCTGGTCAGAAAAGGATTTGGATTCCGCAGCTTGTCCCAATGTCTGGCAGCAAGGTACATGTGTGACATACAACAGTCAAGTGGAAATGCTTCAAGTCCATTTCCACATTGGGAAGAAGAACACAAAGCGGTTATATGTGTTAGGGACCGAACCGTAGATGAGTAAACTATGTTGTATTCCCCGGACAAACAGGAAAATATTTGAAAATATATTTTCATGATGATAAAAAAGCGAAGCAGGGAGAGTCTCCGTTGTTTAAGTTTGTTGTGTGTTTTACATGCTGGATGACTTTTGCTTCGTCTGAATTGTTTTTGGTTGTCGTGAGTTCAAAAAAAAGTGCTGTCAGTATACACGTAAGGTATGATTATTAACCATATTCCAAAAAAGCCACTTTACCACTTCAATCATTTCTTAATTCTTGCACCAAAGTTGACAAGAGCTGCCATCCACGGCTTCACAACTTTTCTGATATTCTCCACAGCCCCCGTGATCCTTTTAGGAGCGCGCATCACTCTCTACCGCATCAGCACCAAACGCGGCTCTGCCTTTGGCTAATCAGTCTGATTGGAGGTGTCCTTTGGCTCACCTGGGGGGCTTCCAATCCTATTAGGCCAACCGTCCTGAGCCGAACGCACCCAGCAGCCGCTCGTGTTTGATCACTGGTGCTTAGAGCCCACACTTGTCCTCTTATGTTGCTGTTAAGGCAGGAGGGAGGGGAACGCTAGGGTGGGGTTTACTTTGGGAGCTGGGGGTTCAAATGTGATCTCCTTAACTCTCCAGGGGGGCAGAGGGTAGTTCCGTGCCCCACCTCCTTTCGCTGACACCCGACTGGAAACTTTTGATATCAGCTGAAAGGCGTAACGTTGCGAGTTGTTTCCGAGGAATGGAGGGAAGGCGAGACTGTGGCGAGGAGAGAAATAGGCATTCTGTCAGCCATGTTGGAGACCTATCCAACCATTTATCCATTCATCCTATTATTATCTACCAATTTTCAATTCCTACTACCTATTGTCTATCGACCTATCCTCCATCTCCTGTCGATCTCACTTGACAGTCAGCCCACTAGATTGCTCATCTCTTTCCCAAATTCTCCGCCATGTCCTCCACTCATCACTTTCTCTTTACCTTCCCCCTCATGGCGATTATTTTATTTAGCCCATCACACCACAAGTCTCTGTTGTGGCTGCCCCTCCCTCCCCCACCTCCTCCTCCTCTTTCATCTGGCCATGAGTGTCCAGGAAGAGCCATGCATTTCCAAAGTGGACTGGATGGGAAATCGAAGCCGGGCTTCTGTGTTTATCAAGCCCTAGCTCCGTCACCTTACTCCTACTTCTGTCTGGAGGCTCCGACAAATTGGTGACAGCAGCAACAAGAGTGGGAGCACCTGTGCTCCTTTTTTATGGGTGCACACATCCACACAATAGACACATACACAGCATAGCACCTTGGCCCTGTTTAGTTTTATTACAGGTGTCAGGTGAGGAGGTGGAGGTAGGACTGCTGTCTAAAGTCACCCCTCAAACCTTCCCGCCCAACACACACACACACACACACACACACACACACACACACACAGGCACACGCAGCCACCATCATTTCCACCATGCCGACACCTTGGCTAACAAGACCTGTGAACCGCAGTGACAGAGCTCCGAGGCTTGTCAGAGTTCCAGTCATTTAATGCCAATATGTTGGACTCAGCTCCTGCCCAAAAAGGTTTCTATATGCACACAAAGACAAAAATGGTTTCACGTGGTGCCACTGAACATTAGCCTTTGCAAGGCTGATTTTCCTTCCAATTCATTCTTGTAGTATAATATACATTTCCGAAAATGATTGAAATAATTTCTGTGAAATATCTGCCGTGCTATTTTTAGTCTACTAGCAAGTATCGAGTTCTCCTGAGTCAGTTTGCGGAATATAAGCTACTACTTTTTGCGCAAGCTTGCACTCTGTGGCGTGTCTATGGATTTTTTTCATGATTTTTATGATATTGTATGATTTGTGCTTATTCTCTTATATATGGAAAATAAACATTAAAACACCTGCGACTGCGGCTTGTATATGAACAAAACGGTATTTTACCCTAATCTTAGCTGCTGCGGTTTATGGTCCAGAAATTACGATAGTTTGTACAAATTGCTAGCCAGCACCGCACAGAAAACCTTGAGCTCAAATACTTTTTTTTTAACCACTTCAGTCATGTACGAGTACAATCCAGCGCTGACTCGAGTGAGAGCCCGAAACAGCCTTGCTTCCTTGGAAATGAACTGCGCAAACAACGTCTGCCCATTGTGCCTAAGCGCTTACAATGATGCCATTTAAGAGCGTATTGATCCGCCAGCGCGGGGTCAATCACTGGATCAATGTTGTGTGTGTCGGTCAGCTCAAGGGCTGGTTGACTGTGTGAGTGAATGGATTGATGAATGGCTGGATGGATTGACAGAGAGACGGAGGAGTCCAAGGTTGGATTTGCGGACCATCGGGGAGGAAAATCAGTGTCGGGTCTATACAAACATGAACTTGTGAGGTGCTGAAGGTCTCAATCATCTGGGCTTTTCTTGTGTGTAAAATGTTCTACCCTTGAAACGGATGTTTGACGTTTTCCTCTGGCAAGCACAAAGTCAATATTCTATGTCATAAAACAATCTTTGGCTTATTGAGCAAGCTTTCAGTACGGAATGCAGAGCACATTTATCAAGGTCATCATTTTCACCTCAAAATATTGGTTAAATTGGTTTGGAGTAAATGGAAGGCAACACGATGGTGTGGTGGTAATGGACAGTACATTGAACAAAAATTTAAAAGCAACACTTGTTTGGGCTGAACACAGAGATAAAAAAAATAAAATAAAATAAATCCCTCAAATTGTGTTCACAAATCTGTCAATCTGTTTTAATGTACTGGCTTTGTTGTAATTAAACATACCTAATTTCCATATGGAGTCAAACAGTTAACCATAACTTGTTTTCTTTCTAAACTTTTCATTCTTATTCACCATTGTTTGTTTTAGATCTTGTTTTGAAACTCGCCTTGCTGAATTCTGACTTCTCTCCTGATTTCCTGAGCTTTCACGATATATATTCATTTCAAAGAAATACTTTCCCCCAAATGGTCGACTATAGTACCGTGTTGACCTTTCATATTGTGGAAACATGAATAGAGTGATAAAATGCAAACATTTTTGTCATTAGCACACCCCACTGGGTACATTCTCCTTATTTGTTTATGCCAGACTTGATTGACCTAGTTACCCGGCTCTTGGCAATGCAACACTAAAGTATAACACAATGCAAGTGAAGAGAGGTGTCGAGCCTTTATTATTCCTCCTTATGAGACATGCGAGTAAACACGCACGCCTGCGCATGAAGCGCTGATCATCGGGGGAACGGCTGAGGTCATGCCTCGCGACGACGGGAGTACGGGGAAGGAGCTCATTTGATATTCTGTGAGAGATGTCAATTGTGCCCTCAGTGTATCTCTATGGAAAAATTGTAAATAGAGCCTTTGTAAATAGCTCCTCACTCTGCCAATCACCCTGTCTGCTCGCTGCAACGCGGCATTAAAAATTGATCCGTAGCCACGCTAGGGTGAAATGCTAACATTGCTGCCAAATGACTGATTAAAAAGGAAAACCTTTAATCTTTGCTTAAAAGTGTCTTCTGCCTTGGCATGCCTTTCCCCCTGTGCTCCTCGATCTTCCAAGGCTGTGAGGGGAAGGGGTGGGGGGGGGGGGGGTCGCGGTTGGAGGGGAAACAGGGTCATGCATCATGTAGAGTCAGCGATGTACAGTGATATGGCTCCAGAGGTGAGGGATTTAACTAAGAGCAGATTTCGGAAGCAACACGCTCCGCTCTCTTTGGAATTTAACCCCAAGCCAAAAGGTTAAAAGCGCGTTTGAGCGTCCCGTCAGAGGCAAATGTGTTGGCAGCGCCGCTAATGGTGCACAAAAAAAATTACCATGCAAGGAATAGCTGGATGGTGTTGACAATGCGGCATGAAATACACTTTGCTATGCCTCACGTTTGCGAAAGAACTGTCTCTGAATGCTCCATTCCCTCACCAAAATACTCGCATTGCACTATTACGAGTGCCCTTTTTACTGCTTGGAAACATTTCCCCTTGAAGGACGGGAATCAACCTCTATGCCGATATTTCTTTTTCTGACTAAGTACTACTGTACATTACGATACAAAAGATTGAAAATAATCACATTTTCTATTGGTTGGTTGGTCTTTCTTTAGTCCTGTTTTTGTTGAGGTATGACTCAGATTTAGTTTATGAGAGGTAGATAAAGATCTTCCCGATACATTTTCGTGACCATCCATGCATAAATAACATCAAACATACAAAAATAAAAAGTCAACTTTCCTTCAATATATGCCAGGCCATATCAGACATCTGCAGCCTTTGCTTCGCTCAGTGCGTGAGAAAAAGCGACAGTTGTGGAACGCCAACTTGTAGCTGCTTCACCATACTCTGAGCATCTGACAGTTCCTGGCCAAAAATAACATCATCATGCTAGAGCATGACTTGGCTCTCTTTCATTTTTTTTTTTCTCCCCTTTCCCCAATCTCAAGAGGTCCATCCCGTTTCAAGATGTGGATGATACTGGTCCTGGAACTTTTCTGACACTCCAGTCTAACCTTGAATGCATCAAAGTGTTGCTGATGTTCTCTTCAAGGACCTCTACACTGCAGCGCTCACCCAAGCTCCCGCCCCCCTCGTCTCTCTGTCATTCAGGTGTTTACTGTCATTTATACTCAGGGTTTTGTATAATCCTCTCACCACACCTGAGTGCTCCCCTCTTCAGTGTCACTGGATTTACTCTCTCCGCCCGTCTCCTTCTGTCTCGCTTCGCCTCTGCTCCAGTGCGCATCCTTTTTTTTTTTCCTTTCTCATTCTTATGCACACGTTGTCATTTTCTTATGTAAATAACCACGGATGAAAAAAAGGACACTTAACAGACATTTAAAATTTTACACACACCGCCTCCCCGCGTATGTTTTCAGTCATCCTCATCAGCGGGCTCGTCTGCGGCGCGAGTGTGTTTGCCTGTAGCTGTAAATTAGAGGTTGTGATTTAACTCATTGAGACAAAAGAGAAAGACAAGGAAGCATTAATAAAACAAATGATTTGGAGAAGGTGAAGAACAAGTGAGGGGATGAGTGGAGGGGAGGGGAGGGCAGGGGAGGGTGGAGCAAAGGCAGAAATGGGCCAGTCTGTATTTCTGTTCTACTTTCACGCGGTGGCGGCGGCGGCGGGAGCAGCTTTATTACCAAGTCTGTTTCCAGAACAGCTCGAGCATGCATGCTTATTGATTGAGATGGTGCTCGTGCACAAATATGCAAATTCATGTGCACGATGATAACATTATTTGTGTGTTCCAGAAACAGTGCTTAAATTATTTACGCCCAAAGCCCGCTAATTAGTATCAAGATTTTTTTTAAATGGGGTCAATTATTGCTACGCCATTCCATGAACATTTTTTCTTTTGTGTCAAAAGTCTGTACTGTTGTTACATGCTGCCGCTTCAGTTTTTGGATGCTACACCGACGCACAAAATTTGGTGTTCTTTGGAAAACAAATTGATGTCAGTGCTTTTCCCTCGTTGACATTATTCATATGTTCTGTAAGAAAGCTGATGAGTCACAAACGAGGGGGGAGAAAAAAAACTTCGACACTCACATTGCCGACAGCTGCTATTAGAGTTAAGCTCCTTAATAAGACCAATTATCATTTTACTGTGCAGTAATGAAGGCATCTTAAATAGCAATATTTCTTCAACACTACACTTACCGAGATTCTACTAAATAGATAACTTCTCAAATTGTGACACTTAAAAGAAACGACAATCACCCTTCCCGTCTCGTCTTTTTAAAAGTGATTGTGTACACCTAGAGGCAGTATTCAATCACTTTGATAGGATTAAATAAGCAGCAGTCTATGAACTATTTGGCAGGCTTAAGGTATGACTTCACTACACCGCCACAAGAAGATTTGAGGAGCTCAAAGTAATACGAGAAGACATAATAGCCCAAATCCGGCCACAGTCGGTTTTGCAGATCAAGATTATTTACAGTGTCATCGTAAAGATATCCCACTGAGATTGTTAGAATGTTCGCTAGTACAATATGTGACTGTTTTCATCGAAATCCAGAAAATTTAACCGAGCTATGAAGTCTGCTGTCACGTTGATTTATTCATTTTCTCCGTACTGTATGTCTTTGTCTCTCCAGGAAAAATCTGGAAGCCATAACCCAAATTTGTCCCAAATTGTCATGAGTCCCATGCTCCGACGCAAACCGAGACCTCCTGGGAGACGTGCGGGTTCTGCAGGATGGGAACGTGTCCTCTTGTCACGGTCCGCGTGTGAGATTACGGTCCGGTTTGAAATCTCCAGTTTACAGCGTCGTGATTGCAGTTGGACTTTGTTTCGCCAGCTTTACCTCAAGCTCAAAGAAATCGGTGAGTCAGTTCTAGTGGAATTTTCGAACATTGCCAAAACATAATGAAGTTTTCTAATGGCACTTATTGTGTAGAGCTGACTGCATTTTTTTTTTTCTTACAAAAACCTTTCCCCCTGTGGGCAATCATTGAGCCACTGTGGCGAGGACAACCTCTTCGAACAAAAAAAAAAAAAACCTTGAACAGAACCAGATTCAGCGTGGGCAGCCATCCAGTAGTGAATCTGGAAAAAATATCATCTTTTAACTTTGAAGCTTCACAGTATGTCAAGTTGCATGTGCGACTTGAAATCAAGATATACGTTCCAAAAAAAAAATAAAAACAAAAAACCTAAACAGCGGCGCCAATACAGAAGCAACTCTCAGATGATGTGCTAATTGGACTCAAAATGAGGACAGTCGCACCATAAAACACTCCAGCCCACTTCCCGCTGATGTGGCAAATACTTATGACCACCGTCCCAGTCATCACTCATGACCTTTGACCTAATCCCAAAGCCGCCGACTGTTAAACTGACCACACTCCAGATGACTGATTTCGTCCGGCGCTGATGACAATATAACGCTTCCAGTATGTTGTTTATTAAAAACATAAGCAAGGCAGCCCAATCCCAGAGCCCCTCCAGATCTTGGCCCGTTGTAAGACATTTCACGGTGGAGTGCTTTCAAGGCTACGCATCTCCGTGGCAGGAATCACATGTTCATGCTACTACGGCTCTGCTCACTGTCAGGAAATTGATTTGTTTCAGGGATAAGACTCAATGTGATGAGGATGTTGGATCGTTACAAAAAAAATAAAAAAATCCTTGGAATTGTGCAGCATTGAAAATGAAGTTTTCATTAGGGTTGCTCGACTCAGACTGAGATGTCTTTTTTTTTAATTATGTTCATTAAAACCGTCTCTCAATTCATTCTATTGCAGCTTCTGTTGTAGGTGTATATAATTTGTCTCTGATAGTTTTTCATTTGAGCGTGCGCTCCATATTCTGCTCAAAGCTGAATATGATGGCTCACAACTGAGTTTGTGGGCAATTAGTTTCTTCATTGTTGTCTCAATTGTAGAATGAACATTGTAAGTTTCCCACAAGTGCCATTTTACAAATAGTTTATTGTTGTTCAAAGTCCTAAATCCTGTCGTTTTATTGACTTTAGTGCGACAAACAAGGTTAGAACATACAACTCTGCCTATTTTTGTGACAAATGTTCTTCACAAGTCTGTAGTCAGTTTTATTCACTTTTAGGATTATTTGTGTTAAATTATCATGTATTTTGATGAATCCAGTCATTTTCAATTCAAAAAAATGTCCCCTGTTCCCCCACATTTTCAGGGAAAATATACTGTTGAATATTTATCAGTATTTTCTAAAAAAAAAAAAAAAATGTATTTAATTAAAAAAATTGGGAGTTTAATTCCCCCGCCCAAAATGCGTTTCATTGGGCATCATTTATAAGTGAATTTCTGCTATATTCAATCTATTGATGTTGTCAGGGTACCAATTTTATGAACTCATATCTTTTAGAGGTTCGTACTTTGTGAACGATTACAATGAGCGCTCTAGCTGCTCCGAGTTGTCAAGAGTACATCATTCTGAGGCAATTTCCCTCATTGTCTCACAGTTTGTTTTGGTGTGTGCGAGTCAGTATAGGTTGCAGCCTCCTTGCCAATCGATTCAAGGTGATAACTGTCGATTAAACACCCTGAGCTGTGCGCTAAACTTAACCTCGGGGTGATTCCAACCAACCCCTTGCGCGCACACACACACTTACCTGTCATCCATCAATACCTCCACGGCGGCAGCCCCTATTGATCCCCCCCCCCTTCCCCCTCCCTCCAGCCAACATTTTTCACCCCATAGCGTACAACACGAGGGCCAAGCCGACGTTCATGCAGGTTTAATTTCTGACAGATGTACAATAAAGTCCGAGTTATTATTTAACTCTTCCGGTCGCGGTGCGCGCTTTGATTTAGCACCCCGGGATGCGGGATGAGTTACAGCTGACGCGCACAGTCTGCCTGGGCTGCAACGGTAGGCAAGCGGCTTCATAACTCAGCTGCCAAATGTGTAGTTAGTCAATCACTTGATCTGTAATCACAAATGCTGCCAGAAATTACATGAGTGATGAGCTGTAATAAAAGCACTTACTTTTCCTGCTCTGTCTCTTAAGTGTTATTGGCAGACCCCTCTCTCCCAGGAGGCCGCGGCTGTGAGACAAAATCCCGATATAAACTGCCTCATTGGTCCCTGCCTCTCTCTGTCTCTCTCTCTCTCTCTCTCTCTCTCTCTCTCTCTCTCTCTCTCTCTCTCTCTCTCTCTCTCTCTCTCTCTCTCTCTCTCTCTCTCTCTCTCTCTCTCTCTCTCTCTGCTCTACTGTACATGTGAGTGACTGCACGAAAGTCGAATGCAATTTTTTATATTTTTTTTATTTTTTGACATTGTTCCCTCCATTGTGGGATTGCCTTGCTTCGGGACAAATGATCCTCACCGGAGTAGAGACAGCCATCCACGCCTCAGTCATTTATAATCTGTAATGTCTGCAGAGGTGGAAGAAAATACAATTGAGTGAGGATGACGCTCTTTACACACACGCCGCACTTGTAATTGGCCGTTAAAATGAATGGCTTTTGGTAAATCGGACAACTTTTTCAAATTTATCTTTCCCGCTAAATTCAAAATAAATAGACGCTTGGTGGTTTTCCTTATTTGATCGCTTCGGATATTGAGCACTTTTATTGGAGTTTGGTTTTATTATTTTGGCTGAAACTGGTCGCAATTTTGAAGCGAAACTGAATTTAATGGAACATTTTTAGAAAGCCTTGATAGCTGAGTGGGTAGAACCTGTGACATTGGGCATCTGGGCTCAGATTCTGGTACTCAGCCCGCCCACAGAAAGGATTGGCGTGCATCAGGACGTGTAAGAACTGTGCCAAAAATATGTCAACGACTTTCTCTGACAGGCGAAAGTTGCTTTTTCCTCTTCAAAATCTTGACCCGACATTCTCCGCTCACCTCCACCCCCCATAGCCGTTGGCGTGACATTTTTATGGATACGAATCTCTGTAATAATTACACATTCTTGCTATTGATCAAGCCTATTGATGAAATCATATTTTAGTGGGTAGTTCTGATGATTTGACGTATAGCAGCATAAATCTCCCCTCGCAAGCGGCTGCGTTGGATCTCCGACCGCAAAGTGATTGATGCCCCCCGCTGATAAACACGAACGAGCACTTCTATCGTTTCTATCTGTTGCTTGAACACGGCGGTATTAGTCACAGGTTAAAGACAGACAGACAGAAGTATAATCATATTCATATCTGTGCTTCAGCCATATAAATAGATGATCGCAAGGGATGGATGACAAGTGCTTCCCGGCCCAGCTCATACGCTCGAGCTTGGCTGTTTATGGAGTCAGTGACCATTTTATCGTGATTTGTATTGTCAGGCAGGGCTTGATCTGCATGCTGGTAATAGATTCTGATGCGGTTCAAATGCCCTGTAGTGAAGGCCAAATAGAGACAAATGTGAGACATAGGAATGGAAGCTTTGCTCTATGTGAAGCGTGTTTTTGATGTGTTTGTGTTGCAGCCCAGGGAGCCGAACGGCTCGGCTCGCCGGATGATCGCTGAAACTTTCAGTGTGGTGAAAAGACAGAGATCAATCTTCACAAAATAAACATACTAAAATGAGATTCGATTTGGACTTTCTTTCTGCCCGGCAGCGGCAATATATTTGCGAGGAATCGTATTCCGATGTACTCCGATATATTGCGATTTATTGCGATGTGCCTTCTCTCTGACAAAAAAATGGCAAATACTGCCCGACATGTTTTATTGCAGTAACATTTTGGTTTTACGAGTAAGGATTTTCATAATTCTACAGTGTATTTTTAATGTTGATATGAATTTTATTCCTAGTCTTGTAACAATTGACAAACATTTCCTGAAGAAACACGCAACGTTTCGGCTGTCTCAGTTGCTCTTGAAATACAGAGCAAAAGGAAATCATCGGCAAATGTACGTCTACTAGTTCCTTGTTGCGGTGCATTATCACCTTTTGATCTCGCAGTGGGAAAACATACCATGCGAGGAGAAAGAATTTATTACTGTTGAAGGTAAGGAAAACAGGCCCGATATGCTTTGGGTTAAAAAGCAGTAGATTAGACCGTGTTTCCATTTTGGCAAGCGTTGCAAGAGAATGTTTTCTTTTTGGGGTTTTCGGCTCGATTCAGAACCACTTGGGGGTAAAAAAGCCTATGGTGCGCCACTGACGGCTGTTTTTCACATTTGAGTTGGTCAAAGGGACATGGGAAACATTCATGTTCAAGGGGTCTGCGAAAGTCGAAAAGCCGGAACATCCAGTTAAATCGCTGGCCCCGTCAAGACCCCCACTACTTATGCAAAAACGCTGGACGGCCTGTCTGACTTCAACTTGGTAAAGAAATTGATTGTAATCGGGAGCGATTTGTTTGATCAGAAAATCTGCTGGGCCCTGAGATATTTTCTGAACTGAGTGAGGGTCAAGCTAGAAAACTGATGCTGAAGCAGCGAATGCCAAAAATGTTGAGATCTGCTAGTGCGAAGAAACGAGCATTTGATGTACTATGATGGAATAAACAGTGTTGCTTTCTTCTGAGAAACTTCAATTCTCAGTATACATCGGAATCAATACAACCTCTCTGATACAAAATTCTGAATTCAGTCGTTTAATTTTGAGTTTAATTTCACTGCACCGTCATTTTTTTTTCTTCAGTATTTTCATGATTAATTGAATGCTGGCTCGGATAGCACATGATTGATAGAGTATGGAATCCATTCGTGGTGCATGGCGCATTACTAAAAGCAGACTGCTGACTTTCAACATATAACTACTTTTGTAGCGCAGCTAATATATGAAATATATATATATATATAATATATGAAATGCTAATATAGAACAATACAGCCAGTGTGCTCCCCTGAGCTTGAGCGAGAAAGCAGAGCAAGAAAAAAAAAAAAAAGGAACGTTTTTAATCTGAACAGGAAGCCTACGCTGGCGATTCGCTGTGACACGGTGATTGATATGAGTGAGGAGGGTATTTACCGAGGCTGACGGCATAGGAGCGGGACAGTGTTTTCTTCCCATCCCTACGCTTATCTCCCTCCATAAATCACTGCCAATGGGATGCATACAAAATGTGGATGAGCAAATGTTGGATGGCTCAGAGTCAGGTAATTCCACTTTGACCTTTACATTTGGCATTGGTCACTGGTGCTAAATGCATTTCCCTGACCTTCCTTGACCTTGAGCTATTCATATTTAAAGGCTGTGAAGCAAAGTGCTTACAAAGTAAAACAATTCCGAACACAGAGTAAACGGTAATTGGAGATTCGGATCTGACGTGATGTCATTAAAAATATCAAATAAATAAGGAGACAATTTCCTTTCTCCATGTCTCATTAGTCTATGTCTTTATTGCTGTGATTCCATTACCCCCTGGCCAGCGGCGCTCCATGTTGCCCCGTGTCCTTGCTAACCTTTGACTCCAGCCAGTGCTTGAAAGGTTCTGCACTTTGCCCTCTCCTATTTGACCCGTCTGAAATATACCTTTATAATTGCCCCCGTCGCTATCAAACGCACATACGAGCGGGTAGAGGTTGCGGGGGGGGGCTGAAGTCTGCCCGGTAACCTCCTGGCCTTATGTTCATCCATCCTGCTCGGAGCCACACAACAGACCTCCTCCCCCCACCTGCAATCCCATACTGTATTAGTCTGCATGTCAGCATTATCGATGGCAGTCTGGAAATATTTTATTGGTCAGTCACAACCTTTGACTGGGGCAATGCAAACACTAACTCCCCTAAAGCCTCCTATTGACGTGGATATATATATGTGATCAGATGGCTAATTGAAGTATAGATTCAGAATGACCATTTGGTTTTGAACACCGCAAGGTCACCGGTGCTTTTTGCACTTTGCATGTGTACGATCAATAGGCAAAACACATATTGAGCGCCTCAGAAATGGAAACGAAACACTGATATTGTGTAAAAAGCAGGGAAGGCTCGATGCCATTCTTTCATATCCGATACCTGTACCAATACTGCAGCCTGGAGGATTGACCAATTCCTTGATACTGCCATCTGAAAGCATGTTGGAAGAATTCTGAAGAAGTAAAACACACCGACATCTGGTGTATTTTATTTTACAGACCGTTTGGCGCACAGTATTATTACTTCTCTTCATCAGAGGGAGTAAAGCATGCACTGAAGCACCCACAATTAAGATAAGGCCCAACCGCAGCTGGACAATTACCTGCCAACTAACCTTTTCTGGAGCTACTTAAGAACCTAAGGACCTCTGTGGATTGACGCACCCTTGGTTGAACAAGCACTTCAAGAGGGCGAGGAGAGCAAGCCAAGGTTTGAAGATATGAAGAGAGTCGAGAGGTACACAGAATGAGAGAACTTGAGAAAAAGTATGACGAGGAGATCACTTAATCCAGCTTCTGAGAGGGGAATTTGTAAGACCTGTTGGTGTCAGACGTGAGGAGGCTTTGTGGAGTTTTTACCCGTGAGGAGCCATCTTAGCAAGGGGATCGAGTGGAGCACCAGGTGACCAGTTGTGTGTCCCCAAGCATAACATAAAGCTTTGTCGACACTGTTGTGATGGATCGCAAGGACCTGGCGAGATGGTCCTGCAGCAGAGGTCATTATCACCAATGTTGAACGATGTCATGGCAGAAATTTGGAGATAAGCAGTCACAGCAGTGTTAAATTATTCCCAGGTGAAGTCGGACATGAACTCCTAATTTCTGTGAGAATGGTTGTTAACAGAGAATACATTTTTTTTTGTCACACCATATACGGTATGTGCAATTTTAATTGAAGGATTACAAGTTCGGTCTGCTACATTTTGTACTGCTACAGTATCCACCCTGGTTTAACAAGAGTCACGGTGTTCCCATTGTACCCTGCTTTACAATCATCTGCTATGATATCTGATACCAAAATACCCCGCAGGGAAGCCACAGCAAATCGACAATGGATTAATGGATCTGGTCTTGCTCATAAATCTCCTTGGGATTGGAAAGCATTTGAGGACAGTTAGCCTGTAGTGGTGTGCTTAATGTTACCGGCAGTTTGGGTTTCCCATCGTTCAAAGTCGTGACAGCCTAGTAAAGATGTAGCAACATCTTATGGCTGCGTTAAATCAGCAGATGTCGGGAAATTGTAAGCTTGCTTTGTCGTGAGCCGTAACATCACTTATTTGTTTAGAAATGACTTGCTGCTTAACACGTATAACTAACATGAAGCAACAAGCCAGGGGGAAAAAAAATGATCCTTCAGCGTCAATGCACCCGTTTTAAGGCCTTACCGTAGATCACGGTGGTTAACGGTTAACTGTTCCTGCCCCTTCCAGACATTGCTGTCATTACCAATTCATTGTGAGACCTGAGAGCAATGTGTAAGTACGGCAGACTTATGGCAGGAAGGTCTCCTCTGATTCGCCAGCAGTGCGCAATCATCGCCAGATGAGTAGAGTACAGTCTGGTTGGCGGGGAGGGTTATTCGCTGCTATTTTTACAAAAAATGGGTTGATTTGTCTTAGGCCATTACCGTCTATTACAGCTGCGAGTCTTGGAGGAAAAGGTGGGAAACGGCAGACGCTGGCATTCTGCCTAAAGAGAAATCAATGAAACAAATTAATCCTTCGCAGGCTGCGGTGACACAGTAATCCATCATTCAGGGGGCGCTTTTACGCACTGAATCGGTGAGTGAGGCAGAAGGATGGAGGCACCGGGGGTCGGGAAAAGAAGGGGGAGGAGGGGGCTGGGTACTCGGGGTGGAGTGAAGTGGGGCCGATGCCCTGCGGAACGAGGGCAGACATCCACACTCCAAAACATAGCCGTAACCGTGGGTGGTGGCAAGGAATCAAGGAGCTTTGAGGACTTTTTTTTTTAAACATCTTTCAGCTGCCTGCGGACACGGAGAGCTGAAGGCAGAGGGAGGGAGGGCGGGAGGGACAGAAACAGAATCTGCTAATGGCGTCACGGCTATAACTTCGACATTTG
This sequence comes from Syngnathus leptorhynchus, assembly GCF_054491065.1. NCBI lineage: Eukaryota > Metazoa > Chordata > Actinopteri > Syngnathiformes > Syngnathidae > Syngnathus > Syngnathus leptorhynchus. The sequence goes on along the minus strand of NC_141198.1, from coordinate 17,619,700 downwards.
CCTTCACGCCTATCTCCTCGTTTGTCCGCCGCTCACTTCCGGCTTCAACTTTGAGCTGTCAGAGCCGAGTTATTTATTTACATTGGACACGCATGCGTGCAGGAAACTGACCGCAAATGGCCAACAGTGCAAATCATAGTGTAGCATTCATTTCATGGTACCGCACTGTTTGGAATGGTAAACCTTGATCTAGTTTGTATTCCCACAACTTTGTCCCAGTAGCTGCATCAGCTATGTAAATAGTGTGACATCATACTAGGAGGAATGTTTAATAAGAGGAACAAGTAAATGGAAGATGACAATGGAGTACTAATATTTTGGTTGTGAGTTGCATTTTTCTTTCAACTGTAAATGGATCTTAATTTGAGTAAAGTTCTCGTCACAGAGTTAAGATGACTGTTGAGTTACTGTATTTTTAAACGATAAGGCATACCGGATTAAAGACACAGTTGCAATTAACAGGTCTATTTTTGCAATTTTCCATTTTCTACAGGGCACACTGGTTTTTGTGCAATTGTGTGCATTAGGAGAATCAAACTTGTTCAGCTAATGAGTCAAACTTTCGACTTTAATTCATACATATCCATTTTTGAGAACATTAAAAAGCTTTAAATGCACCTCATATTACAAAAAATACGATATCGTTCTTATGCGGTATCGACATTGTACAAATAGATCAGTAAAAACCTAATCAGTTATTTTGTTTCCCTTCACAGCTTTTGGGATCTGAGGAACTCAACAAAAAATGACTCCTGCGTTGGGGAAACCTGCGCTTAAGACCGCTGAAAAAAAATTCACAAGCCCCTGTGCGCTACATCTACTACGGAGTGAAAGTCATTTCAAATATGGAGTCTTTTGCATTCCTGATTTACAGCAATATCCAGATGTTACAAGGATCTCACAACAGAGACGGCCAAAAAATTCTTCAGGCATCTATCATTTTAATAGACAGTCGACTACCCATACCCTGCATCGTTGTTCGCCACATTAGATCTCGCATCCATCAGGAAGCCTTTGAAGAAACATTCCCGACCAGTCCGAGATCCGCGTAGCCTCGGAGCGGCAGATATAAAACCATCGCACAATTCAGACAGTGGAAAAAGAACAAACTCACATTATGAGATTGATATTTTTATTTGGCTTGTGGTGCAACCACTGTATAATATTACAGAAGCTTATGTTACTGACTCGCATCCTCAATGACTGTTTTTGTTTTTATAGCTGCGCGCTGTGACTCGAGCTCGGAGGGGAAGACGGTTGACATTTAGGAAGCCGGGGTCATACTATAAGGAACGTTCATAAACAAACACAATCATTATTTGCCCCGTCATTAGGATGTGCCACTTACCTTAACTAGCTTCCTCGTACAGAACGACATTCCTTATACCCTTTTAAACAGTTGCAGGTGTTTGCGTGCTTTGCCGTGGCGTGTTAGAAAATCCGAGAATATAACGAGGAGGGAGATGACCAGAGGGAGAGAGGAGAAGTGACTGAATGAGAGGTGGAATAAAAGAGAGGTTGACATTGGCTGAGGATGGGGCAGCAGACATGAGTAGTAAAAGGAGACAGAATGGCCAGAAGAAAGAAAGAGAGGGGGGAGGGAAGTGAAGAGGGGGGGTGGAGAGGACGAGGGGGGGTGATGTGAAAGGAAAGAAAAATGTGGGGATATTGCAGCAGAGTGGATGGTGTGAGGGAGGCAGAGTGAGAAATGTTGCCGGAAATGCTAGAGCCAGCAGTGTGTGTAAAAAGCACACTGCAACATTTCTCATCCTTGACATCACTGACAAGCTTTTCTCTCTCACACACGCTCACACACGAGGTCGTAATATTCGCTCGATGGTTTCCTTCCCTTGTCTAAACAAGAGAGATGTTTATGGGAAATTAAATTTTAGCTCATGTTGTAATTCTTAATTCCAAATGTATGTGTTTAAAGATTCCCACAGCACACTCAATAAACTATGTTTGTCTAATGAGAACTTTACCCAAGTCATGGCAGACGTTCAGTCTAAAAGGGCGGGGGGTGCCCGGTGACACATCACGGATATGAGGCGAGTGGAGGAGGACGCGAGATTGTTGTGGAATGTTGGCAGTTCTGGTCAGAACTCGGCCATCCCATTTGTCAGGGCTTGACCCCCCCCAGACTCTGAGGTCGAAGGTCACGGGGAACATCTGAGAAAAGCTGACGAAATAGAGCGAGAGAGAGAGAGAGACAGATAAAGTAAACATACATGTATTGTTGTGAGAATGTTTCACCTTCATCAATCTCACAAGATTCAGTCTCAAATGCACATCCCATTAGTTTAGCAAGATACAACAAATGTGTGATATTGTTATTCAAACTAGTGCAATGTGTTGTTTTAGCCCAACTATGCCCACCATTATTACCAGCGATGGTGTGATTACCGATACCAGGTATCAGTATCAGTACCGATAACAGTTTATTTGAAAATATCGGTATTCGCGACATTGTCCAATACTCTTGTGCCCATTTTTACGAAAAGGAACCAGAAATTAGAAGAATAGAAAGTTGACATTATGTTCATGCAATTTTAAAGAAAACTTGGGGATATATAATTTTCTTGAACATTATCGGTCTTTGTTTTTACTAGTACTTGTAGTATCAGTACTTAGTGTGGGTATCGGCGGTTATTCAAGACTTGAGCACTCATACTGATATCGACCTAGAAAAAAAAGTGGTATGTTTTCATGATTATATTAATAACGCTCAATTATGACTGACATTGTCATTTGATGTTTTTATTGTGGTTGTATTTTGCATTGTTGTAAACTAACAAAAAATAATTATATTATAAACGGCTTTGTCAAAACAACCCCAATAAGAAACATTTCATTAAACGACAACATCTGTCAATCAAAGATGAGCTTTATCATCTTAATGCAATGCAAAAATATGATATATGTGGTGGCCGTGTAAATACAGACCCACTTTGCCACTAGCGCTTAGTTCGTAGCCATAAAGTGCATCTCGCCCCCGTGTCAGTCCTTGCACCACACTGACACATCCCGCCGTGCTTCAGAACACCGGGCAGCCATGTTGTTCACCGCCTGCGAGCAGACACAAAACACAGTCACAACTAAAGGGCGAGCTGAGCAGGTCGATGGAGCGTGGCTAGCCCAAAATGCTCACACACAAAGTAGCTCAAGTTACTTACTGTGAAACACTGGCGCGTCCTTTCCATACATGGAGCCTGTAAAATAGACACGTTTTTAATTAAACGTTTGTTCTGACAGCAGCTTCCCACCCACCTGGTTGGCTCCACATAAAAAAATATAAAGCAGCCCCTTGTGTTGAGTTGCATTTGAAATTGTCATTCTTTGGCCAGACACATCAAACAGGTGCTATGAATAATTTATCTTAAGAGTTTCACATTGATAAGGTCACAATCTGCCGGCTTTGGACACTAAACACGGGCAGACCACCTTCACGTCACTGTCTTTTACACACGTGCCTCTGCACACCTTTCCGAGGCTACGCACAAAATCACCCGGGACACCTTTGTCATCTTGTATGACACAAGATGGAGGACAGTCATCTCTTTGTTAAAATGCTAATCTCGTCAATTTTGAACTGCTTATGAAAACTTTACACACTGGTTGCCTCAAATGTCAAAGTAATACTGAAACATAGGACCATCTAATGCAGTCCAAAATTCATCCTTGACAGTAATAACGCTGTACACTGACATATTTAATTAATTGTAATAAATATATTGCATGAGAGTAAAAGTGATTAGGGCTGTTTCTAATATGTTGGTGACTTTTTAAGGAGGTCTTGATATAATGTATAATAAATAAATAAACAAATAAATAAATATCGGGCCAGATCATCATTGTCAGTATATTATTATTTGTAATATTTATTATTAATGTTGACAGTTCATTAGTGTTTAACTATAAGCTAATATTGGTACATGTATTGATATCATGCACACATATTCTGCAAATGCTCTGTTAGTAATCGGCAACTGTGGTTTAAAAAAACAAAATCAATTTCTCTGGGCCGTGAACAAGACTTGTCATCAGTCTGAGCTCCATCACACTCATGGTTGAGCTACACTACATTTCTAATTAAGCTCCTGCTGTGTGTTGGTTTTGGTGGGTAAATGGGGGGGGGGGGGGGGGGGGGGGGCTTGATGTCGTTAGTAAGCAAAAATTTCAACAGCAAGGCAAAAACTAGGATTATTGATGAAGTCTCATCCCCATTGTTAAACTGAATCACCAATTCAAATGGATCTTTTAGGTTGTCATGCATTTATTTGTCTTTTAGGTGTTCTCCGGACAATCTTCCCAAATGTTCCATTTTCTCCTTCAAATGATGACGCTCTTCCTCAGTGTGCACGCATGGGATTAATCTGAAGCTTTTTTTTTTTTTTGTGGAGCTATATTTCTACTGTGTGTTGTCGGCTAATGTGTGGATGGGATGAAAGGTAATCTGCGTGCAGAATTCCTAAAGCTCCCTTATCCTTGTTGAATTTCTTAAGAATTCCACCTTTGCCCTCCCGCTTCCCTTAAAATAAATGACTTGAAGGGCGAGATGCCTTCACGGCACGCACCCCCGCATTTGCCTTTTTTTTTTTTTTTTTTTTGCGAGAATGATCAGGATAAACGGAGTCAAATTAATTACGACCACGTTTTCCCTTTTAGGTTCATTTCCACCTTAGGCTTGACTTGTTTTCCCACCTTGACGTGTCAATTTATGCGTCAGTGGGATAAAGTTTGTGTTTTTCTTTTTGCGGTGTTTGCACTACCCGCTGTGACGTAGATGCGCACGAGCGGACGTGGCCAGTCTGGGAAGTCATTAGCACGCCTGGCTGTAAAGATATAAAGCGATTGGCCTCAGCCTAAACGGACTGTCCTACTAACTTACAGCCAACCTCAGACCTAATTGATAGAAGCGTTGTTATAATTGTCCTCAATTACATTCCCCCTACCTCCCATCCCCCGCTTCAGTTAGGGATGCTATATAGAGAATAAAAAAAAAAAAAAAACGTCATGCCTCGAGACAAACTCGTTTTATATGAGATTAAAAAAGGATATGACATGCACTGATCGGGTCGTGAGTCTTGCATCATTTATTTGTATTTAGGCTTATTACAGAGAGTTGCACTCTTAATAATGTGTTGGCGACGCCTGTTAAATGCTGCATGTGGTGTTAAATGTCCGTGCTGCACTATTTCTGACCAGTGGTCAGTTTCCACTCAGTCGATTGGATGATGCCTTTTGAAACTTGCTGATCCTTACAGGAAGAAACAGAGAAGGGGAAAAAGGTAGCGGATAAAAGGCGATTTGAAGTGACACCCCCCACCCTCCCTCCCGTCCCTTTCACACTATAATGAGCAAGCAGTTGGAGGATGAGAATTAAGTGAAAAGAAGCGTGCATTGATACACAAACTTTCTCTTTTCTGCAAACATATGTAATAACTCCATTTAAAATGTGAACGGAATATTAATTTATATTTTGTACACATTGCATCGAATTGAACTTGGGGTTAGGAACGTTATTTACACACCACCCTTAGTTATAATACATAAGTATAAAATAAAAATTAGCCCCACTGCAAGTTGAAAATAATCATAATTATATTTAAGCAACTAACATTGACATTAATTGTAGCCTATATCCACCATTTTAATCACTAAAAAATGCATTTGACATTTTCGAATTCAGGTCAGGGTAGGTATTTAAAAAAAATTTCAAATGACATAAATTAGTTCCAAAATCACACGTGGCTTCAGTTGCCAAAACTTGAAACAGGGGAAAAAGTGACGCAACTTAATAATGCGCAGCAACAAGTGTGCGTTATGGGACTCTTTAAACTACTCGATGCTCTTCATGAGTTCCAATCATAGTGCACGTATTTGATACGCTGGCAGCTGGTATAGTGACGGGGGTCAAATGTGGCCCTTACGAAGCTTCGGGTACACACACACACACACACACACACACACACACACACTTTTGCGTGCGTATATAGTGCAAATGATTGACTCCTTATAACACAAACACGTGACCAATAGAAAATAATACAGCAAATGTCATCTCGAAGAAGATTGGTGTATGTTCAAAAGTCCAAAATATATGCTCTTTATGATGGAGTGAGAGTGGGGGCTGAGGTGCACTCGATCGTGACCTTAACGTAACGTGCTTGTTGTCTTTTAGCCATATAAAACTTGAGTCTGAGCATCAATACGTCATCTTAGATGTGACCATAACACATTCTTATCCGCCCGCACACATAAAATCTTTACTTTTTACTAATATCCAAAACAAGAAAACGTCACAAATAAAATTATAATAATAATATAGATCCGCATCTTAGTGATATTAAAATGCTCTGCTGTGTTTTGTTTTGTCTGGTTGCAAAAGGTAATTAAATTGCTTTAATTGTTTACAATAGCTGAATAGTAAATATGTCGCTTTGTTGTCCATGTTCTCCAATGAAATAAATGATAGTCTATCTAAGTGCAAGCTTACCTGACCTTAATTGAAAGAGTTTCCTTATCCTTTCTTGATTAATAATGCATCGCTGACGAATGACTAAAAGCCGGTGCTGAAGTGGAATTTCGCCATCCTCCGTGGTTGTGGTACAAACTTGAAAAATGGGCAATTGAAGCGGCACTTTGTTCAAATAGCACACGTTTGTCCTCCGTGATCAGCCTTTTAATGCTTTGACGCTATCTCGGCATGCAATCGATCTCGTAAATAACAAATAACCTCGCGTGCAGGTGAGGCGCACCACGTTCCGCAGGAGTTCCGCGGTGGTGTCCTTATTCGGGTGGACGACCGACAACGGAGCTCCGGCGGTCCCGGTTGACGCGCTTGCATATCCACCAAAGTTATGGAAGGAGTCGGAGTGCGTGCAAGATTGACGCTCCTGACGCCTATTGAATTAACTTGACGTTGAAATTCAACATTCAGTGGAAATGAGAAAACAGGAGGGATGACTTGCCTTTTTTTTTTTTTTTTGCTTGTGCCGGGAAGCCGGTGCTCCACGCAGCCCGCCATCGACGGTGCTTCTCCCCCCAATGCCCCACTGTGGTCCACTTTCTCCCTTTTTTCTTTTCCGCAGCTCTGCTCCCAATTCGCTGCCCCTCCGTGTGTGCTCGCCTCCCGTCCTGCGCGCGGTACCCCTTTTTTCAAAAAGAAAAAAAAAAAACACCCCGATTTGTGGAGTAAAATCTGAATGATACACTCGCATGGAGAAAAAAAACCCACATTGGCCGATTTAATCGTATTGGTTTCACCTTTTGAAAGAGCTGCAGACATGGCCGGGGAGTTTTCATTGGAGTTGTCCGAGACGGAGACAAGGAGAGGGAGCTCTCTTGTTGAATACTTTAAAGAAAGGGGGAAAAAAACACGCCATCCCTCCTGTGAGCTTCCAAAGAGGGTCACTTGCATATTTAAGCTCCATTTATTCACAAATATATACCCGCGTGCTTAAAGAATTCTGTGCAAGGACTTCCATTTATGAGTTTATTTATTTTCAATGAAAACTGATTCTAATAACTGATGGGATTCTCCCGCGCTGTGCAGTTGTATTAAATATGATTTTCTCTTTCTATCCCAAAGACGCAATTATTAGAATTAATATATTCTTGCGTGTTGTTTTGACTCCTCTTTACCACAATTACGCAATTCTATCATTCATACTATTAATGTTACAGACATGACCAATGAGATGTTTATTTATCGTGAGAGCTTTGAAAAGCACAAAAAAAAACAAATCTGCTCTTAAAAATCAATCTTTCATACTCGTGCATTGGCTCCTATGGAGGTTGTAATTGTACAATGTACGCTAGATGGCAGCGCGATCCATTATTTTTCCTACTCACAGGGGGAGAAAGCCTGCAGAAATCCTCACACAAAAAGCCGGAATCCCCATGCAAATTCCCCAAATAAGTTCACATGATTGTCAATGAGCGTCATTATGAAGACATTATGTGACACCGGCTATGTCATTAGTCACAAGAAGGGACCCGGCTAATTGCTGTATTCCTCCCCCCCTTTTTTTCCATAAAGATGGCATCTTTGCATGCCATTTTTGATAACACGCGTTGTTTGAATGCAGAATTATTCTAATTGCATCCTCACGTGTTTCTTTCACGGCACAATGTAAGTTTCAGTCAGCAACACCGGAGCGTTTCTCCAGCGCGTGTACCGCAATGCGCATGCATGCCGAAGCTCCCACACATGCACGAGCTTCCATCCTAAGCATGACACATTTTGGAATAAAGACACCAGTCCAAGACCACCACTTCCGTCCCGCAATTTCAGTGGATTATTTGGCGTGCGTAAAAGCTTTGTCACCCCCCCCCCCCCCCCACCCTTTTTTTTTTCCTGCACGTTTTCTATCCGGGGGTTCTTCCTACGTCTGTCTCCCTTTTGGCCACAATGGACGAGCCATACTAATCAGGTTTCAAAGTAAATAGCGGCGAAGGAGTGAGCGAGGTCCATGTAAATTGTGGCTGTCAAAAATACAGAAAATAAAAAAGAAGAAAAAGAGAGCCCCCAGTGGTGAGATGACAACGCTGCAAAAAATGTCCACAATCACGGAAGAAGATTGAGACGCTTCGGTGGAAATGATGAATTTGTCCAATAGATAAGTAAAAAAAGAATACTAATAAATACATCAATAAATAAAAAGAGACTGGAACGTCCTTTAGAAGGAAAATGTGTGCCAATAAAATAAACTAATGAATGGTGTCATCTAAGCGTATTCCAAATAAACATCCTTATATTAGAAATAACTGGAATCCCCCCCCCCCCCTCTCCAAGAAAGAAAACGTGATTTAAACAAGCCCCATCTATAAAGATAGACACTTTTTGCAGCGCACAGAGCAAGAGGGGGGACTCCAACCAATGGAGAGCGAGAGAGGGCTTGGCTATAACCTCAGCCTCCCATTCCTCTCTCTCTCTCTCTCCCCCTCCTCTTCCTCCTCCTCCTCCTCCTCCTCTATGCGGGGCTCTGGCCAGTCAGTCGCCTTTGATTATCAGTCTCCAGCAGCCCCTCTCTTGGCTCCTTGACATGAGCACCATATAAGGCGCAGCGATCTCCATAGAAACGTGTCAGTTTCAATAGTAGTGTCAAAGTTCACTATATACAGACATTCGCGCAGATCCCCCCGTTTCGGAAACATTGCTCTGCAGCTCCTCTTCCTTTAAAGCATTTTTGGAGGCTCTCTTCTTTTTCTTCTTGCATATTCTACTAGTTGTGTTGGGGTTTTTTTTTTTCCTCCTTCTGCTGCTGCTGCTGCTGCTGCCGCTGCTGCCTTTTCCCCTTCTGTGATATCTTTTCTCCGTGGCTCCAGCTGGACGAGAGGTGAAAGTCTTACACGGCGTGGACTCTATTCGGCGGCTGGAGAAGATGATGAAGATGATGATGAGCTTTATTTAAGAATATAGACGCGGCAAATCTGCAGTTTGGTGTGTGTGTGTGCGTGCGTTCGCTGCGCTGCGCACACGGCGAAGACAGACTGGTGGAAAAGGAGAAAGGAATTTATTCACCGCAGCACTTTGGATCGAGCGTCTTTCCACCACAAGAAGGTTTTTTTTTTTATTATTTATTGAAAGACTCGCTCATGTGAATTGCTTTCCCTTTGTGGCTGTTTTCTATCAAAGTGTTTTTTGGAACCCCCCAACACGTCTGGACTCGCCTTTTCCTACAAAATTGGGGATTGCTGAATGGCTCAGTGCAATTTACCTTGGAACTGGCCTCCCGATACTTGCACATCGTGATCGGGTCGTCCCCTCCAGCCGTCCGCCGCTATTTTGAATGTATTGATCCCCTCCACCGCCTCCTCCGCCTCCTCCTCCTCCTCCTCCTCCTCCTCCTCTATGAGATTCCGTGCACCGATTTGACTTTGCAAGCCGTCTCGCAGAAAAGCTCCAGATTTTTTTTTTCTCCTTTCAACGCTCCAGAACAAGCAGCGACCATTTCGCTCTATAGCACTTTCCGGGGCCGAGATATGGCAATGGTAGTTAGCGTGTGGCGAGATCCGCAAGAAGACGTGGCCGGAGGACCTCCGAGCGGCCCCAACCCAGCAGCGCAGCCGTCGAGGGAGCAGCAGCAGGCGGCGTCGGCGGCGCCGCACACCCCGCAGACCCCGAGCCAGCCGGGACCCCCCTCCACGCCGGGCACGGCCGCGGACAAGGGCAGCCAGAACTCGGGGCAAAGCCAGCAGCACATCGAATGTGTGGTGTGCGGGGACAAATCAAGCGGCAAGCACTATGGCCAGTTCACCTGCGAGGGCTGCAAAAGTTTCTTCAAGCGGAGTGTACGCAGGAACTTAACGTACTCGTGTCGCGCCAATAGGAACTGTCCCATCGACCAGCACCACCGGAACCAGTGCCAGTACTGCCGCCTCAAGAAGTGCTTAAAAGTGGGCATGCGGCGGGAAGGTGAATATTTATTTTGAAACCTTTACCACACTTGCAGCCGCGCTGAAGGCAGCCAGCCAGCCGGCCAGTCGGGCTCCGGTGTGCGCTCTCCATCCGCGGTGCATGCTTCTCAGCAGACGGAACCACTCGGGGCTCCGAACAAAGCAGCACTCCGTCTGTATAGTCCAAGCGCGTTAGAGCCAGCAGGCCTATCGTTTGTCCACCCTAAATTGCATGTGCACGATTGACCCCAGTCTTATGTTTGTTTCCAAACGCATAATGCTGCCATCAATCCTAGTGCGGCTTTTTTTTTTTTTTTAAATGCGTGTACGCACAGCCGGCACGTCTCAGCTACCAGACGGCTCACACACGCTCAATCGTGGCGCTCAACTTGACCCCTCGGATCGTTGTTTGCCTTCCACCGCATAACTTGAACACGTCAAATGTTTGGGGTTTAATTCACGCTAAGCTTCGTCGTCCGTGTGAAATGTTGTAATCTCGGCGGTTTACACAAGATGAGCTCTATCTCATGTTATGGCACAGGCGTGTTATTAATATTCAGAAGCGTTAGTAGGAATCCTTTTATTTCAAAGTGATGCTTTGATGTGCATCAAATTCAAAAAGGGCATAATTTAGAGCGAGAATTATCAGTCTCGGGTAAAATGTGTTTGACTGCTATAAACATTGTTGCTACGCAGAAAAAGCCCACGTCGATATAAATGTGATAAACGGCGTAACTTCGCATTGTGCATTGTGTAGTTCAGGTTCAAAAAATGCCAATAAATGCAGTAAATGTAGAATATTTCCTGGAGGATGCTTGAAAGCGTGTGTGTAACATGGTAAACATGTAAGCATTTTTTTTTCTCAAATATATATAATGACATTACAAATGGGCACCGTTGTGCTTTAGTTTGAAGTTTAAAGCAGAGCTTTCAGCCCAAACAGTGAAACACACGCTCACTCACGCACGCACACAGAAGAGAAGCTTGTCCACGTTGCCGGTGAACAATGTTTGTCAGTCCTGGATGCACATTTCCTCTTCTTCTCTTTCTTTTTGTCAGCGGTTCAGCGAGGACGAATGCCTCCAACACAGCCCAACCCAGGCCAGTACGCGCTGACCAACGGGGATCCCCTCAACGGCCATTGCTATCTGTCCGGATACATCTCGTTATTGCTGCGGGCTGAGCCTTACCCCACGTCCCGGTACGGGAGCCAGTGCATGCAGCCCAACAATATCATGGGCATCGAGAACATCTGCGAGCTGGCGGCTCGGTTGCTCTTCAGCGCCGTGGAGTGGGCCAGAAACATCCCTTTCTTTCCCGACCTGCAGATCACCGACCAGGTCTCCCTTCTCAGGCTGACGTGGAGCGAGTTGTTTGTGCTTAATGCCGCCCAGTGCTCCATGCCCCTTCACGTGGCCCCTTTACTGGCCGCAGCGGGCTTGCACGCCTCGCCCATGTCCGCGGACCGTGTCGTGGCTTTCATGGACCACATCCGGATTTTCCAGGAGCAAGTGGAGAAGCTCAAGACTCTGCACGTAGACTCGGCAGAGTATAGCTGCCTCAAGGCCATCGTGCTTTTTACGTCAGGTGGGTATTGCGTCCGCACACTCGCGCAAAGACCGTGGTGGCCGCTTGTCAACTTGTAAACAAAAAACAAAATGGGAGCCACAAATGGAACTTGACAAGAGGTTTGGCTTGTACATGGCATAAATATGTCAACAGTGCGTCAGCCCAGGTCGTAGTGCAGGAAAAAAAAAAAAAGACGCGCAAACAAAACCTAATAACGAGTTGGAAAGCGATTCCACGCTCGTGCGCGTATGTAAAATTTCATAGCCCGCACTTGAAGTATATATATATATATATATTCTTTTTGTTTTGAAGATGATAGATGAGCGGCCGTAAATGTTCAGTACACATGTCAAACAAATGTGCCTAAAAGGTGAAAGAGTCCATCAGTGCGTGACAGCTGGCACGTTTGTAACCACAAACACGACACAAAAACAATCCATTAGAGGGGAAAAGATGGAGTAACATTTCACGAGGCTAATATTTCAGGATGCCATTGAACCCATCACACCGTGCAGTCTGCGATAGCTGTGTATTTTATTTTGTATTTTTTTTTAAATAGTACTCTTTTGTAATTGCTGTCCTAAAATATTTTTATTTTTTAGTAGAATTGAAGGCTGACTCTTGCAAAATGTCCTTAAAAAGGAAAGCAAAAAGTTGAAGCCAACAAATAGGCCGCAAACTTCTTCAACTCAGCCACAAGTTTACACTTTGGTGCCACACTTTTATAAGGACTATTGAACGTGTATACAGTTTTCACAATTCGCCTTTGGTGTGTATTATTTGTTTTGTGCATTTTGAATGAGACAGAGATTTGTAAATCACTTATTGAATAATTAATACCATATTACGCAATTCACTTTTTTAGTTGTATATACAATAAAAAAGCCCTCCAGAGTGAATAAACTGGCCATGGTTTAGTCGTGGTTTCAGCACAAAATATTATATTATATTATATTACATTATATTATATTAATGAAAACCCAGAGCTGTGTCTAGAAAGTCATACACTGCATTTAAAGCAACTAAATCACCACTAACATATACTTTTCCCATTCATGCAGAAACTAGCATGTCCACACATCAGTCCTGTTAAATAGAATAAATATACTATACAGTTACCACAGGCGTAACGTATCCACGCATATTTACCATACTTGTCTTGTTTACGGTTTACAATTTTCAACTTAAATTAACCCCACATAAAGGGTCGTAACGTCGTCATGTTTTCTGGCGTTTGCTTGATGGACTTCTACGTGTATGTGTGTTTGGGTGGGGGGGGGGGGGGGGGTCACCGAAAGCAGGTTGCTCCTGCGTGGCGCTTTGCCAGGAGCGCCGTGGATTATTTGCCTTAAATAAATAACCTCGGTGCTGTCACTATTTGATGCATAAATAATGGTGGTCGTGTTTCAACACAGTTGACTGACATCAGCCTCTTATTGACATGTACGCCGGGCTGGGTCTTCGCTAAGCTGCATAAATGGTGCTTTGCAAGTGTGTGTTGGTGTGTGTGCTCCCATGTCAGGGTGTATTGTTGGGCTAAGGGGTGCACATCACACACACACACATAGGCCTGATGGAGATTTTACTTGCGTGTGCAGCTTTCCATGCAGACACATTCAGCTTGTATCTATTATTGTCCCTTTCTTTTTTTATTTCTTTTTTTGAATCTCACCTGCATTTTATTGTAAAGGGCGAAAATCTTGATTGGATGGAGTTAAAGCATATTGGCTGCTTTGGCTTTAAAGGGACACTCAGCCTTAATCCAAAGGGATTTGCATACATGCTTCTTTGAGCGGCCTCTCTGAGGTCACACTAAATCACCCCGAGATCTCAGGGTTGCCCTCGGGTTCACAAGGTTATTGTGTCTGGGCCACACTGAGTTATAGCTCGCAACTCACCAATAGGCTCAAAAGCACACCCCCAGCATCCTTGCCCTAAATGACGTGGATTGCACAAAAACAGGTTCATGCAAACTGCTGCTTCCAGCTCCAATTGGAGCTTGCTTGCTTAAACATGAAACACAACACAGACATTTCAGCAGCTCATTCTTGCACATTTTATGTTCTCTCTAAGTGACTATTGACTTTACCCTCCCCTCTTTCTCTTATAATAAATGTGATTGCTTCTAGCGGCCATGCACTGCTATAGGCTCCCGAGAGGGGGGGGGGGGGTGTAGGAGGGAGAAAAAAACAGGCCTTAGTGGTCTATGGAGAGAAGAGGCGGAATGACTTAACAGCTTACTGCGGAGTAATTAGGTCACATTACAAGCAGAGTAATTTCACATTCATCAGGGCCGTTTGGGTTTCCTTAAAACTTGAATCTCCGGAGTGTAGACATCAAGAACACGCCGGCGATTGGGCCCTCACATGCTCACCTTACTACAAAATTGACCCCCCCGAAAAATATCAAATGCTACTGCACACTTGACTTTTACAGTATTGTTATTTATTACTTTGCCTGTGTTACATTCTGGTTTATTCCGCATGAATGATACTGGCTCAGTGTGATGCAGCATATTTGTGCATTGCATTTCTTCAAGTCAAGATGGAGTCATGCTGAATGAGTTTTTCTTTTTTTTAAGAACGTATGCCAAAGCTTTTTATCCCACTTGAGACAAAAAAAAGTCGTGTGTTGTTTAAAAAAAAAAATACAATTGTTGTCTGTATAAATATGACAACGAATCAAACGTATACAAATAAAAATATATTTACAGTTCACAGCGGAAATAAATTTTTAGTCACTTATAATTCACAATGCTAGATTTAGGCGAAGACTCCACTTAATGACTAAAAAAAATAAGAGGGGAGAGTATTTCTATTTTGTTGAACGTCATCTTTAAATGCTTTTATAAAATAAGGCTTTCTTTTTATTGGGTCGCAGAGTGAAAATGCGTTAAGCAGGCACACAATGTAATGCCAAGTGGGGTTTTTTTCTCTCTCTCTCTCTCTCTCTCTCTCTCTCTCTCTCTCTCTTCACCAGCTTGCTGTTAGCTTTAGCCTAAACGTGCGTTTATTCTATCAAGCGATGCATTTTGACTCAATAGTTGCTGCAAAGTAACGCGATCGTTATTAAAAGTGACTATTTGGCGTTGACCGTGCACTGTCCCTCCCGCAGACGCCTGCGGCTTGTCGGACGCCGCCCACATCGAGAGCCTGCAGGAGAAATCCCAGTGCGCCCTGGAGGAGTACGTGCGGAGCCAGTACCCTAACCAGCCCAGCCGCTTCGGCAAGCTCCTTCTGCGGCTGCCCTCCCTCCGCACCGTGTCCTCTTCTGTAATCGAGCAGCTCTTCTTCGTCCGCTTGGTAGGTAAAACTCCTATTGAAACGCTCATCAGGGATATGCTATTATCCGGGAGCAGCTTCAACTGGCCTTACATGTCCATCCAATGATCCTTATGACACATATAAAAAAAAAAAAGAAAGAAAAAAAAAGAGAGGACACGGACCAAAATTCAGCAGCCATCCTCTAAGAAGACTATATATGAGACTTTTTTTTTCTGACAACTTTGGAAGACTTTGGCCCTCCCCTGCTCCCCTTTCCCCCCCATGTCTTCTGGGACTGAGATGGAATATGTACAGAAAAATATTGGAACTGGACTTTACACCTGTGTAAACCCGCTCTCATCTTCAAGAACAATACTCGTCATTTTGTAAAATACTAGTCTTTATTTTCTTTTTTTGTAAGAAAAAGTACAAACAAAAGGAAAAACATCATATGCGCAGTAAGAAAAAAAAAAGAATCAAGACTTAGCGGGAAAATAATGTTTCCAAGCAATTATAAGAATTTGTCCTGTGTCTATGTACCTCTCTCTCTGTTTTGTATTTTTTTCTGGTTCTAAACCAGACTTTCTGTGATTCTATACTAATAATTTTTGATATAACCTTTTGCTTCTTATAATGAGTGCGGTATATGTTGTCAAGGCTATGTTCTCCAAGAATTAAAATTGAAGTGAGAATTAAAAAAAAAAAAAAGCAGAAAAAAAAATAAAGAAATTTAGACAATAAGAAACAAGTCTAATCGCTATGACAATATCACCACTGATGGTTGAACTTTTTTTTTTCAACACGATGGACCTGCAACAACAAACCGACCCCGTACCACCCAGCACCCCCCACCTACCCCCCACCCGCCCGCTCCCCGCCCCCAGGACATTTTTATTGATAAGACATCTGGGGGACCCCCCCCCCCCCTCCTCTCCCCCATACCCACCTTGCACCCCCTCACCTCCCCCTCCCCCGGCGGCCATGAGTGCGATCATCAGTCAGAGGAGAGACATGAAAAATCAAAAAGCACTTTTAATATATCAGTTCAAATACATTTTTTTGTTTGTTTCGTCTTTGGGGAAAAAAAATCATTGTTTCTTGAATTTTATTGGTTGTTGCCTTCAATTTGCTTACTCCATGATGCAGCTGTTTTGCAGAAAGGCTCGGTTGATGAAGTTGTGATGGTGACTGTATTATTAAAAGACAAATAGGCAACGATGTCTGTCCCCAAGCATTTTCCTCCATTGCATTCACTTTTCTTGAAAACATTTTCACTCTTAAATGCAGCCTGAAAGTAAAATTTGCTATTTACACCTGTGAAAACAGTACGAGTCTATCACATCAGGCAAGAACAATGATTTTTTTTTAAAAATCACAGTAGAGACACCTCAATCTTGAAACTCCGTTGCCTCCTCTCCCAAATTCCCCTTGAATAAAACTTTATTGCGCATAACGTGGGCATCACTTGACAAAATAACAAATAATACAAAATATAGAAATAAAAAAAATAATTTACAAAGCGGTTGTACTGTAATAGGCGTGATCAAAATGGAAGATCAATTTTACAGCAACCGCGTGTGTGCGCGCGCGCGCGTGTGTGTGACGCACAGGAGTCAAAGTTATTTCGCATTCTCTTCCACTTTTGGTAGGGCAAAAATGAAACATTTTGATTTTCACAAAACATACAAAAGTCCCACAAAGAGCGACATTTAATACATTCGACTGTTAGCAGCATCAGCAGCATCAGCATCAGCTCATTCTTAATCATCAGATGTGTTGCTTGGCACTGTGATGACAGAAAGACAAGTAAACGCATCACGTCGTCATGTGCGCCGTACAGAATGTGTGTGTGTGTGTGTGTGGGGGGGGGGGGGGGTCCTCCCTTTCTATGCATTGCTATACAAGACGAGGGATGTATATATTGCTTGTTGTTCGAAGGCTTGTACTCGCGTGCTCCCTCGCGTAATGATAAATGTGTGAAGCTATTCTATTTTTTTTTGTGGTACTTCTACAAGCTGGATGCTTATTGTTCAATGGCTTGTACGTGGGATTCTGCTTTCGAGTAGAAACGATCATGATATATAGGAAATACTACGCCCCCCCCCCGACCCCCCCTACTGTTTCCTCTGCTTGATTGCATGCGGGACTGCGATGTTTGTTTGTCTTCAAAAGGAGCATGACAAAAAGCCCATGCAGGCAGGCAGGTCGTTGTCGTTTTATGTTGCTGTGGACTAAATGGTTTGCTGGGTTATTAAACGCAGCGTACAGCTGCTTGTCTCCAACATAATGTATTCTAAATCCCTCTAGAGTATAACCATCTTTTATCCTCTGGCTGAGAGCATTTTGTTGTACAATTGTTACACTACGGGCTATATAAAGAGAGCGGCAGATGAAATAGTGGCATGTGTTCCTAATTAACATTTGTGTACGGGGAAATACGAGCATCTTTGACGTCATCCATATCAACCCGATATATTTCCGATCTTCAAATGATCAATATAAAATAGACACAGTGACATCAAAACATTTTCAATGAGAACTGTATTTTTGGTCCTCCAACATTTAGGAAAGCTCCGGTTAGGATAGCCTTAAACGGGAGTTCAACAAGCCCTTAGCTTTGTCTGCTTTCATTCATCAAAGCTCATACAAGTGGAGGACTCCCAACACGAGCCACTATTAGTTTGCCTTTTACGCAAGCAGCTGGGTGCGATTTCACGTTTGAGGTGTCTGTCTGAAAGAGGAACATTTATTATCCCAACATGTCAGCGGGCCCAGGTCGTCTTCTGCCTCTCAGTGTGTGCAGGACGGCTGCTTTGTTCAGTCGGGCCACAATTTGTGTTCACGGGCCTCAATTTGTAGTTCACTTTTAGTACGTTTCTGTATTTCTCGTGGATGCTACTTTTTGAATATACGCGTAAAAAATGTCACTTAGAGTGTTTGCACCTTTTGGTTGAAACAAAAAAATCTAGACGACTTTACAATTGTCTCGCAAGATGTTTATTTACGCGCGTATTGACGTTGGCCGCCGTCGATGGGGACAAACGTGTCTTCTAATATCAAACAACCCACAGCCAATTTGGAGCCCCTGCTGCTTTTCTAGAATGTCCGTGAACGCAACACAAAGGGCCACCTCCTCGTGCCCGCGTGCGCGTGCGTGTGTTAATGTTTGTGCAGGTTGTCATAGCAATGTGTCAGCTCTGGTCATGTTTCATTTCCAAAGGATTTCTCGACGCTTGTGCGTAAAAGCGCACAAGAGCACATCCACGAGGGCGGGCGGGCTTTGGGCGCGCGCGCACGTGTGGATGTGCGCGCGCGCGCACGAGAGAGCAGATTGCTGCGTAAGCGGATCCTTTTGTGTTGATTTAGGAAGACGTTTGCTGTATATAACGTTCAAGGCTGATAATATCATTGCCTGGTCAGATAAATAAAGCATTGGCCAAAACCATCGGGTCAGCTATCGATCCGCTTTCTCTCCCCGAGACAGGGAAGGAGGAGGAGGGAGGAGGGTGGGGGAGAAAGGAAGAGAGAGAGCCCGGGAGAGCGAGAGGGGGGAGCCCACTCATTAGCATTCCACAGCCATGGACTAAACGCTGACAACTAACAGAGATATCTAGCTCCACACCGCTGCATGCACTCGCCTTTGTCCTCTCCCCTCCTGGCCCTTCATTTCGTTCTCTCATCGCAGCCAACACTCCTTCTTTTCTTCCTCCCTTCTGCCCTGTCCGCTCTCTCTCTCTCTCTTCTCCCCTCTCTTTTGCACAAGAGCCAGAAACCTCCCGGAAAAAAAAAACGAGGAGGAAGAGGAACGAGAAGGAGGGGTGATGTTGTAAAAGCTGTGCAGAAGTGACAGCGCTAAGCGCAGCGGATTTAGCCAGGGCAGATACAATTGTGTGTGACTTGACAAAATAGAAGGCGGGAGACGTTTTGAATTAAAACTGCCATTGTGGGTTATTTTAAACTAAAAAAAAAGAGGACATTTGAACTGCTCTGTTTACTTCAGGGTCGTCTGTCTTTTTTCCGTATTTTCCCCGCGGTGGAGAATGGGATTGCTTTAATAATGCCTGCATGCATGGGAAATATTTCGTGTGTTGCAGAACAAGAAAGCAGGAAAACTTTGTCTTAGAGAAATTAATATTCAATGTGCGAAGAAATAGCTGCATGAAGCAGCTGTTACTCCATAATACATATAATATACTCCATATATATATATATATATATATATATATATATATATATATATATATATATATATATATATATATATATATATATATATATATATATATATATATATATATATATATAATTTGATTCACAGTGACAGCTGTTCCAGTGATGATGCTTACTTCTTCTTCTGTCCAAAGTTTCAGCCCCCCCCCCCCCTTCTTTTTTTTTTCCTCCTGCTGCAATGCACTGCATTGTTGTTTTAAAATATGCATGTCTCTCCGGAATGCCAGTCACGGGTCCAAACTTTGTGTCCCAACCTCCCACATGATGAAATGACCTCCCCCACTCTACACCCCGCACACTCCTGCGCTTTTTTTCCCCCCCAAGCGAGCTCAAACAAAATGTCTCAATCTGCACTTTTCTTCTTGTTTGAGAACTAACACTTGTGGATGTGGGACCAAAATATATATTTCAAAAAATGGATTAAAAAAAAAAATACAATGAAGGAACATTCATGGAACATTCATTCAGTAAGACATGTTTTTTACTTTCTTCTCTTTTCCCGTGTGCGTGCGCGTGACTGCTCAGTGTACTTCCGTGCGTGACGTGCAGAGAAAGGTGAAAAGCAAATAATTGCTGTGCAGCTTGAATAGAAAATAATGACAAACGTGTGTGCGTAGTGGTGTTTATTTGTAATTTTGAAACGAGAAAAAAAAAACGTCATTCTTTCGTGGCAGGTTAAAAATGTGACGTAATATTGTTTGCAGCGGCAGTGGAACCTTTTCCACATCACGCGTTGACGTCATCGCAAAAGACGCACGTGGCTCAAAGAAAAATTTGGAGCTGTTAAAAGTAAAAGTAGAAATTGGAGTAGAATTCTGTACACGCTCTGTTGATATATGACAACGTCACACGTAACATTCAAACATTACCGTTCAACATCGGTCAAAACTTAACACTTGTTGTTGTTTTTTTTACCATTTAGTTTTGAAACATTGTAGGAACAAAAACTTTTTAAAATAAAAAAAATCCATAGTGTCTACTTGACGGTGTTAGTGGAAAAAAAAAAAAAACACGCACATTCACACCACACACACACACACACACAGGATTCATTCAAGTTTGTGCCAGCCTGCGAATCTTGTTTCAGTCATTCAGTCAGGCAGAAGAATGCATGTAAAGATATAATCCTGCACTCAGCCTTATTTCCTTTTGTACGCTGCTTATCCTCTGCTCAGAGCCGCCCGGCCTCCTTCTTGTGCTCTTGAACCTTGAAGAGAACACACGCAGAATTGCGTCACGATTTATGCGTTGTTTGTTGACGTGTAGTGACACTGAATGGACGAAAGTTTTGGGACACCTGTTTGGAAAAGGAAGGAACATGCACAGCTGGAACAGTTCATCTGGTTAGACCTTTTACGAGATTTGACAGTTGGAATAGTTGCACCCATTCACCCAGAGGAACATTTGTGATCTTGGAGATTTCACAATGTTTCTTATAGTTCCCCCCCCCCCCCCCCCCCAGAGCTGTTTTGTGGGCTTGAGGTCAAATTCTTCGATGCCAAATGCACCTGAGCGTGTCTTCATGGGCTGACCTTTAATTGTGCACTGGCAGAAGCAAAATCATGATGAAAATCATCCGTCCGTCCATCCATCCATCCATCCATCCATCCATCCATCCATCCATCCATCCATCCATCTGTGCTGTCAGCGTAAAATGTTCCCATTGTTCCCATCTCATTAATAAATTCTTGTCATTTCCCATCTTACAGTCAGCGTCGTCCGTACCATCTACTCCAATTGGTTATTGTGTCAGTTAACTATGGGTGAAGTGTTCTTTTGTTTATGACAGTTTACATCCCTTTTCCACGCACTTTGCTGCATGGAACGCTCCACAGTGGACCTGTTTGCACATACACGCATGCACACACACGCACATTCGCTGACCCCCCCCCCCCCCACCACCACTCCTCATTTCCCTTAAAGAACTAATCTGAGCCCAATGGTGAAAATGCTCATGTGTTGTGTGAAGAAGAAGAAGAAGAAGAGCGAGTGGGGGTCGGGAGGGGGGGGGGGGAGTAGAAAGGAAGATGAAGAGGAGGAGGAGGGTGGTAGAACGGAGTGGCCCTCTCCCTCTGCTGAGTGACACGACCCCTCTCTTCTCTTCAAAGGCCACGCACAGATCCACGCATGTGCAGCTCATTTGAATAGAGACTGCTCGCCGGTATGAACCCCCACACCCACATATGCGGCAATATTGGATTCAGGTGGGCATTCAATGGTCTCCATCTCGGTTATAGTTGGTCGCCCCCCACAGACACACACACAAGGACCTCGTCCAAATTCATTTGCATCCACTGATTATATCAGTAATGAATAGCGAGCACTGTGTGATGCAGTTTGTTGGGGGGGGGGGGGGTTGTTTGGATAGACGGGTGCCAGAGTGGACGCGGTCCGGTCCTAAAAGGTCAGGCGTCCACTCATTTAATGGTGATAGGGGTGTTGGGGGTAAAACATTTTTTTTTTTTAATCGCTTTCATATTCACCCCAAAAGAACTCATCACAGAAAGTCAATAACAAGAATTGCTTTGAGTCCAGTGTTTCTGCACGCACAACCTGCGATTGGTTATTTATTTATTTATTTATTTATTTATTTATTTATTTATTTATTTATTTATCATCATGTTAGTCAAAATTAGGACTATTACAAGGTTTTATTCATTCTTTACATTTAATAGCACCCGGGTTAAGCTTTGTTGCAACTCCATTTAAACAGTCGTCTGTGCATTTTAAATAAATGTAGGACCCATGACTTCATTGCATGATACTCCAAAGTTTTTTTTTGTGTACTTTTAATGTAAAAAAACGAAAATGATTCCTTTTGAAATAAAAATGAACATTTAAAGGGTCTGTGAGTCGCTTTTAATCACTCAACCAATTCATCCGCTCTCATTTACCCCCACTTAATACGTAATGCCATTTCTAATGTGATGTGTGTAGTTTTCCTAAAATGCACGTCAATGATTTTATTTTCATTTCCAAGGAAACCCCGACTAAAATAAATCAAAGCAATTCTCCTTGACGTGGTAGTTGGCACCCGCACTTGAACAAGGGGAGAGTTTGTAAAGTTCTGAAGTTTCTTCTCCTGTGTGGCAGGGTTCAGCTTTAAGCCGCAAAGCAACATCTTCTCTTCTCTTTCTTTCTCTTTTTTTTCAGCCTTTCTGGTTTGTGTGCGTGTGAGGCCCTCCTCGGAGGCTGTTATTGTTGCTACCTTTGTTTGCTAGATGGCGCCCTGCCTTAGGGGGACCCTCTGATACCGCAGCCGCTCTGCTCTGCTCTGCTCGGCTCGGCTCGGCTCTCCTCTCTGCATGAACCTTCTCCCTTCCTTCTTCTTTCCTACAAAATATAATTCACCAAAGTATTTTTGTGGAAGCCAACGCTATCTATTTTTAATGTGAACATTTGTAAATTTTTAAATTTAAAGAATAAAACCAGTAAAGAAAAAAACAAAGTATAAATAGTACAAACGTGACTTGCTGATCGTTTGAAGTTCTCGTTTAAAAAAAAATGTTTAAATTTAAGACATTTATTTTGAACGTGATTTATATATATAAAAAGTGAACTTCAAGTGGAAAGATAATTAATATTCCAATAATTCTAAATAGTTGTCATGTTTGAGCACAATCGGGGATGGTGTTCACTTAAATGGATAATTATCAAATTGTGTTGTTTTTTTTCAGGTGGAGATTCAACGAATATACGAGCTCATTCTGTTTAATATCGT
Organism: Syngnathus leptorhynchus; assembly: GCF_054491065.1. Taxonomy (NCBI): domain Eukaryota; kingdom Metazoa; phylum Chordata; class Actinopteri; order Syngnathiformes; family Syngnathidae; genus Syngnathus; species Syngnathus leptorhynchus. The sequence continues at coordinate 17,596,516 of NC_141198.1, read as the reverse complement.
TCATCACGTCGAGGAAATGGTCATAATTCTCGTTTGTTTTCTCCCAAGAGAAAAAAAAATAGACTGCAGCAGATCCACTGACTAAATAGCAACTTGTGTGACGTTGATGGATGTGGTAGACACTTGGAAAGCCTGCTGCAGCTCACTTACAAAATAAATAAATCACAAAAACAAAACAACACCATAAATGACTTGCAGGAGCAGATCAAGATTTAATGAAGAAACTCACATGTTGGTAAACAGATGAAATCAAAATGTTATATGGGTTGTTGTTTTTTACAGAATATCTGTGCCCGCATTTGGCACACCCACACAAACAGAACTAGATTTTTAAAATATGTTGAAAAACAAAAATGGTCGCTCGCTTCTAAATTATTTTAATTCGATTTGAGATATATACTTGATCTTGGTCTCAAGTCAACTCAGAATAACGCATTGACTCCATTTCTTAGTGTACCTAATAAAGTGTCCTGCGGGCGTTCCGTTGCACACGTGTGGATTCTTGCGCAATGTGGTCATCAGGAGGAGAACGCAATTTACGAGGCTGATATTGTCTTGACGCTTTAGAAGAAGTCATCTAATGATTCCCAACTGGAAGTCATCATCAGCTCTTCCATCTTATTTGCCCTTTTGCGCCTCGACAATATGGGCTGCATGTGATTATTATTTTTTTTCTTCCTCTTGGTGTTGTCAGCGGCTAAAGACGTTCCACTTGCAAAATTCCTCATTATTATTATTATTAGTTATATATATATATATATATATATATATATATATATATATATATATATATATATATATATATATATATATATATATATATATATATATATATATTTACAAACAATCGTGAGTCAAAGATTGTGTTTTGAGGCAGACAAAGTTTCATGATGATATTTCCTTTTAAGTCAGAGACCCCCCCCCTCTCCGGTTTTGCTGTGGTCCAGTAGGTTGCCTTGTAGCTGAACTACCTGCAAGCCGCCCCCAAAAAGACCCAACACTCAACTCTCCTGGAAGCTTTCATTGTTGATCTACTTTCTCATAACAAAAGGACATGTTTTCTCATTGGTATTGCATTCCTCGTGGTATTTTTGTTTTTCCTACTTAACAAGCCTTCAATGTGACACTTGCGCAAAATGCCCTCCAGGCAAAGGGCGGACTTTGGGTTCAATTAAGGCGGAATAATACATGTGAGATGACCACAGTTGCAGACTAAAGAACAGGGGAGAAAAAAAAGGACGTCTTTTGTTTTAATGCTGCTCTTTGTGTGCTTCTATGCCATCAATGTCATACTGAAGCTTATTAAAGTATTTAATACCAATCGTCTCTAATTCAATCCATTTTGACATTCCTTTCTTACCCTCCTCTTAATCGAATTTGCCACATTTAAGCTGGCTGTCGCCTGGATTTGGGAGCTCATAAAGCAGCCATTTGGGCTCTATATATCCTCGCGGAGTGACAGGGAATACTGAGGTTTGTCGTCATTCCTTAAGTAGAAAACAAGATATTGCTCAGGCACAGTGGGATTTGAACGCATTAAAATATCTCACTGCTCTGCTGTGATAAAAAAAAAAAAAAAAAGGTAGAGGAGGATTGGTGTTGAAGTAACTTGCTGTCTGTCAGTGTGCTTAGCGTCGCACTGATATGGACGCTGGCTGCACAGCCTCATCTCTTGGGCTTTTAATTAACAAGCTGTCTCAAAGCTTCAGCACAGCTCCATCAAACAGCACCCCCACGCCCGAACCGAATAAATGCAGCACCCCACGAGCACACCGCGTTTTTGGGATTTTGGAGTTAAAACAAAAAAAAAAAAAAAGTTCAACAAATAAAGCAGAATGATATTTTAGATGCGAGTCCAAATCACACTGCTTGCTTTTGTGCGTAAAATGCGCACATACGTTCTCGCGCGTAATTGGATCATTTAATGTCACTTTAAGTCATGCAAGTGAATGGAGCCAGTGCATCTTGCTCCCATCTGCTATTTAAAGCAATAACAATACAAGTTTACCTTTAATGTGCGTCATCATGTGTTGCATTCAAAGCAGTTATAATTTGTGAACATTTAGAACATTTAGACGACAGTAAATGGACTGAACCGCTCTGCTCGTTCACAAGAGGAAAGAAAAAAAAAAAGCTTGCCTCTCTCTCTCTCTCTCTCTCTCTCTCTTTCTCTCTGTCCGTGTCCGCACTTGGTCATGTCGCGTCCCACGCGGGGGAAATGTGACAAGCAAGGCGAGGTCAACAAGGAGGGGAGCGTGGGGGGAGGGCGCTGTCCATGGTGCTGCGGCCACCAGCCACCGCTGTCCTCGTCACATTCGACAGGACAAGTTGGAAATCGATACCGTAGACTTGGGCCCGAACAGGGCAGCGCCTTCACACACTACGCATGTGTGTAAGTGTGTATTTTCAAATGGCTTCAGATATGCTTTAAGAGCAATTTGATACTCCGGAAAGCTTTCCCCTCACAAAACAATCACAATGGTGAGCTTCTTTTTATTGTCATAAGCTGCTTTTTATTTGAGCGATTTCTGAAATGTAGTTTTAAACTGTCAGCGCAGCATAATTGATTTAATTATTTTATTTTAGAACGAACGAATATACACAGCAGTTGCCTGAATTCAAACTTTTTTGCGGTTTGCTGAATACCTGATGTAAAAAAAAAAAAAACGTTTTTTTTACCAAGATTTTTTATGAATACAGTAGCAAAATATAAAATAAAAATAACTCAGAGAATAATTTTAGTAGGCTAACGAAATGCAGAGAGTGCCTTTTGTTGTACTATCATTATGTTTTCAAATTGGAGTATTTCTGACCATGTATTTTTTTCAAAGAAAAATCCCCACGATGAATGAAATGCAATTCTCCATTTTTAAATTATGTTATGTATATTTTCTCTGACCAAAATATGTTGGAACACTTGCACTAGCTCTATCAAATGTTCTATTCTTAAAAACGTACAAGTCTCACTTTTGACTGACTGCAAGTGAAAGAGATCATTTTATTGAAACAATATTGCAGAGAACTTCATTTTGTCTCTATTTAAAAAAATCTCTATAAAAAAAAGTAACCAAAATACGGAAACGTCTCCCCTTTATAATGCATTACAGTTTTAAAATAATAATAATAATAATAATAACAAAATATTCTGGCGCGATAGGCGTGGTTACAATTCTTAACAATTGTCTACTTAAAAAAAAGACGCAGAGGCATTAAACCAAAACGTTACTTTGCATTCATTTACGGAGCAAGAGCAAAATAAATAAGTTGATTAAACATTTTGCCAATCTGTCACCGCCTGACAGCTTTTGCTGCGGGGATAAACAGCAATAAAGTAGAGTTGGCTGGACCACCACCACCACCACCACCACCACCACCACAACCACAACCACACACGCAACCCCCCCCCCCCCCCCCCCCAACCCGCCCCCACCAGACTCTCCTCTTCCTCCCCTTTCATCTTCTCTGCTGACTCAGGTGACAAACACAATGAGGGACATCAGAATGGCTGATAGAGGAAGAGATGGGCGCAAAGTCTAAGCCATCAGGAGGGCGGGGGAGCGGGGTGACACTGTGGGGTGAGGCAGGCAATGGGCTGCAGGCCCTTTAATAACACACGTATATTAACTCGCTTAACCACGGAGATTCCGAGAAAGCATGCAAGGGAGAAAGCGTGAAATGCACATCCACACGCACATCTGCCCTGCCCACGGCTCCACCCACAATGCCCGCAGCAGCCACACACACACACACGCGCGCGCGCGCACATCTGTCAATCGACTGAATGGCATTAAGTTCATTTTGAGTCTCATCAGCGGCTAGGTGCAAAGGGGTTGTTTCCTCGCTGCTTCAATAACAAGTTCTTCTTGGGAGCCCACGCACGGCGTGTTTATCCTCGGAGGGATGCGCGCACACATGATGAAAGCCACCTATAATGTGGTGATTTCATATTGCCTTGAACTCTCTTTCCTTCCTTTCTTTTTTTTTTTCTTACTCGAAAGTGTGCAGAGTGCTTCGGTAATCAATAAAATAAATTTAGGCCGTGTATTTCATTCCAAAATCAATGCCAACTATTTTTGTTTTGATTACGCCCAAAATTCAAGTGCTATTTAACATATTTAACTGTTAAATCATATTTTATTTGCAGATGTGATATTACCAGCAACAGTCTGATGTGGTTTTCTAGTGGAATGGATCGAGCAAACTTTCATTTTATTTTTGTGTGCAGATAACCTATAAATCAATACGCCATCACGCCCATGCAGGAAATATATTGATTTTGATTGTTGACTGGGATTAAATTACAGATTATTTCGTTGCTTTGAGAACAAATAAAACATGTTATCGACCAATGTTGGCAAGATCTTAATACGTGTTTTATCACATTAGTTGTATTGATAATGATAATGACAAAAGTTATGTTAAATTATTATTGCATTAAAAATATTGCAAATCTGTTGTTATACTCATATTAAATATAGATTTATTATATTACATAATCTCTGCAATTGTATTACGCTGAAACTATGTATATAGGGAAGGGTCTCATTCACTGAAAATATAACAAATTATGTACAATGGTTAAATTGTATTTTGGGGCTTTTAAAATGCAAATTACCCCTGAAGATGTTTGAAGATGGTTTGGTTTAAATATTAAACAATGCACACATTTTTGTGTGATAATTTTTACAGGCCGGAAAAAACAACATTGTCTGGTGTATATGTTTTAATTTACAATTTATTGCGTTCCACTAAATGAGGGTGGCCGAGGCAGCCACAATCATGTAGCCCTTTGGGGTTTTAATTTAGGTTTGTATAATTGAATTGTATTTACTTGGAATGGGTTTAGTTGAAAATAATGTTGTCAAACATATATAAAGATTGTTCATAAAAGTGTATTGAACAAAATGTCGCATAGTAACGTGCACATATATTTCTGGTCAGGGAAAAAAATGATAATACGCATCATAAATGTCATAGCTAATGTCATTTGCCAATTTGTGGTGGACAACGACAGTCTCTAAATCTTAAAAAAGTCAGACTTCAAATGCATTTCTTCTTCTTTTTGCTGCATGCGCGCGGGAGTGTTGAGGCCGGCGGGCCGGCCGGCAGAGAATCAGAGGAGGTGTAATTGAGGGGGCGGTGAGGGGAGAGAGCCTGAAAGCTGCTATTAAAGCCAAATGGACTCAACAACAGCGTTACAAACGACACTGCCAACAGCTGGCCCAAATGCACGCGCTGGCGCACGCGCACAAACAGCAAAGTCCTGCACGGCACTATCTTGGGTCCTTTACACTTAAGTGAAAATTGATCATGGTTATTAGTCTATGGACCGAAACCTGTAACCACACCTTTCCTTTCTTCTAAAAACCTAAAAAGAAAAGGTGCACGCTGCAGCCAAAAGCCACTTGGCAGCACACCTGCGCGTTCTTTCTTTCTTATCAAGCTGATTGTGGCAGTGGTGATTCCCTATTAGACTCTAACCCTATATGGAAGGGCTTTTTCATGTTTCCATTGGATTAAATAGCTTCTTGCGCAGGTCAATGAATATGTAATGAGTTGCAGGGGAAAGCCATCGTGCATTTTACATTTGGAAATCGACATAAGATAAATATATACATTGCATGAGGCGCAAAATGCAAAATTTGGAGGAAAAGAAATTCAAGGCTGCAGTCTGAGTTGAGTACTAATGCTGCTGCTGATGACGACATATTTCCACGTTTGAATTGCCTTGGAAATATTGGATTGAATTGATAGCGGATGAGTGGGCGAGGGAGGAGGTGAGAGAAGAAAGAGCGTTCCTGCACGGCTGCTTGTTCAAGATATTTTCCCTTCGTAGGGCCGATAAAACATTGATTGTTGCGGTTAGTTGACCCGTAAAATTTGGGGGTTACTTTCCTCCTCGGAGCTGAGCATATCATTATGCAAATAGTGACGTGACAGTGATCCCCACCAGTGTGTGTGTGTGTGTGTGTGTGTGTGTCAGAGGGGTGACATTCCAACTGCCTGGCTCCTTTGGCGGGAGGGAGTTCATCTCGAGAGGGGCTGGTGAGCACATCACACACACACGCACACACACTTGCACAGAGAGCCAGTGCAGGCAAGCGTGACAACAACTCTCTCAACGGGATGAAACAATTGAAATATCAAACAAGTAGAAAAGTTTTCCATGTCAAGGAGTCCTCCACGGGTTCACATTGTGAATTAAACACAGACGTAGGGGGTGGAAAGAAAAAAAAAAAAAAAGGAGAGATGATGCACTTAAAGGAGTCACATGAGGATTAAATGAGGCGTCGTTTCAATGCAAGGATTAAGACCTGACAAGTTGACGTGGTAATAAATCGAGCCAAACTGCGTTTTTTTTTTTTTTTTAACTTGTCATATGTAGTGAGAATAAAGCGTGTGTGCGTGTGTAAGGAGGACTTTCACTTGTAGTGTAATTAATAGAAATTGGAAGGCCTAATATGTAAGACAACAAAAATGTCTGCCTGGCAGACAACATTTTTGGATGGTTCGCCTTTTTTTTAAAAGCAAGTTTTAAATGTCATTTTCATTCATTTTCTCACCGGCAACATCTGTTTTATCACATAACATTGAAGGAGCCAAACTTTCCTAGTGTTATAAGAACTATTTGTAGTTTACCTCGGAGTTAGGGAAACTGGAATATGCGTTTAAAAAGGAACCACAGCAGCGGATAAGGTCATCATGCCCGCTTTTGTATAATCGCACAAATGTTTATGCATGAAAAAACCCATCAACTTTAAACAAGTACAAAACACAATAAAAATGTTCAAATGATGAACTATGGCAAAATAAATGAATAACCAAAATGCTACATTTTATTTGCATTTGAAAGTTGTTTTTAATAGTTATTTCCAATAACTGAACCAGTGTATAGTACAAATGCAAACCTTTAAAGAACATTTCAACTGTTAAGAAAAGAAATTAAAATAAAAACTGACCACACGGCCCTTTTATGAAATCCAAACATGAATGCAGGTATTTTATTAAACGAATACAAAGAAGTATCGAGTCTTGAGGAGAAATTGGCAAAATAAATCCCCTTTTATTTCTTTGCAGGCGGTGCTTTGGATTTCGGCTGCTCTTTCATCTCCGGTTCGATCTTCCTTTGGCTTGTTATTAAGAAGCATTGAGCCTTGTTTGTTCCCTCAAGGCAACAATATACAATTATGGAGAGAGGGGAAAAATGAGCAGATTTTTCCCCTGAAAAACAGAAAGACGAGCAACGTTATCTGGAAACCCAAATCATCAAATCAAATAATAAGCAAATCATTTTTTTTTTTTTGCTGAAACCAGGAGAGTTGGCAATCAAATTAAAAGGAAATTAGGCCTTGAAACCATCAGGCACAGTTGTCTCATTACAGCACAAAGATAATCCTCAAAAGCATTAAGCCGCACACACATTTACACACACACAGACAGAATGGGCGTGGGGGAGAAATAGGATTTCACAGCTAAAAGTTAAACAATAGTCACCATGTGAAGTGAAGGGGGAATAAGGGGAAAGTACATATTTAAGAAAGTGTCTGAGGTATCACGAGATTTAGCATTAGCTTTGAGATTTGGCGAATGTCGCCGCCCATTAGAAGCGTCTTCCGTTAAGCCTTGAGTGGTTTATAAAACTTAAAAAAATGTTATCGTGTTTATGTCACATACTCAAGATTAGGTGTGACTGAGCAGCCGCTTGTCACATCTAAGAACACAAGAAAAGGACTTTAATGGAGGGGAAAAAAATTGATGTTATATATTCCTCTAACATCATTCAGGCTTAGAATAATATTGAGATCTTGGATTTTCTGACATGTCATCTATTCAGTGTTGAAAGCTGACTTATGGCTTCTGTTCAAATGCGATATCCCTTAAATCCATTTGATGCTCGACTTTAAGTGATTTTAAATGTTGCATTTCAGTAATCAGCGTGGATCGGATTGGTTTTGGTTGTATCTTTGCATCTTTCCAAACATACAACAAGTTTTTGCTCTCTTATCAAATGTACCCATTTCAATGGTCATTTACAACATACACACACACTTACATTTGTTTGATGAGCTTGAAATGTGGAAACTATGTAAAGAGAGCAAATAATTTTTCACAGCACTGTCAGAAGCCAAGAAAATGTTGTGTAAGCAAACATAATGTCTCAAAGTTAAACTTGGGAAATGAGTTTAAAAAGTTGTGTATGGAGATGTTCCACAAACACAACAATGGTAAGCATACTTATTACAATAACCATGAGGAAAATAAAAAGAAAGTGCAGAAAATAAAAATTCTAACAACTCTACTGCAGGACGGTTGATGTGTGGCGTGCCACAGGGCACTGTACCCATCCTGTGTCCATTTTGGCTATAAAACCCTCAGGAAGCACAAATATTGCTTTGACAGCTCATTTCGAAAACAAAACAAAACGTTATTGTGATGTCCAAAACACTGAACCGAACTCTTTTCTCTTACAAAAACACAGACAACAAACAAGCTTGTGTGTCAAGCTGGAAGGGAAACATACACACAAGGAGCGAGCGACACAAGGCGGTCACACAAAACTAGAAAAACATACCAAAACCTTTGCCTCCTTCATTTGAAATGCCCCGAACACTACAACGTTGCGCCAATGAAGTCGTCGTTGTTTCTTTACAAATCTTGGTGCTTGCTTTTGAGTGCGCTGCTACGCGTGGTAACCGTATTGGAGGTCTCCTCCGCCTTCACGTCCTGTTTTGTCTCCACGACCTTGCCGAAGTACCTGAAGATGGAATCGAAGCTCATCCAGGAGGTCAATTCGTGCCGTTCCGTGCCTTCACAAATGACACACAAAAACGCATACACAAACTTTTGAACTCAAAGTCAAACTTTATGAACATGTACGGAAAAGAACGTATTGTTCATATGAAACTGAGCAGTCCTACGATGTCACAAATGATGACATCATTAAAACTGACCTTTGTGTCAGGAAACTACGACGCAACATAATTCGTTCCCTGATCCACACCAAAACTGGAAGGCTTTGCACTAGCTCAGTCGAAATAAATCTTGTATAGCTCTGATATCAAAAGAATGATGAAAGCAAAAAAGCTCAGACTTTAAGACTCTCTATCTACTCCCTCGGCGGACTTCTCAGGCCCGACTCATGAGAGTCAGTACAGCCTCTGACCCGCTGGGCCAATGGGACGGACTTTATGTTATCCAAGCAGATAGTTGATAATCAACACCATTGCTCGGTCTTCTTTCCATTTCAGGCCTTCCAAACAAAACCGCCGCTCTGCACAAAGGATGCACTAAGCGAAACCAGTGGAGCGGCGGGACTTCCTTCTAAAGAGTCGATTGAGGTAAAAGCGGGAACTATATCGGGTGGGCTTGTCGTCTACTCGTGCTGGGTTTCCCTATGCTCTCTTCCAGGTTAGCCGGTTCCCAAGTTGGGGTCACGCTGCATTTTGAAATCTGGTTCTTTCGAAGTGACTTATGTTTCGTCTAAACTAGAGATTGAGGCAACAGAGAGCTTGGCGGTTTGGCGGTGGAGTGCCCGCCATGAGGAAAGCTCGCGACGGCTACCTAACAACTCGAAGGTGTTTTGTGGCAAAGACAAATAGCACAAGTGTTGCTGTGTTTTGAACACAAATGGTGGAGCAAACCATGTAGATAGACAACAATAAGAATACATGCATATGTTTGATCGACGCACAGTAATATCGAGTATAAATACATTTAAAAATTAAAAGTGCTTCTTGTGAGTGTTTTCATTTTGTATTTGATTTGTTCAGTAAATGTTGCATCACTGACCTTTATTATTTTTTTTATTTCGTTCAAAACACGTGATGCTTACTTGTAATTAACATGTTGGCTCACAAATTTGATCTCATTTTTTTTGTATTCTTAGCTACTACATTGACACACAAACATAAAATAAGCTTCAGGCTAGAATCTGAAGCTGCTTTGCGACTACCTGCAACTGAACTTGAGAAGAGTTCTTTTCTTTCATTTCTTTCCAACCTCCCAGCGGGAGATTAAATTTTTCAGAGAGCAGATATTTAGACTTTTGTGTTTACAGACAGAGGAATGAGTGAACATCCCTGGAAGTAATGCGTTTTGTGTTTAGAATCTTTTTTTTATTTTTTTTAAAGACTTCTTTTTTGTCGCTACCTGTATTTGTTTGCCACGATAAGAATATTGAAATAGGCTCTCCTAATTTTCTACGGAGGATTAAAAAAGGATAAGCTTGGTATCTAAAATCAGTTTACGCAGTGAGCAGAAAAATGTGGAAAACTGCAACCTTGCTTTCCTGCGTTCTCCTTCCTCCGGCGTGTAGAGGAGATTGGCTATAAAAAGATAGACTAGAAGGCCGCGGGGATACAATTAGGCGGCACCTTAAAGGCTCTCTCACCGTCGACGGGCCTCTGATGACCACTGCGCCGACCCCATGTTTATTAGATTGACCTCTGCCTGGATGCATTAACAGACACCTCGCGTACGAGTGTGTCTTTGTGTGTGTACAAGAGCCGAGAGCTCGGGCGTAAACTTTTTACGGTGTTGTGTGGGGGAGAGTTTGAGAAGGAGGCGCTTTGTGGATCGAAGTCAGCACCTTGGGTCAAGTCTAGCCGTCTGACAATCAGACATTCTCGTTGAAGGCGCGCCTCCGGAAAAGTCCGACACAACCTTCTCACACCGCTTATTTATCATTTATATCCAATTTGAGGCAAAATGTTCCTCTCGCACTACTTTGGACTCGCGTTTTGTCCGTTTTACTCCCCCGACACAAGCGATCAATGCTCCAACGTTAATCCTGAACTGGCGGTGAACTCCCAACAAACGCCGCCGGGCTTTCCATCGCTATACCGTCGGTTAGGGGTCACCGGGGGGGTGTCGCTACGCCAATATGCAGATGAGGCCATGCCCCCTTTGATGACTCAGAAGCCCCGCCCCGAATTGAGGGCTGACACACTAAATAGGCCTTTAACAGCGTAGGCGCAGCCTTCAATTAATTGGCCAAGTGTGTCGCACCTAATGGATGTTGTCAGAGATGTGATGGGATGGCTGATTTACAGTTGGAACCCCGACGGTCAGCTACTAAAGACTGAAAGGGTGGTGGAGGCGGCGGCGGCGGTGAGGTGGGCGGTGAGGGATTACCTCATCCACGGCACAAATCAAATTAATATCTTTAAAAGATGTGAGGATCAATGAGGTGTCATCCAGTTATACGCTGTGAGTGTAAAAGTGACCCCATAAACAAGACAGGAGTACATTTTAGCGACGGAATGAAAATGTTTATCAAGAGATAAGTGGATGTATTTATGAGCAATTCAACTAAAACGTTGCAAAGGCAAATCCATTATTGGAATATTTGGGGGGAGTTTGCATTGATGTTTTGGGAAATAAAAAAACTGCTTGTGTCTTTTAAATCCATGTTTTATTTTATTATATATATATATATATATATATATATATATATATATATATATATATATATATATATATATATATATATATATATATATATATATATATATATATATATATATATATATATATATATTATTTTTTTTTCTTGTGTTTATTCCAAGAAATTTAACATTTTATCAATCAAATGTTATGTCATGTTTGTATGTTCAATAATACCAATAAACCTAAAACTGTGCACGTAGCATCTCTTGACTTTATAGTGAACTATTTCTGCCCTGCAATTGGTGTGTATCACCTTTGTCACAGCCACACTGCGTATCTGATCCCTGATATTTAGCCTCGTCCTCTGTCACAGCCACTGAAGACCTCTCAGGGTAATTGACTGACTGTTTGATCCCCTGTGTCTACAGCGCTATACAACCATTTGCCACTTGCAAGCATTTCCACATGCACGCGCACACCTTCTCTCCTCTCCCTACAAACGCAGTTGTTATCGTTTGTGTGCAGCGGGGAAAGGGAACAAGAGAGGAGTAGAGCGGTTAAAAAGGAAACACAGAAAGTCCTCCATAGCTATGGGCAACGCTTTCTTCCCCGGCGCGGCAAATGCCGCACGCTGTTACAAATGGTAATCTGCTCTGATTGTCACCAATTTCAAAACAAACGCTAGGTGACTGAAAAGCCAAAGTGACGCCCCGAGTGATACTCCGACAGAAAGCCTGAATCAAAGCGTGCCGACTATAATTAGGTTCCATCTGGGCGACATTATTTAAAGTTGCAACAGTTAATTGCTTGTATACAAATGGCCCATTTTATTTGAATCAAACTTGTTTTTTTTTTTCTCCCCCTCGGTGATTCGTAATTACACTAATGCAAAAAGGGGCCGTATCTATGGAAAACATTTATCGAGAGGACTTACTTTAGGACACGGGGAATGTAAAGTGATGATTTTTTCAAAAGGTGAATTACAATTCTTGAAACAATTTGATGAAAGTCAAAATAGTCGCCGGATGATGAGTCGAAACGAGAAAAAATGACGGACCAAAAAAGGGCAGATGATATTAAAACACGAAGAAGCAAACATTTTCTCATTTCCTTTTGGATCCAAATGGCGCACAAACAAAGCATTTTCTTATCGATTTCCTAACGACGGTAACCTAAGCTTTTGTTTTATCTCGATGTGGGGCCGGCCAGCGCATTTGGGATGTAACCGAAGCCGGGCCGCTGTTTGTGCAAACTATCTGTTGCACGGATCGCTATCTGTATCCTGCTTGTCAGACGCTCGGATTTCCGTCGCTGACGCTCTCTGATATTAAACGTTCTCTCGCGTGTGTGTTGCGTGTTTTCGTCTTGTGCGTAGACACTAGGAAAAGTCAAGAATGTCGTTTGGCCCGTGCGAGGCCCGTGTGTTGCCGCTGAAGATGAGGTCAAAGGGAGCCGGGGCAGGTGACAGTTGCTCAGTCGCGCTGCCACAGAAACGCGGCCCCCCCACCCACTCCAAAAGCTAATTAAATCCAAATCTATGCCTCTCCCGCGACACAATTTCCATTCAGGGTGAAGACATCCGCAACTGACGGGCTCTTAATAAGGATTTGTTTACGCCATACCCTGGTATGCATCTAATTTTTTAATAAAAATCAACACAGCGCTAAGGTTGAATTCAATGAAAGACAAAAAAAAAAAATCGACATCTATCATAACAGAGCTTTATTGTGGCACGACGGCTCCTTCCTCTGGAATGCAAATGTTTTTTAATGCTAGTCAGTTAAGTGGGATCTGCGTCTCCCCTTTGTAGCGCTTTTAATTACTTGTCTTATTATTGTTGTTGAACAAAAACAAGGCAGAACTCATTAAACGCCTGGAGATGAGGAACCTGAAACGCTAGCTACGAGGGCCGGCGTGGGAACTCGCTTGGAATTCAAAAACAGTTGAGAGAAAGCACAATGTCACTGAAGCGGGTTTAGATTCCATTTTCAGGAGAAATAAATATAAATGCAACAAAGTTTAAAGAAAAAAAGTTTCAGGAAAAACTGTCCTCGGAGGTAAAAAGCACCAAAGGGGGTAGAAAGTATTTTACCAAAAAGTGCTGTAGTGTAATTTCTTCATCAATCTCGTCACAACGTTTTTGCTTCTTCGCACCTCCTACCAAAGTGTTTTTTATATTGATGTGAATAAGTGGCCTTGGATTTGAAAAAGGACCCTCGCTTTTATAGACTCGGAAGCAAAGTAGCTTCAAGATAACCCCAACCCAAGGACAGAGCGAGCTATTCGATAGCAGTGTCAAACTTTTCCGCCTTCGTCTCTTGGGTGGAACACAAAAGGCCGTGCACATTATGGCCTTAGTAGCATCCCTCGCCGCCGATGGGATCGCACACTTGAAAAAGAAGTACTATTAGAAAAGTTGAATGGCTAGCACTTAAGTGACATTTTATATTTTAGAATAAAGTGGTGCTAAGCGGAATGATGAATAGTTAGCATATTGAGGTTCAAACTTTGGTTCTGACCCTGGTGTTTTGGAGTTTTGTCTTCAATTCTGTGACATCCAACTTGAAAAGTAAATGGTGATTTCAAACAACCAGCAATCATTAACTAATATAAACCCATAAATGAGGAAGAAGACAAAATATTTGCTGATTTGCATTCAACACCGGCAAATATAATCACAAAAGTTGAAAAGACGTATATTAATTGAAATGGGTTCAATTTTGAAATATTTTTCAAAATTCATTCTTACTCTTTTTTTTGCTAGCTTTGCGGGCTCGACTGGGGAAACTTGTCACGTGATTGGGACGAGCGTCTTGACCTGAATGAATTGATCGTCGATAAAAAAAAAACTTTTATCCTGTGTGGTTTGGCGGCCCGGTGGTTGGGGACCTCTGGTTTAAAACACAAAAATAATACAATTTAGAATGTGCACTGAGGAGATAAGAGACAAAGAACAAAAGTGTGACAACTTCTCCAAACAGGATTTACGTGTGTATGTGTGACGTCATGACTTAACAGGTATTCATGTCCGTTTTATGATGGGGCAACTGTACAGGAAGTGCAACGGAGACACTTTCAAAACAGGAAGCTGCTATGTGGGACACACCAAAAATAATACAATATTAATACGTGCCAATCTGTACACATATATGGATTTTCAGAAAGTACACTTCAGGAGTTTGAGATGAGAGCCCAAAAATGAAAATCCAACCGTCCTCCAGTGTCTTCTGAATAAATAATAATAGTTCATTCAGTGCATCAGTTAAATGGCAGACATCTTTTTTTGGCCTATTGAGGGGGGGGCATTGAAGAGCTTCTGTTTGTACAGCTAGCCACAATGCATCTCAAAAAAAGCAGCAAAGGAGACTCCGGGGGGGGGGGGGGGATGTCTAATAGTAAACACATACATGGACATATATGATGCACGCATGTGCACATTCAAACATGTAACATCAAACGGCACCACTTCAGTAAACCACGTTCACACAAGCGCACAACCTCAGCGCCACTTCAACACAATGAGGTCCCAAACACACAGACAAGCAGACACGCATGCGGCTTCGGACTCTCCTTGGCACCTTTAGGACAAAAGGCGAGCCAAGAGGAACACACACACTTTCACACAAATATGCACCATTTGAGACGTGCACACATCATTGAGTGACAAAAGAGGCGGTGGAGGAGGAGGGGAGCTACTAGAGGGCCCCCCTGCACCTGTAAGAACGACAGGCTGCTCAGTGAATAGACATGCAGCCTTGAGAGGGAGAACCCCCACCCCAGTGCACATGGTGATCACACACACCTTGCATAGAGCCCGCTTTCAAGAGCCAGCTTGGAGAAGTTCAATACACCAATGGCAAAATGATTGTCCAATGCAAGGTAATATTTCATACCTGAAGGTATTAACGTCAAGGAACATGCAGTCATATTTGGAAAGATTTTTTTTCGCCCCCCCCCTTTAAAAAAATGCACCGAATTAATGTCCAACCTTGGGCTGGCCTCACCATTTTCCATGCTGATAACTATTTTTCTTTAACACAAGATACAAAAGTGTGGCAAGGAAAAGCTAGTCATAGCAATGACACATCACTTGCGTCACACTAAACCTTTGAATGTGAAGAAAAATCTACCCAAGATCCATATCCATGTATCCCCTGTGATTAAATATGAGAAGTGGATGTGACAACCAAGCAACATGGTGATTTTCACACACTGCACATTTAACACGAGAATAGACTAGGAGAGCACCACGTGAGCCTCAAGTGGCTTTTTGTCTCAAACGGGCACCCGCTATTCACATTTCCAACTACTCGTCACACGACCTCGCCATCCCGCCCCATCACCATTTACATGTGTTTACGTGCGAAGGGAACGGAGGCCGGGAGTCGGGGCGCTGAGCTAGAGAGAGGACAGCAGATGAAGTAGGGAGAAGAAGAGCGAGGTCAGGTGTGGGGGGGAGGAACGGGGCCAGGGCTGGAGATAGCAGGGAGTGGGTGTTGAGGGCGGGACAGGTCTGAAATAGATCACTTAAGGGAACAAAGTGTAATTAATGGGTCGCCGTAGATAAGAGTGCTCTGGCCCTATCGGGGGAATGTGCTAATGGAGTTGACACACACTCAACGAGATCAGTGGATGACTCCGATTTAGTGTATGTGTGCGTGTGTGTGAATGTGACTTGTCCACGCATAAGATGACGGCTAAGGTGATATCCATCAATCATAGAACGCAAACATAAACAGGAGTCAAACTCACGTAGACGCGCAGCGCCGAATCAAAACATGAGTGATGTTATTAGTGTTGGAGCGGCTTTGGTGGCGGGGATGTTTACGGAATGATGGAGTGGGAGGAAGCCGCAGGCTGGAGAGCGGGTGCGACCCCAAGCCCTTCCAAATGGACACAAAGCTCCCCTCCAACTTCCTGTCTGCGTGCGTCCTTGCGTCAGGGGAACCCGGCTGGAGCCAAGCGGCCTGCCTAAGATATGTTTCTGTGCGTGTATGTGTGCGTGGCGGGTCGAGAGATTGGAGGCCGGCCCGAGAGGTTGAGGGAAGTTTTGCCGGCGCCCACGTGCCTCGGAACAGTGAGATGGCCTGTGATGGACAAGGCAAGACAAGGAGGATTTCCCTTGTTTGTCTGAGAGAAGGAGTAGTTTTGTCTGACACACACACACGTATACACACACACATGCAATCACACACGTAGGCACGTCGAGGGAGAATTCCGCCTCCCATGTTGTGTGAGGTGTTATGTGTGGGGAAGTGTGTGTTTGTGTGTGCTCGAGGTCTGGAAAATAATGGGAAAATGTCACCTAAGAAGAATCGATGGCCTTGTGCTTCTAAGGGTTAAAACGCTAACCCTAGTTTGAAACCCGAGTTGGAAAAAAGTCAAGTCAAGAGTGTAGGGTTAGGGTTAGGGTTAGTGTAGGGTACACTCGCTTGTGCATCGAAGGGTCTGTCTTTTTGAGGAGTTTGCAACAAGTACTGCAAGAATCTTAAAACACAAGGGCGCGACCTCCACATTAGAGCGAAGTTGTACCGCGCTCTCGTTGCATCTTAAATCTCACGTTGCCCTCTCGCCTATGTCGCGATAAGTACTCGGTGTGTGATGTAAGCATCAGGGGGGTTAAACGGACTCATCTCCAAAACTGTCAGGACGAAGGGAGAACAGCCTCAAAGACTCAGTGACGGACAGACGAGCGTCCGCTCCCAGCATATCTCCACTTTGTCCTTGGACTGTCTGCCTAGCGCTCGCGATGGGAGCCAGCCAAACGTGGAACAAGAGAGCGGGAAGTTGCGGACGAGGGAAAGGAGCGGCAGAGAGAAAAGAGGCGCCCCTTCAATGACATCCAAAGAGATAACTCTCTCGCTCTCTCTCTTTCCAGAGCCTCTTTTCTCTCGCTATCACTTTCCCAGGCATTGCTCCTTCCACATAAGGCCTCGAGGGTGACTGTTTTAACTTAGCGTACGTGTGTCTCTATGAATGAATGACAGAGGTGTGTGTGTGTGTGTGGGGGGGGATACGGCGCGTGTGAAGGTGAAAAAGGCAAAGGATGTGTACATTTTCAGCCTACTCTGATTTTCTTTCCTGGACTTTTAAACAAATCAAGCACAGGCTCTTATTCAATTGAATTAATATGGCCGCTTATGTTTAAAATGGCTGATTGAGCTGCACTGTAAACTCTCACGCTTCCAGTTCCGGATCAATTCTTGTCAAAGATGTTTGTTTTTTTTTTCCTTTGCACCTTCTACCTTTTGCCTTCTTCCTCAGCTATCTACAATTGCAACTTGCGGGCCTCATACTGTAGTATTTGTGCACGTACCAAATTCCCACTGTGTCTCCTGGGGAGGGAACTGCGTTTTTCTCGTCTTTGCTTTTTTTTATTTTTTCTTGTACGTCGACGCGCCGGCAAAGCCGCCTCTCGCTGCACGCGGCAGGAGAGCGCAATGCATCTACAAGCGTCTCACGAGGGAATCCACAGTATGATGTTACGATCCACTCACATTCACAAGATGCTCCCTCCAACTTTCTCTCTCTTTTTTTTCCTTTTCTACATACTGGAGCCAGCATCCCTTTATATTTTCTTCTCTCTTGATGTTACCCCATTCTTTCATACATACTTTCTTAATCAGATTATCACACTCCCCCCGTGACACGTTTCACCTCATGTGCTCTGTCTCACTTTTTCCTCTGATATTCGATGGCAACACACAACATTCCTCCACCTACTCATTTGCTTTTCCAGTTCTATATCATGTCAAAATGTCCACTAAGCCAAATGAAATTTAAAAAAAACAACAGGTTTTCATATCTTTAAATGGTCTCATCCCACCGTACGTGGTTGTTTTAAAGCACCCTACGCACACAGTCGAGTTGAGTCGAGAACCCGATGCCATTGTGATCAGGAGCAGTCGCAAAGCCAAGAAAGACATGACATCCCCATAAAAGCGACCCTGGAACACAATCCCACAACGCAAATGGCAGGTACAGAACACGGAGACATACGCTGACTTGCGGCCAGGAGAGACGATTGGTAGCGTATGTTTGTTTGGGTGGAATCCGAACCCGTCTGTGCCCTAAAGCCACCACGTCCAAACAGGTGTTCCCGGCACATGGACATTTCCACACATAAAGCAAGAACAACTGGATACGTGAGCTGGCCTCGGCAGCACTGTCAGACTCACAGGTGTTGTTACGCACTGTCGGATAAAAGTGACCCTCACGTTGAGGGCCACACACCTGTGCTATGGGAGACCACCCCCACCCTGCGTGTGGAAGGCTCTCATGAAAACACTCTGTGACAAAGGGGTGGGCGTTTCATTGCCACTTGCTAAAATGGCTAATGATAACATCCAGCGGGTTCAGATGGACAGGATTGTGGGATAATGTCGGGCTTTGGCCATGCGTCCTGCCCTCGACCTGTGAATGCTGGCGCACCCTGCCCTGCAGCTGGCTAAATAAAGACCCCCGGGGTGGGCCGGACAGGGCGGCAGGAGAAACAGACACAGAGTCGGCATTACCCAGTTAATCTCATTAGGGAGGCAGCCCTGCCAAGCTAGCCGGGGTCAGCCAGAGTACCACGTCACTCAATGCACCTTTGGCACTCCGGGTAACCCCCCGGGCAGGTTTGGGCTCAGACTTACAGTGAAGGGTGTGAGGTGGAAAGTAAAGGTTGGTGTCAGGCAGTAACGGGAACGGAGCGAGCCGTGAGCTGTTAAAAATCTCAATCTCATTAATGTAAGTCCCCATACAGGGGAAATGCATTAGTCGGAAGGGAGCGTGAGAGTAAAGTGAGGCAGAGGTTTTGATGAGGCTTAAAGAAATTCTTTTGGCCAGGTCTTCAGTCATTAACCACTGACTCATGGAAAATAGATCTGAAAATCAATTCTTCGTATTCCACATTTATGAATTATTGGCTAGGTGAGTACCATGAGGGTTTCTTGAGTGACACTTTGCTACAGGTTTCTCTCCTGGTCACCTCGTTGCTGTGTGGGGAATTTGTACGAGACATCATGGAGATTACACGGAGTGTTTAGACTGTCCGTACAATCCTCCGTAGCTTATCAAAACAGACTGAGGTCAAGTCTAGCTAAAGGTCTCCAGCGTAGCTTGAAAAGTTGGCCTTGAGATGTTTAATAAGATGCAGGGCTGACTTAACGACATCAGGGAGGAAAAACATAGCTGGAAGTATTTTGACTTTTGTCATTCCAAAGTTTAAGGCATGACAAAAGACTTGATCCGATTCTTGGAGATCTGCGCGGGAGGAAATTATGCTCAACGCATCAAAGAAAAAAATCAATTCCGGGAACGCACCATATGGCTTTGTTTTGTTATTGTACGCTCAAACTGATAACATATTCAGTCTTAAGATGACCTGGTAAACACTGAAAGTTAAGTTAGACTTTGTCAAAGTGCCTGAAGGCTCATTACGCAGCGGGTGGCAGTCTCCTTATTTAAAAGCTGATCAAGCAAACTTTACAGTTGCCTCAATTTGAATGCTTTAACGTTGAAGAGTGGGAGTGCACTTTTTCCTCTCAGCGGGGATGAGACAAAGTAGAGGAAGAGAGTTGATAACGACAGTCTCTGCTGCATAGACAGAGGATTAATTTGCTACATAGAAGCCCGACTAAATACCTGACAGGGATTTTATGTTTTTTTTTTTTTACAATGAATATACATTAGTCAAGCTGCACTGTCCCAACTAGTTTAGTTTAGACACATGTCACGATGACAAATCTGGTTGACACAGCCACAGTTGGGTTTGCTCTCCAGGTAGTGAACAGATAAGACGTCCATCACAAAATAACAACACACGGAAAGACATTCACTCGGATAATAAATCCCTCTTTTACACTCGCTGATATTTTACAGTGACAGGATTATTGTTTTTGTGCTGCAAGCAAGCAGCGTTAGCTAAGGTGGCTGACTTCCAGGCTGGGGATGTGAAAATAGGCAGAAAATCTAACTGTTCCATTTCAAGGAATGTTTTTTTTTTTTTACCGTTGCTAATGCGACTTAAATACCTTATTCCACAGTTGAGTGGGCTGGCACCTGCTACGAGCAACAGCTAGCTCTGTACAATTCTATAGCTAATTTTCTGATTCAATTAGCATGCCTCAGAGCTTTCCGGGATAATCATAAACTTCTTCACACTTCTCTGATTAATCGCTGCCCATCTACGAGTCAATGAACATGTGAGTTTGAGCGACAAATGTGTGACTGTATTCTAAAATCTCAACATCAGTGTCGTCGACGAAACTCCTACTTTCATTGGGCGCTGACGCTCTGATGAACTCATATGAAGCAGACAAATGATTTCATGAATAGTGGCAATATCAAAATCAGATCGCAGGTTAGATAAAGACAAAAAAAAAAAAAAACAACAGTAGGAAGGTGTATTCAAAAAACGGACAAGGTACCATAGAAAGCTATGACGGGAAATAAGTCAAGTTTTTACCAACCCACAGTAATGTTGGGAAACTATACGGTTGTCAAAATCAATTGCTTGATCAGAACTCGCTGTCGTATAATCTACCGCTACTGCTAGCACTAATGCTCCTCATGATTCTTCACATCGGCGAGGAAAGCATATTGGTGCTGGCTCCCAATAACGGTGGCTGTAATATCATCGTGATTTGGCCACAATTTGCATGGTTATAATAGCTTATCGACCGGTTCGGGGCGGCTGCGCTGTAATGACTGGCCAAGCGCCTCACACTGTTTATTTCAAGCTTGTGTAGATCCTTGGCCCGACCCCAAGCTCGTCAATACTTAATCTTGAGCTCGCTATCTGCCTGTCCGAAAAACTCTGCACTGCCTCTGGACAATCACCCCAAAAACATAATTGCCAAAAATGAATCTTAATGATAATTAACATGCTCGATTGTGAAAAAAAATGTCAATCACGATTATTTTGGTCATAATTGAAATCACAATTATTCAAATGATTATTTTGGGTAAAAAAGTAAAAAGTAAATGTTTAACTGTAAAAAGACAAATTTCCTTGAGGACCAAACAAAAATTATTATTAGTTAAAAAAAGGTGTTCATGTATAAATTAAAGCATGTTTTCCTTGTATAAACAGACAACATGCATTGTACATGAATGCATATTAATAATTTTTTTTTTACGATAATGCAAATTTTGTAATCATGCAGGGTAATAATTGCATTTTTGATTAACACTATGTTCAGATGAAACCAAACAAGATGTGTCTCCTCTTGCTATTTTTGCCTTTAAGTGGCTCACATCTGGCAATGATCAAAAATTCAAGTAAAAGTACAAACTAACGTCTCCCCAATGAATGTAGGAACTAGATCCTTAAAACAGAAGCTAAAAACAGAAATCTCTACAAATAATCCCGACAATCTCAGAAGAAAATGCCGTAATTACGTCGCGCACAAAGGCCGAAAAAGCATCAGCGGCCCATTGCTGTGACAGATCAATTCCAAAACATCTCTGTTTTCGCTCTTATGAAGCCATTTGCCGAATACAAAGAGCAAGGGGGTGGATGGAGAAGAAAAGGATAAATGAAAAGGGGTGTTGCAAACAGGCAGCCAGTGGTCCTCGGCTGAGAGGTCACAATGAAGGCAGTGCGGCAATGCCCACTGTGGCCACTCAGCTGGAACTAAACGTGGACGCCGAGACGCCAACTATTGAGCCCCGTCCAAAAAAAACCTGCTGGGCTTTCTCTCGCTCCCCTTTCAACAATAAGTGAGAGCCCACCCCACCTGTACCCAAACTTTTCAGTCAATCACTCGGTTTAACACTTTCATTATGGCCAGAACAAGGACGGCTTGGAGATCAAAGTGAAGGACAGTGGGGTGAACCAAATGTTACAATCATCCATATTCCAGCACCTTTGTTATTCGTGTGCGTTTATGCTGGACCACCATCTCTGAACACGCTCAGACACACACCATCTGTGAACACCAACACATGACAGAGCAAATAGGATTACAGTATGGAGGATGGCGATGAGGATGATCCAAACAACATAATATCGTTTCTTGGGTGGGAGGGGCCGGGGCAGGAAGAAGGGCGGGCAGGTGTAGGCTAAATGAGAGGTTTACTAGGAAACAGGGCGGGGGCACACAGAGGCTTAGTTGGTGAAAAGTTCAAACCTAGAAAGCAATGATCTAATTGTGCCCTCTTTTGTGAACCGGGTTTTGTTTATACGTAAAGAAAAGATACGTACATTAGGCCAGATGTGAGCAGATTGAGGACAAATGAAATGCATCAAAGTTTGAGGGCAGAACCTCTTATGTATTTCTTCAAAACGGATATTTGATTTGCCATGTTGTGTTTTAATCAAGGATCCCATAGGAAATAATAAAAATAGAAATAATTAATGTGTATTTTTTTCTTGTCAGGTTCTCCTTATTTGGACGTTGTCTTTTTTTCCATAAATGGCCGAGGTTTGAACTTCAAAGCTTTATGAGATGCTTTTTTTGTCTCCCAAAAATATTGGTTGATTCCCAAATTGCATGACCTCAGTGATGAAATGAATCGAGAGCTTCCACTCTACTGTATAATACAAACAAAATCAATTCCGGCCGTGATATATCAATATTGAAGCTGTAATTTGAAATAAATAAAGATGCGTGTTTGTGCCGAGAGACTGATGAGATTTTCCGCTGGCAATTTTCATGCGTTCTCGACCAAGGACAGACGTAAACCTTTGGCCAGGGTTAAGAAAACACGTCCAATGTCAAGTATTATTAAACCTCCTGCTTAAATCCTCGTCATTCGGAAGCAACATGTTTACATCACTTTATTATCATGTGATTTGTCAACTAATATTGAATGTATTAAAAGAGATTATGCTAGCATTAGAGGATTAGAGGTCTTTTGAGGAACCAGGAACGGCACACATGGCTCCTCTATCCATCAAGATCAATCACCACAACCGTATATGCCGTGTACCAAAAGGATTACGGCGAGGTTTGCCAAAATTCTATTCCATCGATTAGGGGGGAGGGCGCAGACAGGAAAACATGGAATCCCAAGCATGTAATGTAACATCCATGTCAGAAGCCTCAAAGACGGCTAAATCTCTTGGTTGGGTCGGGCAGGTCAGGAGCAGGACCCGGTCGGAAAATCTAACGTAAACGCATCTAAGGCGATCCGCAGGAGCCGGCCTGACATGTGACTGACTGCGACACCTCGAGTTCAAAGTTCAAAACAGATTTCAGCAAATCTAAGCATGCACGGCATGAGCTTATATTCAGTGAGGGGATGGAGCACGGCACGGCCTCCGACCTTTACCCGTTAAGACCCTTGAAGTTTTTTACCCTGACCTAGACTTGACTCGTTCATCTGGGATGTTAGCTAAACTAATTGCAGCCTGATAGGTGCCTGGTGCCAAACACAATTCATTTCCCTTCAGTTCTCCGAGACGCCGCTCCAACAACCGGTGCCAAGCTCACTTAGCATTTGTGAAGTGTTTGTAAGACAAAGCGCAAGCCACACGCTTTTACCTTGCTTCTTTCTCCGGGCAATTTTCTCTCTTTTATTTGAGTTTTTTATTTTCTTCACAACGCATTTTCTTGGAGGGCGAGTGTAGCGGGTGAGTATCGCTAAAGGAAATCCTTCATAGTAACCTCGCCTGAACTTGGGTTGTAAACAAGGAACAATATGCTTAGTAGGTGAATCAAATACGATACATACACTTGACCTCTTTAAAAAAAACAAAAAGTAATTATTCACTCTATTCACAAGTCAACTTTTACTATGAAGGGCCAATTCGCATCGCCTGCCACTCGGTCCAAACTTAAGCGTACGTTGACCAACGTGTGAGCGCGCCCATATCAGGGAGGGCATATCTGTAAGTGGGTCTACATGTGGAGGGCCTGTCGTTGAGCATACCCATGCGCGTGCAGATATGTGCGCACATGCCATTTGTGTGGGAGTACACGTTGACATGTGAGCCCTGCCATCGGCGACATACTGGCTGAACAACATGAAGGAGGAGGGGAAGAGGGGGGTGAGCTGCAAGATAACCAGATAGCGCACTTTGTAACCACGGCATAACAAAATAATAAAACGAGCCCTGTGCATGTGTATTATATATTTACAAATATATATATATATATATATATATATATATATATATATATATATATATATATATATATATATATATATATATATATATATATATATATATATATATATATTTTTATATATATATATATATATATATATATTTTTTTTTTATTTGCTTATTTTATTAAATTGTTTTGTTTACCTTATTTAGAGACTGTTATGGCAACATGTGAGTGAGCAAAAACACGATGTTAGTGCAATATCATGAATCATTGCACTTTGTTGCAAACTACCCACTCAAATACATCTCGAGGCAAATTGCTCAAGACTTAGTGGACTATTTTCAGTGAAGTCAGCTGATAAAGGTCACAGGTCACGGCGGGCCTTCTAAAGCGGTGACAGGTCGATGATGGTCAGAGGGATGCCGGTGGATAAACACACCGGGAGAAGGCAGAGACAAGTGTCGAGGATTAGGAGCCGTAGATTTCAGCGAGACGCCAGCGCAGCCTCGCTCATTACTCACAGTCACAACAAGCACAACAACTCTCCAAGCACTTTATAATTGCTGCTTCCAAGACCGCAAACAAGCAATGTTATTGCTTTGCCTCTCTCTACTATGCGTTGCATTCGGTGGGGGAGGAGGGGAAAAGAGAAGAAATCATCCTCTAATTGCAATGTTTTTCGAATACTAGCACGAGTTGCTTTTCGCAAGCTGTTTGTCTCCTGTCAAGGAGATGGTTGGTTAATAAAGAGTATATCTGTCAATAAGCGGCACACGGGATACGGCGAGGTCACAGCTGCTGACTCAAAACCACCGCTGAAATATACTCAAACTTTTATCATTGCATTTAAAAGTAAGATGAACTTCTCTCGAGGAAACAATTATAATTTAAGGCTAATTAGGAGGACTCGTTGATGTCTTAGTCTAGTGGTAAGAGAGGTACGAATATTTTGGCACTAGCTGCATGATTTTTTTGTCTTGTACACTCAGAAATATGCTGACCGTATATTTTAGTACAACCTAATTTGTGAAAATGGGGAAGTTTACAGAAGCTTATTTTAAGAGGCAACGAGGCTTTCAGCTCTAAAGACTCACACACACAAATTGACTGTTTTCCAGATGTTACATCACAGCGAGGGATCGTCACAACAGTTGGCTATATAATGTGTGTGTGGATGAGCTAATGAGCAGCTAATTATTGTGTAATGACCTCATAACCATACAAATAACGTGGCATTAAATTCACGTCAATTTAGCAGGCTTCTTTAACACAAATTTGACTTTTTTTTTTAAATTGTTAATTGTGAGTAATACCCAAAAGCTACAGATATAAATATTTCCGGATTTTTTTTTTTTTGTGCCGCTAAGGTGGGAATAGTCTGGTGTTCCGCTTTTGCTCTGCAAGATTCAAGGTAAAGAGTGACGTAGTGCCGTGGCGCCAGCAAGTTACGAGCATTAACAGTGACATTGTCGTGTCAATAGATTAGCCTCTCCTACACTAATCTATTTGATCCCATTAACTAAATTCAACTTATGTTTGTACCTACGGGAAACACTTTACATAGGCTAAAATGGGATCATGCATATTTCACTAGTCACACACCTGCATCCAATCGATTAGTCGATCAAATATAAGTTTTATCGTTTTTTTATCGTAAAGGGCAATACATCGTCGAAAGGTATCCTGTACGATTATAAACATCAAAGGGTCAAGATTTTAGATGCTTGAAATGTATGACTCTCAACGTTTGTTTTTTTTAATCCGAATAAAATCTCCAGAGAACCAGTTGCACTGTGAAACTTGTTGTCAACCTTGTTAATGAGGGCTTTGAGATTTTAGGATAAGGGTGATTTTTCAAAGTTGAATGCTCGCCGTGATTAGGATTTGCGGTGGCCCACTGGGGGTTTATTGGATTAATTTCACCCCGTGGATTGAACTTTAAAACAGTCTTAAGTCATTTGACATTTCTTGACTGACTGCACATCCATATACAGACAAAGATGAAAAGATGAACTAAAATACCAGCAACACAAACAGATTTCCCAACATTCATCTTCTTTATTCCAATGTGTTGAAAGATGCGTGTTTTCCTCTCCTAAGTGGTTTGCTGCATGTATAGGTCAGGGGTAAAGGCTGGACGGATTACGGCCTATATCAACTCAATGAGAAGAGGCCATATGGGCAAATGAGATCCATGTCCGTGAAGCACTAAGCTGGGGATGCCCTCTGTGTGACCAGGGATGGACACTACCCACAGGAGCTAAGAGGCTTGGGGATTTGTGACCTGCTTTACTGTATCCAGTATGCTAGCTTCCCCACCTGACCTTAGCTTCTCCGAGAAAGAAGGGCTCGCTAGGCCTTAGAGAAGAAAGACCATCGGAAATGAAGGAAGTCTCGTGTGACTATGACAAATGGTTAAATTATATTTCCTGAACTACGTGGGAATACGGTGAATTGTGTAAACAAATTTCTCTTGGCTCTTTGGTGGAAAAACTGAAGCAGTCACATAATATAAAAGAGAGGGAAAGAAACAAGATGGAGCAGGGTTAATTACTAGAGATTGCGCCCCAGCCATTGGTGGAGGGGAGGCTACTCGAAGGACGAATGGACAAATCTTAAGGAGCTAATAAAAGTGAATACAGAACAGTCCTCAGGGGCAAATCTGGCACTAAGATGATAATGAGATTATAAGACCTCACGATATTGCAGCAAATTGTATAAGTGTTTCATTGAACCTTGTTGAACTTTCATTTAGGCACAGCAGGCTTTTTTTTCCGATTTGCTAGCCCCATTGCTTTCTTCCCCTTGCTAAATGATGTTTACGGTAAAAGAAAGAATGATAGGATAAAAAGCCTCCTTGGATAATTTATGGAATGCAGAGTTGAAGTAAAGAGCGCAGATTGAGCTTTGCAGACATCCTCGTATTTAGCATAATCACAACAGACGATGCTCTTGTACTGCAATGTCCTTCTTATGGCCACGTGCAACATAAAGCTAGGACAGGCACAATTACTGAATATATGGCCAACCTTGTGATAGCTAGCGTGCCTCTGATGAGATTTATTTTTTGAGTACTTCTCTGGAGGTTAAGGCATAACTCACAAAGAAAAAAAACCGAAGTGCGCGCGACATAATATATGACATTGTAAGTGTGCTTTATCTATTCAGAAAATAGGTGACATAAAGATTTCTTAGGGGAGATTAGAAAACCGCATAAATTGAAAATGAATTTCAAATCCGGCCTTGAAATGCCTGAAGAATAATTAACTCGACATATCGATCACCTTCTTCTTCCTCGTTTGTCTGCTAAGACAAATAAATGGCAGCACCTTTGTCTCGGACCATGTAGCGAGGGCTCGTCTATTGACCGTGGCGGCGTATCTTTGATAATCCTGATGATACGAGTCGGCCCCATATCAAAGCGCTCAACTTGATCAATAAACAGGGACAGTTGTCTAGAATGGATTCAAAGAAGGCCGTCAAAGAGGACAAGTGTTTGATTCAAAGGAAATGCTCCAATGAGAAAGGCAACATACATGATGGATCAGATTGCCGCGTCACCACCGATGGAATAAGAGCCTGACTTGAAAATGGACACGGTGCATCTCCAAAACTATTGCGTCATCCTAAATTGAACCTGTCTCAGTGAATCTGAGCCAAAGTACGGTTCGCCAGAGTTTACCTGTCTATTTCCTGTCGGACGTGCCGCGGTTTTGCGCTACGAAAACACTGAGCGGCATTTGTAAAAATATGAGCTGGCCTACCAAGGGCATTGAGCGGATTTCCACATTAGCAAGCTGCAAAAACACAGATGTTGAAGGTGGATGGGGTTAATTTGAGTGAGCTTGAGTTTCCTCTTGGAGTCAGTCATCACACAAACATCACTCGGTGTGTGTGCTTGTATGGAAGGGATGCCGACAGCGAAAAGATGTTTCACGGAGGTGAGGGTTATCGTCAAACCTCAAGTGCAACACAGATTTACCGTATTTGTGTGAGTAGAGGTTCCCAGTTTTAGTCTAGTGGCCCAAAACAGGTCACAACTTAATTCATTTATGTTTTTGTATAGGAGATATTGGAAAGAAATCTGAAATCATGTCCCGTAAAAAAATAAACATTACCTCTCCAAGGCTCATTTAGTTTAATTACTGCCTTGTGTTAGGTTGCCTGTAATGTCACCTATTTGTTAATTACAAAACAGGTAAGATATTAACTTACTTTTGTTAGCCATTAATCAGTGTTTACCTACAGAGAGCTAAGCCTTTGTAATTGATAATCGGCTTGGACAATGAGTAATCACCTGACACAGGAAGTGTGTTGTGAATGGATCGGCATATAGATATATACTATATATAAATATAAATTCATCCATCTAGCCACACTTAGCGTATATCATCGCCAACGTCCCCCCCGCCCCCTTCCCTTTGCATGCCTGAGTCTCTTTCCTGTCTCAAAGTGACAGTTTTGGAGGAGCTTACCTCACGCCATCCCATTATCCAACTGATTTTAATGTCAGCTTAGCAGCAAGGATAGTAATACCACTTAATTTGCATGACGGAAATATGCAAACATTTCGGTTGGGCGATCTCCTCGAGACAACTTAATGGGGAACAAATTGCTTTGCAATTCAGACAAAAACGATAATGAACTGGGAATACTTTCATTTAAGAATGAGGAAGTCTGATCCAGGTTTTAATGGTTAGAAATGGACAACGGCGTTAGAAATGCTTCAGCCGTCCCTCTCCGGGAAATTCTACGCACGGTCAGAGTGTCACGTCAGGGTAGCAACACGATAGACTAACTCCGTTCCCTTGAGCTAAAAGTCGTGAAGCATGGAGAACACAGTCGTCGTATCATCGGTGCAGCACACGATGGATGTTGAAGAGGAGAGATGTATGGCATAAGAAGCCAGTGAGGAAGAGAAGAACCGATGCAGAAGCGGCAAAGACTTGTCTTCCTTTTCCCTGTCTAAGCAGTCCTACCGCCGTAGACGGTGCAGATATCTACTTTGTAGGATTAAAAAAAAAAAAAAAAGTTTGGCATTAAATCCCGACCAAACCGGCCTACTTTCTAGACGCAGCTTCGTCTTATGACATTT
Organism: Syngnathus leptorhynchus; assembly: GCF_054491065.1. Taxonomy (NCBI): domain Eukaryota; kingdom Metazoa; phylum Chordata; class Actinopteri; order Syngnathiformes; family Syngnathidae; genus Syngnathus; species Syngnathus leptorhynchus. The sequence goes on along the minus strand of NC_141198.1, from coordinate 17,566,990 downwards.
CTCCTTTTGAACGAATGCAACATTGATTTTGTTTTTGTAAAGCTGTCTTTATGGTGTCGTGCGATTATTTCGAGAGCATACAACTTTTTCCAAGCGACTGCTAGTGGGAACAGGTGGATGTGTGTGTGTGTGTGTGTGTGTGTGTGTGTGTGTGTGTGTGTGTGTGTGTGTGTGTGCCAGTCGCGATTGAGTGCCGTTTTCTGTCGCTAAGAAACTACATTGCGCGAACAGTGACAACCCCCACTTCTTCCACACAAGCTCACCGCATGCTCTTTGCATAGCAACCCCGACTGGACAATTCACGGCAGCCGACGAGGTGACCGCGCGTTTGTTGATTGAAGTGCCGGGCCACGGCGTCCTGACAGCCTTCCCTCAACCTCGTCACCTCTGCCGCTCTACCGCGACTCTCGCTACAATTGCCGCCGCTTGCGAACCTGCCGGGCTGCCAAGGACACAAAGACCACCGAGTCAACCTTTGACATCCGAAGCTTCTAGCAAAAGACCAGAGACAAGCTGAGTTGGCAGCTTTGTTAACAGGCCTGTGCCGGGATTCCTTTCAGCTCGGTTAAAGTCAATAGAGCTCGAGTCAATAGCGTACACATACAGATGGTCGCGGTGTCAAATGGTTTAGCGCTGCGACCGTACCGCCGTTCATGCCATGTTTGGAAAAGTGGGGGCGGCATATATGGACTCAGAAGGCGGCTGCTCTTTCAAGACGCATTAAACCCCAGAGCTAAAGTGACATTTGAACATGAAATACTGGATGGGTTCCATAAATCGAAGGCTAGCTGACATTTGAAGTTGCTGATTCACTGTTAGATGCGGAGACGTACCACCCACGCAGCACCATGTGGAACACGCCGCTTTAGTGGGCCAGATGAGATAGCGGCCATTCCAGAGGAATCCAGTGACATGCCGAGCGTTTGGAAAAATGACCTATACTTTCACGAGCATTACGCACAAGAGATATGGAGGGACTAAACCACAATGTCCTAATTCAGGGACAAAAGATGTCTGACAAGGCACCTGTGGGGTTCCAACAATAAAAGTCTACACCCCCCTGTCAAATGTCAGGTTTTACCATGTAAAAATATGACACCAAGAAAAATGATCAAAAACGGTCTCTCATCTAAGAGGGAAAATGAGATAGCAGTTGCATAAGTGTGCACACCCTCTCATAAATGGGAGTCAACGCAAACCTGCCAAGAACGAAAGGGCTTTTGATTGATCCCTAATGAATTGATCCCAAACACGTGGGGAAAATGAATTAAGGCCCAATGGAATGTACGGGAAAATGTTTCATATTCACTGGGAGGTTGGAAACCAACAAAAAATACAACTGAGAGTTATGGTTCCTGACTTCCCAGTCTTTGTGAGGCTTGAATGGCCTTTTGAGCTCCTTTGCACAAATTCTACGATGTATGTCAGTCTTCCAACAACACTTGCAATCATCATCTCTTATCAATGGTCATGTCGAGGATTACAGCTTTCGTCTCTAATCCTACATTAAGGATGCATTCTCATGATGGCTGTGACATCACCAAGGCCAGCTCGCCGCAGAGAGGGCACGAGGACAGGAAGCCAAACACCACGGGGGCGGATTAAGCGTTGTCGCCGAGAGAGCGGATGATGAAAAAGAAAGAGGAAGCCAGCGTGTGGATAGAAATAGAAACAAAATCCGAAAGAAGTGAAATACACCGTGGATTTGCTTTCTTAGATATTACGGCGCAGCTTGAGTTTCTCTGGTAAAGATCCAAATCAGTCAGTCCTCTAATAGAAGAGCTATGATCAACCTAAAGCGTTTGATTGCACATTACCTGTAATGTAAATAACCAAAGTGGACCTCAAAACTGCCTTATGCATTTTGTACACCCAAGGTAAATCCACTTTGGCTGAACTCAATTTGAAATATGATCTTACATTTACATTGCAGTGCTGAAAGCGATCCCTCAATTAAAGAAAAGAAAATACCCAATATTGTACTGTGTGGGTTTATTTAGATATGGTACCTGCAGAAACGCGTGGGCAATCTGGCAGCATGGAGTCCAGCGGTGTGTCCAAAGGCTCTGGACTTGAGACCCAGTTGCAACAATGCTACAAGGACACACACACACACACACACACACACATTAGGTATAACTGTAAAATGTAATGAATCCAAGGAATAAAAAAGTGTAGCATAGCAAATCAGCAATGTTCATCTTTGTGCTATCCCACAGAACTGTCCATATCAGCTTGAGAAAAGTCTTCGATAAATATTATGGATCTGTGCAGGCATACCTAATGAAGTGGCCAGTGAGTGCAGTCTCAAAGAAAAAAAACACTTTGATGCAAATTGAGATATGACAAAAAAAAGACGTGGAGAAAAAAAAAAGGAGATGGAGGAGAAAATGGAGATGCGAGAAAACAAAGACAAGCTGGAAAGGGGGGGGGGCGAGAGAGAAGAGTGCATGAGTGAAGGAAAGGGGAGGGGGGGAGAGAAAGAGACAGGAACAAGCAATTAAAAGCTCTGTGACATGTTGCTTAGACATCTTGCTGTTTGTTTGTGTGTGAGTGTGTGTGGGGGGGGGGGGGGGTGAGGCCCAGTGCCACGGTGGATCAGTGAGTACACTGGGGGAGGGAGTCTGCCTAGTTTGCTGACCCATAACCCCCCGCAAACACACGCAGGCCTCTCAAAACCCCCAAAGTGTTTGACAGCACGATTGTCAGAAACAGGAGTGGAGCTCTTTATCTACTTTTGCTCGCTTCATCTTCCAGATGCCTCTTGCAACATTTTCAATAAAGTCAAACATAAAAAAACAAAACATCTGAAACACATAATGATGCTTGGTCACATATGTTTCACACAAATAATGAATTCTGATTGAATATTGCAGATGCTTACATGTTCAAATGTCCTTTCAGAGCAGCTAAGTTAAAAAATGTGAACGCGAAAGCCAGGAACGGAACGAGAGAAGCGGCCAAAATTGTAGAAGGAGTGCGCAAAAGACAAAACAGAACTGAGGGAGGTTTGTTTTAAAATATCCGTAGATGGTATTAAAACTGTCATAAATACAATTTATCGAGAAGGGAGTCAACTGGCTACGTTGGATTAGCTTCACTAATGTCACGCTGAACAAGTCTTTGCTCAGCTGCTTGGGAGTTTTTATTTTTTGGGGAGATGGCAACATATCAAAGGTTGTTTTACCTCGTCGGAGACCATGTGTTTGTGTGAGCGCTCAAGCCCGGGAAAGAGGGCGGCCGCGAAGGAATGCTCGGAGAAGACATTGGCCTGATAAGATAAAAGTTAAATAGAAGAAAGCCAACATGTAAAGAGATTACAACGTGCAGCTGGCGTCCTTCTGAATCACTGCTTATCTGCTCTTGTTTACTTTCACCCTGGCCCATTACAACGTTGTGCAACAACTTTGTGTGTCTGCTGCTGCGAGTGAGGGTCACCCTCGTTGAATGGTGGGGGGTCTCCAAAAGCATCCCGGCTAGTTTGCATTTTTGCACTCAGCGACCTTGACTCCCAAGGCCCGGACTGACACATTTACGAGCCATCTCTCACTTCAGCTCCACCCCGAACACCCGAACAGGACAAACACTACATGTGCGCCTGTAAAATTGCGTCGTATTTTTTTATTCATATGTTTTCATTTTTCTGTACCGATATTAAAACACAAAACACGATGTTAGCCGAAGGCTAATTTGACCCATCTGTTGTTGATGGGAGCTCCATCAAAACAAATATTTTCTCTTACTGCCTGTTTTGACGTGCGTTTCTTCTCTTTTGTCCCACCGACGATATATTTAATTCAAGCTTAGCGACAAATATAGAAACTGGTGACGGAGGTGATTATGATGAAACATCTGCCCCGTGTACACAAATCCTCTGCAAATATCAACATGCAGAAATTCCATTGGGACGTGTGTGCAGAAATTACTGTTATTAAAATAAAAGCAATAGGCTCATGTGAGATTTGTAGCGAGCCAATGCAGGGAAATAAACATGAATTTAAACTAAATGCGGGCGGGGAAAAAAAAGACCCGCACTGGAATGGGAGGGAAGGGAAAGCAGCGAGGCTCCTCGACTCCTTCTCCCTTCACCTTGACCATTACCGCCAGGTCGGAAAAGATTTGTCAAGGCTACAAATGTGCACACAGTGCTGCGGGAGACCAAGCGCCACATAAAAGCAAAGCCTGCCGGCTGGGATTTGAGAGCCGTGACAAAAACATTGCATGCGTCCTAAACAAATAGCATTGTCGCTTCAAGTCACGCCAACCCACCAATCAATAGCACCCAATCAGACAGTCCGGAACTATCAGATGCATGACGGTTCCCCTCTGATGCAATGTTATGATCGGAGTAGAAAGGATGAGTTGCCTCAACCTAGACATACTGTTCTTCTATAAATAGCCAGAGACTAATAAAGGACCAGCAGTTGTTTGTTCCCGATCCGTTCACAACAAGAACATTTGATTGACTGCTCTTCATCAACACTTGGAGCGTTCTTCTCGTACGATGCGTCAACACAGGTTTACCTTTGCACCGAAGTGACCAAACAATTAAGTCACGTAATTATCTCGCTAATGAATCACATCACAGCGTGCTGTTGTATTGATCCCGAGCTCAAGATAAACAAACCTGTGTAGCTTGTATACAATTGCGTGTGCGAATACACCTGCCACTATTTTATTGATTCAGTCTCTTCGCAAGCCGACTCGACTGAGATGCGAGCTGGAAACTGTGCACAAACTGTACAAAAAGTCTCCAAAGCCATAAAACAGCTGTCAGCCACCAACTTAACTTCCCAGAAAGTTGCCCGTCTTGCTCTCTTGTCCAACCCGTTCTCATCTTCTCGACTGGCTTTCTATGGATTAGGATGGTTTATTCATGATGATACAGTAGTGTACCGTGTGTGTGTGTGTGTGTTTGTATAAGCTCTAGGCAGGCCACTAGAGTGTGACAGCAGGCCAGCACTGTGACAGGAGACACCTTGGAGACTGTGACAGGCTGCCAGCTGTACGCCATCATTCACATTTCCCTCTCTCACACACAGTAATGTTCAGTGAACTACTCATCTTTCTCCACATCCATCTCTTCATCTCCTCTAGTCCATCTGCATCCTACCGGTCAGATATTCATCCGTTCTTCTCTTTAAAGAAATTTGAATTTTTGGTCTCGAGATCCTCAACCTTTGTTTGTACTTTCTCCATGCTATTCACTTGAAATTGTGTTGGCGGTGACGTCATTTGGCCCTCATCTGAACCATTTGGTCCATACAACCCAACCCAGCGGGCGCTGATCTCTAAATCCCATCGCCTCCTTTTTTACTCCCCTCTACTCCTCACCATCCGGCGACCTCTCTGACCTCAGAGGCAGGGTATTATCTCTGTCCGAGGAGAACAGAGCAGTGTACTGCTGGGGTGCCCCGACCTCACATGCACCCACTGCTGTGGGCACCCATATTTATACACCACCTCGAGCATTAGCAAGGGTCACTGCTAGCTTCACTCTGTGGTGTGAAGCACCATCTGTGCGCGTGTGTGTCTGATCACAGTGAGCAATGCCAACACTGTGATGGGCTTGTTAATGCAGTGCACCTGAGAGGGGTGGGTCACTTTTGGCATCTCTGTGTGTGCTTGTTTGTGCCTATGAGATTAAATGGAATGATGGTAAAACCACCTCGGACCAGAACCGCTGTGACCCTGTGGTTACATAGATGAAGTAACGCTATTCAGAAAAAGTAAGGTCGTTTGGGACAAATTTGAGGATGAACCTATCATGCACTATCAACTAAGATGTAAGCTATTTGGCGTGCTAAGATGAAAGATATTTAGCGTGACGTGGTTTTCAGCATGAAAAAAACAAAAGTTGCAATGCAGGGGAAAAAAAAACATATTTGATCAATTACTAGGTTAATGAGTACAAGAAAATTATTTTTGCCAGTCTCTTTCCTCCTGGTGGACAAAAGACGGCGATTTTGGTTCTACCGTTCTGGGTAATCAACACAAATAGAAAATCGTTTAACGTCTCAATTATACTCCGTCCCGTACATCCCTTGGATAGATCAAAAATAGGAAATGCAAGACAAGCGGGACAGCGCAACCTTGATTTTCAACGAGTCAAACCAACACACACAGCAAGGGATCTAAAAAGTGGGAGGCTCATATTGGACATAAAATGAAATGAACATTATTTTCTATCTGATGATAACGTAAAGGGGTTCCTAATGTTATGACTGCTCTGTGTTTTACCTGCTGCATCCAGTCCTGTGTGCTTTTACTGGTCTCCTGCAGCCACATGCTGTGAGCCGAATCCGTCAGAGCCACGGCACACACTTTGTTCCTTACCTCGGTTTCCCTCTGATTCATCTACAATAAAGAGCAAAAAAAATAAATAAAAATCAGTATATGATGTTTACCGCTTGCCAAACGACGCATCGACAAAGCCGATATATGACGGATGCGTTCCGTTTGATTTTAACAACGATGCTACGTCTTTTGACAACGGTGGCTACAAATGATTATTATGCTACCCGTGGTTATAGCATAATACTATCGTGAAATATGAAAGAGCCTCCCCACTATAGCGTGTCCTTGTCACGTACTGTGCAAATGTCCTTCCTTGTGCACGTTCAAATACCTTGGCTCCCATTCTTAATACCTTTTCCCTTCACATGTCACAGAAAGTGGCGTCTGCAGGACCATCTTGCTATTCCCCTCTGAATGTCAACGCCAAGGAAAATGTCACACAAAGGACTTGTTACCGTATGACAATAGACTTCCCACACCGTTGGAGCCACCCCAAGGAGTACTGGAGGCAGACCTTGGGAGTGAGCCTTTTCAATGCGCTTCACATTAAGATAAAATAGTGAAGAAAAGAGTAACAGGGCTTACAACAATAGGTTAACAATCTCTTGCTCTGTACATTTAGTAAGGCGAGTTAGTAGGGAACTATATTTGATTTATGGCTGGCACATTTTTACATGCCAACATATAATATCATATAATCCTCCATATTTTGTTCGGAGATACAAGATGCTGGACAATATTCACCATACCACAAAAGACAATATCTATGCTCATATTTGTTCCCTTACATAAACTCTTACAGTCATGCACACACCAAATCATCTGCAGCACATTCCCCTCCATGCATGGTTGAAGAACTTTCCATTGGCATAACAGGGCCTGTGGGAGTGAGTAGCAAAGTCAACCCTTTCAAACTTGAAGCGTCAGCCAAGGTCCTGTTTTCTGGCATGAGCCAGACAGATGAGTCCCCGTGTCAAAGTGGGCCATAAGCAGAGGCCAGGAAAACTTTACTTATAAAATCCATCAAAGGATTTATGAGTCCAAACTTCTTTTCATTGTTCCGGTTGATGGATGAGTCTTTATGTGCAGTTATTTTAGTCGCCTAACAAAAATCAGAATGGCTTTGGGAATTGGTCGCTATAAACAAAAGACAAACTACCAACAGCCATTGTAGATTAAAAACATTGATCAACATTGGTCATTGGTGACATAAATTGAACTGAGACTACACTAGAAGGAAAATCAAGGTTAATTTAGAGTTAATTAGTTCTAGCTAATTATAAACCCAAACTACACATCCGTTTTATGGTGCAACCCCAAAAAAAAGAAAAATAAATAAAATGACTGAGATGATGTAGTTAAATACCTGACTTTCAGATCTGGACAAGGCAAGATGAATAATCTGAAGCCAGGCTGCCTCATATTGTGTTCTTAGTCACAACAAGGCAGTAAAAACCATTCTTCTTTGCAAAATGTAATTGCTTTGAAATACAACAATAGGCCACGTTGTTGCTTCTCTCGAAACGGGATACGCTCTCTCTCACGTTTCACCATGATTCCCCATTCAGAGATCCATCCCAATTCAAAGACACTTAAGCCATGTCATCGCTTTGCTCAAATTAGCAAGAAAAATACACGTGGCGCGCTCCCAAAACACGACTTCTTGAATAACTCCAGCCTCTAGCTCAGCTCAGGCTCTATCAATCAGCCCCTTTGACAGCTCTCATTGCTCACATATGGTAGGCTGTTGGAACATTTCAGTTAATAGGTTGACAAATAGGCTCTCAAAGCAATGTGGCTGTAAATTGCTGGGAGAGTTTTTCGCTTTTCAAGCCACAATGATAACTGTGGTTGGTAAGAAACAACCATATCTGGCGTTCACTTTCAACGACACTCAAACCGTAATTTGGCTCAACTACATTCAGCGCACCATTAAGGAGATCTAAACATGGGAAGTTCTGGAGAATAACCAATTTAAAATGAATATATTTAAGCATAAGAGCAAAAACATTTACCGTATTCATAATAAATCTGTTATTGTAATGCAGATGACTTGTTTGCTTGTGTTAGATGAAAAATATAAAATATCAGGATCACGGACTTAGAATTTGTCATTAAGATTCATGATTCACGCTCCCAACTCTCAACAACGTTCCGCGGACCTGGTTAAGGTATTTGAAATAATCCTACAAAATAAACAATAAACAAGATCTCCTCGGTGGAGGTAACAATGACGCCACATTCTTGCAAGTGTTTTCCGCAATGTTGGACATGCCGATCCGCTCTGCAAACACATAAGCAAACACAGCAGCTGTTGTGTTTCGTATCGGACGGGCAAATGGAACAGAAACATGTGGATAGAACTTGTTGAGCTAAAACCAACATGCAGATGTTGAGGGATTTCTCTGCTGGCTTTTTTTTTTTCTTCCTGTAATATGGAAGCAGCTGGATATGCAGAGGAAAGTTCAGGTGGGGGTTGGCCATGATGGGTCTTGACTGGAGATGAGCCAAAACTGATATATCGAATAATGAACAGCTCCGATCGACTACTTCATGTTTCAGAGTAGCACATAGTATGAGTAAATATTTTTGTCGGGTTACTCCCCTCATTGTGATACCAATTTAAGTGCAATTCACTATCCTCTGAGCCATGAAAAGAGAGCTGAGTCACCTGATGACCATGACTCAACATCAGCCCTGCCCCGCATCCACTCAAACTCTGGATGAACTATAAAATCCTTTTTCCCTCTGCTGCTCCCCCGTAAAAAGCAGTTCTTTTTCTGAGGTCTCTGAAGTGAGCCCGGTTGCTATAGAGACGGAAACATCACAGATCTTTGACCCCCTGGTTGGCAAAATTCTGCTAAATCCAGCTTTTCACGGATTCCATGAAATAGCCAACTCCTGCAAGAAAACGATACACACACGCACACACACTGTCTAGCCTTTGACCACATGGCATTGTTTAGCCATTTACAAAGCTAATCTTTTTAAACAAAAATATATTTAACGTCTTAACCCTTCTTTCACTGACGCTACATCCAAATACCCAGACCACAAAAAGACTTTTTTTTTATTATAAGAATTATTTAGGCCTTTGATAATTATGTGTCAAAGGCAGTGAGAGCCACTCGATAATTAGACAGGGGGGGGGGAATAATGGTAATTCACAATGGAGATCCCCTTGGGGAGATAGGCAGACTCATCCCTAGAAAGAACGCAGACGGGTAGAAAAGAAGGAAGCCGGCCGGCAAAGACATCAAGCTCGTTTACTGTCAGAAAACCAATGTGAAAAGCCACAATTATAAACAGAGCGCAAGTGCAAACAGAAAGCAGAAAAATAACAAGTGACAGAAGGGAAGAAGAGTCCAGAGCGTGAAGATAGGAAAGGGAAGAGCTTCATAACCATCCACTCGTGCCCGGACTGCACACAGATAATGTCAGACTACCCAGTGAGCGCTGGAGCACTGCTTAAATATTTGATTGATTAACTGTCCCGTTGCCGCCAGAGAGTACCAGGCGAGCGGCGAGAGCAAACACACGCCAAACAAACAAACACGCTGGAATTTAGACAACACATAAATCTTGACACACACACAGACAAAAAAAAATATTGAAACAAGAGAACACACACTTAGTGGAAAGTACCGCAAACTCTACAAAGATACAGTAAATGACACAAGCTGGAAAAATAAACATCAAGCACGATTGACTGATGCTTAAGATGTTGTCACCATAAATCAATAGAAGATAACAGACTCCTGGAAATGATGACATTGCAATGTGTTCTCGGGAATTTCGTGGGGAATGGGACTAAGTTCAACTATTTGAGTGTGACCAGCAGTGGCAATGAAGCCCATGCCACACTTTTAATGGATAAACTTTAGCTTAGAGCTAGTTTAAAAAATAAAATAAAAATTCAGCTAGATCGTCAACATTTGGAGAATTAAATTCATGTCGAAAACATTCATTATACAGTTACCGTACTTTTCCAACTATAAGGCTGAGTCTCAATGAACAAGTCTCCATTTGGGACATTCAGGGAAACAGCCTTTCATGAACACGGACCAAAGTTGACTGGGTGCTCCACTACTGGGCCGCTTCATTCGTGATTCATTACGACTTTTGACGTGAGGTCACCGAGAGGTGGACGGTGTTGTGGGTGCGGTGTACTCAAGCGCTCCGACGTAGCGAGTGTCATCCACTTACATACGTAAACACACTCATCTCTGGCTGTGAAAACACAGACACCTCCCCCCCTCCCCTCCCCGTGCTCCAACACCCTCCACGGGAAGAGACAACACCAGCGCTTCCTGTGGCTTTGATGCCGCAAAGCCAGGTCCCCTGTCAGTCCTCAGCTTCCTTTGTCTTAACCGCAGGAAGGAAACCCTCTGCAGCACCATGCCACGGAGGCCCTCGGGAGCTCCGCCGAGTGTGTTTGTGTGTGTGTGTGTGTGTGTGTGTCGAGGGGGTGCGCGCACGAAGGTCACATGCATTGAGTTGCTGGCGTGAACTCTGGCAGTGGCTGTAAAAGGGAGGGAAAGTGCAAGAGGGAACGGCAACAACTTCCTCCTGGCTTTCCTTTCACCGCTTATCGGCACATGCACCATGGAGGGACCGTGAGGGAGAGTGTGAGGAAGTGAACCTGGAGGTGGGGAATTAGCTGAGTGACATTGTCAAAGTCCACCAGGGCAGCTCACGACCGAGTATGTTCAACGTGCGTGTAAACATGCACACGCATGAATGGGAGTGGAAAGGAAAAGGAAGGGCAATAAATATTTACTGACACAGCACAAGTGAAGAATGGTTGTCCACTGGTGGAAACAAAAGGCAGAGGATGAGAAGCAGCGTGCCAGGAAACCTACCGGCTGCGGGCGCTGCGCCTCGCTTGTGCCCGTATGGAAACAAGAGGAAGATGGGGAAGGGGGAGAGAAGAGGCAAGGAAGGGGGGGGGGGGGCAAAATGGGGTTGTGGGTAATGAGTGCTCATAAACAATAACAGCCCGGCGGAGAGCAATTGCTGTACACTCAAGAAAATGGATTTAGTTTCTTGATGATTAATTTGAGTGAGAGTTTTTATGTGCTAGAGCATTGGGTCATGCATAATGGTACGTGCAATGTTGTTTTTTTTTTTTCCTTACTGCATTACGTCCACACGAGTAGTGCCCAGTGATTCGTCGACATCATCACAATTATTTTAAACATACTGGGAAATTGTTGGCCACAATAATATCGAATGAGATTCAGTATAAAAATAAGGATGCTTTATGTTGATAATAACACGGGGCAATAGCAAATTTTAATCAAAGATGGATTTATGTGTCCCTTAACATATTTCTGATGCTGATTAAAAAAACAGCTTGACTTTTTTCCTAATATATTAAGTTATTGGGATATTTTCATTTTTTGCTTGCACAGTACATATTTTACCATAAGTAAAAAAAAAAAAAAAATCACCTGTTGCTGAACCTAACATTTACAATTAAATAATAATAGATATAGTCTTATATATTAGATAATTGCTAATATATTATTATGATTATTATGAAAACCTAAAAAAGAAACAAGGGCAGATTTTGAACCAGCACAAAAAAAATCTAGAAAAGTGTACTTGCATTAAAAGTCAGATTGTGATAGTTATCACAACAAATTTCAAATAATTTCCAAGAACTGAAAGCACAGCAACATCTTCTAAACCTCTCACAACAAAAGACTCCTGAAAAGTCACATTGAATTGATATTGACACAGTTAACAGAGGAGACAGTTGAATAAAATTAAGAGCATCATATATTGTTGAATGACAATAATTAGAGAAATTTGCCAAATGGACATTTCTAATTAGACAGCCTCCCTTAAAAAAAAGTAGATTAGCAATGCTGCTTTTAATTAGCGTCCTGCGTTAATTGGAATAAATCGGACTTAAGAAAATCAGTCCGATGTACAGCAGCCAGCGTCTCATCATTCCCCAATCAACAGGCCACATTAAATTTGCTTTTGTGCATTGGAAACGGGCCTCATCTTCCTCTCCCTTTCTCCTTCTCCTCTTCCTTGTCTTCCCAAGCCTACGGCAATGCTGTAAAATAGAAAGCTAACCTCAATATTTTCCCTCACGGTGCTGGGACTTGCTGGCCCATTAAATTCTCCTTCCCATGTGTCAGCTTGCACATTTCCACCATGAAAATTCCGTATAATTAAAGTTTCTTAATGATTTATAAGCTATAATAATAGCCCAAAGTATTTGAGAGCAGGTTAAAGGGACAGCCTCCAAGTGGACGCAAGGCGATGACCCTGTTTTAACAGTTTCGGATGGGTGACTCTCTATTGGAGACCAGCAAGGATCGGGCCAGGGGAATAGAGAGGGAGGGAGGGAGGGAGGGAGGGAGGGAAAGAGTTAGAAATGGAGCGGGCCTAATAAGGGGTGTGTCGAGAAAGGAGCCCAGACCTCTGTGCGCTAACTTAGGGTGAAAGTGAGGCCTCTCCGAACTCTGGCAAGGAGGAGACAGCTGACGACCGACCAACAAAAGCACACGCAGATGTTGCTGTGCACAAAATCTGAAAAAAATACTGGAGGAAAGTGATATTAGAACCGCAGAGGAAATGATAAAAGAAAAGCGTGAGACTAAATTTGTTAGCGTGAACTAAATTTGATGAATTATGATTTTGTCTTAGTGGGACAAAGCATCAATACATGAAAAAAAAGTGAACAAATAAATACATAAATAACTATATCAACATACTTTATCATGTTTTTTCACATATACACAACTATAAGACACTTTTTATTCAAATTTATAAAGCGTGAATAAGTGTGCTCCAGATATGGGACTTTATGGATGGTCCTGTTTAGCGGGTGATGAATGACTGTAATTTTTGCTGTTGTTCCCCCCCCCCCCAAAACCTCGACATAATAGCATTGTATATATGGCACAACAGTGCTGTGTGTGCAGTGGTTTATGTTCTAGTCTGTTGTTGGCTTTGTTAACAAAGCCAATGTCTTCCGCTACTTTAATTAAAAATATGTGGCTCAGGTTGAGTGAACTCAAAATTGCAAGGCAACAAACTGAGTTGGGCAATTCAACAACAATATTTTTTTGTTTTGCCAATGTGAAAATTGGCTTCCTTGCATTTGTCCAATTTTAAAAAAGTAACAACAACTTCAGAGAAAACCATTTCTTTGCTTTGTTGTGCTAACTGCTGCCATATTTGTTTATTACAGTGTAGTCAAAAGTTATCAAGCATGTTCGAGTGGGGGCATCCTCGGTCAATTTGAAAACTGTTTTCTAGGGCCCCTGGTAGTCTCGGGCGCTTGGAATTACGTACATGCAGAGATGTTTATTCTCCGTCGCTTTTCCAATAGCAAGGATGATGCAATTGCCACTTAAGAAATCTGTGTTTTTTTTCACACTCCACCAAAGCAGCAACAATGTGTGTTACAGTGTGAGTGTTGATGTGCATATCTGGCATACACACACACATCCAAGACAGTAACACACTGATTGTCTTCACTAACTGCCCATAGTTGGCATGCAGCTCGCCATTTCTCAAGTGCGATGCGCTGTGAGAATATTTGTAAAAGTTTCACTCACATCCTTACACCGGAACTATTTGAGAGATTGTGAGCAGGTAAAAGTTGACTTCATTAGGAGCTATTGTGAAAAAAAGGTGTAACGGATAAAATAATGCTAGCAACATCTCGGGTTGGACACATTTTCACCTTGGCTGTGAATGAAGAGGGAGGAAGAAGCAAATGAGAAAATAACAAATGAGAAGGTGCCATACATTAATGGCAAAACAGGTTTAGGTGTGTGTGTGTTTGCGTGTGCGTATGTGTGTGTGTGCGTGTGTGTGAGAGAGAGGGGGGTCATCAAGGCTGCAGGAGGAGGATCTGAGAAGGATTAACTTCTAGAGCCACTCCAACCATCTCTGAATGAGGAGCTACCATGCCTAAGATGGAAAAAAGAATGGAAGAAAGTTACGGGTAAAAGGGAGGAAAAAAGTTCTTCCTTGCTCTTATGTTTTTTTTTGTTTTTTTTTAATGGTCCTTAATATTTGCTTGTCTACTGTGCCACGGGGGGGGAGACATTATTAAAGAAACAGGTTGTGTCATCCACATGTACTCAAGGGAACAAGGACATAAGAGAGGCAAAAATACAGGAGGCTGAAGGAAATTAATGGAAATATATAACCATCTGAAATTAACTTTTCATTGCCACTAGCCATGATTTTAAACAGCCTTTCTGGAAGAAAGAGACTTGAAGACATGTTACAAATTGGAGTGACTGAGAGGCTAACAAGGTAATTTGCCATATCAAGCAAACACTTTGCAGTTCTAAAGGCATTTACTTTTATAAACAATCGGATGAAGGATTCAAAGATAAAATGGAGCAAATTACTTGGATGCTGTTAAGTATTATAAATTAATTTGTCAAGTGAAACCCAAAGGGGACAAAAATATGTGGATTTGATTTTAATTATGTAACTTTTTTTTTCTGTTGAGCTACAAAACACCCAAATCAGAAACCACACAAAATTGACCAAATGTCTGCATTGGTTTACATTGTAATAATACTAAAACTAAAAATGACGATTTAATTTTCATTATTTTTATTTTATTTATTTTTACAATTTTATTGTTACCATTTCTGGTGATATATATATATATATATATATATAGTTTTATATATATATATATATATAGTTATATATATATATATATATATATATATATATATATATATAGTTATATATATATATATATATAGTTATATATTTATATTTAATATATATTTATATTTATGTGTGTGTGTGTACTGCTGATTTAAAAATTGCTTGTGAGTAGTAAAGTTGCTTGAGAGTAGTGTGAGGGACACTAATACACAGTATCTACTGCCATACATATTTCACTATAAAGTATATTATTAATCTTTTTAAAAAAAGCAATTAAATCAAAGTGGTATAGCGCCTGAAGCTATGAGGACTGTCATTTCTGCTGGAAATGCCACAGAAGATTACAGCTAGGTTTGTGGATTCCATCAACCCCCTTTTTGATTAGGGAGTCAATTATTTCTCATTACTGAAGATGCTATTTCTGAAAAAGACCTTGTCAGTCAATCATGCAAAAAGTCCTCGAAAAGCGTGAATAAACCATTAAAGCGAGGGAGGCGCATCAGGGGAGGAGAGGGGGGGGGGGCGCTGTTGGAGGAAAGCACGCTGACCCCTTTCCTCACCCAAACTCCAACTTGTAGTCAAATTACCTTTTTAACTATTACACCTCTGTCAGGTCTTTGTCGACGTATGGTAATTCGCGCTTCCGATGGAGGACATTTGAAAGGAAAACAGTATATTTATTAGTTTATCTCACCCAAATGCATTTAGGCAGAAGCAATGCGGTGATTATCTTGTCATTTTATCGTTGTTTGTCTAAGTGTGAGTGAGCGTGTGTGTGAGCCATGGACAATTCCCGGCAACTTGATATTTTGTGTGTATATGATCAAATGTGAATGCATACATATATATCGCATAAATGTATTTATTTGTATATGTATGGATGCGCGTTAGTGCGAATGTGTGTGTACGGCGCCGATGGCACATTTCTCCCGTCGTCTTTGTTCTGTGTTGGCTTTGACACCTCAAAACAAAAGCGCCACTTCAAGTCGTCCAACCCCATCCGCACACTGCCTGGATGGGAGCTGCCAATTAGCACTATCAAAACACCCCACATCATCTGTCTGCTCTCCAAGAATAAAAATAATAATAGGAGGAAAAAAAAAAAAATCACATTATGCAGTGGCCATGAGGAAACGGCGCATGTGTGCAGAGTCACAAAAGTTGTATGAATGCACTAAAAGAGGGAAGGATGCTTACTTTGCAAATCCCCAAAGTGTCAAGTTCTATATCAGTCTTTGTTTTTTTTGACTAAACAATGCAGTCGCTCCCGTCCACTCGCTCCTTCCTACCTTTGTTTAACGTCATGCTCGGTGAACAGTGTTTGGCGTCAACCGGGCAAGCCAGACACTGCCGCGTGACCCAAGGGACCGAGGGCCAACCTGGGCAGCGAGACGAGGAGGGGCTACTTGGCTGTCACAGAGAGTCAGTCGGTCTCTACGGGTTAGAGGTGAGCGCAAGTGTCTGGAAGACGACTTGTCGCTCCTCTCCAGCCTTTTTCATTAGCCTGCGGACCTGCGTTCAGCTAGCAGAAATGGCGGCTGCGAAGGCGGGAGGAAAGGAGGGGGGGGGGGGGGTCTCGCAGACGGGTGCGGAGCAGAGCGCAGGCCCCGGTGGCCACCGGAGACGTGCTGCCAGGCTGTCTGAAAGCAAGTCCGTGTCATCCATTACAGACTGGAGGACTGTTTTTTTTCGAACAACACACAAGACACACATTTTTACAAACAGACTAGTTTTGGATGCCGGAGAGGAGACGGGTAGCAAAGGACAGGCAGTGCCCCCTAGTGTTTGACAAAAACTAGACCAAACAAAGTGGCCGCAACTAGACGCATCAAGACACTGGACGCAAAGCGACACTTAAGGAGGGAAGGTAGCGAGCGGTGAGAAGGTCAGAACACAAGTGGCGTCGCATGAGCGATAGCAGAATTGGGAAGGGAGGGACATAAGTTCAGTGTTGGTGTATCCTCCAACCATGTTCTTCACAGGTACTGCAAGCTCAGGACGTGTTCCTTTGCCTTCCCTGGATGTGCATTGATGAACCCCCATTTGGAGTTATTACGCAATTAAACACCCGACGAAAACAAGTGGACACGTTGACATTGTGAGCTTAATGCTAGCAATGAATGGAAAACCTTATTGAGCGGCTAGAAAAAACTAGCGTTGGAAAACAAACACATGCTGACAAGGTTTAACAATACTCACAGGCGTATATATTTCCTGACCTGTGAAAAATGAGTTTTCCTCCATTTCTACCTCGAAGAGCCCAAAGACGCAACAGTAGGTTTAATTTTATTAAACCTAATACATTTTTAATTTACTTGTAACAAATTAAATTTCTAGTTGTTCTTTTAAGTTATGATTCAAGTTTTGTTTGTTCAACAAATACTAAAGTTTGAAATGAGTGAATATTATTATTACTACTATTTTCATATCCAAAATAGACATGATTATTATTTGTTTCTGTAAATCCAGCAAATTTGGAGCATATTTAGCTTCTCCGTGGCTCGAGCTGTACGATCCTCTCTCTCTACCTTCCTTTTGACTCTTTTACAACCCTCATCGTATTTCACACCACATAAAGCCCTAAAATGGCACATAAAACAGTTCATCTCCTTTCACTCTCAGCTTTCTGGGCTTAAAAAATTAAATATGTTTTTACCGCAAGTACATAACTAAAACGCCCTACGGAAAGGGGGAAAAAAAAATGCCATAAAGAATTTAAACAAAGGCTTGCCATACGTATTGGAGGATATAGATCAGCTCAGAGACAAAGTTGGCAATTGCAAGCAGCCAAAAGAGATCGAGGGGCCTTTTTTTTTTTCTTTGCTGTCAATCACTTTTCAAATGTAACAAAAAAGAATGCCACTAAAACGTATATACAAACAAATCCATGAGCGCACGCAAATTGAGGTCGCGCATTGATGCCGAGGGTTCAGAGTTCAGGCGAGCGCTGAATATGACAAAGCAGATGTAAGCGGAATAGCAAAAGAGGACTAAGACGGTTTCAACTTCAACCCTGAAGTCACTGAGTTCATTGACATTTGCACCTCGCTGTTCCTCACAGCCTTTCAAGAAAAGTCTTAAGACGTTTGAGCTCAGAGTGAAACGGGTCACAATCGTAAGGGAGATTGAACGTGATCAATTCAAGCCATGCCCACGCGGCAATTTGCAAATGCATTTGCCCAAAGCATTCCTCTTGTGTATCCAAAGTGTTCTTAAGGAAAAATTAGCAAGGAGGGGGAGGGAAAAATGACAAGTGACAAGCGATTCATTGGAGCTGTCAACATGTCATCTGTGGCACATTCAAAGCTGGCGTCAAGCGAGCGTATTCCCTCGCTGGTGAAGGTGACCTGGGTCATAACCATCTGACTCACCCAGACACAGCAGGTGAACGCCTGGAAATGCCACAATGAGAAGAATGGAAAGAAAGGATGCAAATGCAAATAACACAACAGAGAGGAGGGCAAAAAAGCTATAATACTTTTTTTTTTTAACCACACAATGTCATTTGCATTTTTGGAGTTGGATTCAAATCAGCTGTCATATAATACGTAAACATCTTGAGAGTTTACCGTGGCAAAAAAGTATCGCAATTGGACAACACTAATATATTGGTTGAAGTTCTACTCACTGATGTTTAGATAACGAAGGGGGGGGGGGGGGAGACTATTAAAAATATTTATGGGACAAAGAGATGATGAAAAACCAGGAGCGATGGCCAGAAGCTCAATTGCGACCTCACTCAATTCAGAAAGACTGAAAACGCAAACTGACGCTACAGAGACATGTCGCAGAAATCAACGCAGGCGTCGAAGGCTTGTTTGAAATGAATGACGGCGTGAAGGAGGTCAGAAGGAAAGAAGAGGGAAGAGAGCTGGACCTTGCCTCGGAGGCTACGAGCCAAGGGGAAGCTGGAGAGCGGCAGACAAAGCGGCACACTGGAACAAAGAGAAGAGGTGCATTGTGGGGCTTTGAGCCCTGTGCTGCCATGGTGGAGTAGCAAACAACGTACATAGGAACAGTATTTGATGATATATATTATAACACAATTAACCCCCCCCCCCAAATTATAGTTTATTTATTTATTTATTTATTTATTTATTTATTTATTTTTATTTTTTTCTAAAATATTTTTATAAAGATTAAAAATTGGATAACTAGGAATTATGCTGATTCTTTTGGAGAACTGTCCACAAGAAACGTATGAAAAATGTTGAAGGTAAATTTTTCCATCCATCCATTTTGACATGACATTCTTTTTATCAGCCCTTCCTCTTTCCGCATCCCTCCCTCTTCTTCCGCTAGGTTTGCTGAACCAGAGCTGCAGCTGAACTCTGGGTAGCACTGTCTCCAGGAAAACAGAACAAAACAAAAAAAGTGATCAATGTGAGAAGGCACGAGGCGCTCATGGACAGGCCAATCAATGGTGGAAAGAACCTTGCCCAGAGCCTTATGCAAATGGAAGCACGTCCCGTAACCTCGGGAGTGAACATGCGCACTAGATCAATGGGATGAGGCTAGGACCTTACAGCGAGATTGGCCCAAGCCAGTAAATATGTAATGATGAATCCCTTAAGATTTCAATGAACTCGTATGAACGAGCCTAGCTTCTTACATTACAAAGTGGTGCCGAATAAAAAAAAAAAAGATTACTAATTCTGAAAAGAATTAGATATGACAGGGATCGGGACGGTCAAGAACAATCCTTTGAGCCTCGAGAAGAGATTGCTATTTCACTTCCTCTTGTCGACACAGAAAAATAAGACGACAACAAGAGAGAGGCTTATGAATGGGCCTCTCAATAATACTTGTCGGGATGAGTTTCTATTACATCGCCATGGTAACAAGAGTGTGTTTTGACAAATAAACTAAGGAGAGTGCTTGGACCACATAGCCAAGATGCTCAGATATTACAAATGATCCTTTTACTCCATAACAAAGCACATTGCATACATTTGATGAATAATGGCGTCGCCAATGATTTCAGTTAGTTCTCCTTCGACTGTTCATTATAGGAACTGTGCACGAGACTTTTGGTAACACAAAGTAAGTTGAAAAAGAGACAATAAGTTATAAATTCAGTGCGATCCAAAAAGTTGGAGACGTATAAATAAATTTGAAAAAACAACAGACAATGGAAACAAAACATGGAAGTGATTCCTGAGGCGTATTGACCGTTGCTAGCTTACAGTGAAGAGCAGCGAGGCCATGTCTGCCTCTGGAAAATGAACCCAAGTCAAAAAGCTAGATCATAACACAACAAACTGTGTATGGGCATCAAGTTGGCTAGTTTATAAACAATGTGAATGAAATTAAAGAGATGGCATTGAGTTTGGAATTGCCCTCGGTTGTCGGAAGCCTCGGATGATCTTTGAAAGCCAAAAATAAAGAAAGCTAAACTCAATGTAAAATAACAACGATGATGAATATAAATATGTACAAACAATATGTAAGACTTTGAGTTTCTGCGGAAAAGTTGACAGAATGGATTCTAAACAACGCATCACGGGACTAGGTAGTCATGGATCAGCTTTTCAGTAGTATTGATACATACAAAGAAGACACTAACTTCAATCGTTTTTCATCGTGTTTTCATATACTACATCCTTCCAGCCACTACTTGAGGAAATACATACAGAGTCAAAGAAAAGAAAGAACCAACATCTACGTTATTATTGACTCATACAATTGAAATACGGATAACATTCGAAATCACGTGCATGCTCGCGACACATGGCCAAGTTAGCGGCTGAATGAGCGGCGCACCGTGACACGTTAGCTAAAACCCCTTTGCATTGATACTTTTTAATGAACCTTGATTTTCTCGTCAGCGCACGTGCACCTAAAACACGTTACGAAATAGGCTCAATTAAAAAACAAATTCAACACAAAACACACCAACGTGCAATCGGCGACAATATTGAAAGAAATGAGTTACAACCCCTCCACGCATTTCTCGCCTGGGCTCGGCGCTACAAATGTAATCTAGAAAGCAAGGAAGCTCCCAAAACATAGAGAGAAACACCAACAAAGGTGAGCATAATGGCGTTGTATTGAAGGGAATACTTCACAAAGCCTATTGTGCGAGTATCCTTTTCAGGCGGCAAACCCGCTGTAATTTGGTCTGCGTCATCTGCCTCTAGTCACAATGCAGCACTACAGCTTTGAAATGGATGGCAAATGAAGGCCATTTGTACATAATCACAGCAGATAGAAGAATTCACAAGCCCTACAATGTGTTGTTGAGGTAAAAAGAAAGACCTTGGTCTATCTGTGGCAGGCGGCATCGCCGAGCTTTGGCGAGGGAGCTCTTTTCTCTAGAAACAAGCAAATCAATTCAAATCAAATCAGCTTGCAAGCCGTGACATTTAAACAGTTCAATTTACATCCTTATGTTAAGAGGAGAGCCGCTCTCCAAGATGCCTATTCATTCGCCGGGAAATTAGACGTCTATATTTCACGCGGTTAATAGAGCAAATATGCCGTAGCGGCGGCGGCGAGGAAGAAACCGCGTCTTTTTTCGAGCCGTACAAAGGGCTCGCCGTGTATGTCATTATGAGCGACGTACAAAAAAAAAAAAAAAAACAGAGGGGAGAATATACATAA
This sequence comes from Syngnathus leptorhynchus, assembly GCF_054491065.1. Lineage (NCBI taxonomy): Eukaryota > Metazoa > Chordata > Actinopteri > Syngnathiformes > Syngnathidae > Syngnathus > Syngnathus leptorhynchus. The sequence goes on along the minus strand of NC_141198.1, from coordinate 17,545,426 downwards.
TATAGACGAGACTGGAACGTTAACGCATTCAGGGGCGGGCGACACACACACACACACACACACACACACACACGTTCTCGGTGTCTGTCCTGAGGGCTGCTGTCCCGCTGCGAAGGCCGGCAGCCACTTTTGTCATGGTGGTCCTTTTGTTTCACATCAAACAAAACGCCACAGCTTTGCATATGGCTCCACTAATTTCTGCTAGTGCGCCCCAGTCATTTATCATCGCCTCTCACCCTCTCCTCCTCAGTTTTTTTTTTTTCTTCCTCCCCTAACGTGGTTCTGAGAGCTGCTAACCACCAAGCTGTTTTGTTTAGGATGATTCAGGCTTCTCCGGGCGACCATTTCCACGCATGTAAATGCAAACACGGGCGCACGGAAGCCCGCGGACTAGTAGAAGACGGACACACAGCCGCATCAGAACACGCGGACGGACGCTTTCACAGGAAACGGCACAATGATGCACCGCTTGCGAGCCCGCTAGCTATTGAGATTCAAAAAAAAAAAAAAAAAAGGAACAAGACATCTCTTTAGCCCTTTTCCTGAAGCAATAGACATGATAGCACTCTAGAGTTTAGAGGGTGGTTGAGTTGTGCATATAAACACCAAATGAAGAGATTTTCTATTACTAGTCCCAGTACTGTATCTCATTTCAGTTTGCTTTTTTTTTTTCAGGGGCATAACATGTTTCGTTAAAATGGAATTAAAAGCTTTTCATAATCTAATTACAACCAATATCCAGTTTTGGCTGGATTTAGCACTGTGTTAATTTTTTTTAGAAAGTAGTTCTGATACGTATACTTGAGGAAACAAAATGGTACAAAATCCTATTTTTATTAGCAGTGTGAGAGGAAAAAAATGGAATGAAAATGTTTATTGACGGCCAGTGGCGGGCGAGATTTAAAAGTAGAAGCTAGCGTTAAACATGGAGAATTATTCTCTGTTCTCTTTTGTTTGGTACATTCATTCAAGAGAACTCCTTGTGAGGAATAAACCTATTTGCAGTCTGACTGGGATCTGTATCGTGTTTAAAAAAAATAAATAAAACATCACTCTCATGACTGTGCATTGAGTGGCCAGCTTAGTGCCAGGTGGTGCAAAAACACAGGAAGAAGCTTGGAAATGGGCAACCTCCGACAAGAAGACATTCGGGAGGGGTAAAAAAAATATTAATTTAATACTTTCAGTGTTTCACGGGATTGTTCACGACAAGTTCATTAATCGGGACTTTGTTGAAAGACTTAGGCTTTGTGTCTCGCATGACTCAATTAATTTTTGATGTCCTGATTAGATAAATATAAAGACATACTTTGATAATTATGTAAGGAAATGAAGATGATAATGTAGGGGTTCAAAAAGTCCAAAAATCGTCATCAATAAACCATTACAAATGAAATCCCTGTCGCAATTAAACAAAGGCAGGAAGGGGATTGGAAGCGCGAGTGTTTTCACTGCCCGCTGTTACCATGCCGGTCATGAAGCGAGAGTCCTGCACGGAGGGCAGAGTTGGCCCGGCTGCTGCCCCGAGGGTCACCCCGACTGGGCGAAGGAGGCGCCGGAAGGACAAAAGAAATGCAAACAAAAAAGAAAAAAAAAAGGGGAGAGAGCTACAAGAGGAAAGAAAACAGTGTTGCTAAGTAGAACCAAGTTGTCCAACTGTTTTGCTAACGGCGTTCTCTACAAAACATCGACGCTTGTTCACTTTGTACACATCAAGTACGGATGAATCATTTTTAAAAAATGGATGGATGGTGGCACCAAGAGATTTGGCCGGTTTTGTCGGACATGTACGAGGTACGCTCATTTCAATACTTGCAGCTGCTGACTAGTTGGCACCCACACACTTGTGTGCAATAGAGACAGATGCCTTCTTATATAACATCTTATATAAGGCTACCACATCCTTTCCAAAAAGACTGCTCGCTTTTTTTTTCACGAGCTGAGCACATAGGTTAGAGCGGGACAGGCACCTCTTCGGGAACATGACCGCCGCCGCCAACACTTTGGCTTCTAAGCTCACTCCTGGCGATGAGGATGGATAAAAAGACAAGATACAGATGGCGGACTCTTTGGTTTCTGTAGTTCTATCACCGAGATCGCTATTTTGTTTTTTTGACGTGAAACTCATCAGAAAACGGAGCTAAACATACACATTTTTAGTGAAGCCAACTCAAATCAAGTCAATCAAAAAGAACCAGAAAACCATTCACAATCACACGTTACACAATCTCACAATAACACGAAACACGGTTAACACTTTGTGTATATTCTGTAAAAAATTGTATTCATTAAATTTATATTTATAATATTAATTCATATTATTAACTACTTCTGTGTAAGATTTTGTATTAAATTCTCATGACAATCATGTTAATTCCGAAAGGAAAAAAGAAGAGCTGCAACAGTTAAACGAAATGGAAAGAAGGGTAAAAGGGTGAACATGCCATGGTGGGTGGTGGTGGTGAGGGGGGGGGGGGGGGGGGTTCGCAGAAAGAGCAAGCAGCCTTTTGCCCCGTAGCTTCTCTTCCTGCACTCGCAGTCAAAGACAGTTAGCTCCTCTTTGATGTTTCTATAATTAGTCTGTACGCAGTGTTTTTAAAACAAAATCAAATTGCAATGAAACACTTGAGCGCGCCACACAGGGGTTAACATGCTCCGGAGCATGGGGGGGGGGAGGGGGCGAGCGGGAGAAATTAACAGCGGGCCCTTTTGATAGGCTTGATCAGAAATGTATTTATTAACTGCAAAGGGGAGCAGTAATTAACCCGAAGACAGCTTGTTTTCTCTGGGTCTTCTCATGTGTCGAACGGTTCATCCCGCAAGGCTCTCCACGCACGCACACACACACACACACACACACACACACACACACACACACACACACACACACACACACACACACACACACACACACACACACACACTCTTCCCATCCCATCCCGCTGGACCAATTTCTCCTCAATTAAGTAGCTGGTGTATGTGTGCTAGGGTGCGCTTATAAGTGCATGATGTAGAAAACGAGTTGCTTGAAATCTTGCGTATTTCGTGCATATGATCTTTCCGCCCAGCAAGGCTGGTGGAGCGTATTTGGCTAAAAATGTCAGAGATCAGGGAGAGAGCTGCCACCGTGTATCCGCTTTCCCAATTAGTTTCACGTTGGAAGGAATCGCAACAATAATAGACAACAGAAGGTGGTAAGGCCTCCAGGGAAACCTGGCGCTGGCATTTACCAACACTGTCACTTAAAATGAACAAAGGATATCTTTCAGATCTTTGTCTTGATGTTATCATCCCCATACCGCAGGAGCTGTATGTAATGTATTTATATACACGTGTGTGCCGGCCGGCCGGCCTGCCTGCGTGTGACTGATTTAACAGGGTTCTCGCTTGACAAGGACATTACTTAAAAGAATCCAGCAAGAACCTCGCAAAATCCTTTAAATACCCCGAGATGCTGAATGTGGGAAGGGATACAAAGGGAAAGAATAGCCATTGGTCGCCGCACAGTCCAAAATGCCCAAGAGATTGTGATGGCGTCGCCGACAAAACACGGCATGAATATTTAGCAGACAAATTAAAATGACAAAATAGCAGGGAGAAAAGAATAGGCCAGGTAAAAAGATAAGAGATGAAATATTTCTAAAATCACCAGTGGGACGAGTAACCAGCTTCCGTCCCTGACTGAACACCACAATCGACTGGTTGTCGGGCTCACATTGCAGAGAAGAACATTCAGGTAATATACATTTGTCGTTGGTGACACCAATTCTGGAACTTTTCTGACACACCTAAGCTAACGTAGACCAGTGAGTTAATCAAGAACTTCAATCCTGGAACCTTTCTGACACACCTAAGCTAACATAGACCAGTGAGTTAATCAAGAACTTAGCAGGAACATTCAGCATATTATTCCTACTCCATGGTGGAAGATGGAGCCCGTCACAGCTGACTAATGAAACATGTCAGCCATGTAAATGACTATATCACGTCTTTTCCGAGCATTTTTCAATACACCTCAAGACTGAGGAATCAGGATGTCAGTAACAGTACCAGTCTTCTGCCATCCTGACAGAATTTAGTGGAGGCGATCAATTCTTGATCTAGTGGTTGAATGGAGCCCAAGGACAGGACAAAACAAATTGCTAATTGAACAAGTGCTTCATTACGTGACTCCCTCAAGTGTCAGCGGTCGGTACGACTATTAATGCTTATATTATGCGATTACTGTCCCTATTTAATTTGCAGGTTATTTTTTTTTCCTCCAAGGTTATTTTTTTATCCAGACGTTTTGAGTCCTGTCACTTAAACACCATCGCACAATTAAATTCGTCGTGTGCTGTAAAATGCGATGATCGTAGCATGTTGTGTACATATTCATATGTTGAAATAACTTTTTAGTGAGCGATTAAGAATCTGAAGCAGGAGCAGAAAAAACAAAACAAAAAAAAGACACTGACCAGCTCGACAAAGGACAGCCCTCCATAGCTGTGGGCCACGATGAAGACATGCTTGGCTGCAGCTTTGGCCACAAAGTGATCCCACACGTACAGCACGTGTTCCTCGGAGGAAGCGTTTTCCTGCAAAAACGCAAACAGACTTTTTTAACAAGCGTTGACAAAGCGGCTGACGCGTGAGCCGAACAGCAATCCAAATGTTATGCTACAGTAAAAGACAACAAAAGAGGAATAGAAAAGTGGTGCTAGCCTGAGGAGATATCTATAAAGAGCCACTCTTTAGTCAATCAATAAGTCTTGCATATTGCAAATGCCCTAAATGTAAAACTCAATAAACTCAGAGAGGTAACGTTTAAATCTTAATTTGTAACGGGTTGCTCAATCAATGGCCTATCTCGACGCCAGTGGCGACCACACGGGAAGACGCTCGGGAAGGTCAAGAGAAAAACAATGGACGCCACATACATGTCAAGAAATAAAACATGAGTCATCACACTCAAAATGACCGCGCACGTTTTACCTTGGCCAGCACATATATTGCGAGCAAGTGGGCATGTTTAATTAAAACGAGATGTAAACACTTATCCGGGGGCCGCGAGCGACGAATAATAGTAAAAGGAGACGAGTGAAAAGGGCATCCATTAATGAACTTGGGACATTGATTGGAGACTTTGATTTCCTATCAAAGTGTCTGCCTGGCAATAACGCTAAACCCACACATTCCTGCACAACGCACACAAGGGAAAATATGGATGCTTAAATCACGGGAGTAACTTGGACGGCGGCTCGGCGGGATGCAACCGAGGAATGGACTGAATAGGAGTGAACATATAGTTCCTTTAATTAGTTACAGAGCTCAAGGCTTGAAAATAACTATTTCCTTGAGAAGCAATTTTGCTAATCAATGACTTCATTTGAGGAGCAAGTTTGTCATTTTTGGGAGCAATTTGACCCAGAGACCTAAAGCAATGATTTTATTATGAGCTTATAGCAGAATACTCATTCAGTGCCATTGACGGATATGGACGTCAAAGATTTATTTTATCTGTGCAGGCAGTGATTGAGTTAGCATTGCGTTATTTTACAGGAAGGGAAAAGACTTGACACAATTTCCAGGATGTCCAACTGTCATAATACAGTACTTTTATTTTTATATATTCTTAAAAATATTTATCTCAATAATTTATATTTATTTTTAGATTTTTTTTTTTTACATCTATATTCCATTTTCACACAAGCGTACAAGTCAACCAAGTGGACCTCTTTGCTGTAAAGGGCATAGAATATTCACATCAAAAACGAAACACCCAAGTGTATATTTTCTACTAATTACGGCTCATCACAAAATCCCATTAATTTCTTTATGAGGAAAAAGCTCTTTTCCCCCCAGTGTAATTTCTCTTTGTGCAAAACTTCGATGTGTTTTTGTTACAGCGATTGTCCGGAGGTAAATGAACCTGTCAGTGTGTTTGCGTTTGCCACTAGATTAGCACGAGGGAGGCCAACGTGTCAGCACCCGCCTCGACTCGCAGGGTGTGTGTGATGCAATAGCAGGCAACCAATGCTCCGGCCTGCCCTTCTGCCATCAGGGCTGCGAGTGTGTGTGTGTAGGCGGCGACAGAGATATCTGTCTGAAAGGCTGTGACATCAAAGTCTTTTGAAGCCTCGCCACTTTCCCCTCCGCCACGTCGCCCTTCATCAGACCGTTTTATGAACTCCTTCTAGCTTCTGCTACCACCTCCTTTTGTAATTGCGCCTGACACCAGCCAAGCGCGGCAAATTCACGTGTACGACATCCTCACTCGGAAAGATGGAAGCATTGTGTGCTTATTTTATTCATACGCAAATCATATAAAAGCTTCATAATAGCAGCTGGGAATGCTTCCGTTTCCATCGTCCCACCCAAAACGGTAAGGCGGTTTTTTGTGTCTTCACCCTCAGCGGCACGCAACAGAGTGACTGACGACTACCTGGCATGGAAGCGTATAGTGAATTATCTAAACAACATTTGCATATTGCAATTATTTCCTGGGGTTAATTAGCTGCAGTGGAGCGCTCCGCCCTGCGAGACCGGGCTCCTGTCATCGACTCGTTTATGCACACGTAAAGAAGTTGAAATTGTGTGTGTGCGTGTGCCAGGGCTGTCAGAAAAGTGTCCCAACTGCACACCTGTTGGCAGTATCCTTCAGCCATGACTGTCAAGGGAGAGTGAGGAAGCAAGTGTGCTGCTTGTGTGTTTACAGAGCACACAGTCATCCATACTGTCCCCTCCCATGATATAAAAATACAATTCTGCTCCCAAGATAGTTTCTACTGCAGTAATATGAAGAGAGATGGTATTACGAACTAGATGGAGATGAAAACAACTTTCAAAGTGAAGTTATAAATTCACAATATTAGGTACAACCGCACAACGAAGATTCAGGTTTTAAATACCACCTCCATAGTTGCAATCGGCAAATTGTTGTTAGACAAAACAATCAGGCTGCAATGATAACACAAATTTAAGAAATAGTTTTGTGGGCCCGTGTTGAGTTTTCCAGCACTGTTACAAATCACGATAAAGTTGTTTTCAAAATAAAATCCAATGTAAATCATCATCTGTCAATAAAAAAAAAATCATCCGTGGTCATGTATGGAGGCTTTTGATTTCAGTTTGTTATTAAAAGACTACATGTGCATCTATCATATCTTCTCAGATTGTTTTTGATTCAACTATGCTGCGGCATCTGTCCTCACTCAAAAACATGTCATAAAATGAAAGAATCTCTTTCCTCATCTTAGCCAATCCGATCCCACATAAAGGCAAGCGCTAGCGCAGATGAGCTCACGCACCGGGTTTCTCGCAAGCCGGTAAATGTGCCGTGTTTACTCTCTGTAATAAGAAGCAGGGACAATAAGAGAGAGAGGAAGGTACCGCCGGCGAACTAACAGCCCCCCAAACGCCAACACAAACCCGGAGTCCAAGCAACACAGGAAACAATGAGTCTAACAACAACACGCAACACACTCTGACAAACAAACACTTCAGACCTCCGTGCTACTCTTTCCACCTCCTCCTCTTCCGCCAGCAAAACCCAAACTGGACATCTGAGGAGAAGGATTAGACTTGCTCAAATGAAAAGACATTTGACTATGAAAATAGCGAGAGGTGGGAATTCCTTCAGGATTGATGGAAGTTCCGTGGATCCATCCAAGGTTCTGCCTCCATCGGGCCACCTAGAGAGAAAGTCTATCAGAAGCACCTGGCCTTAAATGTTTTTATCCGTCTTGAAGACATCAGCACATGATTATAAATGAGTAAAGTGCATAATTGCGACTGGCTAAGAGCAAAGATGTTATCCGTGAAGGAAAAAGGAAAATCATTGACGTCTAGCCTGTTTTAACTTTCCTCTGCTCGCTGTTTTGTTCTTATTTACTTTACACATTGAGAGTGGATGGCAGGGCTTTGCAAGAGAGCAAGAAAGGAAGAAGCAAATTAGCAGTAGAGACGTGAAAATGATGGCGGCATTGTGGGTAATTAACAGGTATTGTAGCTGTGGCCAATTGGGAATAAAGTAACAGTGTGTGTGTGTGTGTGTGTGTGTGTGTGTGTGTGTGTGTGTGTGTGTGTGTCGGGTAATGCGGCAGACTAATAAGAAAATGGAAAACTGTGTCTGTAGATGGGCTATTATTCTATACTTGACATGGTATATGGAGCAGTATAAGAGGAGGAAGAATGAGTGAGGAGGTGAAGGAAGGGTAAAAACTACAACGAGCAGATTAGCGTGCTCGGACTATACAATAAAACAACATGACCTTGACGGGGTCATTGTGCTCTGACAATATTTGCCAGCACATTGTTTCAAATCAATAACTCATTAACAAAGTACAAAGGAAGTTGCTGCGGGTTTGTGGGATTCTTTATTAGAAAAGAGGGGCTGCGGGCCAGAAAGGTCATCGCCGTGACATCTCGGCGAGCTTCGCGCCGCCGCTCGGCTTGTCAGGTGAAATTACCGCCAGCCATTAATTGACATCAGGCAAAAGGAGAGAGGGCAGGCAGACATGGCGCTGTTTGTTCCAGGATGACCCTGAGGTGTGCAGTGTATGTGTATTTTTTTTTTTTCCTTTTTCTTTTCCAGGTCAGCCCGTATCCACAACGTGAGTGTGTGTAGAGACAGAGAGAGCTCAGTGGGTGGGGGGAGAGAGAGGGGGGGGGGGGCAGCCAGGGAGGGCAGGATGGATGTGTTTGATGGTTGACCTAACTAGAAGATTGGGAGCAGGCAAGTGAGACCAGCTAGACTGTATCTGCCTTGAGCAAACACACGCACACACAGGTACTAACACAAATACTTAAGCCTCATTTCCACCAAGCAGTATAATTTGTCTTAGCTCAGTAAAGTAGCCATTTTTCACATTCCCATCTGCAAAAATTATGAAGGGTAACGCCACAGACAAAGAGGGGGAAAAAAAGACATTGGCTTGGTTTTACCTGTATTAAAGTGGGTCGGAACTGAATGAACCACTTGGTAGAAAAGTGCCTTTCGATGTGCTTTTGTACAAGCTAAAAGAGCTCCAACAGTGGATAATTAAAGTGCAGTTAAAAAACAAAACAAAACAAAAACACTGGCACCACAAAGAGCCCGATGCAGACAAACAAAGGTCAAAGCTGTGACTCGATAATCACAGAAAAACACACAGCGGCTACACGGATGGCATACAGCCAATTTGTTCCTCCGAGCGAGCGAGCGGGTAGGCTGCCCTCCAGCTTTGGCCGTTGACCTTTCCTTTGACCCCTTCCAGAGGTTAATCAAGTCCCTACCTGTCCTTGGGTGTGCTCGGCCTTACCTCTTGGCACGATCACAGGTCAAAGCTCAAATAAATCTCGTTGGTTTAATGACTTTGGGGTAACGGATTGGTGCTGATGAGAGAGAAGAGGATCAAAAATCTATATACTAAAAAAAAAAAAAACGTGTGTTCACGTCTTTGTGTAAATGCATTAGGGAGTTGTCAAGTGTGTAGTGAAGAAATGAAAGTTCAGATGCTAAACCAGGGACAAGGCAGAGGTCTAACCTGGTGTTAGGTGGAGATGGAAGTCTGGAGAGGTATTTTAAAAGAGGAAATACTTTGACTAGTAGTCTGTGGAAGCGAGAGGGGGTCCCACACACATTAATTGTACAAGAAAGGGAGGGGCCAAAATGTTGAGCAAAATAACAGAATCCACATTTGATATATATAAATAAATGATATATGCTTTTTCTTTCATATATATACGTACATATATATGAAATATTGACATAAGTGGTAAGACAGATGAGGCTGTTTTTTGGGTCCCCTTTGCTCCCCCCCCCCCTTCTACTTTTCCAGGGCCTGTTGGCCTAATCCCAGCCAGCCAGCCAGCCTTGGGTGAACTCTTTGGAAGCTTCTTAAGCCCATGAATGTGCCTTTTGTTCCTGCCATTCCTCCGCTTGGCTGACAGAAAATAGCTAACTGGATTACTGCTAAAATTCAGAGTAAAGTGAACTCCCAAACTTCTATATGCGCTAAGAAAGCGCCAACCACCTCCCTCCCTCCCTCCCTCGCCTGCCCGGCCCTCCCGTTCCTCATCAGCATCCCACTTTCTATATCCTCCCATCCCTCCTTACGCCATCAAACGTGCCCCCTAAACATGGGCTGCTAGTGTGTGATCTGACGCAGGAGGGGAGAAGAGGGATTAGATAAGGTTGAGGGGTTGCAAACTATGGACCCTAAGGCTAAAGACTAGGAACCTTAAAAGCAGTAAAGAACTTATTAATGGGTGTAAGGAAGCATATGAATCACTTCAGCGTTATTAGCCGTGCTCATTGAAGTTAGAAAATGGAAAGCCATTTTATGATCATACTCTTTTAGAAATTCTGCGCTATATATATAGATATATATCTATATATATATAGATATATCTATATAGATAGATATATCTATATCTATATATATATATAAAAATTAGAGTGAGTGCACTGTTGAATGGCTGTGTGCAGGTGGTCTTGGAGCTCAGCGGGAGTTAAGAGTGTGAGGTGTGGAGAACAAAAAGGTTTGTATGCGTGTGAATGCACGTGCCTCGGGTGGGTTCTGTTCAAAAAGATGAAAACAGGCCGGCTAAAGAGGTTTGATTTGATCCACCACCCACCCTGACTAACAGAGGTAAAAAGAGGCACACACACACAGATGCAGACAAAAGATTGAAGGAGAAGGGAAAAGAACTAAGATTTTTGATGAGTGTGTGTGTGTGTGTGTGTGTGTGTGTGTGTGTAAGTGCCTATGTGTGACAGCTTACTCCAGGGCCAAGTGAGGCAGAGCAGTGGCGAGCAAAACGGTGCGGGAGGGGGCGTGCTCGGAGGAGGCAAGGTCAAACAAACTCACATCTCGCTGACTTTTGGGTCAAAGGTCATAATTCAAGGGTCACCAACAAAGAGCCAACCTGTTGGGTCATTTATCTTTATCCGGGGCGATGGACATTTTAGTTTGGCGAGTTTGGCAAAACTCCCGTTGATCTTTGTAATAACGTTAAAAGAATATTAAAATCTTGGTCTTTGTAAGAATTTCAGATACCCTCATGTCGTTGGACTCAAGCTCAGTCTTTCCAGAACCAGAACCAAAAAAAGTGAAGCAGCATTCTATTTGCATTCCCCTCATCTGCGAATCACACGTCATGAACGCCTAAAATCTGCTCAAACTGTCGCTGAAATTAAATCTGGACAGAAAACCGTTCATGTTATTTGAACTGGATAATTGACATGCTCTGTCATTTCATTGTTTTGTTCTACATTTCTCATTTATTCCGTTTTTTTAGCTTTTAAAATGGCCTGGTGATTTGAGTTTTAATGTTTTGATTCAATTCGATTCTTATGGGACAAAATACATCAATAAAACTGTGTGAATGCAAAGTTTCAAGCTAACACATTTCTATAAAATTTGAAGTTATTCAACAAAATATGTTAATTGGATTTACGGCATTTTCATCCAAGAATTAAATACAAACAATGCAGAAAAAATATCAATTTGCTACGGCTATATCTTATTTACTTACTTTATTGACCTTGCTACTAAATCATACCCAGAATAAAAACAAGTTTGCCCTGGTCTTTCTTTACGAGCCATCAAATAATAATTTTGGCTGCGGACTGGAACGTTATTGCTTTATTTTTCCCTCCAGTCTGGCCTCAGTTATTCCGCACAATGGAAATACATTCATTAAGTGCTCCACACACGTGTGCGTGTGCACATCGGTGAATGTGTGTCCGCGTGCAGTCGCTGCGACACGATAAGAAGAATGTTGTTGAGGCTTGGCCGTGCGTGCGTGCGTGTGTGTTGTCGAGATAATAATCCCAGCGGTCAGCAAAGACTGACCGGCCCGCCGTGGTGGTGAAGAGGAAGAGCGCGAGAGGGAAGGAGGGAGGGAGGGAGGGAGGCAAAAGAGGGCGAGAGGGAGGTAGCCATGTGGTTAACACTTGCTCACTGAGAGGCGACTGGAGCCCGGCCAAGCTCTTCACACACAGGCTGACCACACAAGAGCCTCTCTTTCTCCTCCTGCTTCTCATCCTCCCGACTTACTTCACATTTCCTCCCTTGTCTCTTTTGATGGACACCTCCCACTCCCCCCGCTGTGTTTTGTCAGGGGACGGTTTTCCCACCTTGGTGCGCGACCTCAAAGCATCACCTATGATGATGCACATCTATCCCTCTCTTCCTGCCACCGTGTCACACTAAACACTGGCCTCCCCTCCCCTCCCTTCCCCGCAAACGACATACCCGTACGGGGATCCGGTCCGTCTCCGTCTCCTTCTGTGGGTTGCGGTACTTTTCGTAAAAATCTCTCCTTTTCTTGCCCTCCTGGTCATCTTTACGCTCCTTCTTTTCCACGGGTTCGCCCGAGGGTTCGGTCGGAGCGGAAGACGATTTCTCCACCTCCAGGTAGTTCTCATTTGGGTTGAGTACCATCACGCTGTAGCCCTCCTAAAACAGAGAGGATTTTTTTGTTTGATTAAATACACATCATGATGGACATATTTTACCCTTCTCATCTTGAATTTTTCTTAAATTCATCTTGGGCACATGGTGATGTACATTTTCTTTGAAAACTAAAATTGTGTTTTCATTCAAAATAAATGTACTTATAATAATAAAAGAAATAATAATAAGAAATAATAATATAATAAAAGAAATGGAGAGGCAATAAATATAAAAATTTAAATAATGACCACTATATTTAATGTACCATGTTAAGAACAAAAAAATATATACTAGATTAGTATTAGGGTGTAAAGAAACAATATATTTGTATTAGTCGTTTAATCTTTGCCACATTTCACTTGACATAATTATTTTTTCACTGTTAAATGAAAAGTCTCTATGCAATAGAAAAAAGGCATGATCATCTCCAAGTGAATAAAACAACACATTTCTCTGAGACATGAATACCCAAGAACAGACTGAAATTTCTAGTGAGGAAGCGGACCATTGGAATTCCACTTTGAATCAGTGGACAGCACTCAGTGGCTCCAAAGGCCACTTCAAATCAAACTCAATCCATCCCAGCATCATTCAGCAGCCCGACGACAACCCAAATAAACCACATAGAAAAACACGGAAATGGGAAATTAAATAAGTGGAGAAAGAGGGGGGGTCTCTCTTTTTTTTTTTTTTTCCTGCGTGACTTCTTCAACTTTGCTAACATTTTTAATTAACTGTGTTTATTGTTCCGAGCACTCTGAGATTACAGCAGGAAATATATCTTGTTTCACATTGGACGTTCACACACAACTGCTATTGTGAATACACACACACAACACACACACGCTAATAGCACATTCCGAGGAGTATGGGAGACACAAAATACCTTTGGGGGGGGGATGTGCGAGGGAATTAAGAGAGGTGGCATCGCTTCCTCACTGCCTTCTCAAGGCATCACACACATCTTCTCTCCCTTAATAAGTGTCAACGCAATGTGCGTGTCCTCCCCGTGTGTCCCTTCTGTGCCCGGCGCCGTCAAACCTGCCACACACCCTCCCTTAGCACCTGCCGTCTGTTGACAAGCGCACAATGACACGTTCTCACTTAGGCGGATTATGAAATTAGACTGATTCGCACTCTTTTGGCAAATCCATTTACTGGACATATATTTTCAATAAGACATCATCAGCTTTTGGGGGGAATATTGCAATTTTGATGTTGTTGTGATTTCAAATGCAACAAATAATTTGAGCTACATGATGATAAAATACATTTGACTTGAAAACAAATGGAATGATCATCATACTTCCACCGATCAATTTATTAGAAGCGAGTCAAGTAAGTGACGGAGGATCTATTAGGGAGGATTACATTAGGGCCGGCGATATTACCGAGATATTTTCACACAGACGGCGTGGAAGACACCCCGGCGTGCATGCCGACAGATGGATGACCAGATGAAAATGGGATTGGGCTTGAGCGAGAGGAGAGACATGCAGCTGAATGGGGAGCCACAGCAGCTCTGTGGCACTGCCCACTGGTGGCAGCATGATAACATAGCCAAAGGGATGGCTTTGGGACTAAACACACAATAGAAAGAAATAAAAGACAGAGGTGATGCTTTAAATGGACATGTGCAAATGACTTACTTTGTTTTTGTTAAATGTATCATAGGAAGTCATGAAGAAAAATGAAGAATGTTTTTGGACTGTGGTGCAGATGTGCGTGTTGGTGTAATTGTAGGTGACACTGAGAGACAGCCCGGTTTTTACAGTACGTCGTGCTGAAATAAGTTGTAAAATTCTTTTAATAGCTTGAGTGGAAGTGGAATGCATTGGGAAAAATAATAATTCAATTCCAAAAATTCTCCCCCACAAATATTCAATACATGAAAAATGGGAGCACCCCACTACCCCTAAAAAAAAAAATGCGTCAATAACCTTGTTAAAAAAAAAAAAAAGTAAAGCAAAATAACTGCCAATCTGTTCCATACGATCAGGCCAAAAGCGAATAAATAAGAGGACACCAGAAATGTCCGTATTGAGCGAGGGACCGACATCAAACACCATCACATGTCTGTGTTCCTGTTTTTCCCTAATCCTGCTTTTCCCAGGGCAAAAGTTAATGGTCCAAGCACACAGGTCCGCATGTTCTCCGGCTAACCCCCAGTGGCCTACAAGCGCCCGTCACTCATCAATAACCCTTTCCGCCCTTCAGCATTCTGATGCTAACCTCAAGTGGGCCGAGGAGCTTGTAACTTCCGTTTAATGCCGACAGTCGGTCTCGGCCTCTAGCCTTTGCTTTGGACGGACTAACGCACCTAAGTGAGCTAATAGTCACCCTTTCAGTGGTGCAATCACCCAGAAGGACATCGCTGTAAAGGCGGCCGGTGTCGAGACTATTATTAAACCAAACTGAGATGTTTACGTTGGTGTGGGGCTTGCTAGCTGCTTAGCATCTCGCTAACAAATTGAGACAAAATCTTATGATTGCATTTCAACTTGCATTGAACCGGGAATAAAAAAAAACAAGGCGCACATTCCACACGATTTGTCCCACAAGGCTAACTAAGAGTTCAATCCTCGCTTGGTGACAGTTAAATCCTCTGAAACTGTTCTTAAAGCGAGGTCAGTCGGTCCTTTGTGTTTTTGTGCTAACTGTTAAGTCTTGTGTCTAAATCTGATCTTTGTGCTACGATGCGCTGTCAACGTCTGAATCGCAAACAAACGCGCCACGCAAACCTCGGGTCACCCCCGATTCTTCTACCACTGAACCTCCCTCGCACGTTTTGAACGTTTGGGGTCGCGTCGCCTTTGTGTTAAACACACACGGGCACCGTCCGAAAGAAAACACACACAGAGTCCTCGAGCGTTGGCTCGGTCTTGTCTTTTCTGCGCCGGCTGATCCTCTTCCCATGCCCTGCGAGTGCCCCGATGCCACGGCCACACTGAGTCCCTGCCCCGGCCGGGGCCAGCGGTCAAGAAGGTTAGCCCGACCCCGCTATGGGAGGGAACCCGACCTCCATCACCCTGCCCTGGACGCTCCTTAGCGCTCTTTTGTCGGCCTGTCCCGCATCAGAGAGCGAAACAAAGGCTGCCGCTGCTACGGAAACCGGCTTCTATCATCATCGGGGAGAGGCCGTTCTTTTCCGTCGTCTTATCTCATTGGTAGTCTTCAAAAAGAACCAAAAGAGGTGTTGACAATGTTACACAAACACCATATTGGAATTTTTGCTCCAAAATATGGCACTGTTTGGGATTATAAATAAGACAAGGCTCTTTTAAGTACAATATGGAGACTCTGACGAGCTCCCTTTATGGTTCAATTGGATGCTTTTCGCCCACTACTGCCATGATGGCCACACATCATTATTTTCTCCTCTTGTTGAATTATTAGCTGTGTGTGTGAGAGAGTCTCTGTGAGCGTGATATCGCCTACACGATGGCGAGAAAATAACACACCCTCTTTTAAGATAGCAGCACCTAGTTTCTCCAACGGCGCTGAAAACAAAATGTGCCTAATATGCAGGAGTGGCGAGTCAGGCGGCCGGAGCGAGAGGGTGTTTCATCTGTGCGAGCGGAGCTTAGCGCCGCTTTGATGTGAGGGCTCTCATGCAGTGAGCTAAGGGGGGGGGGGTGGGGGGGTGGAAGGACAGCGCTTGACAGGTACAAAGCGCGGCTGATAGGTGTCACGGACGACGACGGTGGACGGTCGTGTGAATATTGCAACGAATGAACGTGAGGCGATAAACGCCAGGCGACATCTAACACGGCGGGCTTTGCGGGCGTTGAATTGAAATTGAAGGCGTACACTATTCTGTGTTTTTGTCAAAAGGCGGTTGTGTTTGGATCAGGGCAAGGGGCACTCCCTTTTCTGAAGCAGCTTTCACTTCCTTGATTCGCCATTATGCAGGGGCCTGATTGGCTGCTGAGACTTGACTGACAATAGCGAAGGGGTCACTCAGCATGGCGTACCCAATAGGATAAGGCGGAGGGGAGGGATTGAGTTCTGAACGAGACACAATGACTGACAAAAAGACAATTGGGGATTGGGGGGGGGGGGGGCTGGATTGTCATATTATATGACAGCTGAAACTTAAATAGGAAGGACAGTTAAATAGCAGCGTAGAAGCTAAGAAGCAATAAGTAGTGTATAAGCTTTTGCTCTGCAACAGGGCCACCCTGCTTCGTGTGACCTTGACTGTCTACAAGGTTTTTTTTTCCTCCATCAAGTCAATCCCCCTCTTTTCTACCGCTCTTCTTTTTTTTAACTGACATACCACACAGATCGCACAGTACTGCCACATTTAGTCATGGTGCCCCGCCACGCAGCACCCCACGAATCCAAGAGCCTTCTATGTTTCTCAAAGAAAGGAGGGGCACCAGAGTACTTTACTGTACCACAGGGGCAAAGAAAAGACGTGTGGATCTTAGGGGTGATGTGAGAGGATATGAGCTGGGACTGTCATCAGCCTGTCAGGACAAAATCCATCATCCTCTTGATAAATATGAATGCCCGGAGGGGGACTGTCAAAGGGCACCTAAACTCCACTCAATATTATGATCTCACACTTTTATATAAAAAGGCAAAGCAAAAAAAAGCTGACAGGAGAAAACACGAGGAGCTGATACTACATATACTATTTAAAATTACATTTTATATATATAATTAGAATTTAAAAAATGTTCATTTATTTTTTTGTATCAGCTCCAAAAAAAAAAAAGGCACCTTCTCAACATCCATTTTCTGTACAGCTGCTTATGCACCTCCTACAATTAACTCCAATTGAATTATCTTTAAATTCTAGTTCAAAGGGCTACAGGCATTGTTTGCTCTCACATGGAACTTAATAAGAAAACTTTCCCTTGATCTTAATGAGCGCAAATAGTTTAGGTTAGAATGAGACGCTAAGCGTCGAGTCGTGGTGTCGGTAATAAGAAGCGGGGTTTTTAACCTTGGCACGGATGCCTGGGCTCATTTAGAAATTGTTTATATGTGGAGCTGAATATTTATAAATGAGTTCAAAGTGGAGCAGTGGGGTGGAGGAAGTGAAGAGAATAGCACAGCTTCTGATCCCTGATGCATCAGCTTCTTTTCATGCACGCATTTACATTTCTTTCTTGCTCCTCCCGACCTTTCTATTTTCGGTGAAAGCAAACAGAAGTAGAAATGACACACGTAAAAGTGCTCGAGTAGATCACGACTTAGGAGCGCCCGGACCGGTTTGGGTTTGTCTTTTCGGGACACTACTAAGTTGTGGTGGTGGCTTCATCTGCTCTCAGCACCATGCATTGGGGAGGTGCAAGGTGGGGGTTGGGGGGGGGGGGTTCTGTGAGGCCTGTGGGGGTGGATGTAGCATTAATCACCGTCCAGGTGGAAATTGTCAGAGCTATCGATTGTGCAAGTAAATGTTACCAGAGTCATTTGTCAACCTTTCTTTTTTTTTTTTTTTTTTTGCTCGGCTTCAGCAAAGATACGACATTGAATGTAAACTCACCGCACTGAAATTTAGAGGTACGTTTTTCACCAAGGAAAATAGTCACCATGGTCACTTTATTGAATCGTCAGACGGAGTCATTTGTCATTATTTTGGTGAAAACAGCAGCTAATTCGACAAAACAAGACTCTGGTTGTCTTACACGACACAAACCAGGCGAATCATATTTCAAGACTTTTTATCATCGTTGTACCAAATAAAAAGTCCTGTCAACAGATGTTTTTTTTTTTTCAAGAGTTGTCCGCTAAACCAAAAGCATCAAACAGTGGAAAGCCTCTGACAACTGTCCTGCTTCTTGAGCAAAAACCATGACATTCATTATGGAAGCCAAAGTTAACACACATTTCCAGAAGAGTCCAATAAAAGAGTATAAAACATATGATTGCCACAATATGCTACGCAGAAAGACGAGCGAGCTCAAAGCTGGAAAGCTGTGGGGAAATAAAGACAGGAGGCTTATTCTAACGCCGTTAGCATTTTGATTTATAAATTCTATATTGTCTCCCCTAAGCATACACATGTATTTTTAATGAGGGCACAGCGCGATATAGATCATGGAGTGATAGGTGTGTCCCAGCCCTCCTGCCTAACTATTTCATGTATAAATCAAAAAAAGAGGGCAGAAGAAAAGGGGAGGCAAAAAGGCTACGAAAAAGGGGGGAAACAATGGAGCAAAATAGGAACAACCCAGCTGAAAGCGACCGCTGATGAAACATATATGAGGGGATGTTAAAGGACAGAAATTTTGTCATGGCAATTTTCGTTAGATTGTTGCATTTTCAATATAAAATATCATTTACACTATAAAATATGACACATTTTAAAACATATATTGTTAGTGATTATTAGAATGTTGTCATTTATTATGATTATTATTATGTTCAGCCATGCAATGCATCACACTAACAACTGTTTCTATTACAATTCTCCTAGATTTATTTGAGGTAGCCAAATTACACCAAGGCACTTCTCTGAATGATTTCAAACACCACTTAAAAAATTGCTTAGTCCATGAGCTCTTGAATATGACATCATCACATTTATATTCACAAGAAATAAAGCGCCGGTCATCCAAATAGTTTTGATGTCGGCGCTGTCGTGTCCTCTGCATTAATCTCGGTGAACATCACAGAACCAATTTGACCTCCACGGGGCAAAGGTCCAGAAGGAATCCCTTCACCCTTGCCCTGTTATTGTAACCTAAGACAGAGGAAACTGGTGGTCCTGCTCACAACCACCACCGTCAAATATCAACTTCATCCTTAGGCAATTGCTTTGATCACTGTAAACATGGATTTATGTTTGAGGGGGGAATTTTACATTGAGTGTGAGTACACTGCCTCCACCCTCTCACTACCCACACACAAAGTCCAAGAGAGAGTGACCTCTTTCTAAGTGGAGCTGCACCACAGGTCCTTGAGGTTGCCACAGCCAATCACAAGCTGTGTTTGAAGTGTGAAGGGTAAACACCCGGGCTGCTCTATCCTGTCATTTACTCTGCTTATTTTCACAGGATGCAACCTACAAAAAGAGTACTGCGGAATATCCGAGCATGTGTGTGTGTGTGTGTGTGTGGTGAAGCACATTTTCAAAAGTGTCATTACCACATGCCTGGGTTTACGCTTCACAGCACACACATGGAGCTACGCATGTATGCTGGAATCCCCTTCATCCTTTCCCCACACACACGGCCAAATGGACAAATCCATGCTATGGTAAGTTAAGGAAAAAAAAAAAAAAAAAAGAGCTTGGACCAAAAGACATTTTCCTATTAACCCAACTCGGGCTTCAAAAACAGTTGAAAGCAATTAAGCATGAACAGCAGCTGTAAAACACATTGTCGCTTTCTCTTACACACACGGTCCCTTCAACCTCGCCATTACCACAGTCCTCACTAGACGGTTCTTTCAAATCCACTTTTTTTTTTTTTTTTTTTAAAAGACCACCTGTTGTCTATTATTTTTACATACGGCTTTTCCCATAAATCATAACCGTAGGTAATTAATCAAGCTGTCAAAACAGGGACCCGGAGGTCACCTGCGAGGGGTCGGAGGTGGTTGCGGGGCCAACGGAGGTCAGGGTCACACCGCATTCCTCATTATCAAGTTGGGATAGGAGCAAACCCAAGCGAAAGCAGATGGGGGCCAAAAGAGACACACACAGAGTGAAGGAGAAGGAGAAGGGAGGAATGGACAAAGGGAAACGTGAAAGAAGCTGTCAAGACGCCGGCAAATAAAGAAACGGGGGGTGCAATCAATTCCGAGTAGTGAGACGTCACTGTAAGCAGGTGGGGGGGGGGGGGGAGAACAAAAGAAATCTACAAGCTGTTTCTACTGTATGGACCTGAAATTGGCAGCAGTGAGGAGAAAAGAAGGCAGGAGGATGCTTTGAGGAGAAAATAGGAAATCAGCTGTGGAAGGATGATTGTTATCTTCTTCTGTCAAGGCGTATGTGTGTGCGAGTATGTGTGCGATGAGGCAGGCTGATAACTTTCTCTCATGAGTGGGTATCTGTGTCTCAGTGGGTAGACAACCGGTTCAGAGACACCAGGGCCACGGGTCGAGAGTGGCATGTCACAGACTCCACGCTACATATTGCTGATTAGATCACAGCGATTGGGCCTGAATACAAAGACGTGGCGGGAAAAAATTCCCTCAGGTAGGTAGAGGGAGTTTAGAGCCACAGCATGAGGTACAACTAGCGTATTTTTTTGAAAGGCACACCTGTTTGATTATAAAGTGGAGTCTCAATAAACAGGTTGATTTTGGGGAAATTTCCATATATGGGAAATTAAGATACTAGGACAGAAACCAGCACAGAAAATAATTTCAATTTGACATCCATACATAAGGTGCACTGTCAATTTGGGGAAAATTAGAGGATCCTCAGCGCGCTTTATAGTCTGGAAAATATGGTACGTAAGAATTAATATTTTTCTGTAAAGTTCAAAATAGATTTTTTTAAACCGACGATCATATTAGCCGCTTCATATCTTACAAGGTGTTTTTGTACTAGGGCCAATACATTCTGAAAAAAAAAAAGGAAACTAGCGGTGGAGTCGACAGACAAATTAGCCGATAGAGGAAAAAGATTGAGGGGGGAAAAAAATGAGAACAATTTAAAAAGTGCAAATGCGCTAAAGTGCTGGCGCTACCTTCATATCCCCCCCCCATCCCACTACCCCACCCCACCCGTCTTCCTGCCTTGAATTCTCAGGCGTGGCTGGCTCTATCAAAAACATCACTCTTGAACGCGGCGCCGACCATTGCGCAAAATTAGCTGTCACCCTCTCCTCAAAATCTTTGTTAATCTTGTTTCCAGTGTTTGCGGATTTATCAGCACATGCATCACTGTCAGCTCCTTGGTTACTGAGATGCACTACTTGGGAGGAGATATAATTAAAAATGTTTTCTGTGTGTAGAGTGGTGAGGAAGGTGAAATCTTCCTCTCCTCGCTTAGCTTCCCTTGGGAGTCTACAAAGAGTCATCATAGAATTCTTCACTTCACGTAAACACCCTCTTAGTTGAAATGTGGTCACTGCCATCTGACCAACATCGGAAATCTTTATTTTTAAAGGATCGACCCAACTAATGGAGAACTCTGGCAACTCACTACTGGTCAGTCTAATGTGGTGAACTGACAGGTGTGAGAAATGTGTAGCAGCAGATTTTTGTTTTCCTTTAAATCATTGGTGTCAAACTCAAGGCCCGGCTTCCAGATGCGGCCCACCACATCATTTTATGTGGCCCGCAAAGAAAAACTGTGC
Organism: Syngnathus leptorhynchus; assembly: GCF_054491065.1. Classification (NCBI taxonomy): domain Eukaryota; kingdom Metazoa; phylum Chordata; class Actinopteri; order Syngnathiformes; family Syngnathidae; genus Syngnathus; species Syngnathus leptorhynchus. Next base: position 17,523,741 of record NC_141198.1, on the reverse strand, counting down.
ATTAACTTGTGTCAATGCTAAAATTACAAATTGTATTTTAAAAAACAAAAATAACGCTATTGCTGGCAATTTTTATTATCGTTCCATTTTTTAAATAATTGAACAGTTTTTAGGAGTCTCCATTTTCCAAACTGCTTATTCGTCAGTTTGTTTTGTATGTAGCCTGTTCTACAAGAAGTTGACAGTCCGACAAAAATGAGTTTGATGCCTCTGCTTTACATCATACTAAGAAGCAGAGGTAACCATCTTGTCATTCCTTTTTTTTTTTTTTTGTCCACAGGCCCACAATAGACTTTGGGCTTGCCCGGTGAGGAAACCTGAAAGCCTTTTTTACATTGTCAGATAAAATATATCTGCGGTGCAAGCACAGGCTTCTTCGGCATGCCCCCCCACACATATCCCCCCCCCCCCCTTTCCTTCCATCTAAACCTAAAGTGAGGTCTGGCAGGTTTGGCCGGGCGCTTGCGTATTCCCCCTCTTCATTAGCGAGAAAATGGACTCTGGTAAACGCTTGTTAAAGCCCTTACCTACACTCCCCCAGTTAATGGGAGTGATCCATTTGTGTCCGTTTCTGCCTGACAAGGCTTTACTGGAAGATTAATAGTGCGGTGTCAGGCCACGGCCACCCTCTGTCCCGTTCTCATTTCCTTTCTTGTGGGACGCCGCCGCTGCCGCCGTCACGCACATGCAATAATGGAGCTCTGGCTTTTGTTGTAACGCCGTGATTAGCCGGGGAAGAAAACGGTAAAGGAACGTCAGGTAGGGGGGAGATGATCGTGGGGGAGGAGAATAAGATGAATATGGCTTTTACGATTGTTTAAGGCTGTGAATTAAAGTCACTTAACAATGGCATATTGATATGGTTATTAATTAATCTCCCCGAAAGGTTAAGTAAAACATAATGAATCATTTATGAATAATTCCTTGCGTTTAAAAGCTGCTTTATCTCGACGTGATCCTGCCAGAGGTCTCGGAGCGAGGTGAGGACGGAAACGATGTCGGAAAATAGGACAGAAACAGACAGAACGAGGCAACACCGAGGTGGACATAATAGAAATTGAAGGGGGTGGTGGGGGGGGGGGATAAAAAGCAGAAGAAAAGAGCGGGGTGAAATCCTTAAAAGGGCCACCCAGGGTTTGGTCTATCAGCCGGGCCCCTCTCGCCATCCTTCTTCTTTTTTAGAGATGACACCGTCAAGTACTCTGTCCTTTCACGAAGAGGGCAGGATAATCACTCTTCATAATTACATGGATATTCCCAGGAAGTCCTGTCCTATCCTGGAAGAGCGTCTCCTCCGAGGAGAATCCCAATGTTGGAAACCAGCCAGATGAATACAAACGTCTAGAGAACATTTTTAATTTACGTGTGTGTGTGTGTGTGTGTATGTGTGTCATTTCGATATTGTTTGGTGATTCCTCTGATGGGCAAAGCAACAATCTGGTCAACACACCAGAACAGATACAGACATGAACCCCCCCCCCCCCTGCCTCAGAGTGGGCGCCCACAGAGAACAGGCCAGTGCAGGGGATTGATTGGGCCTGCTGGTGTCTCATTAAATTCTTGGGATTGTCTAATTGTCTTTTGTGGACCTAAGAGAGACTAGTACATTATACTCATTGCAATTAACTCAACAAAAGATCCGAACCGCCCAGGCACTGGGGGGACAAGGCGGGCGGGCTAGGCCAGAGCTTCCCCGCTGTCTCCACCCGGCCCATCGCTACCAACACAAACACGCACCGGAGGGGTCGCCCGAGAACCAAGGCGAGGGGAAAACAAAAGGGAGTTGAGTTGGATGAAGATCTTGGGATTGGACAGATGTCAACGTTGGGTGGGAGACTGCGGTGAGTCAAAAAAAAAAAAAGAGGAGGAGGAGGGTGTCTGTGCTCATTTAAGACGCACCTTTGTGCTGGACCTGTCTTGTTTACTGCACTACAGCTTAGCGGTGCGAGGGTCCCATTCAAGGTCCGGCCCTTTCAGAAGCTACTGAAGGAGCCCTTAAGCCCACTTAACTACCATTTTCACACACTCTGCTCGCTCTCCTCTTTGTCCTTGCCTCCATTACATCAAACGCAGGAACAAAAGCGGGGAACAGAAACTGGGCTTGGCAGAATGGCGCACATAACAAATATTAATTTGAAAAGGTGTTAGAGAGTAGAATCCACTTTTATGCACAAGGACAACTTGGGCTTTTTTTTTTTTTCTCTACCTTTGGGGCAGGGGTAGGGGGGTGGATGTCTTTCTCCAGTGTCCGCAATGAGCTTGGTTTTCAGGTTAAAGGGGAGGCTGAGGACTAGTTGCACAATTATCTAAGAATGAAGGGCTTGAGACGTGGCACACTGCTAAAGACTGAGAACCCAAGTGGAGAAAGACGCAAGCACGCAGGCACGCAGGCACGCATAACTGCCTTGTTGAGTAAAGTTCCAAACATCAGACATCATTATCTTGCCAGTAGCCATAAAAGAATGAAACAACAACAGGAGGTGCACGCTGCAGCTGTTCAAAAGAAAGAACTCACAATACCGACACTAAATCTGGAGCTTGAGGTTTGATCCACTTGTGGTGCAGAAAACAAGTTCATTCCTTAATAGTGCATTCAAATAATGAAATGGTGACTTCCATACAACTTTATTTTGCTTATGGATTTGTGAATAATATAATACATACAATATAATCAATATAATAAATATAATATAGACATTTTGTTATTCCTCCACGGTTAATCTCAAATCTGCAGACTTTTTGCAATTAGTTTGGTGTCAAATTTGAGAAAAATTCATTCAAAGGATTCGCTTGTCTGAAAGGGAAGAGAGAAAATTAGAAAGAGAAACACACCTGTCGCTGCCATATTAGTGTATCAATATTATGAAAGCCGTTAAAAGAACTAGAGCAGAAAAAAAAATTACGATTCCCACAAAAAAAACAATTACACTTTTAAATGAACTGTTTGAAACCCACGTGACAGAAATGTTATTTGCTACCCAGTAAATGGTTTTGTAAGACTGACCTTGAAGTGACTGGTGGAAAGATAATTATCTGAACAAGATGTAATCCACAGCCCACCGCTTTTATGGCTATTAGCTGAGAAAGACACACACACACAGAGTGCAGGTGAAAGGCGCATGCGTTTCCCGTGGAACTCTGTGTTAATCACATCACATGAGAAAGTGGGGTGAAAAGTTTACGCCGCCATTACCCGAGAGAAAAAAAACCCCACCTTTTTTCGCATGTTTTTTTCGACACACACATGCACACACAGCACAGACAGACTTCCCGAGGTCACAAAGTCACGGACAGGCCAGTGGCATGTTGAAAAGCCCATCCTGTGTATGGAGACACCACAACGTTCTAATCTGCAGGATACCAGCGCCATCTGACATGGACCGACACTGCGGGTCGTGTTGCTGGTCACGCCGACTCCGGGCTGACCCGTCCGTCACTGGCACTCGGCGGGCTGGATCTCACCCAGCAACTCTGGCTGACCTCAGTCAAACACGTGGCCAATCGTCAGGTGTGTGCCGGGAAGTAGTGGATGGAGAAAGATCAAGCGGGATCGGACACGACTCTATTTTTTTAAGAGGTTCGATTCTCATCAGGTGGCTTTGGTTCAGTTAATACCATTTTTTTTTTTTTAAATTCATACTCGGTCGCGAAGGAGTTTAGCTTTTGAATGTAAACGCAATTCAGCGGTGACAAAAAGCGCCGCTTTAAAGTGTTCACAAATTCTGCTCAGCGCAATTAATTCCACAAAGAAAACGTGGACGCAAGCTGTGTGTGCAAGATGCCAGTTAAGGATGAAAGAAGGATGAAAAAATTGCTCGGAGAGGATACTATTCGACTAGAGCGTCTCTGGGGAAGAGAGGTGGGTGTTTGGATGACAAAGCCTTCTATTTCCATGGGCTCTCTGCGCCCGATCTCTTCTGCTCCCTCGGAGCCACGGCCTTGATCTGGGCAAATAGCGTGTGTATGTATGCGCCTTTTTGCATTTATCTCCTCACATCGTTTGCGACTTGATGCTCCCGAGCCTCAGCTGGTATGCGGTGCAACAATTTCTTAGCCGTCCGCTCGCTTTGCCGTGCAGCCCCAATACCGCACGGGAGAATGAATAACGCCGTCTAACTCTAATGATGGCTAACCTTGCTGAATTTTAGCATTTAAGTGGGCATGTGTTCCAAGGGAGATGGGGAGGGAGGGAGGGAGGATGGGGTCAAAAATGGAGAGGTAGCCTGGAAGAAGATGGGAGACATGATGAGAACGTTGACCATGAAGATTCAACGCTTGGATCAAATATATTGTATCCCAAGTGCGATGGAGTGATGGAGGGAGAGAGAGATGGAGAGAAAGAAAGAGACAGAGAGAGAAAGATAGATAGATAGATAGATAGATAGATAGATAGATAGATAGATAGATAGATAGATAGATAGATAGATAGATAGATAGATAGATAGATAGATAGATAGATAGATAGATAGATAGATAGATAGATAGATAGATAGATAGATAGATAGATAGATAGATAGATAGATAGATAGATAGATAGATAGATAGATAGATAGATAGATAGATAGATAGATAGATAGATAGATAGATAGATAGATAGATAGATAGATAGATAGATAGATAGATAGATAGATAGATAGATAGATAGATAGATAGATAGATAGATAGATAGATAGATAGATAGATAGATAGATAGATAGATAGATAGATAGATAGATAGATAGATAGATAGATAGATAGATAGATAGATAGATAGATAGATAGATAGATAGATAGATAGATAGATAGATAGATAGATAGATAGATAGATAGATAGATAGATAGATAGATAGATAGATAGATAGATAGATAGATAGATAGAAAGAAAAGGTAAGGCGAGAGTGTGGAAAAGGAGCCGTATCCTGACCGTATACTGCCACCTATCTCTGTTATGTGGCACGACAGTCCCTGCTGCTCACACATCTGTCCCAGAATCTGTTGCCCAAGTTTAGAGGAGTTGAGATCAGAGACGGGGAAAATGACGATAAAAGCCCCAAAGAGATTACATGAAGACAGTTGACAGTTTGGGGGAAGTGGATGAGGGGATGAAAAGGTAGCGTGTCAGCCCCACAAGCCTGCCAGTCCAGCCAAAGCCATTCTCTTGTCTTCCATCTCACACACATGAAAACAGCCAAAGACACACATAAGCAAATTATCCTCAACATCAAACCCAACAATTTGGTAACATGTGCACGCGCGAGGAGATGCAAAAATGCTAACCCACCCCCCTCTTTTAGTTCTGCATCAATCCGCTTTCGGAATTCCCCGGCTAGGGGAAACGGGATGGCTCCTGGGCTGGGCAACTGGCGGCAGCCTTGGTTCATATGCAGGTTCCAGTTCATCTGCAGTTCAAGCTTAACCTCATCTGTTTGAAGCAGCATCCCATCATGATTATTCAGGACCGGGAAGAGGAGCGCCGTGTGCCATCAATACAACATCTGCCTTCTCCTTCACTCTTTCTCTTCTTTACATGCAACTAAAACTCCCTCCGAGTTAAAGCCCCTGCATGTAAATCTATGTCTTGACCTCGTCTGTCGATCCATCCCGAGCAAACACGCGGGTGGACAAAAAGCGTACCGGTAATGAACCAATTTGACGAAACATCTCACTACAAAGCCATATCATATACAAAGTGGTTCATGATTGACTTTGCCCTCCTCAGTTCAGTGAAGACTAAAGTTGAGAAAGTGAGCTGGACTGGACATCTGGCAAACAGGGCAGATGCCCAATGGGCTGCCATCTTCACGTGTCGATATGGTGAAATATTTTACTCCATTTGACCCCGAGAGACTGGCCCATAATGGCTTGGCTTGTGTTTCAATATATTAGAAATGGAAAAAAATAATGAATAATTATATTTATATATACATTAATATCAATTTATAAAAATATATGTAAATATAAATGAAAGAAATAAATTACATTGTTACATTAAATTGTTTGGTGCAAATTCTTCTACATCCTCCAAACGCAGTGACCGCCAAAGTCTTGGGACGGCAGTAAAAGCATGAGCAAGCGGCGCACGCCTTCATGCATCTGTTATCAGACTTTCTAGGAAACAAAGCCTATTTTTACACAGACAAAAAAAAAAAGATCTCCACTGGCCTCCTCTACTTGTCTTTATTCTAATCTGCAGCAGAGGAGTTCACCAGGAAGTCAGCAGGGTATAGAAGAGTTGTGCCTCAGGCATCGCGATGCACTTGTACGCACAAATCTACAGGGGACGGGGAGTGGGATGTTGCAGAATGAGAAACATGGCACGGTGGAGCTTGGATAAATAATTCCAAATGGACCAATGAAATTGAGACCACGATTGGATATCAAGAAATACAAACTTGTCCTCTTGGAACACTTTAGAGAAGCCCTGTAAGCCAAGCTGTCCTAATGAGATACGCAACTAAAGTAGGGCAACAAAAAAAAAAAATGGGGATAGAAAAGACCCGCACGTGAAAAACACAACTGATGGTCTGAAATGAACTCGAGCAATAAAGGAAAATGACAAGGTTAAAATATTCAGACGTTTTTTTTCCCCAAAATTTCTCTTTAGCTCGACTCCCGGGTGTATCGGTGAATGTTGCTTTAAATGTTGACACTGTTGCGTGTTCGAAGGTGTCACGACGGCGCATCTGTCTAATTGCTGGTGTATTCCAGGGCTAGGTCTTTGATCTGGGGGGGCTGCGCCGGGCCTGGGCACTCGCTGCGCAGGGTGGTCTCCCATCATGCTCGGCTGATCACACACGAGGCTTCACTATTGGCTGCCTGGCAGGCCCTCCCATCAGCCTCGCCGCAACACGCCTCTGACAACTTCATTATCAAGCCTGAGCGATGCTGCGCGCCTCCGCTAGCGGTTGGAGTGCGAGGATGAGCGGGAAGTTACAGGCGGGAAAAGCAATCTGTAGCCATGTTGTAAGAAGAAATGAAGGTTTACATCATGGAAATAAATATGAATATACATTTATTTGTGCTTAGGCCACATCCTACTTCTGAGTTGTCGTAACGTGGTGGCTGGAGAAAAGTATGGTGGATGTAAAGATAATAAAGGAAAACAAGAGCAACAACTGTTCTGATCTTTATCGGAGCTAGGGACAGAAAATGACACGCGATTGATGGATCGATCAATGGATCAAAAAAATAAGATCTTTTTTTTTCTGCACGAGGTCTTAACATTTGTTCACTGAACTTAAATAGAAAATTGCAGGAGGTCGCAGCTAACAATAATAGCTTTTGTGTTCAACTTTCTCTGCCAGCTGATTCTTTTTCCAGGGTGCTGAACAAGAGCCATGCTTGTAAAAGTGGGCTTTGCTAGGCAGTATGGCAGGTAATCCGTGGTCAGAGCACAGTGGTAGGTGGCTGAACTATTGAACTCTGTCCCTGCAGCTAAGACATGCTAGTGCGGAGGACTAATTAGCCGGTTGCATGAAAGTGGAGGGGGGTCTCTCTCTCTCTCTCTCTCTCTCTCTCTCTCTCTCTCTCTCTCTCTCTCTCTCTCTCTCTTCCTCCTCCGCTCCACTTCTATTTCTTTTCATCTCTCATTCATGAGCCCTTGGTGGTGCCCTTGGCATTGGGTATATAAACTATCAATTCATAGCATCACACACAGACCCGATCGGGACTGGCATTATAAAACCATAACCCCGTCTGCATAATGAGCACACAGTTTAAAGAAGTTATTTGAGAGGTGACGCTGTGTGGGAAAGATAATTATTATTTTACAACGCAGAGATATATTTGATTCAAAGTCAATTTCAATGGAGTTGGCTGTATGTTGTTCAAGTTAGAACCTTTGGAGATGGTGAAAAATCAATATCTGCTTGAAAATAATTTGATTCCAGAAAGTCAATCTATGCATCCATATTCTGGTCATTCCCGTTATTTTACGCCACCAAGCAATTGCTGATTGTCTTCTTTGTGCGTTACATGCAGAAATGGCAAATCATTTCAGCCGTTTTTGCGTCATTGCATGAATGAAGATCGTTTCAGAAATTTGTTTGTTGGTGTGTAAAGAAAAGAAAATCAGTCAGTCAATCGTTCTAGTGCAAACACAAACTGGTAGATTAGTGGTACTGGCTGCCCCCTTTTGTACAGACAAGGCGAGAGAGAGAGAGACAGCGAGAGAGAGAGAGAAGAGTTCTATGTGTTGAGAGCAAACAGATGGCGAAAGGGAAACCAGGGACTCCCACCAAAACCTACTTAAATGTGTCACTGCCGAGCTGAATCAACAAAATGCAAACACACACACACACACACACTTTTCTGATCGATTGGTGGGATGTTTGGATCTATAAGAGTCTAGATACAGCAGGAACAGGTACACATAGATCCAGCTGATTGACAACTTCTTCTTAGATCCTTGTTTGAAACCCTTAAAAAAAAAAAAACTGGATTCATGCGGATGATTGTACAGGAACTTTATCAAAATATTTACTGTATAGAATCCATACAAAAATAATGATTCAACCCTCTATACTATCGATCATTCAATATATTTAATTTATAAATATATTTAATAAATGATAAATCTATATTATTTATATTTGTTGTTGGAGCGAAAGTATAAAAAAAACGTTACATTCAAAGAATTACAAAGGGGACTAACATGGGGTTTGATCTGCCCCCCCCCTCCTTCTCTTTCCTGAATTTAGTAGCATACCAACAGGCCTGCAGGCTGACGCAAGAGAGGAGAGAAAAAGGGTCAAGGTAAAGCCAATTAGGACTGAATATTGGCAGAGTGAAAGTCAGAAAGCTGAATTCCCGACTTCAAGAGGCTGTAATTGCGCTTCATCGCGTGTGCGTGCGTGTGTGTGTCAAGCCACAGGCAGACAAACTTAATTTAGCAGGTCCGGCTTTTTAACACAAGCCTGAAGCCAGTCGGCGAGTTCCAACTGGACCAAAGGGACGAAAATTTACAGGCTCATTGGTCTCCAAATCCCCCTGAGATCTTCTTTCTCACCCTGAAGGGCACAAGAACTCATTTAGTCATTGATGACCAGCGCTGATCACATCTGTGTGGTCATATCGCTCCTTCAGGCACTTCATTACAGTAAAGCTTTATGGAGCCCAAAACTTTTTCCGCTCAACTTTCAAGACCTTGACAAATGACGACCGTCAAAACACAGGTACGAGCGGGCCGGGGCCGTCAACTGACGAAACGCTTTTTGGAAGTGACTGCTCGACATATTTCTGAAGATGTACCCGGTGCATCCCCATGTGGTAAATCCGTGGCATCTGCGCTTACAACTTTTTGTCATGGCTGATAAAATCTCAGAACGAGCAAAAAAGCCTTGATCGCCGCTTATTATGGGAATACACACCTCGGGATCCAAAAGAAGAAAAAAAAAAACGCTTTGGATAACACGCGAGCAAAACAAGCTAGCAAATATCCGCTCGTCTGCTAACAATCTGTTTGGCTGTGTAATTAATAAATATTGCATCAATGACAAGGGGATCAATTATGAATGACGGGTGGCGTAAGTAGCCTGAAGCGAAAGATTGCACATGTGACAATCAAAGTTAACACAATGAGGCGTGTGTGTTTGCACGGAGGGGGGGGGGGGGTCTTCCTCACTGTCACTCCATGTGTGTGTGTGTTATCGTATTCTATGAGGTAATAGGCAGTCAGCTTCACAGCCAGAGCACGACCTAGAAAGTGAAACCACACGTCGAGGGACTAAATGCGTCACATGGGCTCAATCATTTCCTCTCGCTCTCCCTCTCTGTGATGAAAAAGAAAAGGAGACAAGGAGAGGATGGAAGTGAGAGGGAGGGAGAGGAGGGGAGGGGAGGAGGGTTGTCTTCAGAAGCTAATTAAGTCATTTGAAATAGCCACAGAGGGTACCTGTATGCAATCTCACCAAGGCAAAAAGGTTGATGAGGCTCCACGAGGCCTCGGGCGAACTTCAAAAAGAAGCAAATGAAAAGAGGCAAAAAGGTGAATCGGCAAGGAAAATAGTCAAGTGGATTTTCTATTTAATTGAAGACAAATTTGGAGAGGAGCGCGTGCGTCTGCGTACGCTAGGCGCAGTGAAGGAAAAGGTCAAGCGTGCCCCCAGCTGAGTGTGTCTGCACACACACACACACACACACACACACACACACACACACACACACACACACACACGATAGGGAGCAGGTGGGAAGATGCACGATCACAAAAGGAACTATTTCTCAACAAAATGACCATTTTTTTAACTGAACAGTTCACAGCCACTCGTGATAGCAAACAGAGGACACACGTTTGATGCCCTAACATGCATTTCCTCTCCAGGGGCACGCTGGCGACACCAGTGACTGAAATGGGTCACGCACACACACACACACACACGTCAAAACTGCGGCATTGGCAGCATGCTGAGGGCAAACGGGGGGCTGGATGTGGAGTGATCGGGTTTTTCTAGGCCAGGTCTCCTGACAATGCACCACTGTCTCGTGTGGCGGGCTAAAGGATAAAGGCTGTGTTTTGGCCTGACATTACGGTTACGTGTTCCAGACACACACACGCACACACACAATACTAAACACAGAGTATCTTATATCTCATAATAATATGCTTGGCAACGTGTGAACACTGGCACAAAACACTCTGATGCAGCGGTGGCCAAGGAGGCTTAGGGCACGTTCAAGACCCCAGAATTTGATTCATCTGTTTTTTCCCCCATTGCTGCTATTATAAAGCTGCATGCAGCAGATCTTCTCTGCAGCCTGTAGAGAGAGAGATAGATCAGCTTGTGGACTTCAAAGAGGTTGCAAGTAGGTCACCACGAGCCACTGCAGTCATCCAGAGCACAGCATTGGGTCTGAGACATTGCTCTTTACTCCTTCACCCCCCCCCCTCCCCCTTCTTCTCGCTTGAACTGTGTCTCATTTCTTATCCTATCACTGTACGGCAACTTATGGGAGAGAAAAAAAAAGAAGGAAGGAAGGAAACAACAATGTTGTAAAATCAACAATGACCAAAATGAAATCCCTAAAAAAATATGTTTAAATATATATCAATACAAATATACCAAAATATATCAATACTTTCTGTGTTTTATAATGTACTGTATGTTTTTGGCAAGATAGTGTGTGAATGTGTGTTTGCGTTTTGTCGAGAGCTCCCGATGACATTGGTTTGACTGACATCGGGGGCGACGGCAGCACAGTGGCATATGGTAACTGCCTGCTAACTGCTAAAACTTGACATCAGCGCAAACAAGTCAGCCAAGCATGGCGTAGTGTGCTCCTGAGAGGGTTAAGGCATCGGCTGTCAGCATACGGCAGGAAAATAACACCTATCGCCGCCGCCATCGTAATACCTGATAAAAGGGGGAAGGAGACGGAGCTCGGTGCTGAATCAGGTAATGATGAGATGACACGAGAAATGTGAAGATTGTCAAACTCTTGTCTGTATTTCACTGCGCAAGATTTTTTTTAAAAAAAGGCCAAATATGCATTTTGATAGGTAACCTCCTCCCCCTTAAAAACTGAATAATATAATTGAATATAATTACCAAAATTATAATTATTATAAAAAAAATATAAAAATATATAAAGAAATGTCAGCGTAGCGTAATGCTAACAAACAATGTAAAAGGCCATAAACAGGCTAACGACTAGTAACATCGGTGTCCGAGTGTTACAACCATTTGGGGATTTGTTTTGCGATAGGTAACAAAAAATCCAGAGTGCAAAATGACTGGCAATTGCTACCAGCATTGAAACCTGCCTTAACGCCGTTCTTCAAATTTCCTGGGAAATGCAAAGACCGCTCGGAGCATTCGTTTCCATTTCTGACCAAAGAGCTGACACTAAAACTATTAGAAAAAAGATTTGTTGTGTTGTTTGCCTCTAAACCCCGCATGCCCCTGCAGGACCTCGCTAACCCCTATTTAAGCACAGAGTTTCCGCTCATCGATCAAAGTGTGCCACACACGGTCCGAGAGCACCGGTGTACGGCGGGGCTCAACTTTGACCCGAGAGATGCTCGGCGCTGATTGTGTAAGCTTGCCTATGTGTGTGTGCTGGAGTGTAAATGCACAAGGGGGGTAACCTATCTGCTCACTACGAGCTCCTCACAAAACTCAATTTCCTTTCGGAACATCCACAGCTAAGCACTTTTAACCTCCGCAAACCTGGCGTGATGGAAGGTACGTGTCAACTTTACAAGGGAATCCAAACGTGCACGCATGTCGCTGCACATGCTGACAAATTGGGGGAAAGATTGCGGTGGATTTTTCATGTTTGTTTTTTTTTTTTTTTTGGTTAGCATGTTGGCCGTAGACAAGCGTTGCCAAGGAGAGAGTGAAGAGGCATCTAGCACACACAGCTCGGGGGCCTCTGGAGAAAAGACTAAACAAGACCTTCCCAATGGGACACACACACACTGCCTGCAGCTGCAAATGACCTACTAGTACCCACCTCACACATCATGATACATTTTATTTTCATTTCAAGAGGGAAAAAAAGTATCATGTGGGTTAATCAACATGTAGTCCTCTTATTATGTTCCACGATTAGATCAAATTATCTTCTTTTTGAGTGCTGGTTAGCTGCATCCTCCTCCCTCGGGCTACATACTTGAGCAGCACAAACTCTGAAGCTTTTGTTGCATTTCCACTTGGTCATACTGGATCAGGAAAGAAGCACTGAGGTAACTTGAGGAATTCACTTAAACGGCGTGTTGTATTATTTCCATACGGTTGACCTCGCAGTGTATTTTCTGGAATATAAGGTGCATTTAAAATCTGTCCAAACTGTCTTGATAATCAACAATAGTATCAAATCTTAGAGTCGAAAGGCGCTTGTCACACACATATAAATGTTCCAAAATAAATATAAAACAATCAAAATAAATCATTCCAAAAAAATTCCAGATATTTGAGAAAAATCCAAGAGTAAACGAGTACCGGTGAGGCCAATCAAGACGCGCAGAAACAACTGCTACTGCTTCTAAAACACTCAAAATACATCGAGCTAAAATTGCTACGATGCTCTCTTTCATCTGCGCTGTGTGAAACATTAGCGTGCACGAGGAGGCTAGCCTGAGGATGTACCTTTCTTAATATCGTCCTCTGACTGTCAAACAAAGGCTCTGTGCCAAGAAAAACTCACACAATCAATAAAGCGCTACGAGGTCTACATATAAACGCACACCCACGCACAAACAGGGGACGATGTGTAAAAACTAAAGCACGCAATCAGCTTGCATGCTCATGCCGTTTTGCACAGCAACACATCTGAAAAACACTTAATATGCAAATATATATATATATATATATTTTTTTTTTTACAACAGAGACAGCATTGTGTTGTATTCATTTGGACATGGGGGGGTTGGAAGATGGATAAATGGGTCTCTAGATGTACGGCTCGGATCCCAGCTGATGAGATTTCACATACGAAGCCGCGGCGCTGTTAGGACAGGGAATACCAGCACAAAATACTGTTTTCTCTCCCACTGATCAATTTTTAATTTGGCCCGTGCAGCCGAGCCCTTGGCGGGCCTGGCCCCGGTAATTATGGCGAGTTATTGACAGCTACCTTCCCGCGGGAGGCTATTTAAAAGAGGTTTTAACCCCAGAGCAAGTCCGGGCCTCGCACCAGTCTTTGAAGGTGTCAAGTGCATTGATCTGAGCTGCGGGATGTGCTGGGACCTCTCCACCTGGACGTTTGTGTGTGTTACAAGGCCAGAGCGAGTCAGAACAGTTTTTGACCTCCACGCGCACATACAAACAGTGAAATGGTCCTCTGGCTAAAGCTAGCCGATTGGATGGAATGATAGCCGCTGGCCTGTGTAGCCACCTGATGCCCCGAGATAGGTCGCACACATTCAATGTTATCACATCGCCTCACACGCACAAAAGCGCAGCTCGGGGGGAAATGGAGCAACTAATGAGAGTTGAGGAAGAGGGAAGAATAGCGATCGGATTGGAGAGGTGAGCAAAAGGCCGTGATACCGTGCAGGTCCGAGAGAAAGGCGAGGTGGTGAAAAAGACATCATCTGGTCCGAGGGGGTGGCGGGAGGGAGGTCACGTGATAGAGTTTTTTTTTTTTTTTTTCATGAGGGTTTGAGTTGGTCTGCCTCACTGCTCCCATTCAGACTCCAATTGAAAAAGAGCAGATAGAAATCCAAAGGCTTTTGACACCCTTCTGAAAACACCACACCCCCTCTCACTTTGCAAAGGGGTCTCCAGTGAGAGAGGGAGTGAGTGGGCTGAGGTGGTTGCAGGCACAGCAATGCCACACGTCAGATTCACAACGTAGTCAAAAAAAGGTTGAATTGAGGACAGCTGGACTTTTTTGGTGGTATTTTTGCACCCTTAAAATCAGGAGACAAGAACAATTACACCGTTGCATATATTTTTTGGTCATTTTGGTTAAAATTGTCAATATGACCTGACAGCGAGTGAATGACAGATGCCTATTAAGTTGCAATTCCTGTATAAAAAAAAAAGACATTAATTCCATGCTTAGTTCCTAATGGTATCGTGTATTAGTATCGGTAACTACTCAAGAGTTGAGTTCTTGTATCGGTCTCTAAAAAAAGGTGGCGTCAAACATCCCTCATACAAACGTAGCAGCCGTGACCAAAATAAGCTTATTTACATTGTCAGAGACCCACTGGGAACAGGATTTAAGTATTATCATCATGAACAAATGTCTAGTTGTCAGAATGGCCATTGAATTATTCCAAAAAGTAAAAAAAAAAAATGAAGACACCTAAGGTAAATTTGACTGGAATTCCAACCTACAAAGAATTTAACTAATAACCCATTTCGCCATACTTCTTCTATCTGAGTGATTTTCTTTGCAGCGCCCAGCCTCCAGTGTCTCCGTCTCAGGATGCAGAGCAGCGTCAGGGCCAGAAGGTAATGATACAGCTGCCAGGGTGCAACAAGCCAACCTGTCGACTGTCTAGAATTGAAATCATGAAGGAATAAGCTGTCGTTAAAAGGCCCTTCTCCCAGTCGTGGAGCTGTCACAAGCTCACCTTCTGCTTACTCGCTCTCGAAAAACCAGCATCCCGCCTTCCTCGTCTTGCTTCAATCTCGGCGCGCCTCACTTTCTCCTCTTCACTGCTGTCTTCAAACCAATCATAAAAGCTGCATCCTCACCAAGTTCCTTCCCCGTCATATCAGATTTCTCTTTTTCGACTTCTTTCCTTAAACTCAGTGGAGGAAGCTACTCTTTTTGGGAGTAGCATCACTTCCATGTTCACACAAGGGCAAGAAGACAAAATGCATGAAACCTGACTTGACATATGGATCAATCATCACTCAATGTGTGGCGCGGTGATGCAAATGGGGCTTTTCAATGGCTGGGAGAGGCCCTGCTAATTTGCACGATCAGCGTTTCCTTCCCATAGGCATGCCGACCGACATTTGTAAGCTCATCAGGAGAGCAACGGTTGGTTGGCTCTCTCCAGAAACGTGGTTACGATTTTTTTTAAACAGACACAAGCCATCTAAATCTGTGTACGCAAAGCAGGGCTCTTAATTCAGTGTGTGTGTGTGTAATCATAAGGGTGCATTTTGAGGGAAAAAAAAAAAAAAAAAGCATTCCCCACCTAGCCCACTCTGTGCACTCACAGTGACCCCTTTGCTGCAGGCTTTGAATTTCCAATCAACTTCCCAGGAGTAAGTTGGCAAAAAGCTGCACCGGCGGCAATATTTTCTGGGTGCCAAATGTTTGGAAAACCAACATAATCTAAATATTAAAAAAAAAAAAAAAAAAGGTTGCTTAAAAATCATGTGCGATGATGATCGCTTCTTACGGACCCTATTAACATGATGTTCGATTTAATGAAGGATAAAGTTAAGTTGCTTTAACTGTTCAATTATTTAAGACTGTACAGTATTTGCCGAATATGTCACAAAATGCTTTGCAGCAAAGAAAAGACAACGAGAATCTTTGCAAAGCAGATGGGATGACAAAATTCATGAAATTAGTTAACAAGCCAATTATTTGTTGACAATATTCAGTATAATCATTACGAAGCAATATGTGGCCAAAACCTAACCATTTTTGGCAAACAGGGTTGCCATAGCAACCATGAACAGACTGTAAAAGTCGTATCAAGTATAGCAGAAGAAAAAAAAACACACACACACACAGCTCAGGTCAATTGGTGACTCTTAGATGCTCTTAAGTGTGATTGGCTGTCACCACACGTCAGCCGGTGACAGATTGGACGGCTGTCCCAATTATATCCTCCCGTGTCTCCCGCCTAATGTCAACAGGCATCAGTCTACACAAGTGAAAAGGACAAACTCCATGAGTTGTACAACGCACACCTATGAAGAAGCCACGCTGGATATTTTCCTCGAGTGCTAGGGAATGATGTCACCGCTTCTCGTACGCTTGCACAAATTTCACGCTGTGACAGACTGAGCCACAAACATGGCCCCTAATAGATGCAGACAGCACCAATTGCCTACAAATGTAGGAGAGCGTCGACGCTGCGCGTGGCTCGGTTGAGGATGACGATGATTTGTCAGAGTAGCAAACACCCTTCCTTGTTTGCTATGATGAACGAGCCAGACTCGCACTACCATGTTCTCTATATCTAGCCTGTCACTTTGGCTCTCGGCAGCGCCGCGTCGCCTTCCCCTGCCATCCCGGCTCGGGTAAATACGTTTCAAAGACAGTCTCCGGATCGCTGAATCATCGGTTAGCATAACGTGTAATACAAACATCTCGTCAAGTTGTACACAGCGGGAAAAGGGCTTTTCACAGCAGTCAACGTCTTTACGGCGTTCAGGCGAACTCTTCGGAGGGACACGGCGGGGGGGGGGAGCGGGAGAAGGGGAGCGCCCCACCTAAGTCAATTTGAACAGCGGGCCGATGAAATGAAACAGGTAGAGGTGACCGGGTTTGACAAATGAGCAGGGGGGTTGAGATGAAAATAATATGAGAGGGACAAAGTCCCCCTTTTGCTTGCTTTTACACCAGAAGAAAATGAGCATTGATGTAGAATGCTAAAATATTCACATAAACATTGAAACAACTATTGGGACACCCAACCATTGAACCTGAGAATGGCTTGGTTTCTCATTTCAACAGGATCTCCAATTTGGAACTATTCAAGGTGGCCCAACCTTGACAGCACTGAAAATATGCTGACATTGCAAAAAAAAAATACAATACAATACATAGCAGTAATAATAATAATAATAATAATAATAATAATAATATACAATAATTAAAAATATACAATACACAGCAATAATTATAATAATTACAATATACAACATATACTATACAATATATAGCTGTAATAATGCTAAAAATATAATAATAATAATAGAAAAATCCCCTACCTCCATTGCTCTGGTGATGAAAGGTATTTGAGTCCCAGAATCCAAGTCCTGGTTGATGATGAGTCTGCGGGCCCACTGACCGGCCCGCACCACGCCGCCGCCCTGGATCAGCACCAGTAGCTTGGACGGATTAGACAAGGCGTTGGGGCTTAGGTAGATAAAACTAGTGGGCTCATCCACAGTGGCGTCTACCTGAAAACATGAAAACATTATGAGTAACATTGCTGTTTGAATCGCAGCCAAAAAAGCTCTCATGTCAGGAAATATCTCCACTTCTCCATTTACCGATATTGCTTTTATTTTCGGGCGGTACCACTCTTCCAAAAATCATAGCGTTTCACTACATTTAAGAAGGTCAAGTTGAGATTTTACATTCAAAGCTTCAATAGATGCTTTAAGAGACTTGATTACCAAACCTCATTGATCGCATAAGTTTACAAAGCGACAGCCTTCACCTTGACGGACTTTACGCATTAAAAGGTGCGTCATGGCGCTAACCGCCTCCGAGTCATTAAAACTCAGACGGAAAGTGATACAGACAAAAAAAAGGGGATAAGTGACTGTGTGCATGCACTCCCTAAGAGACAAACACTATCCATAAAAGCCATGGGTGGCAGCTGCAAGAACTTAATCCAAGCAGACAAAGACAACTGAGTGGGGGAGAAAATCTTGCCCTTTCATTCTCTGCTACTCCCTCATTCCCTCTCACTATACTTGGCTTCAGTTAATCTTCTTAAAATCGCTGGTCACAAGTTCAATGCAACGCAGGTGGACGGACCTACCGCTAACATACAAATGCATACGCCGTATTCACTCAGGCGGGTGGGCCACACACATGAAAAAAGCAGAACAGAGCCATTTTGCAAGGGAATAATGATATAAATAGTCAGAGCAGATAAACCAGTAAATGTGTAATGGGGGTTCGGGGGGGGGGGGGCTGAATCCCTAGCTAGGGCTTGATTTATGGACCCTGTTAGCGTTGCTGCTAACTCTGCTCGGGCTAACATTCCTATAAATGCTGCCTGAAAAATGATGGCAACTTTTATAGACAGAGAAAAGAAGGCGAGAGATAGGGGAGGGCCAGATATGGGGGGCAAAAAGAGGCAAACATGCTTTTGACAAGAAATAAAAGGGATCAAGCGAGTGCGCTGAGCCCGGATGATCTGGTCAAAGAATATCTCCACCGCGCCAGTAGGAAGTCCCCCTTTAGAGCACATGAATGCAAAACAGATTAAGCATCAACATGCGGCGGCGCCAAGCCTTTGAAATGACGCGTCACAAAATAGTTCATTTGTTGAGGAGACACTTTAACACAAAGGATTTTGGGAGGGGGTGAGGAAGAAGGATAAAAAAAAAAGATCTCCTATTTTCTCCGTTGTTTCCCCCCCCCCCCCTAACATTCTATTTAAACAAGGCACTCAGTATCATCATCACACAACGAAGCAGTTGCATTTATATCCATTTTTTATATTTGCTCTTCAAGGCCATATATAAAAGATTATTTTCACTTAAGAGTACTTACTGGTAGGATTGCTTTTGTCATGTTGCACTTTTTCTCCAACAGCTCATAAACATACTGAGTGACAATCTAGAGAAGGGAGGGCAAATGCACAAAAAGGATGTGACATTAGTAACACATTTGACGGCATCATTCCATAGAAAAACGGTAAAGCCATGTTTCCAATATCGTTTAGGTGCTGGAAAGTGTCCAGGTTAGAAGTGCCGGGAGAGGAAATCTCCAGTACAGGAGAATGGGCTGACGTAAGTTATGTTTATCCCTGCAGCCACAGTACTAAAGAACCTTGTATACGAGTCATTCCGACCCCGGGACAAGGCTTTCATGCTTCGGTGACGTTAACAACTTTCTATTCAATTTGTCTAGTTTTTTTTTTTTTCTTCCACCTTTGCTTAGCTTGGTTTTGTAGCACCCTGATGAGGAAACGGAGACTCGTGGTGGTGCGGCAGGTACAAAGCGTGTCCGATTTGTCAATCCAATTTGATATTGAAGTTTTACTGTAACATTGAAGAATACATGGCTTGAATTACAAACAAACACACATGGTACTGTTAACTTCTGCTGCACTTCATTTTGCATACTATAATATTCCCCAGCCTCTAGATTATTGTGATTTGGGTCACTTTTGACCAAATACTATGTTCTAAAATGCAAACATAATTAAAAATGACATGAAATGGGGAGGGTAGAAATAATAGCTTTGATTATGCTTCCGAATCCCCAAAGCGCTGTTCTCGTTCATGCTCGATGCTAACTTGATTTACAGCTTATGAAGCGCATGCACAAATAATATCTGCTCCAGACACATATTAGCCTCATGATAGCCAATCAAAGCCCACCCGTCGGACCGAATGAGACGATCGATCTACTATTTGACCCTATCGTGGAAAAAGCAGCTCGCAGAAGCAAAACAAGCCCACCTCATAGCCCCAACCCACCCAGTCTCCAGCAGCTAATTCACTAAAATGTCAGCTGGACTGATGAAGACTTAAATGATTCCAGGCTTTGGTATGCTACTTTATAATAACATCAATAAGCATGGCAGGAAATTTCATCTGCACTATACGTTACATTATTTGTTCAGTGCCTCAGGTGGCTGAGCACCCTCTCATAGAGAAGAAATAGATTGAGAAGGGGATAGAGAAAACATATGCTAGCCTATAGATGTATAACAAACATGATCCGAAGTTTAAGATGAAATAAAAGCTGTTTGCAATCATGTATGTTGAGTTTGTCCATTTTGTAAGAAGAAAAACGATGAATTTTAGATCAATAATATGCACATCGCAATTCATCAAGAGACAAACTTCCCAATGGTGCACATGAGCACGTTGTTTGGGATGCCGTGGTTCGCTAGCGGCTGCGGCTGAGGTCATCTCCGTGTCTGCGGCTTATTTGTGTAAGGGAAGCATCGGGGCAATGAAAACAAAAACATTGGGATCGAAAGGAACAGGAGAAGACAAAAGAGGAGCGATGTGGCGGGAATCCCCAGAAGGAAAAATCTGGTGCCAGCTTCCACTGTTGGGAACAGCTGACAGGAGGAGCAGATGAAGAGGAGGAGGAGGAGGAGGAGGGGGGGCATTGTACAGTTCAAGGCCTTGATAAAAGTCCTTGAAGTGGCCGGGCGGCGATATAAACTCTTCATCCACGTAACAATCCCTCCATAAAACACCAGGCTGAAGGCTTAATGAGGAATGCTGATGGAGACTGCAAGTGGTTACATTGTTAAACTCCACACCAGAGATGGAGAAAAGACCTCGCTCGCTCACACGTGTCACTTATTGTGTGTCCGACAATGTGTGTATCTTCCAAGTGATTACAACAGTCACGCCTGGCTTGTCTGACTGCACCTCAGGCGAAAAGGAGGTGAGTCTTCCAAGGGGCCGTCTGGGACATAATTCAGGATTATGTCTTACACACACACCAGTGAAATGCGGTCACACAGGCAGCACGCTGCAAAAGTATTGGAATGGCAAGGTCAGTTCCTTTCTTTTTGTTGTATGATGAAGACATTCAGAGGAAATGGAAAACAAAACAAAAAAAAAACGATGAGCTTCAAAGATTTCAATGCCAGCGTCAAAAGCAGAACAGCAACCGTTGAAACTTGACAGCAACCGACAAATCTTGTCTCGTTTGTCCAGCGCTCTTTCAATGCCACTTAGCCAAACAAACTGGTGAGCAAGAAAAGGCAAAAGGAGCCATTTATATCATGGAATCCGCAGAGGTGCTCTGCGCTGTATCAATGTCGACACCCAGAAAAGCATTTGTACTAGAGGAGAGGATGGAGAGAGGGAGGAAAAAATAAATAAAAATCCCTCCAAACAATGCACACAACACAACAAAGCAAACTCGCGGGAAGAGACTGCAAGAATGCGAGCGAGCATTAGGCAATAGAAAAAGGTTGTTTATTTTAAGTCGGCCTTGTGTACCAACAGAAAGCCGTATTAAAATGGGGCTTGTGAATTTGTGATCTGTCAGTCCAGGCGGGGGAACAAAGAAAGAGGGAGCTCCAAAGCCCAGGCATGATTCCCATGACGTTTCTGTCACTCTGAGGAATCTCCAGGGAGAGTAAAAGTTCTCCGACTGACAGACTCTTTACACGAAGGTGGGATAAGATATTCCTCTTTCTGGCTCTCACTCCTCTTCCCCCTAATAGTCTCGTAATGTCCTCCTCAGGTGTTAACTGAGAAGCCAGCAGCGGGCTAATTCAAAGTAAAGTAGAGAATAGCACCGTGGGCGACGGCGGCGGCGACAGATGCCAGCGCCGCCGCGATGGGCGCCGACACCTCCATTCCACACAGCCTTTGTAGGATTCCCTTCTCTTTCCAATCTAATTCACCTCACCCTGCAACCATTTTGGCAGTTTTTTCAAAGTGCAGCTGGAAGATGATGATCATGGTGATGATGGCGAGTCAGGAAGGGCAGACAGATTGCCATTTATAGTTCTTCTTCTGGAGGATTTTGGTAGCTTTTCCTGTTCTAGTCTAGGGTCTTTCGATGCTTAAAGTTTAGGATGGAGGTATTTAAACATGAAAAAAAAAAATCACAGTATCGTTTAAATCGAGGTTAAACTTTTGATTTTTCTACAAAGTATGAGTCAATCTGTGTTTTGATTAAAGACTCGGTAAAGTGAATTCAGAATCGGTTTTTGCAATATCGTCGATGATGATTGCTAAAAATGTGCAAATACTGAAATATACGGTCAAACCATTTTATTCTTTCCGATTTTTGGGGGGCTTGGAGGTAATGCTGTGAACTAGCTTGGTAGCCCGTTGCCAGTCAACCGCCTGAAAAATACGCCAGTTAACTTGTGAGCTCGTTGAAAACCTGTTTTTACTTCCCAGAAACTTTAAGGGCATTGTCCTAAAACCACGGTGGTCACACCAATTACGACACCTATTACCCTTCGTGTGGCAACAGAGGCGAAGGATGAGAGAGAGGTAGCGGAGCGTGGAAGAGACGGGCAGAAAGAAAACCAGAGCGAGGAAGAGATAAAGCGAAAACGAGACTGCTTTCTAATTCAGCCATCTGGCTCGCTTTACTTCATTATAATATTTTGGCTCTGCGAGTGTGTGCGCGCATGTGTGTGTGTTTGCAAATTTGTAAGTGCCTTCCATGTCACAGATGCCGGCAGAGCAGAGAAGAATCCCCGTTTATTAACAGCTTAATAGAGCTCCATCTGGGCCGGGCCCTATGCTCGTGTTCCATCAGAGACATTCATCACCGAATTGCAAGAATTAGACTCACGCCGACACCGACACGGGCGGAGGTGACCCCGTCGCACCGAGCAGTCGCGTATCAAGAATTAGAAATACAAATATCGCATCTATTAATAAAAAAAAATAACAGAAGTGAAATAAAATGCAGATGCACTTTGTTTATTTTTTTAGGAAATTGCATCTTGAGCCACACGCTCGCTTTAGATGCCTCCATTCAGACGAGGTTGAAGTGCAAATTGGACATCTGCTGCTGTGATGTGTCTGACAATACAGTCGGGATGCCACACACACCATCACCGACCGTGAAGATGTCAAAACAGCCAAAGAAAAGCCCGGAGGAAGGGACGGACGGACGGCCATGTGAACCAAAGGCTTCTCATTCCAACGTGCTCGCCATTGTCCTAGATAGCGGCGATTGCGAAGCCGTGTAAGCTTATTCTACCACTGTTCACTTGGTTTCAACATTGGATCCAAAAGACATCTCGAGCTTCCCGAAGCTGTTTTTTATTCAATAGCGTGAATACATGGCCTTAAAAAATAATACTGCATATTCATTCAAGCGGTGTTCTTATATTTTCACTTTTGAGCAGTGCACCTCATTCTTCAGACAATGTTTGCAAAGGTAATGCTGGATGCTTCCGAATGTTTGGCCACCCACCCGTGCCGGAGTTTACATTAAAACGCATGTTGCCGTTTTCAGAGCCTGTGCTAGTCTGCAACCACGTGTTTGTATCAACCTCCCTTATAGATGCTGCGAGATGAGCAGACAAAAGGGAAGGCAGAGAATCCTTCACAGAAGGTTGACTCTCAAAGGAGCCGCTTTATAACCTGTGAATGGTTAAAAAAAAAATAAACGCTAATTCCACAAACGCCTCCATCCTTTCGCTTTGAACTTCAAAGAATGCACAAAACAATTAAAGATGTGTGGGAAGACTCAATTGAAAAAAAAAAAATGTTTCTCATTATTGTAATGCAATATTAAAGTCACTGTATATTAGTTGGGGTACTTTAGGCATGCAGGACATATTGAATGAAGTTGAAATATACATTAAATAGCATGACTGAATGTAATGTTAGTGTATAATTGAATCATGCGCAAACCCTGACGCTCAGTTTTGGTCCGAAAAGTCAGTTTAAATGGCGGGTTTATAAAACGCTATCGAGGTCAGATGACCAGGGCTCCCTTGCACGTAGTAGAAAATCCACAAATGACTGCTTACCTCTCCGAGAGCTTCGTAACGTTTCTGGTTCCAGCGATGGAGATCCTCTCTCGCGTTGAAGATAAATGCTTCTCCTGTCTCGGTGTGTCGGAGCTGACCGTCTATGAGAGCCAGAGGTGAATGACCGTCAGGGGTTTCAAACACAATGCTTACCGCTAAGAAGTCATTCAATTAAAACATACACACCGCATTTATTCAATACGAACAAGACGGAAAGAAAAACCCCGCACAAATTCACTGTCTTTTGCTCTTGTATAACTTTGGAATCTCAAGGTTGGTACCTTCTCAACATTGATGCAGCGCCTGCCACTGCAACGCAATAAAAGACTAAGCGGTGCTAAATTTAATTTTGACCTTTATGACTGCAAAAGTTGTACAAGCTGAACCACTAAAAAAGAAAAAGTATGCATATGTAACCCAAATAGCCAGAGGGCCCTCATACTTTATTGCGGAAAACAAATATATAAGCTCCCTCTCATCGGCTGCTAAATTGCCACCATTTTCGCCCGGGATAAACATTACGGAGCAAATGCGGAGCGAGTCACACCGGCAGCGACTTTATAAGTGAGGTGTTAAACAACGACGCCTAATCCTAATCGTGGTTTGTCATCGCGTTGTTGCATTAAAAACAGACTTGTGCCTGTGAGGAAGAAGAGACGAACGAGGGTTGCGAAGTTAGGATAAAGTACCTTGAAGAAAATCAATTATGCATTCATGGAGGAGAGAGGATCTAAACAGCACCGCCTAAGAGAAGCACAAGGAGCTGTAATGAAATCCTACAATAGAAAAAATGTGTGTGTGTGTGTGTGTGTGTGTGTGTGTGTGTGTGTGTGTGTGTGTGTGTGTGTGTGTGTGTGTGTGTGCGTGTGTGTGTGCGCCCGTCTACGTGAGGCCATGTGCAGCCCCACCGCCTCCCCCAACCCATCGTCTCAGAGGAATACCATTTTCTCAACTTTTCTCCTCTTTTTTCCATCATAATTAGCATTCTGTTCTCAATTTGGCCGCTTAATTAGGTGTACATAACCTTGGATTTCCAGTAATGGAAAAACCGGAGGGCTCGTGAAATGAAGCCATCATCTTCAGTGATTAAGACACCTGCAAACTATTGTCGCCATTCACGTCATTACATGGTCAAATTAACATTTTTCTTCCACCTGTCTGGGGTCGAGGTAGTCTGGCGGTAACTGTGGAAATACAAGGACCTCCGAGACAAAAAAAAAAAAAAAAAAGTTTGTGCATGGATGGATGGGAGCGGATACGAGGAAAAAGCACAAGCAAGTAAAGGCCAGTGAAGGCATCATCTCTTCATGGGACAGCAAGCCGGGAACTGAGAGAGGGGAACGGCGCTGGCGTAAAGGGGGCGTGGCGGATGGCTATGTTCTTCTCCATCTCTGTTCTTAGGCACAGTGAGATTATGCAAATGGCAGGCGGCGGAAGACAAGGCTGAGTAGGTTTCTGACGGGCCGGTGAGTAGCTAACGTGTCCCGCACTCAGCCAGCCAGACAGCAAACTACAGATCTTGACAGAGAACAGCGGGAGGAAGATGCAGGAGCGGAATGCTAAGAGCAACCGGGTGAATTCCAAAAAGACTCAAAAATTAAGATCATTTATAGAATGCTTTTTGTCTCAAAGTATGAGAGCGACAATTGATTTCACAGATCCAATAACATATTGGTTGATGATATCGTCAGACTGCTGTTTTACTACTTACGCTCATTGAAGGTGTATTCAAATTCCTCCAGGGTTTTGGGGAAGGTGAAAGGGGGCTCGTCTTTTTTCATCAGTTCATCTAAATCAATTCTCGACAGCAAGTCTGAGAAGGAGCAGAATGTCGCGTCAGAGTCTTCATTAACACACGTATCGGGACTTTTATTGACATACTTTGTTATTCAATATATTTATTGTGAAATGATCCACATTTGTGTGCTGTGTTATCGTATTTTGGAATACTTTCAGTATTTGGAACATGATAGTTAAGAGGTGGGTTAAGTCGACTATGACAATTGAAGACCCAGTGGCCAAATGCACGCCGTGTCACCGACCTACAGCAAGCAATGTTTGTGCACGATCACCTTTGAGCGCTGTGGTTTTCTCTCCGTCCTCCTGGCCGGCCACCTGGGCCATGGTGATCAACAAGATGCACACCACTGGTTTAGCAGCACGGAGCTGAGTGCTCAGCATCGGATCAGGTCTCGAAAATCACCAAGGTGCCCCCCTGTGACAGATTAAAAATAATGATCAGGATCTGTTGTTGCAATGCACGCTTCTTTTTTGTAATAAAAACAGATGTGACAGTGCTAACAATACAACACTACACTTTCAGTGACTTACAAAGATGAGTTATATGAAATAAAAGGGAAAATAAACGTCATTGTTTATTGCTACTATTTCCACTTGCACTAGCTCCACTTTGCATAACGTTAATGCTGCAAAAATCAACAAAAGGCAGCAAATGTTTATTCTTTGAACCCACCCAGATCAGATCCCTCTCAATTTAAAAAAAAAAAAAGCCAGTTGAGAGTGTACCCCGCCTTCACGAGTCACGACAAAGTCGTGCTTTTCGCTTCATATGCTTTGAAATAGCAAAGCAAGACACACTAGTGGGACAGAAAAAAAACAAGCAAGATTGCTTATGTTTTGACTCACACGCTGTGAAAACATGCGACACGACACTGCTGCTTCCTGGACAGTCACCCAAACAGGAAGTACTCCCAAACAGATGCGCGTGGACGCTTCCGGGTTACCGGGGCAACGGAGTGGAAGCCTTTTTATTCTTAAAGGGACAGTGCCATAGATGCTGACTGAAACGGCTCTTTGTCGCCTTTCAGTGTTTTCCAAACTTTATTCAGCCAACTGATTGGCAAAAGCATAATGAATGACAACATAATAATTGAATCTCTTTTTATTGAATTAGTATTTTTCAACTTCTAATCTATTCATGCATGTTTGTGAATATTCTACACTGTAGAATATTCACCAAAATGCATGGAATTGAAATGCATGAATTGTGTAGAAGCTACACAAACAGAAATGGGTACCAGCCTCAAGAATCTGCAGTGGTTTATGCTAATATGACACTGAGCCAGTCCTGAATAGATTATGAATCTGACTGAAATGTTTACGCAGGCCTAATAATCCCCAGATGAGTGTAGTATAATAGAATATTCAATGTATTCGTTGTGAGGAGCCATTCTTTGTACAAATTGTTGTGAATCATATTGTCAGGTTGGACAGGTGTCAACTGAACCAAGCATCTGTCTGCAAATGAAACAGCGGGGAACACAGAATGGGTTTATTCCGGGACGACTGATAAAGAAGAAGTACAAAGGAGGAAGCAGTTATCTTAAAAGAACATTTAAGCAACTCAAACATTGCATCACCAAGCTAAAAGTTTTTTTTTTTATGTTAATAACCATACATTTGCAAAGATTAATGCTGCTGCTGTTGTTGGCGTTTTTGCTCTTGTGCTGCAAAAGACAGAATTGACTTGCTGAAGATTTTTTTGTCTTTTGTATTGTTTAAGTGGTTTGGTATTTGTAGTGTTGCTTCATTTGCATGAGAAGCCATGCATTCATCTCTGGAAGAGAATGCTTGCTTTCTGACATGGGAATTGAGCAGAACCCCTTTAAAAAAAAAATGAATCTGAACATACACATGCATTTTTTCTCATGATTCAGGTTTTAACCATGTTTTAAAACCTTGCAGCAAAATCAATAAAATGAAAGTACATAGCCCAAAAAATATTGCAAATGATTGCTGGTGTCGGTTTAACGACTACAAGTGACAAAAATAGGTTTTCCAATAAAATGACACTTTATTTCTATTATTTTCTTTCTCACTGGCACACATGTATGAAAAATATGTCAAATGTGTTTTTTACATTGAGTAATCTCATTACATCAAAAATACTTCTTGGGTTGCACAATACTGTCAGACATTATAGTGTGAGGTAGATTTTGGAACAGGCTGCAATCAAAACAAACATCATCGCACTTATTATTATTATTTTTTTTTTTACAGAAAGCAAGAAAAAATGTGCTGACGCCAACATCTTTACACAAGTTGCCTAAGATAATAAAAATCTCCCATGATCACACAGTCCCATCTTGTCCCGGGCAAACAAATGTGTCTTCTCCATTTCCCAGAACTGATGTGCTCCAAAAAAGATCAAATGTGACTGAAAAAGCGACACATTTAGTCTGAAGCAAACCCGTCAGAAAATACACGTGCATACTGTACACCAGCATGACACACACACACTCTAATACCTTGAGAGCCGCGAGTGCGTATTACAACTAAACATTTACAACACGATAAAAATTCCAACTGCTCGGACTGTTATTGGGCAGCGCTTTTATCGGATGCTTGCGCTCCCCCTTGGGTCCCCTCAGCCGTCGTTTCATCTGCTTCACGAGACTCCTGCAGTCCCGCGTCGCAGTGGCAAACAAAATAGGCTCTTTGGAGTTCCTCAACCATCATTTTCTCCTCGTCTTCCAGCTCAGCACCATCCTGCATCTCCCACCTGGAATCATAAAGATGGAGGGGGGGGGGGGGCGAAGGGTTATGCCCGGGACATTGAAAGTAGTCATCTTATGACCTCCAGGTTTGGAGGACTCCACAAATGAGCATTCCTATATATTAGAAAGGCTTTGGCAGGCTGCAGTTTTTATTACACCAAGTTCCAAGTCAAAATAGTCTTAGCTCTTCTAATACCAACATGACATTAAGATACAGTAGACTAGTAGGTCTAAGTGTTCATCATATAAAGAATATTCATTTCTGTTAGTTTGCGGAGACATGAGAAGGGCTCTTCAAGAATTTTGCTGTTGAAAGTGAGCAGTGATGGATATCACGGAAGTACGACGGGGTTTGAAGATCTCTGAAAGGGGAGGAGCCAAAGTTGGCTTGTCATTGGTGTGTGTTCTTGCTTTGCTGTTTAGCCCTGTAAGTGCCTGTAGAGCTTCTGCAACACATTTCCGTATTCATAAAGGGTGGAGGGGCTTCAACTAGTCATGTAGTTGGTAATCTACTCGTAGTAGTTGAATGGAGTCACTTGACTGGTGAGTGCGGTCAATCAAATCCATATTGGGTGCCTTTGCGCTTCCGCCTGGTGCTCCATCCACAGCGGAATTATGCTGGGCTGTCTGCAAATGATTGCATTTTCATTGCAATCTCACCGTCTCCTTTTATCCCGCCCTGCCTCCTTCTCCCATTCCTCATTGCATCTTCAAACATGTTTCATATCGTTGCGCTGGGAGGAAGGGGTGACCCCGTACGCGACGACATCACGCACATGCAAAACACTTGAGTGGTAGACTCAGCCTCTCCCGCCGCCGCCGCCGCCATAACAGGCATTCTCCTTGCCACTGTCACGGTTGTAATTGCCACCTGTAAATCTGTTTATGTAAATATATGATATGTTTCTTCTCCTCCCTGAAACAAGTGGCTCTAATTCCTCTTCTGTTTTTTTTTTTCATGGAGACAAAAGTGAAAGGATGCTAGGGGAGGAGATGATTTACAGGCTGGAAAAATGTAACCATTTGGTCAAATAAATAAATAAATAATCATATTCACAAACAAAATAACAAAAAGTAGAAAGGTAGCAGAGGTTTGTTGGAGCATTGGCAGCACAGAAAGGAGTGAGCTGGAGCGGAAGGAAGAAGGACAAGAAGGTAGGCTATAGCTTTTTCAATGTTTAATTTTCAAATAGGATTAAGCAGAATGACATTTA
This sequence comes from Syngnathus leptorhynchus, assembly GCF_054491065.1. Classification (NCBI taxonomy): domain Eukaryota; kingdom Metazoa; phylum Chordata; class Actinopteri; order Syngnathiformes; family Syngnathidae; genus Syngnathus; species Syngnathus leptorhynchus. The sequence continues at coordinate 17,494,222 of NC_141198.1, read as the reverse complement.
GCTGAAGGTTACAGGCTCAGCATTGTCTTAGCTGATATTGATATGCAGGAGGCGCCCTGCTTGTCACCGGGACAAACACTGTTGATGAATGAGAAGCCTTTCCCCAGGAGGGTGTTAAGTGCAAATTTGAAATGAGCCAGAGGCAAAGGTGGGGTGTGAGAAAAAAGAAACAGCACCCACAGATAGAGAGTGAATTACCATGATAGTTGCCATGTACACTGTCGCAAGATAATGTTACCCAAAGTGTAAATTGTTCCCTTAAGTATGGCTTGTGTACTGAAATGGAGAGAAAAATAATCAGAAAATTATATTGACCACTGTATCGAATTTCAACAGGTACAACACAATGGAAGCTGTTCGAAATGCATAAATAGACGAAAGTTGACAAGAACTTCATTTGCCAAAGTTTCCCGCTGGAATTTACATCTTAATAAGGAGAGTCTCACTCTCTAATTCTTAGGGGCTCTCCTCATTTTTCATGCATTAATACCAGAGCTGCTGACTTGGCGATTCCTCTGAATACAGAATAAGACACACATATTAAGACTCTTTTTTTTTTTTTTACGGAATTGATGTCATGGGAGATTGAGTGTGAGGAATATGCTGCCTCGCACATCCTGCAGTGTGTCACCATGACAATGCCACACTGAGTTTGAGTTCTAGCTAATAATTGGACGTGATGTACTTAACTCTTAATCTGAGATAAAATGACAATAAAAAGAACATAATGCACAATTTTAATCATTTCACAACATAGAAGCAGAAAAAAAAAAGTGCGATAAAAAAATTCGATGAGAATTTTTACTTGTGAGGACGTTTTTGTGCTGCTAAACGCTACTAGGCTAACCGCTAACAGGTTTTGTGCTAAAGAATCATTGGAAATGTTGTCCTACGGTAAATGATGGTCGACAGAATACAGACGTTCAAATCCATTTCAAAATGAAAGCAGTAAAAGCGACACTAAAAACAGAACAGACAAAAAAGTATGTCGGTAAACTGAGCGGGCGTGAAGACAAAGCGCTCGAACCGTCAAGAGAGGCGGCAGCCAGCGCTTTCCCCCTGCAGCTGTCACAAGCCTCGGAGGGACTTCTCCATTTCTACCAATGTGAGTTGGATATGTTTGCGCTGAGCTGGATGCCCTGCCCGACTGCCACCGGGGGTGGCTGTTTGTTTAAAAGGCTGGCTTGTCAAACAGAGAGCGTTAGCGACAGCCAGACACGGGGCTAAATGACTCTGACAGCAGCCCTAATCAGAGGCTTCGCACATTGCCACAGGGCCTGGAGGATCCATCATAACCCAAGCCTAAATATTTAAAGTGCTAAACTTTCCAAAGGTCACGGGCTTTTCCACGCATGCCGGGGCGGCATGTGTCACGGCGGTAGGACGAGGCGAAAGCAAGCCACTGAGAGCGAGACAGAATATGATTAAATGTCCTTTTCTCACATTTTTAACCCTTGCCTTGGGTTACTTTTAGCAAAGGGAACCATTTTAACTGGTGGTCAAAACGTTCAACGTCTCATTTAGGGTTACAGTTTGGGATGAGCGTGACGGATTAATTTGACAAGCATTTCTATTTAAAAACGAAAATGATACTCAGAAGAAGACAAACCAAGGCCGGACAATTATGCCAATTAGTGGTCGAGTCCTTTTTTGGACAGCAAAATGACTTCTTCTGAAATCGAATGTCTGTATCTATCGTGATACGAGTCTTTTTCTGACACACTACATATATAGAAACAAATTCATGCAAAAACTTCCCTTAATGGGACTTGTCATCTGGCTCTAGTCAGTCACTCCCAGCATGTATATAGAATTTTACTACTCGTAGTTCCAGTCTGGTCAGGCAAAGCTTAATCCACCGTTAATGAATTTTAACAACGACAACCCAACGGCAGCGTGACAAATACGAGCGGCTAATTTTCGTGGAAAGTTCACAGAGTAGGTGTTACAATGACTTGTGCAGTCGAGCCGGCTTGCGCGCATCTTCTTCAGGCTGAGCGTGACCGTGTTAAGTCCATACTATCTCATTTCACGCTCTTGCACTTGGCCTTTGGTGTAACACTTCCACAGGCAACATTGAAGAGTAGTCGCGGCCCGCTGTGCACTTTTGCACCCAGGTGTCCAAAAGCGGAGCGCATGGGAATAAATCACGGCTGGGGACGAGTTGGAGTTGACAGAATAGCCAACCGTGAGGTCCCAAAGGTTGGGACCTCGCTCGTCTTTTACATGCATACGCTTGGGCGGGATGGAAAGTTGTGCGACGTGTCAAACCCAATCATACTTAGTTACGACGCGGTTCGGTCACGTTTCTTTTGTCTCACGTTTTTTCCGATTTTTGGGCCGTGTGGCTTAACTACTTGGCCTGTTTCTAGCACTACAACAACAATTAGCAAGCTAGCCAAAAAAGACAAAGCCAAAAGCCAAAAGACATCTGCGCGACCTTACAATAAAGGAATTCAAAGAAAAAGCTCCTGATTTTCTCAGACATCAATTTACCCAAAAAATAAAAGACGAGCAGAAGAGTGAAACGCCATCAAGTAAAACAATTAGCTTTTGTTTGGAAATGGATTCTGCCAACTGGATTCCAGTTCACTTTGGAGTAAACGACAAGTTCACAATACAGGGTAAAAGAACACCTCTTTGACTCGATTTCTATTGGAGAGCAAACATCTAATTCAATTTAGATCTGCGCCTGTGCCAAGCTATGAGACGGAGGCAGATTGTAAGTGACAGCCATTGGACAGCCGGCTGGATTTGAATATTGACGAGACAGAGACTTGACAGAAGGGATTATGCTCTACCTTCTGACTTAGTAGCCACTGCACTGATCCATTGTATTGTCAGATCAAGTCACTGTCAGGTCTACAGTATATCCATGCACTGATGCCACTCAGCATTAGAGCCCACCTGGGATCCTTCTCCAATGCAAAGTGATGGCCGCTCAAAAGCGACCAGACACCAAGACACCAATCCGCATGGACAACAGTCTGCGGCATTTCCGAGGAGGGTTAAAAGAAAAAGAAATATTCTTGGGTTTGATCATCATTTTCCCCCCTGCATGACTGACTGAACGAAGTCAGATGCTTACTTTTCGGTTGTCTTGACTGTAAACCTTTGATGACTCGTCAAAGATCATTTCAAATATCAAACTGGATGGGATGATTTCGGTAGATGTGATGTGAGTCGTATTGGAAAGTTTGGGTTTGTGGAAATCTAGAGGAATAAGACTTGGATAGATATTTACATTAAAATAGGAAATGTCATCTTTATTGTCAGCCAAGTGGTAAAAGATTCGGACGAAATATTTTTGAACTATAATTATTCTATATCTGCTTAAGAGTTCTTACGGCTGTTTCTTTTGCATCTATGAGGTTTTGTTCATTCTACAACATACCTCAAACCCCATGAATGGATTTTGGTATCCGATGGTGATGTGGAGGATTGTTAAGAAGCTAGACGCCTCAACACAGGCAGCTAACAATTATAAATAATGTAACAAATTCCTAATTCGGAGGGAAATTAGTGCATATTTGAATTGCTGCGCGTGTACGGCGGCTCCAAATTTCACATGCGAGATTCCAGTCTATTATTTAGTGTCATGTGTATTATGAGCACACAATTCAAAGCCCTCGGTCTGCATGCTTGCAGCTCCTTGTCTATTCTCCCCAGTCATCCAGAGGGAAGTTTGTGTAAATTTGCAGGGGCTTAATTACTGAATAATTTAGACCATCCTGCAAATTAATGTAGACATTTCCATATTAATGTGTTTGTCGACCCATTCCACATGTGTTTGTGCTGCGGACGGGAGGGTAGCAATTATCGCAGCGCATCAAGGCAGTTGCGGCGCTATTTCAGACATCATTAGGTTGCTTGTCCACCCCTGTGTGACTGGGAGCGCTCGTCGATTGGACACACTTTGATATGCTCCTCGAATGGGCCGGCTATGGCTCTGTGGATGAGCTCTATCAAATATAGCTCTGGGAGGGGGGGGGGGCAATGGGGGAGGGCGCTTGTTGTCGCCGACAAGGAGGAAGGGAATACACCTTGGCGCCTAGCCTTCTAAATAGTTCGACATAGTTATAGCTCAAATGGATATTTGACGTCTCTTCCCGTCAACGGTCGTGAACGAGTTATAGACTTTTTGTTACATAAATATACACGTTCGCCACTAAGGTTTCTTATCTGCATTATGACTCCTGTGGACAGTTACAGAATTCATTTATTCGACCGTCCCGTTTAATCCACAGCGGCCCGAAGATAATACAAATGCAACCTCCCCCCGCAGAATTCCAAACTAGACAAGAATAAAAAGAGTTCAAACTTTCTCAAATGAAAACTTTTTGTGGTTGTTGCCTTTCCATGCACTCAACACGTGCGTGCCTTCAACCCTCCAGTCCAACAATGGGTGTGTTTGCACAAGATCTGCAGGTCCCCAAACTATTTTGGAGACAGTTAATTAGAGCTCCCTTTAACATCTTATCTTCCCCCCGTGTCGCGCGTGTCTGCATTTGGGTCTACTCCTTTAAACTTTGTCACCAAATGCATAAAATATCAGGCATGAATTAATGAACAAAGATGATACAGATAAACAGTCTAACTTTTGAGATTTTTGCCCTCCGCGCACACTATACAAGCACAAACAGTGAGAACAAGCGCTCGTACAATCTCCCCACTGAACCGTGTACAGAGGGGAGAAAAAATGTTCATTGTGATTTCACCCCAGTGTTCTACCAGGAAATAGCATATTACTTATTCAGCACCTTGCCTTTGTTATTTGTGCATATATGAAGTGTCAAATCTACTAAGGAGCGCTGAGGGCTGAGAAACTGCGACTTGCTCTCAGACAAAGGCCTCGCTCTCGAACATTGATCCGGCAAAACTTCTGTTCAAAGCTCGCCACATATTTCCGTAGCCACTATGAATACATTGCATATTGAACAATGTTGAACTTTACTTTCCGAGTGTACTTGAGGTGTCGAAATGATTTTTATTCGTTGACAACCGATCAATTAGCAAATGAATCCGGCTTTTGTTTTCATTATCGAATAATCGTGAAGAGCCGGATGATTCACTTTTGGATATCTTTGGATGCATTTAGTCCACCGAGTCAGCTTGATGAGTTTGTGTTTTTTTTTTTTTTTTAAATAAAAATGTGTCGCAGTCCCCCCCCCCCCCATCCTTACCCAATGCCTCCAATGCATGACTGTAATGCTGTTCTCAGTATGTTGGTTGAAAATTGCTCTAAGTGGTCTAATATTGATGTGAAACGAGGGTCAATAATTGGCTGAAGCATGTATTGTATATGTGGCTGTAGTTAGCCTCCTTTCATAATGACATTATTAGCAGTGGGCTCCTGTGGTTTGTGTGGGCCTGCACTGTACTGATTAGTCCATTCAGACATTGATCTCACCTTGTTGTGTGCCAATGCTATTGTGTATCAGATCAGGGCCTCATTCTCATCATATTTCAAAGGGTTAATTTTCCGCCAAGCTAATGGCGCTTTTAGAGGGTTAAGGAGATAAATAAAACCTCGCTGTCACCTTATTTAATATCAAATGCCACTTAATTATAGCTGTACGTGTTTTCAAACACTTTGCATAATTTATTGTTCTGCTCCATCCTAATCTGCAGATTCTATCACATCTCTACTTTAGCCGCGCTTTGCTTATAATAACAAAGTCATAACGCTCCCTCTCGCGCACTCTTTCGTTTTCCTTTCTTGCCGCCAACAGCAGTGTGACAGAGATAAGCGAGGCGGTGAAAAGACATTTTAAGTTGAGCTTCACTTTGTAAGGATTTGATGGCGTGTTGTCAGCTCAGGAAAACACGCTGGCAACAAACCTCAGGCGATGCTGCGTACAAGCATTGTGGAGCTCTTTGAGCAACGTGACATCGCCATTGATGAGCACGCAGCAAGAAAACCAGGCATAAAAGTGGGTCCATAAGGTGCGCTGTGTGCAAAGTACACGGCGTGTCAAGAGCTTTTCATACCGGATTTGAATTTGCGCACTGAAGTGTCGGAGAGAACTCGGCACATCAGTGACATTAATGGCGTGGGTCGTAAAGAAAGGGAGGAAAGGCTGACTGCTTTACATGCCGGCCGGGGTTGCGATCGGCAACATTAAATGTCAAAGCACATCAGTCGTCTTCTCTTGATAGTTACACATTGTCAAAAGGTTGAGCGCTGAAGTGATATTAGCATTTGAGTGGGTTGTCGTCAATAGAAATGACAAGGCCGACCGAGACTTTTCAAATGACGGCTACCAAATAAGCTAACCATTAGCTATCGCTCGGCCTTCAAGGTTTCAACTCGATTTTATGGCAATTCATTTTGCGGCGCATGTGCGACATATTAACTCGGAGTAAATAAAAGCACGCGGGATAATCGACGCCGCGCGACGGCAAAGCAACAGAGCGAGCGCTCGTGTCATTGTCACAAATTCACCCTTGCTATCTCTTTACATTCAGACAGCATCACGTAGCACGCAGCTGCAGCTCCCGAGAGGGCCGATAACGTAATTGTCTGCCATTACGCTGTATCAGACGACAGATCGGTTGTAATTTTCTATAATCTGTTGATTCTGACTCATTAACATTTATATCAACCGGGAACAAGTAATGAGCTAGTTTTGGTGGCCAAACTGTTGCAGTTTTGTCAAATGTGTGTGGATATATCAGAAACGTATGTCTGTACAAAATGCAAGGGATTTCATGGACCAATAAAATCGGATAAAATCCGATACACGAGCAGAATTACAAAAGGAATCGTTGTTTTGATTGATACTGCGATTTCATCATTGTTGTGATCATATTTTGGTTGTTTAGTTTTGATGTTGTATGAACATACTCATGTTAAGTGAAGCTCCACCATGAGTTCAATAAATGTTCACATTATCCAAACGTGTCCACTCTGTCGTTCGAAGCAAGCTCACAGTTACATTTCTAAGTTTAAATTGACTCTGGTTGTATACTGAATGAGGTTGCCAGTGACTCAAGTGTCCAAATGTGAGGGAAGACATCTCGGACGGTTAGGATTAGGATGATTTATGAAGATGTGTGTGTGTGGTTTTCTGTGACACAAACGCCGCTGTTACCTTAAGAAGGTAATGGATGGGAGGAACATGCAGTTGTGCATCTTCTCTTTGGGCCTTCCATCCTGGGCTGGTCGATGGCACGGACAGGCCTGGGCTTAGTTTATCACATAGATCTCCCGGAAGGGGATGCGTCAATAGGAAAGAGGGTGCTTTTGAATATTCACTCCAATGTTTGGTGGCTGGCTGCATATTAATTGAATGTGGAAACATCTTTTTTCGAACTCAATAAAGACTTAAAGAGGAAACACTCGGCAAAGTTTGCATGTACTTGTTGACTGGTGTTAGCTAACTTTTTTTCAAGTGGGTGATTATGAGCTAGCTTTAATAAATGTTTATTGAAGATATTTTTTTCAGAAACTAATTGTTCAGCGGGTTCAGCCCCCAAGATGCCGTTGAACCTTAAAATCTCAGTCTTGCAACATCGATAACACTATTTTAAAAAAAAAAGTCAGTTAAATCACGTTTTTTTTGTGATAATTGGGCTTCACAAGCTCCTCTTGACATGTTTAAATAGGATTTTCTTTTGCAATAAGATTGCTTGATAAATTACAGGCTGTTTCATGTTCATAATAAAGTGGGGCCCGTGACTGTAATATCCCATTGTATAGGCCATAATTACTAGAAAGCAGATTGCTTGGCCTCAGAAAACCATCAATCATACACAGTAGGGCAATTCAAAACATATTCCCAATAGAGAAACATCAAGATATTGCGATCGAATGTTTGAAATGTCAGGGCACGGGAAAGCCAGGCGTTTCCCAGTTACATAATGATTATTGCAAAACTTTCTCCCCGTCACTCAGTGTGGCTGTAATATGCAGTGGATGGCCATGGGGGTTCATTAGTGAGAACAGGCTGCTGTTGAAAAGCTCCAGTTTCACCTCTGATCCCAGCTAATGTGATTTGGACCTGAAACTAGTAGTGGAGAGATTAGATGCTGGCTCACCTCAGGGTGGGAACCAGACAAGTAGACATACATCATTGCTGCTTGCTTTTAAACTCATCGTTCTCTAACATCTCATTTGCTACAAAAAAAAAAGGCTTGGGTGTACTCTTGAACACACTTGCTGGCTAATTGCTGCCGACAGAATAATTATGTTTGCATAGCTGTCAGTTAGCAACATTGCATTGCGCTTCTTTGCAACATATCAAATTATCAGTCGGTGAAGATGCCGTCGCATATTATATTATATTATATTATATTATATTATATTATATTATATTATATTATAATTGTGAGCTTATATCTCAGCTTGACCAGGCAATTGGGCAAATTAGTATTGTAAGACTCGGCTTTCCCGTGAGCTATTCTGGTTTATTATTGGCAATTACATGATCAGCTCAGAGTGAGTTTTGCACTGAGGTGAGCTACACTTTCACACAGCAATTGTTTTAAAGGACTGGAGTGACCAAATGACCAGCCACGGTCCACAACTTTTGCTAGCATTCCCACCAATCGCAGTGACACAGTCCCGTCTCTTTCATTTCCTTTTCATTAATCCTGTACTCTCCGTGTCCATTCGTAACCTCCGTACTAACAGACCTTCCACTTCCATCAACACCTCCTCCATTATGTGCCTGCCTCCTTCCCTTCCTTCACTCCTCTCTCCCCACTCTCATTAGGTCATAGTTGCGGTGATTTGTCAGTGAGGCTGTGTTGATTAATAGGTAGATGGCGCCCCTATATTAGGAGGCTGTCAGCGGGGGGCTTCACAGAGCCGAGGCCGACCCGCTGAGCTCCCTCACCACCCAGGTGGCCCCATTGGGGCTAAATGAGCTGTGAAGGGTCCCGGCTATGCCCGCCTGCCCCACACTAAGACGTCACGCACAAACACACACGTACATAGAAACCCCCCCCCCCCCCCAAAAAAAAATAGGCACAGGCACATGCGGGCATACTCACACGTTTCTACTCTGGGATGCAGGCACGCTCACACACTAAGCAGCCAGGCTCTGGGCTGCCACGCATCCCTGCGTTCCCACATGATTTGTCACACTCCATCAATGGACAATAAGTTACTGCCACTCGAGCCTGTCAATGGGCCTTGTCTCCTGCAGACACCCTCCATGGTGTCTCCCAACCCAGAGCAGAGCAGAGGGAGGATGTGGGTGGGGTTACTTAACACAGAGAAAGTGAACATGCAATGTCTTCAAACGGGAGCTACGATATCAAAACAAATCTGAAGCTGTATACGCAGAGAAGAGAGTACTGTGTACTCTGCTCAAGCCACAATCAGTGAAGGTCGGGAAAGTCTGAACATTGGCTATAGCAGCTCTTGGGCTGCTATTATTGGTGGCTGGCTGGCTGGTTGGCCCTCATTATCACAACTTGCTTCATCACATACACTTGATTATCAGCGTATCTTTAGACAGATGGGACGGACCCTCCAGCAAAATGACAGAGTAGCCGGTATGAAGTGATTCTTTGGAAAGGCTCCTCAATGAATAGGTCAACACATATCGTCCTCCGCTATTATATCATCTGTCATTTACGCACGATCGGACATCTGGAGGATAAAAAAAAAAAAAAAGTGTTATGGTTCACCAGAAAATGCCGTTTAATTGTAGCGATGGTATAACGCACGATAATGACATTTGAAGTGATTACAGTCATTATGAAGTCGTTATTTCTAAGAAGGTTGAACTCGTGAAAAGGCGGCTGGATACCCGGGTTGAACAGACAGCTGTTACTGAAGATGTAAGTAACAGGCAGCCCTATCACGTTTGCAATATGGACGGCCGTGAAATTACCACTAAACGTATGGCAATTACAATGACAATGAGCTTTGTTCGACATGTCAAGTATCAATCCAACACTTGCCAGGCAGCTTTCATATCATAGCTAATAGGCAGTTGGCGGGCTGGGCCGGGCTGGGCCGGGCCGTCGCCAGCCACTGAACCGAGCTATTCATAAGCCGGGCCCCGGTCATTGTGCTCAGCGCTCGACGTAACGGTAACACACACATCAGCGACATGTGTCCCCATGCAAATGAGTGCATTAGAGCGGACCCCGAAGACTGGAGCGTGGCCAATAAATCCAGCCGGGGTGAGAAATGTAGCCTTTACCATGCGTGTCCAAGCCCATCTATTTAACCTAATTACACACACCACACCAGGTAATAAAAGTGTGCATGCCATCAATTCTGACATCTCATCCAGGGCACCGATTAAGATGGATAAATCCTCAGGGTAAGGATTTTTGCCGGGTGTAAAGCGTGTAAAAAGACCAACTCTGCTATCAAAGTAAAAGTGAATTCGCTAGTCCACACTTTTTTGGAAAATTCTTCTTTTGCATATATCTACCGGCGCGGCGCCCTCATCTATTTTCGACTGCTTATTCTCTTCGGGGTTATCGGCGGGCTGGAGTCTATCTGAGCGAACTTGGGGTAAGATGCAATGAAAAAAAAGTGAAGGAGCAAGAATTGACCCTTGGGGTACTCCACAAGAAAGGTGCAACGAAGTGAATCATGTTACCACTTGGAAAATAGTGCAGGGTATAGCTTGCCAAAAGAGAAAGATGAACCCACTCAAAGAGTTCAACTACCCCTATTTTCCTCGCTATCCTGATTTTAGCCAATTGTTTTTCCTAAGCGGGTGACACTTGATGACAGGCCGATCGCAAGCCAGGGCTTGAGGCTGCAGGTAATTTCACTTTCAAACCACCAGTGTTTTATCCACGGGTGTCTGGCGATGAAAAGATGTCGTCACAGAAGCTTCACTCGCACACTAGCTCGCCTTTGTCTGTTGCATACCTGAGCTACGACTGACCCCCCTCCCTCCGCCCCCCCCCCCCCCCCCCCACCCCACCCTTGGATGTGGCTCCAGCGCTGAAGGGATGATGTGGCAAGGTTAAGCCATGCACAGAGGGAGAAATGAGGGAAGACAAGTAACTAGGATCACTAAGAGGTGATGACTCCTGTTGTAGGGAAGACATAGCTGTGAAGCATTTCAACTTTTCACCCTTCGGTCTAATTAGGAATATTGAGGATCAATCACGTTAAGAGTGGCAGGAAGTATCTCATTGTACTTGATGGAGTGTACAGGCTTATACAGGCTATTAGGGGAGAAGAGATAGTTACGTAAAAGGAGCATGGATAAAAATTGAAATATTATTTAGGAGCTCATCACATCTACTCTGGAGTGACAAGGTTCGACAAGATTCGCAATTTTCGGCTTCTCGTGGAAATAAAAGACCTCCGAACCTGCATTTCCACTTCAGGATGTCATCCGTGGAATTTGGGAAATCCTCAAAGTCGACAAATAAAGAGTATTTTCTATCAATAAGAATTACTCCGTTACCACAATGAAACCAAATTGAATAGCAAGCTCCGATTATAAATTCGGCTCAATTGAATATTTGCCAACTCAGCTCACATAAGTTATATAGACAGAGATATTTATTTCCTAAGCGAAGGCTTTGTCAAATTCCAAAGCAACAATAAAGATCAGTGGCAAGAAAGAGATTTGTTTCCCCCAACACGTTGTGTGCCTGTGCTATATACCCAACACAAACGGAGAGGTGCATAATTCATGAACGTACGGCGCTTTGTGAACATTATCCCGTCTTCATTGTCACATTTTAAGTGCGTCGTGCACTCCAAAGCTCCAAGCTTTAACATCCCTCTCCCCGATGCAATTGTCAACGACGTATTACGTAAACACCACCCTCTTAGCAGCGCGCGCTTATTACAGCATTTGGTATTTTACAAAATATCAACTTTCTGCAGTAGACGCATCACCATTTCTTAAAACGGCATCACTTTGTATTTTAGTGCTGTGTTGCGAAAACAAACTCCTGCCATTCATAATTTGTCTATTTTAAAACTAGCTCACAGGCGACGGGATTTAGCCTCGTTTGCTAGAAGATACACTCCGAATATCAATCAACATATTTCTCATAAAACCATTGAGGTTTTCGCTAATTACCATTAACAGCTGTAAATGGCCTCAAGATATTTCCAGCTCACCTGACACGCTTTCCTTTGACATATCTCTTGGCATATGGACACTTTTATTTTATTTCACCCCACGCGTGCAACGTGTGTACATACGTTTAAGAGCAGGCTGTAGACAGCGGCCACTGGGAAATTAAAGAGCACTTTGTCATGCATCCTTAAATGTGTGACACGGTGTCTCGGGAGACGGCGCTTGATTGGTCTAGGAAGCATCCAAGAGTGACTGGTGAGTGACGGCCTCGAGGGGTTACGCTGTGTGTGTGTGTGTGTGTGTGTGTGTGTGTGTGTGTGTGTGTGTGTGTGTGTGTGTGTGTGTGTGTGTGTGTGTTGACTGGTCTTGGGAACACAGGACAGCACTGTGACTTGTCTGTATGGCACCCTGTCAGAGGCAGCTGGCAATGTCTTGTGATGTTGCCACAAGGGAGGCGGACGCCACTCCGGTGTCCCTTTTCAACATTGGCATCTTTTTAAAAGCAGATGTCGAGTTTGAATACGACACTGTACGGTCATTTTCTTCACAATCATTTGTTTTACCACGGACGTCATTACGCGGTGTAGTAGTAGGTCGCTGTCCCATCGTCGGTGGGTCAAAAAAAGATGGAATATGCATATTTGAATATTCAATGAGGAGATTTGTTGGGGGACAGAAAGATCATTTGTGGGATATGAAGCCTTTCACTGCTTGTGTGTAAAACAAGTGGTGAAAATAGATGTTGGCTATCAAAGAATGATAAATGATTGCGCAATACAGGTGGGCGGGACATTTTTACATGGAATGTAAAGTAAGGTGGATTGAACGTGTCTTTAAAACGAGGAGGGGGGGAAGTAGCCTTAGCGAGACGGTCCTCTCTATAAATGATGCAGGATGAGCTGAAATCCAAACTCAACAGGGGGGCCGGCATAATTGCCGAGCATGTCCCTCATATTTACTATTTTTAATAGGCTGCTGGCATGGAGCGCACAATAGGCCGACATGTTTATTTTGAGCTTATTTGGTTGCGCTTTCATCAGCGTACAAGGACTGGCACCGAGTGGGATGGAATGTTTGAGTTGTCTGGGCCTGATAGATGTTAGCGCCACTTACCACCTGAGGGGCGAAGGGTGGAGCTCCAGGGGTACGACACAGCGAGAGAGAGAGAGAGGAATGGAGGATTTACGCTGGCGCTGCGTTTTGTGTCCAATTAATAGATTGCCAGTGTGTTGAGCATTTTTGCATGACAAAAGAGGCTAACATTAACCTGCCATTTGTAATGAAAATGCACTTTGCAAATTAAAAAGTGGAGAAACTCCATTTTTTCCTACCTCTTTAGGAAATAAACAGTCCTTAACCAATTAGAGCACATTGTAATAATTCCATGATTTATTGCAGGTTGTTTAACTTTCAAAACTCGGCTAACCTATATTAAGGTCACAATCCATCATGTCTTGCTTGGATTGCTGCGGAGTAATGGCTGTTGTGTTAGCTGCTTTTGATGGCGGTATGAAAGAAGTATTAGCACTTGTCAACAAAACTGCTTGCAACATAACATTAGTATGCATGAGCTGCTTCGCCTATTCATTATCTTGGCAGGTCCACACACGTGTTTACCGCCTTATAAACCGTTTTGCCGGGCCCAGAGCACACTCACAATGTTTGGTTTTGTGATGGAGCGCTGACACGCCAGCCACCAGGCACGCTCTGGTTGCAACGTAAACAGGCATATGCATGAGACACAAAAAGTTAGAGGATTAAGGTTGTTTCTAGTCTAGATCTCAAATTGCAGTACGATGTGCTTGATTATCAATTGCCATTCATCTACACGTAAAGAAGCTGGCCGAGATCGTTTGGGGCTGACCGCGGGTTCCTCACCTGTGGCATCGACTTGTTTTATGACCATACCAGTAAATAGCCATGGCCGGACAAGAGGTTAAAAAAAAAAAAAAGTCTTAAAATGGATAAACTAGTGTAATGGACAAGTGCGACATGGCTTTAAAAACATAGTGAAGGAAGAAACTGACAAATGGAAGTCACCCCGAGAGGGATGCTTGCAAAGTGACACGGTGACATTTTGCCTCCACGAATGGACCTTCTGGCTTGACCTCCGACTGTGAGCCAAGAACACACTTGGGCTCAGCGGAGCAAATGAATAGCCCTGTTTCGACTTCTACCATTAGGCTCCTTCTCCCTGAAAGCTGGCTCTTTGTGTATCATGCATGTTTAAACACGGTCGGACGAGCGAGCGAGCGGGCTCTGAATTCGGTCCTGGGACAACTTTCCAATGATTCTAATTTCCACCGTTTTAAGAAAAGACTCATTGGCGTCCCTTTGAAGAGACACAAATAGTCCTCCAGGACAAACTGTACATCTTATCGACATGTCATATTACGAAGTGGCTTGTAGCCCGGCTACGGCAAAAACGCTAGCTCTGATCACAGAGCTTGTGGTGGCGTTCTACATGTGCTGATCTCCAAATCTCTTTCTTGTGCTGTGTCACTGCAGCTCCCCGATGATTATTCATGTGCGTTTAACTCCCAAACAGCCCCCTCATTAACTGTGGCACGCTGGGCCATACATTGGGCCAAATTACGCAGCTCTGACATACACAAACCAGCAGGGGGGTTGGAGGGCGGGAGTAAGCCAGGGAGGAAAGTTGGGAGGATAAAAGGGCCCGGCTCGCTACTTGGTCCACTCTAACCATACATAATGGCTGCCAACGTGTCTTTTAAAGCAATCAGCACTTACACTTTGACGGGATTGGGGGTGGAGGTGAAAAAAAAAAAGAAGGGTGGAGAGGAGGAGGCGGAGAAAGGGAGGGAAAGGGGGAGGTGAAGTGAAAAACACAGAGAAAAGATTGGAGCATCAAACTCAGGAGGGCAAGGCGGGGAACGGCAAAGTCTCAGACGGGGAAAACTGGGATTTTGCCACTCGTCTGACAAATTCGATGCCAGACTGGATTAAGGATTAAATTGAATTTAATCTACTCCTATTAAGTGTCTGTGCTTTATGGGCACCTTTCATGGAGCTAAGCGACTCAAATAACATGAAAATCATCTTTCAGTATGATTCAGTGCGAACGCAAAGTACATCAAGAACACGATAAAAGCGAGAAAGCGCCGACTGACCCGACACGGTCGTTAGAAATCAGGCTTCGTTCGAAGCGCACGATGAACATTCCCTTATCGTTGTCTCTCTCCGCACGTAGTTGGCCAATCCAATCAAAACGCGGCTTCATTTGACAGTTGCTATGAGAGTGACCTCAGCATAATGTGAATAAGTGCCCTTTGTCATTTGAAAATATTGCGGCTAATTCTACATTGCTTGTCATCTGTGGCGTTGCGGGCATCACAATTTGCTTGTTTTTTGTTTTTTGTTTTTTTCAGGGGGAGCAGTCGCGCCATATGTTTGGCATATGACAACATGGTCACGGTCTTTGTGTGACAGATGTTGCAATCTGAGTTCCGGTGCAGATGGCTTTGGCTGGACTTGCCAGTGATCTCGTTCCAGTGAGGAAAAACTTTGCAAAAGTGTGTTTACAAGAAGGAAAGTGGTTTGCTGGATTTTCGCCCGTGGGCAAGGTCACTCGAGATTTGCGCACGCACACACATGCATGCGTGGAACACAACACTCAAACTAACCCTTTAATACTTTTTGATAGTCAAACGCACAACGTATCGCCTCTCATATCTAAAATTAGTTTGGTATGACTTTCAACTCAGTATGAAAATAGCATTTCTTTCTTTCTTTAGTGATATATTTATTTGATTTGCTGAGCCAATAACATGGTGAACACCTACCTGCACATGCTTCATTTACAATTATTTTATGATCATTTATCAGATCATTTTGAATTTTTGATGGCAATGATTATCACTGCAAAATGCAGCAAAAGTAATGTTAAATGAAACATGATTATTTGTACTTCAATTTGAAGAAGTTCAGTACGGACACAAATGCTAATCAACACCAGAAGAGCAGAAGTGAGTCGTCTCTCTCTTTCCCCCATCTCCCCGAGCTCACCTTCCCCGCTAGGTAAAGGTGTCCTCTGGGGTATTAAAGCAAGGCCTGGGGGGGGGGATTTGCCTTAGCGCAGAGTGCCACCTTGTTGTCAAGACGGCAATGACATATTTCTTTCAAAGGTGCCTCTGACAGATGCCGGGAGAGGAGAGACATCACTCGGTGATGCGTCGCGACATCAATGCAGAGCATACAAAGATACGTATTCAAATGAAAAGGGAGGCGGCGGATTGGCCAGAGGGCAGGCAGATTATGACACGTGTCGAAGCTCAGACAGACTGTGTCACGGCTTCTTCACCCGAAGATGACGGCTTTTTATTTGGATTAAGAAAGCATGAATGGAGCTGGAAAATCATATTTTCATTCTATATAAAATGACAAATAGAGAATATCATGAGACAAAGCAACACAATAGCAAAAAATATCATTCTCCACTTGTTACTGTGTAGCTGAATTCAAAAAAAAAAATACGACTATAAAACCAACTTGTGAGGATAAAGGCAGCAGCAGGGTCCTTGTCCCAGTTTCACTAGCGAGAGAACTTAATTAACCGAGGACAACACGGCAAGGACTGTGGGGGCCATTGTTAGCAGGACACCTAGGTGCACCTTTCTTGACAAAATGCAGCAAGGAAGGAGGGAAGGAAGCACTTGACCTTCCACTTCTGACTGGCACACACACACACACACACACACTAAATCAACCCAGAACACATGCACATGTACAAGCACATACATATGCAAAAATGTTGCCAATTTGTGAGCTAACAGGTTTCCGGCAAGCTGACTGTAGAAACATTGTGAAGGTGAACAACCTGGCGGGCGCGAGGCGAGGGGGGGGCGGGGTTGACACGGCAGAGACTACATGATATCGCTGTCCTGCCTGTGGGCGAGGCGACAAAAGCCTTTCTTACAAGCATACACACACCTCCCCCCCCAAAAAAATATATATATATATCTCCTGCACGCGAGCACTTGAAAACACCTCTTGTGTGCTCACCCAGTGTCAGTGAGACTGCAAGTGTGGATGCGTGCTGCAAATGTGGCCCCATGCATAAACAATGTGCCCTGAGATACACAAGAGTTATACTATGGCCCTTAGCGCAACTCCCATGGGCTTCTCTGCCCCCTCCATCATTACATTCTCTCTCTCTCTCTCACACACATGAAAAGGAAGGATGCAGTGCAAATGTATGCATAGAAATGTGGCATAGATAGTTCACAAATAGAACAATAAGATTGGTCATCTCATGCTGTGAGATTGATAATATACCCCAAATGCTAGTCCACGCTCGGACTGAACAATTGATCGAACTCAAATCGACATCGCAGGCTGCAATTTTGAGGAGAACAAAAAATATTGTTGCATGAAACGATGTAAACAGGTAGTATTAATCATGACTTTATTTCGAAAGTGGGTTCAATACATGCTGATGTCATGTTTATGAATGAAATATGATAACACATCCGCCATATAATCAATCTGCCAAAATCGTATTACATCACCCCACGCCACAACTTACACCTAGTTTCAGCTGGTCTAAAAAGTCGAGTCTACTTTCTGTCACCAAATTGTCAAGTGGGTTGCTGGCGTAGCGCAGTCTGCCAAATGTCCAAACAAGATAAACTAGACTTGCCCCGGCACAAAAATGAAGATGCAGCATTTTTCTCGCATTTTACATTTCGTGCGCCTGTCTATGAAAATAGGGCCCCCTTGTTGCCGAGTTCAACTTCCATGACAGGATCACACTAGTGCTCGGGAGGACATCCATATTTAAACTTGCAGAGGAACGAATCAAATGACAGAAGAGCGTTGTTGAAACAATGAAGGAGATAATTGAGATATCCGCCGCTATTTCACCCATGCCGACCAAGGAGCGAAAGGGAGGAGAGAGAGAGAAATGGAGAAGACGAGGTCTGCAGGGAGGTGACAGTAGTGTATGTGGCTGTGCTGCCTGTCTGACCTGATTGCAAATAAGCAAAGGCGCTCCACTGCGGCCCAGAAGCACTTCCCCGTGGCCAACACACACACGTGCAACCTCTCTCTTTAATAAGACTGCTTAATGGTGACTGTACACGCCACAACGGTAGAATTTGAATGCGTGCGTGTGCACGGATGGGGACAAGGAGAAGGGCTGCTGTGGTGAGACAGCAAGGAGAAGGGGGAATAGAGGGAAGGGAAGGGAGGAGCGAGGATGAAGGGCCGGGGAAGGGGAGGGGGGGGGCAACGGTGGGTTTTGAGGCGCATTTGCAATTTAAAACACGGTTTGGTATAATGAAAATGTAAAGCAGTGGTTTTATTTTATTCAGTGTGGCAGGTTCAGATTCCCAGAGAAGCTCCACTTGAGCAATCAGTCCATTAATAATTGAATTTTTGTTCAGGAGCCGCACCCGCCGCTGCGCGTGTTGGTGAGCGTACGAGCGCGAGCACGCACGCACGCACGCGTGTGCACGCACGCGTGTGCACGCACGCATACATTCATCCATCACAAGTGTGTGGAAAGTGTAAGCGACACACGTGTCTTCTCCTTCCAGCTGCTGACCCTAATACGAGTTAGCCAATTAGAGATCTTTATTTAATTGCAGGGCGACACGCACACACGGCGCTACTGGAGATGGTCTGGGGACACACACACACACACACACACACACACACACACACACACACACACACACACACACATATTGCAAAAGACACACTGAAGCAAGAGGTGCCTTGATGATAATTCCCAAAGAAAGATGCCTTGCTGGAGCCGCACTATTTTAAACCCAACAGTAGGGGAGCGTTACATTTTTTTATTTTTTTATTTGCCGCTTTGATATCGTCACCCAAAATAACAATGAGTGCAGTGAAGTGTGCGCTTTTCTCTTTATTAGGAACGACATATGGCCCTTATAGAATGGCGGATACAGTTTGCGGGGATCTGCGTATCATACGAAGACAGGTTCTTGAAATGGAGCTCATTGTGCAGATGATGAAGACATCATTGACTGTACCGGGAAAGATCACTTAATGTTCATCCATTCAAACCGATAAATCAATGAAAGCTTCCAAAGTTAACTCCAATGAAAGGTCGTCATGCTTTATCACCGAGTACCTAATAAATCGGCACTGATCTGCGCGTAGCACTGCCACTTTTCAATCCGACTTCATCTGTGCCTTCATTGACTGTTTTCCCCTCTCTTGTGGGCCAAACTTCCCACTTTCCCACCTCTCGGTCCCAATTCTCTCATCTAACACCTCGCTCTCTTCCCTCCCTCCCTCCCTCCCTCCTTCCCGCTCTCTGTCAGAGTGCATAAGATCAGTAGTTAGATCCATGGCCCAGGCCAAGCTGGCCTCCTTCCTCTCAGTAACCTAACATAACACATCATTAAAGTTGACAGCACCCACACACATACAGTGTGGGGGAAAAAAAAAAAAACGACTGAGGTCGGTGTATACGTCGTGACAATATTGCTATAAAAAGACTCGTACAACCTTCAGATGAATACAGTCTTCTGTGTCCTTTGAAAAACAATAAGGATGCAAATGAATGATTAAAATGGAAAGTAATTAGTCTTTTTTTTTTAATAGAACATGAAAAGGTAAAATTGTAATGGTGTGTGAATTTGATGTTGTTTTTCTACATTGTTAGAAGTGATGGGAAAATGAAGCTTCAAAATTGCTTCATGAAGCAGTTGTATTGTAGCACTCCTTTAGATGCTACTGTTGGTTTAATTAACAAATGGTAGTGTCCTTTCAGCCCAATGTGGAAACAGAGAGTGCTTCATGGAACAAATGTGAAGCTTCATTTTCCTATCACCATTACCGCATTTATTGAATGTGTCATAGAAACAGAAGCAGGTGATAGGGTAGGTGAGTTTTTTTGAAAGGGCAATTAAGATACAAAATAATGTTTGCGTCCCTCCCTTTTTATGAAGATGACAGAAGGAGAGAGAAAAAAAAAAGCCACACTAATCTGCTAAGTATCACAAGAAGCCCAAAAGCGTCACTTACACAGCACCGCTAACAAGAGAGCCTACCAGCTCCCTCCCCGATTGGTCGAGAGCCGCCTTGTTCTAGATAGAGATATTCAGACTGTCAGTATAAACTGCTTCTGTTTTCGTTTTGCATTTATTTCAATGCTAGACTGGGGGCATACATTTTTCATCACCTGCTAAGCTATGAATAAAAGATTAAAAAAGGAACTGAGAGGGGAGGGGAGGGACATTGAGAGGGGAAAAAAAGGAGAGAGTGAAGTTGAAGGCGAAGGATAAAAAGTCTAACAGATGCGCTTGGTGCGTACGTCCAGAAGGTCTTCATTGTTTTTTTGTTTTTTTTTCCCTCATCTGGGCCCACCTGACCACCCTCAGCACCAGCAACAGCTTGCCGTTGTGCAGGGTAAAGATGCCATAATGAGGGAGAACCAGAGGAGCATCTCACCTTGACTTTTTTTATAGGATTACTTGAGAGGTGAACTCAGCTCAGTGAGAGGATTCCTCAGCACACCCCCACCCCACCCCAGCCCAGCGCTATTTCCTTTCGCTCTCTGCCCTCAGCGGTCTTTGACAGGCTGCTTGAGAATGAGATGCTGCTGGAAAATTCAGCGCAACACAGGGCTGACAGGTTCACATGTGGGTTAAAGAGGGGAGAGAAATCCAGGGATGGATTGGAGAGAGCGCGATAGCCAGGCTGAGGATGGGACGCTAATGAATTTATATACCAGGGACGCTTCTCGTGAGAAACTGGAACACTTGTTGACGCCCGAACAAACATGCTAAAAGAACTCCCTTCTATAGCCGTTTGGATTATGAATAGACGGATGTTCACAGAGATTTGAAAAAGAAACAAAATGATTGTTTTCAGTGACCGGCAACATTTTATATGTGAGGAATGTGGTACGTGTGCTGTGATTGTATCTGCGGGGAATATCTGATGTAAATAACGACTTGTGTACTGTATATAGATGGACACGTGCACATAAATGCATATGTAAGCAACCAACAGCAGAAATATGACCTTGCTAAAGATTAGGAGGAATGATGAAATGCATACGTTTCTTTTGAAGGAAAGATGGCACTTTAGGATTTTATACACGTATGCGTACATATAGCGAGCCCAAACCTGTAGTGTTTAAATATCTAAAAGGGTATGCATGTGAGGGTGAATTATCATAATAATCTGTGGTGAGATGAGAAATAATAAATACCTGCCAGGAGCAGTACTCCATGTTGGAAATAATTATTGTGAGAGAGCTGATGTTAGATGTCAGTTTCAACCTAATGCCTGCAAATGAGACCGTCTGCTAGCTTGCGTGGATAGCTGCGGGACTTGTGAGCGATTTATATTGGGACTTGAAAACCTTCAATGTAAGATGAATATAAACCCAGTAGGGCAGCCAGGTTTTTAGACTCAGCTCAATTAGTGGAGTAGAATTCAAAGCAAACATGGTGACGCAGAGTTTGGCTGTTATGCTGCTGATGAATGTGTTTGTTTTGAATCATGTTAAAAAAAAAAACACCTCAAGATGATTAATCAAAACATGGGGTTTATTAATCCAATAAATATATGAGTCTGCATTCATGACTCAACAAGCAAGGACCGGAAGAGTCGGTTTCCTATAATAAGAACGGGTAGATTTAGCAAACGGAGGCCTCGGTATTAAAATGCGAGAGAGCTTCTCAGACAGAGTGGCATCAATATGCCCTCGGCATGACACCTCCTACACTTCCACTTCCTGCCACCCTCCTCACGTCACCACCTACTCACCACCTTTCTCATTCTGCTCATCACCACGTTTTCCCGCCAAATACAGGCCGCTCCACCCTACCCCCACCAAACTCCATCTTCTCCCAGTCAGGCGTGAGGGTGAAGGCTGTGCCAGCAGGAGTTGGCATGAACCCGTCACCCGACCGTTCCCGCTTCCTCTTCCTGCCAGCCTGCTTAATGAAATTACTCCGCTCAGCCGTGGATTTCTCAATCAGCAATCGGCCCGACGCTTACGTCGGGCTGAAGTCCACCCTCCGGCGGCAACGGAGCGGCTTCCGCAAGTTGACGGCGACGTGTGAGGCTGCTGTTGCACCCGAATCGAATTTCCCCTCCTCTTACCGTGCGCCCGTTTGCCCACGCTCCAAATGTCAACCACATTTGGGCACATGGAGTAGCATCTGGTGCCACATCGCCCGACGCTCACGGCTACCAAAAGTCACAGCGCGCGGAGTTAGCCTGGAGCGCCGCCAGAGCAGCCGCTCCTCGCTAGCTAAGTGCACAGCGCCAGTCAAGTGCTCGTTGGGCCGAGCGCCCACCCGCATCACTCACACGGGCGCGCAAATTCTGGCACCCTCAACCCCCGATGGCCCTGTGAGATGACAGCGAGACAGAAGGACCTCGCCTTGCTGATCTTCTCCCTGCCCCCAAGCGCATGCTGTACAGAACCTCGCTGCAATGGGGCAAAATGTGCAAGTGTGTAGCGGAATCCCACTCTATCTGTGAATATGACCAAGTATACCGAATCATATTTCAATCCCCAAAACAGTTGTAACCTCGAACAATACTACCCACTCGGCGTGCGGTTGGGAGATCCCAACAGTCAGTCAAAGAGAAGTAACGCGAGCACCACTGTGCTGAGGGGTAAGAAAGAGTTCATTAAGAGATTTCAAGGCACCTGAACTTCATTTGTCTCCCCAAACGCATCAAAACAGGATAATAAGGACAGGAAGCGAGGGAAATGGCAACAGCCATCAAGTCGTGCCGTTTTATTTCTTACTTGAACAATTCTCCTCCTTTGAATAGCAAAGTGCTTTCATCCTTATCTGCCGCTTGTCTTGACATTTCAATGTGAAAAGCCTTCTTAATGTGTTCCAATGTCAAG
Organism: Syngnathus leptorhynchus; assembly: GCF_054491065.1. Classification (NCBI taxonomy): domain Eukaryota; kingdom Metazoa; phylum Chordata; class Actinopteri; order Syngnathiformes; family Syngnathidae; genus Syngnathus; species Syngnathus leptorhynchus. The sequence continues at coordinate 17,471,329 of NC_141198.1, read as the reverse complement.
GTTTATACAAGGCAAAATTGTCTCCTGGCGCAATTTGGTGTCGATTAGAAGATGAAAATTGCTCACATGTTCACACGCGGCTGCTGGAGATTCAAAACTGGACCGTGTGAAGAAGCAGTATTAACTAAGAGTTCACCATCCGGCAAATACTTTGCTGTCAGGAACATAGACCGGAAATGTCACTGTGCATTTTTAATCACACGATTTAAGACTTAATGGGCATTTAGTCTGTACACACGGCTTCCCGCCCTCATGAGATCTTGTGTTGTTGTTTTTTTTTATTTACACACATCCAAAATGGTGGGAACAGTTTGGGGACGGCTCCAACCTGATTTTGCCCGACTGCTCAGAAGCCATAAAGGAATGCTTGAATTGAAGAACCTGATGTCAGCTGATTCATGAAAACAAGGACTGAAATCTGTCTGTCCACTTATTTATCTGTTAACCCATTTGAGAGTTAAGTTGACAATCATTAGCAGTCTCTTGGATGTCTCCATAAGCTTGGACCATACATGCCACTGCAATAAGACGGTCAATTCTATTTAGAAGTTTTTCAGATCGTACTGGTCAAATTGTAGCCGACTGAAAACGCGAGCGAAAAAATGTAAAGATGAGACCCGTCTATCCGTCCGCGTGACCCGATCCATGTTTCTCTTGAGCTCTTTCACTCTCACTTTCACATGCAGCAAGCAAATAGGTCAGTTGCCATGGTAACAACCGAGAGGCCAGGGTCTCCCGGTCTATTAAGAAAAGTGAGGCGCATTGAACTGAACAGTAGTGAGGGCTAAAAGACTGAGATGGACTGAAAAATGCTCCAGCGGCATCACGGTGAGAACAATTTTGGTCATACTAAAACTTTCTCGAAACACATTCATAAAAAGAAAACGACGGTTCAATAAGGATGCCACCAATCAAGTGATTGGGAAAACAAATCCGAATGGTTAGCAACAACCCCGTGATTAGCATTTGTTTCAAGGATATGTTCCAAATTCTTTTATGACCGTTAATTTATTTGACAGCTAGCCCCAACATCCTGACTGTAGATCCAAGTGTGGGGGTTAAGGTAGATGGTATATGCTGAACAGCCAAGGTAGCCCTGCTGATGGTGCACCCGCTTCAATTTTTCAATATTGGATTAAATATTAATACGTAGCAGCGAGATGATGAGAACAGGAAGCAGGGGACGAGGCTGGAGCGACAGTGCTGTATGAGAAATGAAAAACAAGAGTGGCATCATGGGAAGGTGTTCACCAACTAAATATGATATGGAATGAAAAGCAAACTCAGCAGAATTTGGGTTTTGGGGCTAATCTGGTAACCCGGGTATCAAATTTCATGCCATATAACTGGTTTGGAAATAAAATTCCTTGAATGGTAATAGTGCTACGACATTAGAGTAGTAGTGGTAAAAAGATAAAAAATAAAAAAAAGATGCAGCTCACATTTGAAATAAAGATTTGTATCCACCTGTTGCCATTCATATTCATCATTCAAACTCAAACTTCAGTACCCTGGAGCAGACGGGCAAATCAATAGCGCAACGTGCTATTTAAAAACTTAATATTGAAACAATTTCACGTACAACCATATCTGCTGTATTTATTAATGCAACATGGCAACAAAAGAAGAGTTTATATTGTTTGAAGGTGTCGATGTGGGACGAAAGCTGGACAGAAGATCCCCCCCCAGGCTCTCACCCTGATGTTTATGTTACGCTCTATTAAATTAGCATGAGTCCAATATTAAAATAATAACATTTAGCTTCACAATAAATGCATTGCCTTACAAAAATCAATAGCACTACCCTCCAATGGCAAAGTATGATGACCAATAATAAGTGCAAAGTTGTTGCATTATATTGGCTATTAGATTGTTTTAGTCATAAAAACAAGAGCAAGATGCACATATCATGGATTAAATAAGCGTGTTTCAAATGTCACAAATTCCCATGAGGGTTAATAGTGTTACGTTGTTAATGTGTCTGCTTTATGTATTGCTTCTACGTGTTGTTTGCCGTGGCCATGGGTCAACAAAGCAACAATGATCACGGAGAATGAAATGATTTGAACATGATTGCATTCTGATTATTGACTGCTGGATTGTCTGAATGTCGTCCTTCGTTTGAAATAGGTTGGACATTAATATCCATGGAAAAGTCTATTAAAAGTGTAGTCGTGTATTAAACAGAGCAGTTGCAATGTTTTGACAACTCATATATATATATATATATATATATTAATATACAATATACAATATATTATATATATATATATATATATATATATATATATATATATATATATATATATATATATATATATATATATATATATATATATATATATATATATATATATAATATATTGTATATTGTATATTAATATATATATTATATATAATAAAATATATACATATAAGCTTCCCTCGTCATTTCTAAACTTTATCAATTTAAAAAACAAAAATCTGAAATAACACGGGGCAATTAAAAGTCGATTTCAGATCATAGCATCCGAGAAAACGAGGTACAAAGAATCATATTTTGCAGTATTCAAAACCTGCACTGCACAGCAATTCAGTGAGAAAAATAAAATCAATAATTGAGCAACACAAATGAATGAAATGATTGGATCATCTTTTGAGAGTCAAAAGGTGAGAACGACGTGACGATGGGAACCGCACAGCTGAATTGTTAAGGCCCCCGTCCGTCCGTCATGACGTCGACGGTCTTATTGGATAAGCCGCACTGTCTCCATTCAGCGCATGAATCAATGGCACCTGATTAGATTTCGGGGGGTTGACTATGTTGTTTTTGTTTGTTATGACATTTTGCCTCGCTTCGTGAGGTCTCCGCGCTCCTCGAGGACAAAAGCACCACCTCTTCTGATGGAGGAAATCGGGGGAGGGGGCTTGGTTGATATTGAACAACCACGCGGGTGGTGAATGGTTCGTCGCTTCTGGCCGTACTAGTCTTAGTCGCGCGAACCTCTGGCAAGTCGTTTTCACGAGTGGCCATTTGTCTGGTCTCCGGGAAAATACAGAATAGAACCTTTCAACAACTAAAGTGAGATCATGTCTGGAAGCGTTGTCGGGGCATAAAGAAAAATATAAAGAGCAGTATTTAGCGTCTCTTTAACACTTCTATCATCTTGCCTCCCGCTCATTCCCGCTTTATTTTTATTCCCGCTCGCCTCCTTCTTCTGACGATATTTCAGTTGGAGGCGTCTTCTTAGATCTGCACCTTTTAATGCTGACTGCTGCAAATCTTTTGAGGCCGACTACAAAAGCAAGCTGGCGGTAAACTTCCCCCTGGAGGAGGGAAAGAGGAGCATGGGTTGGGATTACGTTTCTCTGGGGGGAATCTCCTCCACGACACTGTGTGATCTGAGAAAGCCAACGCCATCCCTGCCCGCTACAGCCTCTGCCCCTCCCTCCCTACCTCCCTCCCTTCTCTGGCCCGGGACTAACTCACAAGAACACCTGCAACTGCAAAAGTGTCGCCGAGGTGGCTAAAAATGGTGGATTTTGCTGATTCATTCATATTCCACAAACGTAACATGGATCATAATGCCGTGGCTAGACTAGTGGGGCAGATTAGAACAAATTATTAGAATAAAAAAAAATGACTGGATTTCTACTTTAATGCAAGTTTCCTTCACCTCCAAGTAGACTGCAAATATATTTTTGTTAAGGTTTTTATAGCAGTTTAGTTAGTCAACTAAATGAATAGCTGGGACTGAGTTGGGCCCTTAACCTTAACCAGACCATTCACCAAATAAAACTTGAGCTATGTGTCAAAATGTGAAAAAATGCCAGTGTAGCAGATTTAACATCACTCCTAATATTGTTCCATAATGGCACGTTACGTTACGAAAGAAATATTTCCAGAGGTCCAATTTAGAACTCATTTGATCCGACAACGCATATTCAAAGAATCAAAGTCCCGAACATTTGCGCTACGACTTCCCAGAGAAGCTTAGCTGAACTCAAACAAATGAAAGATGGAGGCCGCTCGTGTTCAACCTTGGAGGTTCCGTATTCTGCACGACGGTAATGATTTTATCGCAACCGTGCCGTGCCCAGACAGTCCTGGTTATCTGTGGGTTTTATCTCTCGCTCCTATCATCCTAAAAACGCCGCTGCTCTCCATTGTTGATGATGCGACGCCCGGCTCGACATTGCTGAGGTGGCGAATTGTCGGCGGAGCGATGCCTCTGTCAGGAACGTGCTCATCCTCTCGCTCTGGCCGCCCGGCCGGCCTCTTATACATAAAATATCAAACATCTGAGGGACAATATGCTGACCTGCGGTGACCTCCACGCAAGCGTCTGCACACAAGAGACCGACCCACGCGCACACACACACACACACACCGAATGGAAAACAGAGACATGCACAGATGAATGCAGGCGTACACGCACAGTCTGCTCCCCCCCTCCCCCCTGTGTGTACGTGCCTTGACTCCCCCCCCCTCCCCCCCCCATCAGCACCGCATCCTTCAGATGATGTATTTGCGACATCTGGCGGCACCCGCTATATTCACGGCTACGCCGATGCCAAGAGGGACGAGAGCAAGAGGGGGAACAAAACGTGAGACGAGAGAGTGACTGAAGGGAGGCGTGGAAAAAAAATAAACGGCGAGGAATGGTCGGTAAATGCATCAGAGGGCAAAGCGGCGTAAAAGGCGAAAGCGCGTGGATTTCCCGCAGCAAAAGGCTCGGGTACCCCCTAGTGGGCGCCCGGCGGCGATCTGGTACCTCTGGCATCGGAAGGGTGCTGCGGAGTGGAGCTTTGCATTCGGGCTACCATGAATCCATAGGAGTCAGAGGTCAACCTTCTTGAGTCGCGTTGACATCATGACAATGGGACACTTCTCTTGCCTCCGAATCCCAAGCTGATCCATTCTGCCCGGTCTCAGGCACCAGGCCCCACTTTTCCCACACATTCACACCCTCTGCCAAACCGGGAGAGAGAGGGAAGGCAGAGAGGGTTGAATGTGAAGACCTCACCCCCCCCCCCCCCCCATCCCCATTCCATCTCCCTCTCTTTTCTTTCAGGGGCTAGATTAGAGAGATGGCTTAATTCTGTCTAATTATCCTCCCTTACCCTCTCCTCTGCTTCTTCTCACCCTCTTTTTTTTTTCTTCTTTCCCCCGTCTGCTTGTCCCTGTTTCCCTTCCCCCATGTCTCTGTGTCTGTGGATACTAATTAGCTGATGTGAATTGTATCTACTATACAAAATAAATTGGACAATTATGTGGAGAAAAATGATATGACTACCTTTTCAACATGACACAATTATATACCGGTGTCAGATCAAAAAGATGCTAGCGCTACACCACAAAAATGCATAGGACAAAGCGGAGCAATTATTATACTGGATATGAGGGAAGCATTTTTTTTCATGTACAGTGGTGCCTTCAGATATGAGTGACTAGACTGAGTCGTTAAAGATATGGTCCATGGGTGTCAAATTCAAGGCCTGGGGGCCAGACACGGCCCGCCACAACATTTATGTGGCCCGCGAAGACAAATTGTGCGTCGACTTCATTTTACTAAATTAAAAATTAAGTTCACTCTTTCTTCTTTTTTTTTTATTTTGCTTTGACTGCAGAGCTAAACATTTGAGATATAAACACTGGATGTAGGCTCAACCTAAATCTGTCCACTGAACGTAATATACGAACAATCGGGAATAAACTTACGGGAAATATGGTAAGACTCGGGGAGACGTGACCGACGATGACAGAAACAAACGATGAACCGAGACGGACGAACAGAAAACAGAAGTCAACAAAAAGCAAACCGAGGAGACAGCGAGGCACACCCGGACAAGACACGAGTGGCTGCGAGAGCTGATGGGTACGGATAAGGAACTGGGCAGCAGGTAGATTCAAAAACAGATTGAAGTGAACAAGACGTAACAAGAAACAAAACTTCCCACTTCACATACTTGTGCCGATTGTGCCAATTAGTTGCTGCGGAAAGATCCCAGCGACTTGACCCGTTCTACACACATTCTTAAGTCATTCCGTGGCGGATCAGTATACGAGCGCCGCTCATTTTTGTCTCCCTTGCTTTCTTCTCTCCAGCTGAGAGAAACCTGATGTCTTTCCTTCTTGCTGCGATGATAATAAAATGCGCGCACGAGGGATGTTCGCCTAGGGACCCAGCTGTCGAGCCACTTTGACAGCTTCATTTGCGGTGTCGCGACTTGATCTTTCCCGTCACTGATACCAAACGCCACCGAGCACAGATTTGGCCCTCCCTCAGAAAGATTCAAATAAATATGTACAGCCGAGCGAGGCTGTTTGCTACATCTGCTCTGAACTTGTTCGCCTCCACCCTCTCCCCTGCTTCGCTGCGGTGATGCATCAACACCCCCGGGCCTGATCCCTTTGTAAAATGTTCTATGACACACAACCACCTACCCACACACACAAATAAACACACAACGGCAAACAGAAATAACAGGAACAGCGACAAACAGTAACTATCCATACTGTTTTCTGGAATATTCCCAAAGTGCCACATTTGCTGTATGGAAAAGAAAACTAAGACATGAAGGCAGAGGTGAACATTTCAACCAGCATGCTAGGTTGTGAAAACAGATAGCGAGCGGGAAAGGAAAGCCAGAGGGAGGCTGATTATGATCGCTTCTGTCAGATGTGAATGCTGAGATGACAGCGATATCAGCCGTATCTGCGTCGGGTGACACAGATCCACACGGACAGATATCAGCCCACACCGGGCCCTACACGGAATATTTATACACACACAACATGTTTTGCGTGTTTCTTGAGTGACGCTTTGAAACAATGTAACAAAATAGCTCGATTGAGCGTTGAGATTCATTTTCATTCAATATTTGGAGCGTCAAATGTTTTTCTTCCTAACTGTTCCCGGTGCCGTGTCAGAGTGTGATAGAGCTGTTGGATCAACACGATATTCCATTCATCATCGGGTGAATGAGGTGTAAATGCCTTTACCTCCAAGGTATTTACACTTGGTTAAAGAAACGACAAGTCTGAACCATTTGTTATCAGTCCGACCAGGTAATAGAAAATGGAAGCCGTGACATCCGTTAGCCTGCATTGTAAACCACGCTGGGTTAGTTTTCCGATTGCTTCGGGCTTTTAGAACAAACCATCAAACAGCAGACCCCAACGACGCCCTTCAAGGAGGTTTGTAACTCCTTCGAGAAAAAAAATACACTTTTTACTTTTTCTCTCCGTACGTGCCCAAATACGGACATTTATGAGAGTGTGTCAACAAGATAAGCGAGCAGGAAGAGAATCACTTTAAAAGGTATGATGGCCGTTCAACACTTCCACTGTTTGGCCATATGTGTACAAGTGTGGATTGTATCGAGGAGAGAGAGCCAACAGGATGAATATGAAGAGCGCTGACAAACGCCGACCTTGAGACCAAGAGCGAGAGGGAGGGCGAAACTAGCATCTCGCAACCTCTTCTATGAGTCAGAGTTATCGACGTGACTGGATAGTTACCAGCAAGATGGATGTGAAGGATAGCGGAAATGGGGAGTGAGCCTCTGACCACATTCCATTTTTGCGATTGAAAGTCAAGAAGACCCGAACCAAATAGGAAGAGACAGTAAAAGGCAGTGTCAACAGTCTTGTCAATGTCCTTACTTTTGATTGTCCATGGCGTTCATAAAGATCGGCAGTAATGCAAGTCAAACAATGGCGCTCTGTGTTCAGTTTCCGTAACGGCACAAAAGACAGACAAATTCAAAAGATGTTTCCAGTCAAACCGGGTTTATACATTCAAAATAGAAAGAAATATATAAAAAGGGGACTAGTGGCAAATTGAATCAGAAACCCCCAAAAATCTTAGCAGTCCATGCAAAAAGAAAACATTGAAAACAAATGTATTCCTGCAAAATCAAATTTACTGTACTACCTCGGAATGGTCTTGACGATCTTTGAAATCTTTGCTCATCTTTGAAAATGCAAATTCTGATTTCCGTCGGTCTACAATTCAGCTACAAGAAATAGAGAATTTCAAAAAGTGAACTTTATGTCAGTGCTGTAGCTGGTTGACGTAATTGTAACCTTAACCTAGACAGACGTTTATTTCCCTTCAGAGTGGACACGAAAAAACACTTTCAAATGCTCTTAGCCATCAACATCACAGCTGAGCCCGCTAAGGACATCCCCTCTTTTGAAACAAGCACTGAGGAGGTGAGAGGCCTTATAGTCAACAAAGTAAAGCCTGTGATCAAAGACTCAGAAAAAATATGACCAAAGCATGATGTGTTTTTTTTTTGTTTTTTTCCGAGGGATACACACAAGAGTGGCAAGAGCAGATAAATGAGTATGAGCAGAAAGAGACAAGTGCAATGGTAAGGGAGGCAGAGAGGGAGAAGAAGAGAGTGCAAATGCACACTTGCCACATCGCATACTTACCTGTCAGCGCAAGACAACATCTTGCTAGCTTACAAGTGATAGTTCAAACTGACACGTGACATCAAAACTGGACGATTTTTACGCACACATTCGGCCGTTTCAGTTTATTATATTCCAACAGTCAAATCCACATGCCATGTGTATATTTGAGGAAATTCAATAGCAATATATTAACTCATTCAGTGCCATTGACGGTTATAGACGTCAACGATATTAATTGGGTTGCCGGTGAATGAGTTAATGGGGAAAAACTGATTTGGATATGGCACAGATATTTCAAATAGGCAAAAAGGAACATCTATAGAGCTGTGAATGAAAGGAGGGAAAGAGGATTGCAGTGTTTTTTTTTTTGTTTTTTTTGTTTCCGTTCAAAAGCTGCGGCAGGCTGTGGTGAGAAGCCGCAGTTTCCGACTCTGTGTATTTGTCAAGACAAGTGCCAAGACAAGTGCACCCCTGTGCTTACCTGTAATGGCACGAGGGGGCCGTAGAGCGGCACAAGCCCAAGCTATTTCACTTTAAGGTGGGGAAGGTTCTGAGTAGGTCTGAGTGTCACAAGTGATTGCATGTGTGAGAAGAAGATGATAAAGGAAGGTGGAAAGGGAAAAACAAGTGTAGCGGGAGCTCGCGAACAAAAGAAATGTCTTCCAGTATAAAGATGACCACATTAAAATACGAATCCAGGACCTCGGGCACTCCGGGCACTTAAAAAGCCCCTTAAGTCAAGTGTCAACTATTATGTGCCATCAGCGGCGACACGGGGTCACAGAGCAAGACAGCCGAGGTCACCCTCTGTCTCTACATGCACCATTAAACAGTCCCACATGGTGCAAAAAGGAATGGCTGTCATTTGGAGACAAGCGCTTGTACAAGGCTCTTTACAGAGCCACTTGCCATTGTCCACATATGTTACTTTATGCTTAAACAGTCCATGTTGTCATGCAAAGGAATTTAGGACTCTGTGAATTGAATATAAATATCTTGTAAATATGATCTGTGATGTCTCAGAGGAGAGCGAGCGAGCGAGCGAGCTTGCCGCAAATCAGGAACTGCACCGGATAACTGCTAAAGCCAACGAGGGGGCTCATTTTATGATATAAGTTGCAGGAGGTGACTCAAGTCTGACTCAGAAAAGTGTCAAGCTGCGCCATGTTAGCCACATGAAGGAGAAAAAAAATAATAATCAGAAAACTGAACGAGTGAAAATAGAATAAGACTGCTGGTACAATTGATCAATATATAGTTCTCAATCTTTGTATATATTTTCAGCAATAACCTTCAAAAATAAGAGATGCACATATTGGCAATAGCTATTGAAAAGTGTTTAAAGTGAATTTTAATTGATAGCCACAGTTTTGTTCTTAATATTACCCTGCCAGCCCCCACAAGTGAGATTGATTGGCTAAATCAGGCAGAATTATGGGAAAACAGGAGAGCTGCCAATCAGCATTGTGCGAGCGTGTGCTTTTGGTTTGTGCCAGTGCATGAGCACACAAACCTAAATGTGTGTGTGTGTGTGGCTCACTATTGGGCTGACAGCTGGGCTTGTTCAAGAGGCTTACTGAGCATTCTGCCTGTTTGGGAATCAAAAACCTGTGTCAACAGCATCCTACAAAGGATGTAAACAGCCAGAGTCAACATGCTTTAGTTCATATATGACCGCAGAGAGTCTCTGTTGTATCATGTGGCATTAGAGACAAAGGAATTTTCACATCATAATTGCACTGGTCTTAGGTCAAAATGGTAAATGACTTTGCCAGAGTCTATGTGCGTTTGTATCAAACATGTGTGCGTGCGTGTAGACAAGCGTGTCAGTCCATCAGCATGTCGGCGTCACAGCTCTTCACTAAGTCCCAGATTAACAGTGACAGGCAGAGATCCCTCTAATTATCTCTTCCTGGACCACATGCAAATGGGAAAGACGAAGAGAGCCGTGTGATTGGCTAGCCCGGCCTGGGCAGCGAAGACACTCTAATGAGCGTGACGGCAGGATACAACCTCGTGATGTACCACCAAAACAGAGCCTCGCCATCATATGGCCCCACACACACACACAACAGGGGTGTCAAACTTATTTTTTTGTAGTCATGGCTTCTTTCGGAGGGTCATTATGACAACAACTATATCGAAAATATCTTGCTCGCGAAACAAATACAAAAAAAATAAATAAATACAGTCCTGATTCTGAAAGGTAAGAGCCCAACTTGAGCGGCAGTGAATAAGGCGTAATAGAAAGAAAACAATGATGGATTGGAACAGACGGTAGAAGACTTGCTCTTGACAATAGTGTGCTGCAGTCAGCTAAAAAGTCAACTCAGTAAATCAACCGGAAAGATGGCAACAAAATCAGACCATGTCTCTCTTGAATCACCTCCCAGTCTATGTAAAATCAGTCAAAACTGCCAACTGGCTGGAAAAGCAAAATATGGAATTATTCAGCTCAAATAACTGCTGGAAAAAAAGCAAAAGAGAGATTTTTTTTTTCCAGAATCTCATGGCAAAAAGACAACAGTTAGAAAAAATGAACATAAGGTGTTGGAAATTTGGTCTAGAACCGACTCGAGTTTTTTTGCGGTATGCGCCGTGAGAAATTCGACTGATGTCGTTCGCTTTTCATGTGAACTTCCCCATACTGCTGAGAAAGATCCTTTCCCTCTACCAAATACTTGAGAGAGGTTATAGTTTGTTCTACTGTGCAGAACACTTTCTTTATCTTTGTAATTCAAACCCCCCACAGTGTATTCGTCGGCGCCTTGGGACTTGCCATTTTTAATCAAAAACGGGTGCCTTTGTCTTGCCCCTGTTCCATCCGCCACTTCTATTCATCCTTTGAGGGCTTTGCAGTAGATTAAATGGCATTTTCATTTAGCTCTGATAGTACACAGTCTCTCCCCAGCAATTCATCCAGCCACACTTGGAAGTGGAACTGCCCCAGAGGTGGCCGTTCATGCTTCGAAAAAAACATTTTTACCGCAAACCACGTCGGGGAAACTTGTATGATAATCCCGCGACACTTACAAGGATCTTTTGAAAGGCAAGAATGTGACGTGAAGAAACAGCCTCAGATAAAAAAAGAAATAGTCGCACAACGTGAGCAAAGTCAACTAAATGGCAAACACTCGTGACAAATGCTTGACGTCTCCATAACGGTCTGATGGTGATCACTTCTGTGAGAAGACAGATTTGCTTTGACCCGCCAGCTCGTTTTTCCAAGGTCAACGCAAATATTTCACAAAAAAAAAGTATCCAACTGAGGCTTGATGCCAGAGGTGAGAGGTTGTGAAAGAAATATGAGGGAGTTGGGTGTGGAGGGCGACAAAAGTGTGGCCTCTACCTGCTTGCCTGCTTGCCTGCTAGATGTGACTTTCACAGCCTGCTGGTGGTTTGTGTGGAAGCCATCACATCTGTGACTGGCCGTATGATTAATGAGCCTCTCAGACTGTCTGTGCAGTCTGAAGCAGGCCATGGCCTTATCCCAGGCATGGTTGATTTATTCGCCTTTGAAGCAAACCTCCAAATATAAGAGTGAACCTCCACAGACACGTGACGTGAACACGAGTCGGAGCGGAACTTGTCAAGTTCGCCGCTAACTGCTTACTTGGAATGAATACCTCAATGTGACAGTGTTGTCCGGGGCGGGTGAATACAAAACATAAGCAAGCGGGCTAAAATTGTATTCTGTCTTTGTCAAGAAAAAGTCCCATCTCGAAGCGTCACTCAGCGGCGGGGACGGACGAGACAAAAAAAGAAGGCCTTCCTCAGAATCCTCAATGACACATCTTCTGATTTTCTAAAGTGAAACATCTATTGAATTTCTGCCCCAGCAAGATTGAGAGGCAGATCGTGGCTCCTTGTTTCTTCGGCAGTCAGAAAATGTCTCTGGCTAACCTTGAAGCTCTTTGCATTTAACATGTAGCTAACCAACTGTTCCGAATGCTAAGTTGTGCATCACCTGTGTAGCCCAGGGACAATCTTTGAAAAAAATGTTCTACCCTGTGGCCTTGTTGGCATAAATGACAAATTGTAAATAGGAATTGACGATCACTTACTGCAGACATCCAAACATAAAGCGCACTAGATGATGTGCACTGTCAGATTTATTTCAGAAAATGCAATAATTTTGAAGAATGAAATATATAATTAAAAAAATCTTCAGAAAAAGACAGTAACTTTGGATTTAAAACCTGCATTTTAAAAAAAAATGATGCCAAGATGCACGCACTTTCTCTCTCGCTCTCATTCTGTGAAGCGTAAAAGCAAGCCCGTTAAACCAGACACGCAGCGTCTCCCCAGGTTGATCAGCATCCGTCGAGAAAGACAAACACTTTGACATATTTGTTTTTATTTTGTTCCCTGAGAAAAAGGCCCTGCCATATGGCAGCGCCCCGGAACAGATGGCGGTTGCCCACTTCCTCAAAGCACGAGCGTGCGTCGATGGTGGCAATTTAAGGAGCTGCTGAAACACAAGAACGCCGCAGATTGGCATTTTTCCACAAAACGCCTATTGTTATGGAGCCGTGACGACGCTGAGGTTAAAACAATGCCGACTTAATGTTCGGTGGATACAGCTGTCGAGGTACAGGGTAAAATGATGCCGATAAAAATCCTTCCCTGTACTGTCAACAATATAATGACCAAAACCGGTTCAAGCATGCATGGGATTTACTTGCAGAGAGGTCTTGGAAAGGTTAAGCATGAATGTCCTTGGATAATATGAAGTACTTATGATGGAGTGGAAGAGCTGCCCTTTGACACACGTCACTTCATCTCTCATTGTTGGCTAATTCAACCTTAACCCTTCAACACACACAGCCAAGTAGTTAAAGTCACCTTGTCATTCCAAAGCCAAAGTGATTATTTGGCATGCAATGAAAGATGTGTGTTTGTGTTAGCTGCTTCCAAAATAATAATAAAAAAAAATGTCCCCCCCCCCCCTCCAAATGTCATTGTTCAATACTTAGTTGATTTCATTTAGAATCAATACTTTGTGGAATGTCCAGAGCAGATGTTTTTGATTTTGGCTAAACTTACTATCTGGTTCTTGGGCCTTTACTCCAATCATATTGAATTATATTCAGCGTTACTCACTAAGCCACCCAGCTAAAGGCGGTCGACCATTTTGTCGGGGAACGAGTCATCTAAGAAAGTTAGTGCACCCACCTACAAGCCATCTGTCTACACACTCACTCACTCACTCACTCACTCACTCACTCACGCACCGCACCGTTGTAGCAGGAAGCCGGGTCAACCCAGTCAGCCGGGCTACCCCGGGGGTCCTGGGGTGGTATTAATCAGTCTGGTTTCTGCTGAAAAGCTCAATCTGCAGATGATGGATGAGCCATCATGCTGAGGGAACTGAAGTGACGGGTGACAAAGAAGGACACACACACACCTGAATAAATCCACTCCCCATCCTGTCTAACCCCAACGCTACACCGTCAAGGTAGCAGGGTGAAAGCGTGTGTGTGTATGTGGAGGGATAAGTGTCTCAGCATGTGTCCTGCTCTGCTAATGAAGTCATCTGAACAGTGATTTAACGGTCCCGGTGTAAAAGCCCGGCGCCCTTAACTCATAGCCTTGCTCTATTAGAATGTGATATAAACCCTGGGCACAATAACTGTCCTGCCACTGTAACAATATATAGAAGGCCACCGGCCAATGGGCCGCACTGCTAACTTACACAGTCTGGGGAGCAAATTATTAGCTCTGTATAAGAAAGGGAAGTCATTCAAGGTGAATAAAACTTGTAAAATGGACTATATCAAGCAGCATGAGGAGGTCTCTTCTCACAGGATCTCAATATATATTATATTATATATATCTATACATATATATATTCATCGCTCATTGAACCGACCTCTCGTGGGATACAATGACAATGTTATGATGTTATGTGCAGCAGATATTCCGCCTCTGAATATTTCTGCTGAATTCCTAACAGTACAACTTGAACCGCCTCATATTTTCAGGAAGGACAACTTTAGATAATGACGTCAGACTTGGTAAAGGTTGGTAAAATAGCCCTGTATAAAAGTATAACTCAGATAAAAACTCTTTGGATGCGAGGTCGAACCGGTTGGATTGTATGAAATAACATTTGCTGTGAAGCGTTATGGGTGAGTGTTATTAGAAACAGTGACTCATCAACCCACAAATGTCCCTTTCCTTTCCTTTCCTTTGGAGCACTCTTGGAGCACTTACATGATGCCAGCCATGAAAACAAACTTCTAATCCTCCATGAAATCTGCTCCTTTGGCCCGACAAAGGCAGACTAATGAGGCAAATGACAGCATTGCAGACACTTTTGATACAGTGAGATTAGGGTGAGTTATTATAACCTTTAACCCCTCCTACACCTCATCGTAATACTTCATCCACGTCAATCCACCGTAAATGAAAGCCTCTGTTTATGAATGCGATTCCATTCAGGTGAACAAATGGCGTGGCGAGGCAGAATGTCATTGTGCGTGCAAAAAAAGGCCCTAAAGAAGACAAAGCTCATCAGAACACAGCCCAGAGCTGCACACTTCACCCTTATTAGACCTGTGTCCTTGGCAGATGCAGGGCTTGCCCTTTGTTAGCAAGGTGTGTGCGTGGGTTTTACAATGGCGGTGATTTAGAATGGATTGAGCGTAGGCGTGGAGACAAGGTGCAGTAGCCCCATGGCTCCCTGATGGCTGGCAGCGTGACAGCTGGGAATGGAGCGCAGGGAACAACCTGAAGTATTGCCATCTAATATGTGTCACATAAATATGTATGCCTGTTTCAGGAGAGGACCAGGCGGGTGAGGAGGACTTTGGGTGAAGTCCATCAGATGATGCCAAGAGTCGAGCTTTGTTAACATCCTCTCGACAAGTTTCTGGGATTGACCCGAAATGCTTAGAAATGTTACCTGGTGTGGCAAATGTCAAAGTGTCAAGCCAAGTAGGAAATTCCATCGCCATTAAACACAGAGTGGGACGGAAAGTTACGTTTGTTCCATGACCCCCGTTTGTCATTAAAATGAATAGAAATGTAATTAATCTGTTCTCAATTGTTATATTTTCAATTTGTAATTTTAATTGCAGGATATTGACATACACTTTTGAGTCTTGGTGTTGATGCAAAATGCAGAATCAGCGTTTTACCTGTTGGCCAGCAGATTTTTGAAGGTGATTTGGCACATGTCCTGATACGCTGGCAGCAGTCTTGTCCACTCCCACGCCCACTCAACAATAGCAACCTGTAGATATGAATCGGAGTTAACAGCATTCCCGCTACAACTGGGATCCACGTCCAGAAAAGAAAAAGTGCTGGCTAACAACACTAGGCCATTTATCATCTCTGCAAAATATTTTTTTTTATTCCTATCGGACAGCAATTAATTTCTAAATCCATTTCAGGGGATGTTTTGATTATTTATAGAAGGATAAATCAATTTTGAGGAGGAGGTCTTCCGCTTTTGTTTTTTTTTTGTCTGTAATGCTTCATAAGCACGCACCCCCACTGATTCTTTTCCTCAACACAACATTAACACACTTGGCACCGGCGCCAGATTGAGGAAGCAGATAAATGTTTCCATTGCCAAAATGTCACTCCTAACTGCAGACTGAGCTTTATTGACAAAAGGAGGAGAACTCCATCCATCCATCCATCCATCCATTCATCCTCTCTCTGATCATTCTTCACAGGAGATTGATGGATGGAACCTCGCCTCCTCCTGGCTCCACTCTATTTGACAAACTGCATAGGCGTCGAAAGTGGAGAAGTCGTGTTAATCATTCTCCTAATAAGGTGTTTCTATGCAAAGCGATTCAGCTTCCTGTAATAGGCTGAAAACAGGACAATGTATTGGAAAATACAAACAGCTGTGCGGAAATTGGAAAAACTGCAATCGGGAAGAAATTCTTAAGTGTTCACTGCGTGGTGAGAGAAAAAAAACGGAAATTCTACAAATGCTACAAACTAAAAGTAGAAAGCCAATTCTGAAAATGACTTGGCAAAATCAATCAATCAATCAATTTGGAAAAAAAGAGGTCACTAGCAACAAATTTGAAAACGTTTCCTCACCTGATTCAGCTTCTTTTTGCCGATTCGCTCAAACTGTTCAAGTGGGTTGAATTTGGCGGTGCCTAAACCATCAGTGACGTCAAAGTTCACCAGACGAGGTGGATCGCAAGGCGGGTCCGTCTTACCGCTCAATTTGGACATCAGCAAATCCTGCGCACAAGAGATTAGCAACAAAAAAAAAGTGTGATGGACAAATCAATTCAACTGAAAGCATTTTGGCAGTAGGTTATCATTTGGCAACTGCAGTGGTGTACAAGAACACAAAGTCATTTTGCGTGTTGTGGATGTCCTGCTGCAAACTCGACATTGCCATCCGTCACTTGGACATGGCTTGCGAACCTCCTCTCCTCTCCTCTCCCTCCATCTCAAAGTGTCCCTGACCTGAATGCTCTTGTCTCAGCCTTGGCAGGGGTGGAGTTGGAAAGCTCCAGCCCGCTTAGGTAACCTATCCGCATTCCATCAGAGTCATTGCTGTTTATGGAATCCATCAAATAATAAACATGTTGTTGCTATTCCAAGCTGCATCCTTATAGACAATCTATTGTAAAATAGATGGGAAATGTAACTATGCGCTTGGCGGTCATTGAAGGCCGCTTACTTCATATAACTGTCCAAAGACTAAATTGATATTTGTCTTTGCCGTAAGTCACTTTAGTTATGAGTTGACCAAAATAAAAAAGTGGGGAATACAACACAGCAAGTCAATGGAATGTCACATGTTGTTAGCTTATATCTGTGGACAAACATAATTATATGATATAAAAAAATATATATGAGCGAGGTGGTGGAGCTCACCAGCAACAAAAGTTATTCATAGTTTCTTCTGAGGATGCCACAATAACAAAGCAGATTTTACATTCAAATCTCATTTCTAATTTAAGTTTGAAAAAAATGGTTCACACAAAATATGCAAAAAAAATCAACACAATAAAATAATAATAGATAAATAAAAAAAGCATTCATACACAAACATGTCACAAAAATTGTAGTTTTCAAATGTCACCAATAAAGATGAAAATCCAGGTTATCCATATTTAAAAAAAAAAGAAAAAAAATCAACATTCACTAGGCTTGCAAAATTTGATCGTTTGTTTCTGCCATGTACTTATATGATACCTAATTTATCCTCCTGGTCTAAAACTTCTCCCCAGACGACGGCCTCGAGCCAGCGGCCGCCTAACGTGCTGGCGAGAGGGAGTGCTTCCCTACCTCATTGCCTTGGATGATGTGATGGATGTGCCTCAGGTAGTCGCTGCCCCCTGCTTTGTGGCAGACCTCCAGCAGCATCAGGTCCATTTTCTGCTCGGTCAGTTCGGCCGCAGCCATTGCGCTTTCCTTGCCTCCTCGCTCTTGGACGCTGGGAGAGGGAAAACAAGTAGCATGGGTAAAGTGACGACTAAGCAAAAACTTGAGTGGGATAAATAGTCTGGGAGGAAGAGCAACAAGAAAATCGTGCTCATGTGCTAATACACAGAAAAATGAATGTGCTTATTTTGCATCAAATAGTTTGTCATCTTTATTTGTGTCCTTTCACTTTTATCGTACAAATGTCCTGCCTTATAATCTGTAGCTAATATTTTTAGCTAAATAAGGGCAACAGTTGAGATATTGACATGTAAGCAATGCAATTAAAAAAAAATAATGATTCATTTCAAATGTATTTTACATAAAACTTATGTAACCCCCCCCCCTAAATAAAAAAATGCAAAATGAAACCGTCCCCAAGGCAAAAATATTGAATACAACCAAACTTCACACTCGATAGCAGATTGCCTTCCACTCCCTTCCCAACTTTTCGTCAAACCCCTGGCAGGAATTTTGAGAGAAGGATGTTGGCGCACTAAAAGTGATTTGTGCGTCTTCAGCATGTCCTGCCTGTGTGTGTGTGTGTGTGTGTGTGTGTGTGTGTGTGTGTGTGTGTGTGTGTGTGTGTGTGTCAAGGTCCTCACGCATGTACAGTCCTCCAGCCCTGACAAATGCCCCCATCATTTTCCTAGCCTTCTTATACAGATGGATGTCCCGCTACCGTCCATCACACCTTCTTCTCCTTCGCATACACTTGCTGTCATTGTTCTCTCCCCGCTTTGTAATTATAAGGAGGCAGGAATAGTGCAGCCTGTCAGCCAGTCATTGGCTACTTGACATTGAGGGCGGTCGGCGTAGGAAAGCGGTCGGGGGGGCGTCCCGTCCTTACGCCTCCTCATTCTTTCTTCGGCCCGTCCCCGGCGGTTGTGGCGTTGTCTGGGACGGTGTCCGTGCATCCGTGTCAGCACCTGCGCTGTGTATCCTTTCCTGTCCATCACTGTGCAGGTGAAGCAGATGATTGGATTCAGTCAGCGGGGTGATTAATGAGGGCCCCTCCGGATTTGGGACAGCCTATCAATCATGTCATTAGGGCCAATGTGCCCTGAAAGAGGCAGACCTCCGCCAAGGAATAACTGCATTCATCTTCATCTGTGTATGCATCCCGTCAGCCCAGCCAGGGTCACCATGATGGAGAACAATAATCTTCTCCTCTACAAATTACTTTGCAAAGACAAGGGAGGGGGGCGGGGTTAAAACAGTAAAGGGAAAAACGGGCAAAGGGTTGGGAGGGCATCTGTTTCTTGAAAGGCCGTTTAAAGGAGTGTGTTTATGTGAGTGTGGTTCCCCACCTGAGGAGTCAAGTCGCCACACACACACAGGATGCCTCTTATTCGGACATTGTATTGCAAGTGTTTACAAGGCGGGCGTCACTTCCCTGTGAAGGTTACTTTAATGAATAGTAATGATTTTACTGAATGGCTCAGACAGGCGACGTGACGCATAATCACTCTTTCTTTTCACACAGCAACACATGCATGTACGCGCACACACATGCGTGCACATATTTTTATTTTCTCTTTTTTTTTTTGCTCATGCATGTGGTGGATATCATTTGTTAGTTCGGAATAAACCAAAAGAAAACAAACAAAAAAATGAATAAACATAATTAATCACCAAAAAAGTGTGCACAACTTTTTCAAACTTAAGGTGGCTGTGTTCACTTTTTTGACCTAAACAAAGTTCAGATGTTTTTGTGGGCTTTTCCTGACCTTTCAAATGCTTTCTAGCAGGAAGACAATTATTTTTGTGCTAACACTGACTCCGCTTTGGAACGAACGGACAGCACTCTGGAACGGATTACGGCCGACCTTGAAGTTTCCGCTGAATTCCCTAAATGTCAACTACGTCTGTCGGCCCGCCCCTTTCATTGACTACCAGGCCTCAACAACAATTTCACTTTTAATACATCAGACATATAACGTCTAGTGGAAAAATCATGTATTCAATCAAATTATATGAATATAACGCAACCCTGCTTGAATATTCAACATCTCCGAGCCGAGTGATGGATTGCACTGTCTGGCACGTATGAACACGTTGGCGTTAGAGAACGCTAACGCCATTTTGACCTTGACCTCTGTTTAAATACCTGCAAGTTGACCCCTCACCTGTTTATGCAGAGTTTGCGGGCCTTCTGCAGCTGCACGCTTATCCACTTTGGTCTTTTTTCCTCCAGAGCCTGCAGCACCTTGTGCACCGTGCTTTTGGGTACACCCTGCCGTACGTACGGAACACACACAAGGTACACGTGGCTCAATTTCAACTGAGGTCAGGTAGCCCTGAACAACCACAGCACAAGTCATGATATATTTATCCACTCTGGACCTTCATTATGTCTATTCCGATCTTCTTCTTTACCTTCTGTTGAATCCCGATCGAAGCCTGCAGACACTCAGCCAACAGGCCCAGGCGATCCTTGGCCTGACAGTTCAAGGCTAGCCCAGTGATTTCTTCAAGTGTGCGCAGGTCCCAGAGATTGTGAATCAGGCAGTTCAACAAAGACCAGAGCAACAGGCCCACTGAGCGTAGTTGCCGGGCATGCTCGGAAAGATGTTTTTCTGCCTCTTGGAAGAGATAGCGGATGGGGAGGGGCAAGGACGCTACGACCAGCGGCAGGTTGGTGAAAATGAAGGACATGGCTTGAATG
This sequence comes from Syngnathus leptorhynchus, assembly GCF_054491065.1. Lineage (NCBI taxonomy): Eukaryota > Metazoa > Chordata > Actinopteri > Syngnathiformes > Syngnathidae > Syngnathus > Syngnathus leptorhynchus. Next base: position 17,450,846 of record NC_141198.1, on the reverse strand, counting down.
GTGAGGGATGTGACAGCTGCAGGAAAGATTTAGAAGCATGGTGTTAATCATACATGAGTGACACTCATAAATACACAAACGTGGTAAGAAAATCTTTTATTTGCTTACTCTTGGACGAAGCGTCTCCCTTCCCAGTCTCCTTTGCTCGTACTTCCACTGGTACATAGTTCCAGCTTTTGGGCACTTTAGCCAAGACACTTTCCGGAACCATTTTCCCGGCTTCACTTTTCTCCTCTGTGGCATGCCAGTCTGTTACCATGGTAACCAGGTGAGCCAGAATGGTGTCGGTAGACTTGCTGACTATTAGCCTGATACAATCGACCACGACCGGCACTTTCTGAGTTGTGTCTGGCAAAAGAAGAAAATGACATTGTTTAAAGGCACATGTGGCCAATATATATATATATATATATATATATATATATATATATATATATATATATATATTTTAATATATTTAAAAATTAAATAACTCAAACGGTTAAAATGTTTACATCAGGTCACTTCATTTTCATTTACCATTCGTATAATACAACGAATATTTTCAACTTTCAACATTTGTGTGGTTTTGAAATGATGAAAAAAAAAAAAAAAGGTCAAATCACAAACTTACAAGGAGATATAAGTCAAATCAAAAGGGTTGTTGGCTCAGCCCTGGTTAGAAGACATCTTGGCAAAAAAATTGGCTCTGTCCAATTGTAGACTTACTAACAATAAGCTAGTCTGCTGTGTTTGTGAGTAGACATTTTGGAATCAACATTAAGTGCTGTCTGTGTCTGCTGGACTTAATTGAATATTTCCCTGCTGGTAATTTGGTTTAAAAAAAACAACAACTATTGAGTTATATATATATTATATATATATATATATATATAAATAATAATAATACTACGGAATACTCCGTGTGCCAGGGTGGGTTTTCTCCAGGTACTCCAGCTTCCTCCCACATTTCAAAAACATGCATAGTAACCTAGCAACAAAAATGAAATGCTGCTGCAAATTTTGAATATTTACGACCACTACAACTTCTATAACGATAGCTTTTTGTCTTTCCTCTTTTGAAATTTAGCACCCGCCCCCCAAAAATTTGCCACCTGGGGTGAATTCCACCTTGGACTCATACTATGCTGACATTACTGCAAGTCTTGTGAGTCCATTGGGACAGTCCACTTTCTTATCATGTCACAACTTTACTTTTGACATAAATGTCAAATATAGGGATTCGATTGCTGATATATTCAGCTAAAATGTCTGTAATAAAGCAAGTAATAACCGGCCCCATTCAGATGTTTTCAATCAATTTCATTGGGCCGACGGTGAAAGTCTTAGTACCCTCTCAAGGTGCCGTACAGTACGTCTTCCGTCGCTCTGCCCTTTCATATCCGGCTCGTATTGATGGCTGCGAAGCCAGCGCATGAAGTTGTATGGCGGCCATAAATTTCCCCTAGCTGCCGCCGTAGAAGCAAAGGCTACGGGACAGATAAAGTATGCTGGCGGTATTGGAAGCGCTGTGAAATCTTATGGGACGTCTAACAAATGTGCGACCTCAGACCCACAGAAAAAGACCGGAGCGGAACACAAAATGATATAGCTGTTTGACGAGGCACTAGGCCGAGGCAGGTGAGACCTAGACCTATTTTTCAAAGTCACTTGGTTTTGCCACTTTGCACCCAGCGTTATTGTATGGACTCGTGTATCGATTTGAAACCGCTCGCGACTACCATGCGTGATGTGTGACATAAGTGGGGAAGTAGTGAAACTTCTCTGGCTGATTTACGAACGTTCCCTTCGTGACTGAGCGGGACAAAGATTTGGTACGATCCAATCTTTAAAGTAACCAGCCGGTGGGAATAAATGATGGTTGGATGACATTGAGCAAATCCCTCAATCTGGTTTTAATTTATTCCTTCTGTCAGACCAAAAATCTCCAAAAAGAAACAAATGACTCATTTTGGTTTCATATTAAAAAACATTTTCAATCGCACTTAAAAAATATAGCAAAATATATTTATTATATATATATATTTTAGGTTAAAAATATTTTTCTATCTTGACAATCGCACTTTTATATAATATCTAAATATTCCTAAGAGACAGCAAAGCTTTAAGTGTTTGACATCTAAAATGATGCGGTCAAGTCTCGGCCTTGGGTGTCTTTTTATACGGGCTAGAGAGTAAAATGCAGCTTTGACGGAGAGCGCAGAACTACAGCGGGAGCCTTTAGAAATGACATATACAAGCATTCACATGGCGATAATAAAGACAAGACCTTGTGGAAGAAAGTCATTCATTTTATTCAATGGCTGGAGGCTACTTTACCCGCCAGAGTGTAGAGATGTTGCCATACATGCAAACTCTCCAGGTATGGTTGAAGGATCTGAGTTAAGGCCTTGGGGGTGTCACTCAGCCAGGTACAAATGTTGAAAAGCACAACGACAAAGGCATCGCCTGCTTTGCGTTCCTGTGTGGGTAGTTGTGGTTGGCTTTCTTGGCAAAAATCTGGAAAGAAAGGAGAGGGGAGATTTAGAATCCATTGAAAATCAACTGACTCAAAGACATGATTCTCTATTTTATAATTCTGGAAAGTCTAAATCAAGACTAAGGTAATTAACAGCCTCCCAAAGAAAATATAATCATATTATTGCTTAATTTTGTAGTTCATACACAATGTATACATAGCATAGACGACAACTATTAAAAATGTCAACAACTGAAACAAGGACGACGGTTTGTTTTATTCTATTCATACTTTTAAAGGAAAAACATCCAGAAAAAAAAACAGCTCATTGTAGCAGGGGGTGTATGCTACACATAATCCAAATCATTTCAATTTTGTTTTCCTTCCACGAGAAAATAAAAAACATTGGAAAATGTCAAGGCTCACTCTGACATGTGTTAACAGAATGGACGAACAAAAGGTATTGTGGATTAGAAAGGGAAGAAAAACTCACATCTGTGTTCGATGGTTGTGAGGGTACAAAAAAAAAAAAGAGAAGCAGATTTCAAAGCCCCCCCGGCTGTGGGATATACAGCACATGGAGACGGGAAGTGAAAGGGAAGAGGTTTTGACAGGGTGTCCTTCTGGGGTAGCTGTCGAAGCACGAGGCTGACGGAGGTGTGTGTCCAACGACTCTCCATGTCTATACGCGCTGCCGATATCGTGTGTGTGTGTGTGTGTGTGCTAAGTTGACAGGGGTTGCTGAGCAGAGGCCCGTTGCTCCAGAGGTGGCAGACATCCAGCGGTCTGTCAGAGTCGACAGCTATTTGAATAGGGTTGCCGTCGGGAGATGGCATATAAAAAAAAGTAAAGCGCTGCAATTAGTTGAACTTTTGGATTTGAAATGATAGGCAGCCATTCATTTCTATCACACGGGTCCTTATTAGAGTCAAGGGTGAGGTGGAGTGAGAGACTAAACTCGTCACCAAACAATGTTGCCATGGTTACCGTGAACAAGTGTGCTGTAATGTGGCTCTCTGTGGATGAATTTGAAATGATTTGGAACGAAAATGTAACACTTTTGATCCCATGCATGGTCATTATTTTCACGACTGAAGATTCAAATGAGAAATGATTTCTTCTCTGCGATGTCACTCACTTGTTCCCCTCTCATACATCTAACACACTTGTAAAGTGTTGAACCGAGCCGACCTATAATCAGTCTATTAGGTGGTTTGTGCCACTATCTTGTTCTCTGCCTGTCTGGTAATTGGTCCTCAAGGAGGAAACGTTCCGGGTATCAGTCATGTGACCGTGACGGTCCGTGGAAACGGGATTGAGAACAAAGTGGGGTTCTCTGATTATGGCACAGCAGATAACTTTAGTTACCCAACTGCTGGGACATATTTCATTTTCTTTTATTATATTTATTTAATTACACTTTAAATTATTTTTTAAATAAAATAGTGATTTCATTTTATGATATTTATTTAATTTCATTACATCTTAAATTATTTTTTAAATGGAAAAAAAAGTTTCATTTTATTGTATTTATTCGACTTGTCAGCGGGGAGTTTCCTATTGTCTTGAAGCAGGTAAAAAGCATTGCAAACTGCAGTAACAGAAAACATGAATAGGATGAATACAACCAATTACTCCAACATGATCCCCATACAAAAAGATAAGTTCGACTTTTAAAGAAACAAACTGAATACAAGTGTCAAGAGAACACACAATGAAGAAGCTGACAGGGTGTGTTGACCTAACACTTGGATGACACCTTCTGCTGATTTGTCTCCAATTTGTATACCCACACAAAGCCACCACAGATGCTTAGGAGAGTGTAAGCTTTCAGTCTTCCCGCTTCTCGCTTAATTAGGCCGTCACTGCGATAACACGCAAGAGTCAGCGCTTCTCCGCCTTGATATACGGCGCCGAGGCATCCCAGCGCCTCGGAGCCAGACTCTCCGGTCGGCCCGGAGAACGGCGCGGCGAGAGTTGTTATTAATGAGGTCACGATAATGGGAATTAATGTGCGAGCGCACAACAGTCTTTAAAGGTTAGACTGTTGCCGGTACAAAGGGAGAGGAGGAGGAATGCAAAATCTTTAAAGGTCAGCATATGTGCGCTGCTTGGGTCTGTTGAGTGTTTATTACTGCACTCTATTGATTTAGTGGCGCTGATGACCGAGGTGAGGGTGATGATGATGATGATGGCAAGGATGATGATAATGATGACCTAATAAAACGAGAGGGAGATCATTTGATGTCTGTAAAAGTTAAGAGCTTCGTTACGGAGTTGGGTAACGCGCACCAAATGATTTATATTCTGTTGAGAAAAATGAATTTGGAGGCGGGGGAGATGAAAGAATCTTAAATCTTCTCTCAGACCGTATCGTTTCAAAGTTGTGTGTGCACAGCAATGTCTATAAAAGGTCACCCGGACATGACTTACAAGAGTTTTGCAGGAGCGTACGGGGCAGGTGGCAGTCTCTGTGAAGTAGCATTCGCAGTAGCAACCTGGGATTGAATCCGGGGTCAGAGGTCAGCAGCCGGAGCTGACATTCGGAGGCTTCCTGGCCCACAAGGCCGTCTCTGAGAGCGGAGGGATGGAAAAACAAGTTGACAGTTCTGCAGTGTCAGGTAAGAGACAACAAAGGAGGGAATATGCTTCAATATGGTGGATGAGACAGACACAAATCAAATATGTGCTTGAATGGAAGAAAGTCGTTTCATAGCTTCATATAGACCAGGCGGGCATTGTATGTGAAATTAAATTCCTCCGAGTTACAATAGAAGACGTGCTTGAATGACCAATTTATATGTCACTCAATTATTAGATTTTTTTTTTTTTCTACTACCTTAAGTAATTGACTGGAGGATTTTTTACTTGAGTCAATAACTTTAAATAATAATTTTCTTTCTAAGACGTGATAAATTCCCATGATTTCCTCTGACAAAAAGTTGCTTCAGAACCCCAAAACACCCAATTGCTTTCAACTTTCAAGGTACCACTGTGATTTAAATCCACGCAACAAGGTTAAGATCCTTCAGTGTCCCTCTGTCGACTCAGCAAATGTCTTCACTCTCGCTTGTATTCACAATGTGCACCGGGAAGGAATTAGCTCTAATCGTGGCCGGCTAAAAGCAAATTAACATTTGGGAGACAGCCAAATACATGAATATACACCCCCCTCCTACATCTTTTGTATAACCAAGAGGCTGCAGCCAGCTGTGGGTAATGAGCCGTATCCTCGACGTGTGCAAACGTGTGCGTGTGTGTATACCACTCAGTGTGTATGCGTGCGAGTGTGAATGTGTGCACGCCGGCATGCTACTTTATACATCTCAATAAAAGCTAATGGAAGGCATGGACGGAGTTTGTCTGAGGCGCAAGGAGGCGGGGAGGCTTCACGGGGGACGTCTACACAGAAATTAAGCATTCTATTTGAGAGGGAAAGCTACGGCGCCGTGCACCCCGCTGCTTGACGGAGGCAAACTATGCCTCCATCTGACAGAGCAATTTATGATGTCAGTGCGGCCGCAAATCCAGAAGAAATCCTCTTTTAACTGCACTGATAAATCTAGTCGGATTGTGGAACCTCACACACATGCGCACGCACACACACACACGGGCTTAGAGTGAATGAGAGAAGACGGACAGATGGACAGGAGATGTTGCCAAAAGTTAGCAAGACATTGGAAAACAAGCGGTGCAGCAAAACAAGTAGACAGACACCATATCAATATATGTATTTTTTATCCTTGATGGAAAAACACCTTGAATTACTGAAAGTGTTTAGTCACTTCAAGTATTTGTGAAATTTGTTTTACTTGTTTCTGCATGACCCTATCATACTGCCCCTCAGTGGCCAGGTCGCACATTTCTGAAAGTCATCACAATGAATTAATAATATTTTTTTATTGTATTTAATTTTAATTTAATTTAATCATATTATTGTGATTTTTTTTTCAAAGAACAGTGTTTTATAGTGCTATTTAAAAAACACATTACCAAACTATTTGTTAGGTTGTTTTGATGAGGCTGGAAATAATTTGTTTAAAGCATGTGGGTCTGGATGGTTTGTTCATGTACTTTGTGATTTTATTATCGTTTCATTTAATAATCATGACAGTGTTTTCTTTATTTTATTTTATGGGCTAAGGTAATATTTGGCCTCCGAGTCCCGATCCAGTATGTTGTAGGTCTGGCTTCAAGCCACCACCAGGCCCCACTGGCGCCGTTGCATGCAAAGCAAAAAGGTGGGAGCAAAAAAAATAAAGAGGTCATAAAAGTAAACTAATTCCCGCTCGCCAGTACATTGGAGCACAAGTGCGGGGGTTCCTTTGATTTGTGCGCCATCAGCGAGCAGTGACATCACCTCTGGCTGTGAGGGAGATTACAGGGGAGGAGGGGGGTGGGGGGAGTCAAGGGTGAGTGATTGACTGCACCTTGGAGGTCACACGAGTAACCAGACACACGTGTAGGTATGATCACATGTACACATACAACAGAATTGTTCTCGTTGGATTACGATTGATTGCCGAGTTGCGTTCAATACATACTGTATGGCTTGTTCTGTGTAGATGTTTGGTTGGAGATCATTTAGCCAATGGACCGCAGGCTTGTTCGACTGCTGCGGCGTTGACTCATCGTTTTCCATAAATGTTCTGGAAAAGAAAAAGTTCAAACATGAACTGTGAACAACACGGTTCAACAGCTGACGTTTAGCGACACACAAACCTATACAACAACGTTAGCGGCGCCGTGCCGATGACGAGGACCGTCAGGAGCTGTTCGCACAAGCTATGGATTTGGTAGGGCCAGTCGGATCCACCCGCTATGATGGTGACTGCCGATGACGGGTCGCGACGAAGCAAGGATTCGGGACTTTCGCACACGCTCCACAATAGATGTTCCACGAACAGCAGCGCTGCTGTGATGTCACATCTGGTACACGAGGAAAGGAATGTGTCAAGGGCGGTCGGGATATATGATTCTGTCTAGAAGTATCTACCTTATCTGCAGGTGTCTCTTGTATGAAGGTCGGGCCCTAGCGTATCTCTGCACCAGAACCCGTAGTGTTTCCGACAGAACCTGTCCCAGCAAATCTTTGGCTAACTTTGGCGGGAGGACGGCCCACATATCACTACGGAGACCACACAGGAAGTAGAACCACATCTGCAGTGAGAAGGAACAGCGTTCACCCTGTGGGAGGTAAAAGGAGGTTAAGAGATGAAGCTATTTTGTCAAATTTCTCACCGAAAAAAAAGCAAGAAGAACAAAAACAAAGAGTGAGAGAAAGCAGAAGAAAGGTGAACGTCTCAGCGGTCGGGCCACCTGGTTTCTTGTCCCGTTGGGGTTTTAGTCCAGAACTGGAGAACACATTACACTCACGTTTAGGAAAGGTGGGGGGGATTGAAACCTTCTCTGAGAGCAAGGCCAAAGAGGAGACTCCTCATCCTTATGGTCCAACAATAAGCCATTGTATCACACATGGCTCACCAAAGTGTCAAAAGCGCTCATTTTCTTCCCACTTCACTTCATCCATCTCATATTTTACGTCTTTTCTGTCTTTTTCCTCCCAGGAGCAAGTCATTTAGGGATCTGCGTTTGATGGGAGCGTGACCGGACTCAACGTCCGGGATTAAGCCGCCATCCTATGCCTGTGGACTTGAGAGAACAAATCCAGACGGCAAGATCCAAAAGCATATGTGAATGTTGATGTCGAAGTTTTTGCATTCTGGCTCCACTTAACATCCCCCCCCCCTCCAGTATTTTTCTGTACACATGCTGCTAATATATCACATGAAATATTTTCTCGCCGATCATTCATCCACACGTCGATAACTTTCTCTAGGACGAGAAAAAGTGTGGGAGTTGGAGAAAGAGCCAAGGCACGGAGAGAGAAATTTGATGCATCCATCTTAGCACACACACATGGCCTCATCTGCACAAAGAGGCGCAGGCGTGCTTGAACAAAAGCGAACACCTGCGCACAGCAGGTCTGCCCGACACCGTTGACCCAGGGGGGCGGGCGGGCGGGCGGGCGGGAACAAAGAGGCAAAAGCAGCGTATAGAACCAAAGAGGCGAGCCAGCTCTCCATTGGTTTGAGGGCATGAAGGTAGGAGGCCAAGTCACAGGGGCCCTTTTGCTACTTTCCAGACAGTCCCACTGTAGACTGCAGACTTCAGACAGCTGAGCCCCCAGAGCCCCTGGGCTAGCATGGAAGCCACAGATGTTCTCAGGAAGTTCATAGTAGGAGGTTCGCTCAGAAAGGGGAGCCGGGAATGAACGGGGAAAATGAAAAGAAGACGCGGGAAAGCTCCAGAGGGTTCCGAAAAAATCCTACGGTATCCGAGTCGCACGGCAACGTACAGACGGCTTTACTTTTAACATGGATATGAATAAAAGAAAGAGAGGAACATAAAGTTATAAAAAAAAAGTGAAAATTCTATTTTTCTGTTTTAATGTAAGGCGAGTAAATATGTTCAGTTTCAAATATTTTGCAATTTTGTTTTGCTTTTTTTTTTTTTTGCATTCCGTATAAATATGTACTCGTGAATCTATTTGAACGTACGTTTTTAAGAATTGGTAACTCTATTTATTTTGCAGACTTTACAAACATTTGTTTTCATCTTCAAACATTTGTTCAATGACAGTTTCTCTTATTTTGGCATGGTGTATTTCTCCTGTGTTGAGTTTACCTCATAAAATGGTTTGGGGTCAGCCCAGTGGTGGCTCTCGGCATCCTGAAGCACACAGGTGGCGCAAACTTGGATACAATAACCGCTCAGCTGCTCCTTCAAGGCCTCGACGGTTTGCTGGTACTTCTGAACAGGCAGCAAACTCAAGTGGCTGCGGTAGAAAGGAAAAGACGACAAAAACACTCGTGTAAACTGCGCCACTTGAACAATCATGAAAAACGTGATGGATTGTGAAAGTTCACTCTGACATATTGTCTCCTTTAAATCTGCCTGCCTTGATACTTTCCAGAAAGAGGTGAGAGTTTAACGGCGGGGGGGGGGGGCAGGAAGCTTGGAAAGAGGGGGAACGACTAGTGAGGAGAGGAAAAGTATTTTACGACCCAGAAGGGGAACAGGCCAAGTGTCGGAGTAGTGGGCCAGAGGTGGAAAAACAAGAGCGTGGAGGGCAAGCGCGATGCCTTTGGAGGGGATATATGGAGGGCGGAGGTTAAGGGGCTATTATGAAGCATAAAAAGTCACCAGATGTAGACGCAATATGGGTGTCATTACCACTTGCCACTCATTTTCATTTTCTTTCAAACCCCCGCGCTAGATGCACGCCAACTTACACTTTGGCTAAAGTAGAAGTTGAGTCCTTCAGCCGCGCGTGGTAGCGCTCCAATCGATGGAGTATGTAAATGCAAGTGGCTAACAGAGCAGGCAGGTTCCCCAGTGGGAGAGAGGACGGGACTTCCAGGGCTCTCTGCTCTAAACGCTCCAGCACGGCTAAAGCTGCCCGGCTGCATGCCTCCACGAAGCTTGATGGAACTTCCAGGAGTGAGCTGTTCTTGCAGGCGGCTGCCAGAGGTAGCGAGGCATCCAGCTCGTCCACCACTGGAATACAAAACTGAAGGGAAAGTGAAGGCGATGAAAGTTAAAGCACAAACATTTGGGGGAATAAAAATCAAAGCAACCAAATAAAAAGCTGCATTTTGAGGAGATTGCGATCTTGGAGTGTACTTCAAAGCACTTTTACAGTTATCCGAGTCACACAATGGCACTGGCTGCGAGGACACTTGAGTTGAAGAGACTCGCAAATTAAAGAACGTGACCATCTACTTTACAGCCTTGCGTTACAAAATCAATTAAGTGCATGCAAACAAATGAGGTATAACAGATTAGCGATATATTATTGAAAGGGATCAAGGGATCCTCAATAAAAAAAAAAAAAAAAATCATACCATTCACTGAGAAAAAAGGAAATGTTTGAAACAAAGTTAATACGCTTGATGCAATGCTGCTTTTACCGGCAGGATTAGAATGAAAGAATTCTACCATCGTTATTTTGAATGTTGCAGTCCTGCGGCGCCAACTATTTGCCAAATGAAGACACATCTTCCTATTTTTTTTTCTAACTATTACGCAGTACTCTCTTTTATTGCAGGGAATTAAATATTACCTAATGTGCTTCCTTTTGCCATTGGCAGGCTAATTCCAAAGAGCCACAAAGAAAAGAAGTCAAGACAAGACAGATTACAAATTTGTTCTAAAGAGGCGCAAACTGCAAAGAAAAGTGAGATTTTTTTTTTGTAGTCCTTTTTGCAGCTTTTTCAAAAATACTGTGAATGTTAAAATGATTCCAAAAGTCATTTGCATAGTTTGAGCCTTGAAATGTTTATGAATTATGAATTCATGATGTATATTCCATCGCAACCAGACCGGTCCCGTCTGTGGTTTCGAATGCAAATGCATGTATAACCTTTGTCCTGAACGTCTCTAATCTATAAAACGTTGACCTACATGTAATGAAGTTGCCCAGACAAATTTTGACACTCAGAAGAAGCAATGAGAGCTGTTCCAGTTCTTCTGGCATACCTTAGCTACCATGCTCGGAGTGTCTCTGGGTGAGTAGTCGTCATCAGTGACATTTATGTCGCTGTCATGGATGCTCCTGCGTCCACTTAAACTTTCCAGCGACACTGAGTAGTGAGGCAAGGAATGAAGGGCTTCTTCCTGCTGAAGACTCTTGCTACAAACATCATCCAGCACCACTTTGACACAGTGAGCCATATGAGGGACCAGTCCGCTAAAGGCTGACCTCCAATCAAAGTCCAGAACCTTCAAAAGAGCAAAATAGATCAATCTGTCATCTTCCTGCTTCCATTGAGTCCTTTTAGGTTCTAAGGAGAACATAGCTCACCTCTGATGTGTGAATCGTTGGTGTTGGGAATGTCCTGCTTAATCCTGCCACATCTGGCTCCTCTTTAGCTTTTTTTAAAATGCCTATATGGAATTAAAAAAAAAAGGTCAGAGTCCATAGGATGACCATTGAAGGACCAAATGACCCATTTAAATAAATACTAATGATATACTGCATGATCATTATGACTTATTCTCATGGTGTGTAAAATGAAAGCAAGTGTGATTCTGTATTTTGAAAATTCCCTGCTGTTGACCTACTAGTCAAAATAAGATGTGGTAACCAGAGAGTATCAGTGAATAGCTCAAAGGAGGAGATGGGGAGGGGGGGAACAGGTGGTAAAGGCTAATGGTGATGCCGTTACAAGTCTAATTTTCAGGGGTTTAGAAACCAATTCAACCCAGATGGCATAAACTGCAGTCTGGAAGGGGTAATTCCGGGAGGGGATATTATGTGGATGCGTATGTGCCGAAAGGGGGGGGGGGGGATGTGACGTGAGACAAGAGTACAAGATGCTGGGTTGGGTTGCAATTAAAAAGCATGCACATCAAGGCCAGAGTATCCTAATCAGTAGGCAAAGAGTGAGACCCCAGGCGAGGCAATTTAAGCGAACACGAGCGCACGCAACGGAAGAAGAAGGAAGCAGCCAGCACATCACTTTTTGACCTTTAAGCCCGTTTAATGAATTTCTGGTAATTAAGCCATTTGATTGCCTGGAATTAATGACTTGGATAACTGGCCTTTAAAGGCTGTTTACCTCTCAGTAAATTGAGCCTTTCTGCAAGTCTTGTTTTTATAAATGTAACCTTTATGGAAATTATGACACGCGCCAAAAAGCTCTCCGTTATTTCTATGATCGGAGAGTTCAACTGAGAAAGGATAATAAAGGGGAAACTTAAAGTAAATTCATTCTCGACAGCTAGAACGGTACTCGGTAGAGCCCGGACCTCTGCCAAGGCTGATGAATAAACTCGCTCGAGCTTTAATGTCAATAATAGGGAGAGTCATTTGACACTTATACGGCTATAAATAAAAAGAACTGAGTCTTATTGTGGAAAATCACAGTCGATAATGTTCTACTCCGATTCTGTCCGATAATGTTCATTCTGAACCAGTTGCCAGACGAATGAGAAAGACATTATTTGGAGGGAAGAAAAATGTTCTTTTTCAAATTGTAGGATTCACTTTTGAATGGAAAATATATTTTTGGTATCAATATTAACTCATTAAATGCCAAGAATTAAAATCAAAACATTAAGTGCCAAGGTGGAGTTATTTTTTTATTTTTTATTTTTGTGTCATTGGAAGGTGGACATGCTCCTATTGTGAATTAGATTTAAATTAAATTAAATAAATTAAGTGAATTAAATTAGATTTGAAATGTTTTGAGGACCGCTAATGAGCCAAAACCGCTAGCATAGGGTAGCGGGGCAACAGTGCAACAGAAGTTTTTATAAAATGGCGCCATTTCTACACTTGTGATCAGTGGCTGACATTGAACGAGTTCCTTTGGAAATATGGAGACTTTTCCTCATATCATAAATTCCATGTAACGTTACCTTTGACACAGGGAGCGTCCCCTGTGCAATTCACAAAAATCTCATTGGTGACCATCTCTTTGACGTTGCTCTCATAGGCCAGCAGTGTGCAGGCCAGGCGGGTTAAGGCCTTCAACTGGTGGGCGGTCAAACTGAAGCTCCGACTTTTCACGGGAACTTCCATCGGCGCTGTGGAGAGAATGAAATGTTTGTGGATGTTTGGAGTGACACAGATACGGAGAAGTTGAGAGCCGCGCTAAAGTTTACAGTTCAGTCGAGAATAAACAATTTCATGAAAGTAGGTTTCTGACATGCGCTCATCACAAAACACCCACAACCCGCAGCCTCGCCTAGCACGACACCTCTTATAAATATCGACCCATTCATGTTTTCCCAATGCACCGCATAAACAAAGAGACAGTGAGAATATGCAAAACTCGGCACCCCCTACAAGTCACATGTGCGCATCCAGCTCTCCTGGTACAAAACTTTTTTTTTTTTTTTTCCCCCCCTAACCCGAAAATGACCCCTTTTTGGCAAATATGGATTTCCCATTTCGGAGGCTGCCAAACACATCACCCGGGGGATGTTCCGCATTAAGCGGGAGAATGGGTGGCGGGGAAATATGTTGCCATACTCCCCGACACATGCACAAATACTTTGTGTTTGCCTAAATGAGCTCCGTTGCAAAGGCATCTGGGACTGGATGAGCTCAGCGTTAGCCTTGACTCGCAAACATGCTGTGATGATTGAGAGGGGGGGATAATTGTGACATCATAGCCCCTGGATTTTAATATATATATTGTTAAACAAAATCTGACAATATGACAACACAGTATCCCCAGGGAATCGTCTCTTAATCACGTTTGAGGTTTGACCCGCTCTCGATGTCTGGGTGATTATGAGATTATGTTTGTGGGCACACTGTGTAAAGCTGGTCATTTTGAATAACTTCATTTAGAGAGGACACTTTGGCACACATTTGCACATGTCACTCTTGGATTATAATTGCCATCCTGTGGCCGCCATGCAATATAGCCTGACCTCGAGTTTGTTGCTGTTTTTGCAAATTGTCAGCGTACATATCTATTTATGTGCACGTGTGTGTGTGCAGGCATGTACGAAACGGCGGGTGAATACCGGAATGATTATTTGGTGCGTGGTGGCATTGCTGCGTATGTGCAATTAAACTGCACGAAACCGCCCCCTCGGCAACTCTTCCGTAATGGGGTCCGGTGGGACAATGCTGCACGCAGGCGTGACCCGGGCTGACACTCACGAGGCCATCTCGCACATTCAAGCACGCAACACCGACCGTGTCTATTTGCGAAGACACCGACACGTCGCCTCGGAGCTTCGGTGTAAACACTCCAAAATGGATGAGGCGGATGGAGTGGCTTTGTGGATTCTCCGACCGCTAATCAGAGCGTAGCGTCTTTTTCAACCGCCACTCCATCCTTATGCTGGTCATCACCTTTTCTAGAGCATCATTTTGGTTGCCAGCATTGGAGTCCATTTAGCATCCTCACATAATTCTCCACTTGGCCATGACCTTGATGTTTAACAGGGCCCCCCCTTTCCCCTCCTCTCCTCCAGCTGTATCAGTATTTATGGTTGTCTTGCCAGACAAATAGCCCTAGAGTCATAGCCGTCTAGTACACCGCCATCTAAAGCTCATTATACCTTTGTCACAACAGTGAGGGCAAATGGAAGCTCTCAAAGCAACTTGATGGAGAGGGTGTGTTTAAAAGCACCCAGGTGTGTCATACGACACGGCGAGTCGCCCGATGACTCGGGGACACGAGCGGGCGGAAGGGTTCAGCCAAAGGTCAGGGCGGCAACAATCAATGAGGGACGGGCCGTTGCTGAAAGCCGGCAAAAATAAGATCTTGAAATAAAAGACATCATCCGTACCATGTGATGATGTTCTTCCAGACAAAAATCGATGTTAGCTTATATTATCGGATAAATCACAAAAGAAGCTGACGTATAATAGTCAGTATGCGCTGAGGTGAGTGCGAGCCGTGTTTGTGTGAGTCCGGTCTCGGTTTGTAGCTTTTAACAATGACAACAACGTAACGTAAACAGAACAAACAAACAGAGCAGGTATTTTTGGCGAGCCATCAGTCTTCCTCCCGTCTGCCTCTCCTGTGGGTTCCATCGCTAGCTCCATAGCATGCACCATGGGCACGCACACACACACACACACACACACACACACACACACACACACACACACACACACACACACACACTGTCATACAAACACACAAACTGCTCTTGACTGGCAGCGAGCACAGACGGAATGGAGAGAGAGCGTGGGGCAGGTGGTGGAGAGACGGAAAGAGAGGGAAGGAGAGAAACGGGGAAAAAAGGGAATTCCCTTAGCAGTTGTTATTGATTCCGGTGTTTACGGGCGAATAGTTTAATGCCGTTTACAAAACAGAGCAGATGCAACCAGTGAGCAAAAAGGTAAACAATTGCTGTGTGGCGGGCTGCCAAATCCCCAGACTGATGTATTAAACTCACGATGAAGAGCATTTCCCCTTTGGCTGCACTTATTGCCACTTCATTTCCTCTTAGCTCACAACACACTCTCCTTCTTGGCGTCGCTCTCCGTCCCCGCATCCCTCTTTTCTCTTATCCGAGAGGCGGGTACGCTTTTTTGCCGTCTGCTTATTTTCTGTCCTGCTCTGACCCAGGAGGCCCAGTTGTTCCTAACACAGCCATTAGTAAGGGAATTGCGAGTGTCTGACATGGCCGAAAACCAATTATGAGACACTTTCAACCAAATGATACCCAAGTCTTTGGGGAATGGGCAATCGCGCAATCATTTGGCCACTGATTTAATTTCTCTCCAGCTAGAGCGTCTCACTATCGCTTCCCCATTTTTTTTTTTTTTTTTGCTTTCTCCCATTCTGCCTAAATCGGACCACCGGGACTTTGGTGTGAAGCTGCTCTTACCCGCTAGTTTTTTTTATATATCCAGCACATTGGGCAAATGGGCGTGTGACGCAAACACTTTCCAGGTGATTTCTGGGGCATGTTTAGCCACGGTGTAATTCAATGAGGCAGAAGAACCTCAAAAGGCCAGTGAATTTTATCCCATCATGCACAATAAAAGGTCAAGGTGCATTACGTATGACATCAATTTCTTCACAGATGCAAGCTGTACTGCAGAGGCTACGTAAATGAATTGAGAACACAAGATTTTGATTGGATACACTCAAATAAAGTCCAACCTTCCAAATCGAAGCTGGTTGTGTTCACTCCCACAACGGCGCACATGCACGTTATTTCATTGGACTGGATGTTCAGTGAAAACGTCACAAGAGGGTGTCGTTATATTGGAAGACTAAAAATGGCTAGAAAATCCATGTTTGGCTTTTGGCACCTTTGTGGTGTCCTGCCGAGTAGCCAACCTTGCGCAATCATATTACAAGGTCTCAATGCGGCCCGCTAAGCCCTGTGACAGCCGCGGTCCTCTCTGTCAGTTTCGGCCCACTGCTCTCTCAGACAGCCTTATTATGGGAGGCGTCCTACTGTGATTCCCAAATAAGGACGCTGACACATAAACACAGCATCCCAAGCCCCGGTGGTCCGTCCTTGGGGCTCTGGCCGCCGAGGCCGCAGCAGGGAGCTACCTGTCCTTCAAAGAAGGGTACTGTAGCAATATTTGATATTTATATTAAGTTGCCTTGTGTGTGTGTGTGTGTGTGGGGGGGGGGGATTGCTATAATGAGTGACAGGGGAATATTTGTGAATGGCATCGACTTTTTTTTTTTTTTCCACGTGTCTGCCCTTGTTTCGTCAATGACTCCTACTCGACTTAAGCAAGCAACACGCAGAGGATTTGCACTTTTTCGCGTGAGGAACGTTTTATTTAGAAGTCGTGGCTTTGTGCCCTTGCTTGCATGATTATTTTCAAGTCTTCCGTGCACCAGATACTCGTTATCACAACGTGTGGGCCGCTCTTGATAAGCTAGTCATTTTTGTCAATAGAGGGTACCGAGGAAAGTGCTCATATCCTTGAGGGTTTTCAAAAGTAATGCATCAAAGCCCATTGTGACCACATGGAGTGCAAAAAATAAATGGCAGACATAATACAGGTTGAGAAAGATCATTTTCTTTGATTTCACTCAAGTTTGCAGAACCGGGACTCGTCGTACTCTACCCAGATAGACAAACATCTATAAAGCGCACACACATGCTCAGGTGCGCATAGAAATTGCCCTCCGTCAACACAACCGCCACCCATTTCCTCGCCCATAATTACATGGTAGGATGCGCTTGCACGTCCCCGGCTGACAGTGTGTATAAACTCAGGCAGAGATATGATCTAGTGAGGAGCTGCTCTTATTAAATATTAACAAACGCCATTCCCAAGTAGCCTCAATCCTCACAAGCAGCAGGCAGCGACTCCGCCGAGCTTCCTCACGTCACGACGCAACCTCTTTCCCCACTGAATAGGATGCTGAGAAAGAGTTCAAAGAGCGACAAAGGGCAAGGCAGGTAGGGGGAGTATATGCCGGGGATGAATGCGCTCGTTGTACGGGTTCAAACTCCATTCGGCTTTTTCTATAGGGAACTGCCGACATCGTCAGACCGGGGAAATTAGTGAAAGTGGAATTCAAATCGGCGCTATCAAAATGGGCTTGGAAAGCGTTTGAAGAGAATTTTAAAAGTTGGTCTTCTCCCCCGGTGGACTATTGTTAAGGAATAAATGAGATGTGTGCATGAAAAGAAGTTGCACAGAAAATGTTTGATGTTCATATAACCACACATGCATAGTGGAATGCCAATTGGAAATTGAATGACTGTATTTATTTTTTAAAGATATAAAATGGCAATTTTCTAAAAGGGCCAACACAGCAAGAAGCTGCATTTGGTGACACTCAACTTGTCCACATATATAATCAAATTGTGTCCAGAGACACCAAAAATAGCTTTTGCGTGCCACTCCTCTTAGGGATGGACAAATAAAGTCATTGAATTGATCACTTTGTGCAGGAAAATCTATGATCACAATTTGTTTTTAAATTGGATGTATTATGTATAGTGTCATTTAATTCCTCATTCTTATAATTACAGTATGAATACCATTTTTAAGAATCTCTACTTCATTCTTTAAAACGGATATAATGAAGTCCAATAATAAATGAGGTAGAATTTAGTTTGATCTGCTCCCGCACCACCAGACTAACCAACAGCTTCCTACTCCAGGCTGTTTGGATCCTGAACTCTCTCCCCGCTCCACCCTCGGCTGCTTTTTGGGCCACGTTGGCTGCCTTGCACTACTCTTCCGCCATATTCTGACTGTCTGCTGTATGCACACTTGCTCCATTTTTGCTCCTCTTATTTATTTATTTATTTATTATTTATTCATTGCTCTCATTTATTCATTGTATGTGCCTTCTTGTTTTTACTTGTTACTTGAATGTTTTGTTTGCCTGTGATGTAATATGTCTTGTCACCGTGGGACAGTTGGAAACACAATTTCGATCTCTTTGTGTGTCTTGGCAAGGGAAGAAATTAACAATAAAGCAGACTTTGACTTTGACTTTGATTTATTAAAATTATTATTATTATGTTTAAACCTAGGGCGGCTCGGGGGAAGGTCCGGGTTCGATTCCACCTCCGGCCCTCCCTGTGTGGAGTTTGCATGTTCTCCCCGTGCTCGCGTGGGTTTTCTCCGGGCACTCCGGTTTCCTCCCACATCCCAAAAACATGCTTGGTGGGCCGATTGAAGATTCTAAGTTGTCCCTAGGTAGGAATGTGGATGGTTATTTGTCTCTGTGTAGGTAGATTCAGAATCAGAGCACACGTTTTGTTTAAAAAAAAATAATAATAAAATAACGAGTTTAAATTCAGATGCACACCAAAATAGACTAACTCCAGACATATTTATTATAAATATCACTATGGACAATTTTCATTTTTCCACTCATGAAAAGACAGACTCGGGGAAGTGCGCGAGTAAAACTTAAAGCCCGAGCAGCCCGTCTTCACATCTGTCTAGGTACAATGTCAGCGTCTGCCTTTGAGGCAGTCGGGTTAAAAAGAGATGGCAGATCTTGCTGTTGAATGCTATTAAATGCTTGGCTGCTTTGACAGTGGCTGATGCTACAGACAACGCCGCTCCCTGGGGAACCGCAAGAGTCTCCCAGGCATGGCTCTTATCAAAATATACCTACCGCCTGCCTCCGCGGCAGGAAGCCACAATAACGCAGCAGGGGGAGGACAGTGAGATCTAAAGAGTCACTGGATGCTTATGAAAATAGAATCATTTTGTGTTACCCTCGTCGTAATTGTTTTGACAATTATGGGCGTAGCGTACAGTATAGATAGTAAAGTGTGAAAGCAGATTATACATTTCTGTTCTAAACCGGGGCTCAATAAAAGCCACGGGCGTTTGGGTGGCGATCATGGGGGGTTCTCAGGATTTTTTTTTAGGGGGGGGGGGGGTGATTACCCAAAATGTAATCCCAGCTGTAGCCCTCAAAGCTGCGTCGCAGACAAACACCTCAACTGAGCAGAAGCAAAACTGCACAACACAGGTCTCTCGTTCCCTTTGGAGCCGTGTTCTGCCTCCGGTGCTACATTTGACGGTTTGTCGAGCGGCACGTAGGTGTGTAGCCTCGGCTACGTTACGTGATCAAACGGGCCGACTGACGCATGGCCAATTATCTCGGCTGCCTCCTCTCATCTCACGTTTAAGCAGAGGGGAAGGCGAGAACCAAAGAGAGAGGGAAAGAGAGACAGAGGGAAAGGCGAGGCGAGGCGAGGCTGCCGGCGTGTTTATCCAAGAATGGCAGATGTAAAGACGCTTTTCGCGCTGTTCCACAGGGAAACTGACATGTGCACAATTTTTGAAAAAGTAAACAATGGCTCACATGTTTTTTTTTTTTTCGTAGCGTAGCCGTAGCGTCAGCAAGTCCTAAATAAGTCAATATGAAACAAACAAAAGGAATATGCAGGGGGATTAAGTATTAAAAGTACACTTTTCTTTCGTCTCGGGCTACGACATCAGTGTCAATGTCACGCTGACAGTCTGATTTTTCTCCCACACGGAAAATTGGTGACGAGAACTATCGCAGCAATTCTTTGTTCCCGCTCTTTCTGTCCTGTAACGCTACTCTGAAGGGTGGGGGGAATGGTTTGAGGTTAATTTCTCATTTGTGTACTCCCGGAGCCTTGACCCGAGAGGTGTCTTTCTTGACGAAGAGAGCAGACTGAGTCAAATAGGAAGGAGGAAAGCAATTACAATGGGAATAGTTACTGACAATCACCTTCAAGGTTCTTGGCTCATGGCCTCACACACGAAAGCTGGAATGTAATGGAAAAGTGAAGATGAAGAAGATCATTTTTGAAAGGTTAACAATGGCGGTAAAAGCTGTGCAGCAGCACATTTCAATAAATAGCTCAAAACAGGAAGCAAACGACGGAGATAGAAGCTAATTGATTCATCAACGGGTGTTAAAAGAGACGGGACTTACCGACCGCCGCTCGAGACTTGGACGAGTATCTTTTGATCTTGCTGCTGAGCATTGTGTTGTCCCTCAACGCTGTCTCACGCTCTCTCTCCAGCAGGGAGGACAATTCACTCGCCACGGGCCGGAGATAGGATGCATTTAGGAAGCCCAAGATGGCGTGCGGCTCGACGATTCTCGGAAGGACGCGGAGGTCCTCGTTGAGGGCCTGCGTGAGAGCCGGGACCACCGAGCGGAAGGCCTCGGTCACTCGGTCAAAGCCGGTTACACCCGCTGGACTGGAGGACATGGCGGAGTGTAGAAGAGCCAGCGTGGCTTGGCCTCTTAGTCCCTGGATGGATAAAGAAAAAACAAAATACAGTACGCTTCTCCAGATACATTTACACCGAGTTTATTTTAATTGATTTCGTATTTAAAGACTCCTCATTCCAAAGCAAAGGTTAGAAATAGCCGATACCTGGTAATGAGTGAGTACTTCACACTCGGGGTACAAAAAGCACATCTGCTCCAGGCGGTGGACTCGTTGCGCGATGGACAAGGAAGGTGCTCGGCGAGTCGCTGCGTTTTCCGTAGACAGCCGCTCCAACAGATAGCAGCGGAGCTGAAGACGGACATCTTCCCACGCTACTTGGATCTTAGCCGAACAAAGCAAATCGTAAAATCAATTTACGAATCAACTCGCGGTGGCGAGAAAATGTATTACCTCGGACGGCGAGTCGTCTTTGATTGTATGTATCGAGGGAAAGGGAGGGGCGAGGAGTTGATGAGAGAAGGACAAGGATGAAGATGGGATGCAAGGAAAGCAAACACCCCTCTGGGATGAGAGGTTGAGTAAGAGCTGCAGTGTGGCATCTTCTCTTCCTTCCTCTTTTGACCTCAGGTAGTCTTGCTTCAAAAACAAAAAAAGAAATGGCTTGTCATAAAAGCACAACATGGACATGCTCTAAACTCAGCCAGCGTTATGATCACCAAGCAAGTGAAGAAGTCCATGAGTTCCCGATGTCCCGTGCTGACATTGCTGAGCGTTTTGACATCGAACCACTGCAGGCATTCGGTCGGGCTGGGCGGACGTTCGGCGCTACGCGAGTCTCCCATTTTGGCCTGCAGCTCCGCCAGATGTTGTTCAATACTGAGGGACACAAGTACATTGCATAAGTGGAAAAGCCAAGACAGCTATTACAGATAATAAATCCATCCAATGTGGTAAAAAGAGCACATATTCGACTAAATCTTAGCAATAAGCTAGCTATGCATTTGATCCACGTTGCTTTTATATTGCCAATAAATCTTTCTAACACTCAACTTGCCAGCAAGTGTGTGTGAAGAAGATTTACGGCTGGGTATCCGTAAAACAACTACTGGGAGATTTTTTTGCCGCAAGACTGTTCACACACACACATACTTGAAAGTAACCCAAACACATGGCCGCCATCTTAAACATGCAATTGGAGGACCAACAATCCGCATCACCGTTGGTCCTCACATGGTTTGTCTCTCTAGCTTGACAAGATAGAAGGCAGATGTAGAGCACACAGTGTGTGTGTGTGTGTGTGTGTGTGTGTGTGTGTGTGTGTGTGTGTGTGTGTGTGTGTGTGTGTGTGTGTGTGTGTGTGTGTGTGTGTGTGTGTGTTGTGTGTGTATTCAGCAGCTGGTGTGAAGTGGACTTCCAGATCGACCTTTTTGCCATTTCCCGTTGTGACTCAAAACATTTCCAGCACAATTAGGGGAAAAATTTATACAATCACATCGTAGAGATATAATAGTTCTCTTTGTCATGACCGAGGAGGAATTATTTTCAGTTACAGTGTCATTTTTTTCTCTTTGTTTTATATGCAGAATAATTAACACTAAAAGTCTAATAAATAAGGAGTGTATATGGTGATAATGTGATTGCGTAAAAACATCAATCCTTTTAATGTAGCGATGCGTATTCATATGTGTGCATGACGGTTCGGGCTCATCCCACCCCCCCATCAGACGGACCCTCATCCCCCAACTGCGGCTCTATAAACTGCCTCCTGCCTGCTCCTGGGCCATTAACACATCCAGATGTCTTACAATGGCAACACATTAAATAAGCGTTCAATCTGACATACTTTCATTTCAGAGGGGAAAAATCGCAAGGGGATAAAATGTTATAGACTAGTCCAAACGTCTGTGCACTAGAATCAACACTGCTGATTTTAACAACCGCTTTGTCCTCCCCTCCTGCGCCATCTTCAAAACAGGCCTGATTGCGTATCCCGTGTAAATAGCTGTTTGGAGCGGACTCGGTGTTATGTTGTTGTTTTTTTTTATCGCTATCCTATTTATTGCCGAGCATGTTTCAGTTTGTGAAAGTGTTTTTTTTGTATTTATTTTTTTATTATTGGAACACAAACAAATGCTGCTGCATGTTCAAACGCCTAGTTGTTTTTTTTTTTCAACTAATATTGAAAAAATAAACGAATTATTTTTTTAATTAAAAAAAATAGTGGAAAATAAAAAGAATCAAGCAGATATGTTGCTGTCAGATGCCTCAAAGAAAAGAAGATAATGTCTGTTGATCATCCGGGTTCTGGGCTCCACACCAGCGCTTGAAACAGACAGCAGGTTTGAAATGGGCCTCCATCTGTAGCGCACTTTTCACTCGCTCACTCAAGTTCATTAAAAGCACCGCGCATAAATGAAGCACGATTCCGATCGGAATGTTACAACAGAACTAAGGTAACTTTTAACTGCCGGACGTCGAGCTTGTTAGTCTGGGATTCGGGGAGAAGTTAGATGATCAAATGAGTCACGGACTTATATTATCGGCTATGAATAAAGTTTTGTCATTGCGCAAACTATAGACCAATGAAAGTCAAAGGAAACATCTAAAAGCCAATGTGCCTGTTGTTAAGCCATACAAAAAAAGAGGAAAACTACATTGTTGTATGTTTCGGGGGACAATAGTTTGCAAATGGGGTGATGAGTGGAAAAGTTTGACTGCATTTTTGGAGCGACTCTTTACTTGACTTGCTCTAGCACTTTCCTCATTTCCTCTCTTTCGATTAGCCCTCCTAACAGACATGTGCTGAAAGTTATCTAGTCAACGTGGATGGCCTGTGTCAGGAAACTCCATCGCTCTCCCCACAATGTTGTGACCTTTGGCTCGCTGGCGTGAAAGCTAGCCGCCGCCTAATCAACTTGGCAGGATTAGCTCTCATCCCGCAACTTCCCCTGGCGGCAGCTCAGACACTGGCCGAAGGCACATAAAAGGGAATGTGAGTGAGAAAGAGGAAGGTAAAATGTGTTGGAGGGAGAAGGAAAGAAAAAAAAAACAACAACAAAGTAACTGCAGTAAATAAAACCATTCAACTGTTCCGGTAAAGGATGACAATAACACGTGATGGCAAAGAAGTGGAAGCCCAAGGTAACAAAAGAGCCCACGAGCAAAGGGAAAATTGATTCTTTTGGGCCCCCTTGACGAACACGTCGGTCGCGCTGGCGCTGTTTAAGAGCCATCTAATTGTTTTTCACATCGGCCTAGCTAGACAGTCATCCCCTGTCACCTTCCCCCCCCACCCCAACCTTCAACATCCATGCAATAGAAAGGCAGCCAGGAGGTCTTTTATTAGATATGATGGCACATTTCACAGCTCCCTGACTTACAGAAACCCAATCCCACGATTAGTCAGCGCTTTGACGTTATCTTAAGTTCCTTGTCGGAATTAATTTAGTGTGGGTGGGCTGCTGTGTGTGTGGGGGGGTGGGGGGGCTGTCTGTCGCGCTTCGCTCCCCACTGCTTGCCTACAAGAGGTGGGAGTAAGGGAAAGAGAAAGACCCTTTACAAATCAAGCCCAAAAATATGGCCTTCATCAAAGGAGCCCATTCTGTCACGGGAATGGGAGCAAGCGAGGTTGAACGAACACACTGAAAGCTGACCCGGCCCGGGCCCACTTAGTGCCCTCACCTGCCACCGGAGGAACCGATAAGGCTGATCAACACACAGCAAAACCAAATTCTTGGCAAAATATCGCTTATCGCCAGTACCTGATACTCGCCAACACGGTCTTGTAATTCGAGGCGACCAGACGGGGTCACCGAATCCTCCGAGTCGACGCGGAGACTTCATTAAGGTCGCGAGCCACCCGAGGCCACACCGAGTCCCATCTGATGAAAACTAATGGATTACAGCATTTCAATTTGAGGAGAGCAGCTCTGTTGTCAGCCTATCTTAATCTCCTTCAATTAGGGAGCAACTCTGGGCCAGATTTGGGTTATTTGAGAAGTGGGAGCGAGACGGTCACTCGCAATCAGGTCGGAGGCCTTCACGTTGACAAGCTCGCACCGTTTCCGTTTCCTTTCAGATATCCTTTTCCTCTCCTACGCTTCCGTAATTCAACCCAAGTACCGATAAGTCAATTAGGTGGAGGTAGATGTGAAGCCCACCCTAGTTGAAGAAGAAAAAAATAATCATCTTGGCCAGGTTTTTCCCGTGAAAGCGGGGAGGGAGACAGAACGCCGTCCGACAGAGATGCTGACCGGTGAACCCCCATAGCGAGATGAGGATTGGCTTATTTTTAGGCCCATTCTCCATTATCTAGACGCTTTGTTCTCATAATGGTTATCCCTCTCCCATCTGCAGGAACACAAAATAACCCTTTAATGCTTAGAAAGCAGAAAAATGGCCCGGCCTTCAGTAATAAGCCTTGAATTACCTACCCAAGGGTTTTCGTTTCAAGATGTGGAATCTTCAATTATTATGTTCCCATTTAGAAGGAGGAAGGGAAGAAAGAGGGAGGGCGGGTGAGAAAAAGAGAGACAGAGAGAGTCGCGGACATTAACGGTGCCAGAGTGAGCCTTTGTTCACTTGCTACATTTAGCCTGTCCTTCATCATCTGCCCTCACGCGCACAACGCCCCAAACGATAAAAGAGCGGGAATATAGATTTCTCTTTTTCTTCTTGCCGTGGGTTGCTTTTGATCAATCCATTTGTGCAATCGTTGACGGAGATGTCTTTCTTTTCGGTCTCTAGCATTCAATTCGAGCTTAATTGTTTAAAGTTTTTTTTTTTGTACTTAATACGAGTTCAGTCATTGAATGAACACATAAGAGTACAAACTGTGTTTGGAGTAGGATTGAATGGTATGTTTTTTTTTTCAGTCTACATACAAAATTCAAAATATAGCAATAAAACCAATATACTATATGGATGTATAGATACCGCTAACTGTTTTCCATATTTGCGGCGATGAATAGCTGTTTCTCTGTGCCCTTATTGTGAACAATTCAATACAATGGTGTCATCGTGTCAGCTAGAACCATTTCAATGTTAAACAGCACAGTATTTCGCTCCCCGAGAGATATTTGCTGTCTTGTAAGCGTGAGATAATAATAAACATTAAGCACAAAAGACTATCTTCTGGAACACCAATACGGGGAGGGGCGGCAGACATTATGACTTGCTTACAAATCTAGCAAGGCCAACGCGTACGATGCTTTAGCATTGTAATCATTCGAATATCTTTTGGCTGAACAGACAAAGACACCTACTGGTCTGCAAACGATCCGGGCCTTTTGCAAAGGCGGAAAACAGGAGCAGATAACGCCATAATAGCTAGGATGAGTTTTACACTAATTTAAGCATTGATGAAAACACATTCAGGCAAAACCTTATTTTGCAACAACTAAGGTAAGTGAGCTTGAGTTGCATTTTTCTGTGTTCAAAAATGAAAAATGAAACGAATTAATGGCATTCCCATCCGTTTCAAAGAAGGAATGTGATTTGAGATATGAACTCTGGAAATAATGATACTCATATTTCAAGGCAACACTTTCGAACTGACCTGTTGGCATTGAGCTTGAGTTTCTCTTCTGTGTCTTTGACGAGCTGCTCAAAGTCGAGGTCACAAGAGAGCGCAGAGCCCACCAGCTCAACAAAGGCTTGGTCTTTGGGAAAATCTTCTGGCCACTCCATGGCGTTCTACGGAGCGAGACAATAAATCATCAAAAGCATGACATTGCTCCATCTAAAGGCACAAAATGCAGTCAGAAAGCTGCGAGGGATTGTCAGGATTAAATCAACTATGCAGATTGACGAGCCCCGGAGTGCGGTATCATCGCGGCCGCCTGTCGAGAAGCAAACACTCGCTCGAGTGGTCGGCAATCATCCCACCCATCCGCAGACACCTGTCTTATTAGGGCTTGCAAAATCAATGGCAATGGAAACAAATACAAGGTTATCGCTGGAAAAGACACTCGGCGGCCTCTACGCTCTCAAGATCATTTGCACCGTGATGACCTCTGAGTAGAATTCATTCCCTCTAACAAATCACACTTCCTGACATCAGCGAGTTAAGCGCAAAGAAAAAAAAAACCAAAATAATGAGACGCTCTTCAGTTGAACCTTTAAATAAACAGCCCGTCTCCTTATGGCTGTGCCAGAGCTGAGCTGAGGGGCCAAGAGCCTCCTCATCCCCGCGGTGCTTAACGTTCCCGCTAAAAGCCAATCCCCCACCTGTGTGGCATCACTGGGTCTCGCATCAACATTGTCATTAAGCAGAGTCAAGTGGAAGGTAATGGAGAGTGTCTGTGTCAATTTGGCTTCCTCGCACTCCGCCTGCCGCTCGGTCCGCCGTCATCTGCTCTGATTTTAATAATCCCTGTCAAACGGCAAACAGCTCGCCCGCCGTACTGTTCGTTGCTTCCTCGCCGCTGCACACACTTGATGCCACTCTCCCTGACAGGGCGGACAGGAAGCTCAACATTCATTTAGCCTGCACAAAGGGAGGCCTGTCCAAGTGGACAAATATTATTTCCCCCCCCGTACTGACAGCACCGGCAGTTAAGCTTGTCCTTTATTGTTTCGCCTTCTCTTGCCTCCCTCTGTCATCATCACGCCGGCGCCTGAGACGACATCTGCAAGCAGCTATTGCTTACATTATGCACAAAACGTACCTAATCAAGTGACCTGTTGGCGAAGACAACACACGTGGTCTTATTAGTAGAGCACTTGAAAACACGCGGCCGTCTTCCTAGGTGTCATTAGCTCTTTATAGGCAGATGTTGAAGGCACCCCAGTGTGCTTCCCAATGCTGCTACTGGGACTGCTGGAGAAGACACTTCCCTGCTTGACACCCAACAGCGATTAGAGTATGCCAGTATGTGCCATGCACACAAACTCACACACACGTACACGATGCCATCACTCCTTTCTGCGGCACAACTAGGCTAACACATTTGTAGCAATGAGTTTGTACTAAAATATTTAGCAGCACATCCCCCAGGCTGCCACTTTAAAGCCATCAAGCCAATGTCAACATTGTTTTAATGGTTGTCCCTAAAAGAGCTATAAGGAAAGTGTAAATTAAACAGGTGTGCTGTATACAATATTTGAACATATTCTGCTTGCTCGGAGGGGATTATGGTTTCACTGTCATTGTTTCACCCTGGCGAGGTATCCACAAAAGCCGTTGTATTGATTTTCCATCAGCAGATGCATAATTTGGCACTCAAGTATTAGCCACTTTTCTCTCTACATGGGGATGACAGGACGTTTATACAGCACCCCGGCCAAAAAGAGCCCGCAGGCCACCCATTGCCCACCACAGTATTTGAGTAAAGTCAATTAAGACAATATTTATAAATCATGTCAATACCACATGAATAAAACATTACTGATATACTGTTAACAAAACAATTGGTGTGAAATAGTATTTCGGTATATTTCTGACAAGTGTTATTTGAAGTTATATGTCTGTATATATTGAATGATCGTTAGCAAGACACCCGAGATTCATCGATTTGTCAAGTTTGACAGCTCCTGGATGTCACTCCTTATCTCAAGAATCATAACAACTTATATTCAAGTTCATTCTTACCTTCCAAATTCAAACCTCTTTTAAGATCTCCTCCTGATGAAATACGCATCCCCACAGCGACTTGCAAAAAACTTCATCTTCAGCGCAAGGAGACTATTTTAATGACACGCATTTGTGTGAATCGCAGTACATTGTCGAACTGACATCAACATAAGAAAGGCTGATACCGTTACGCGATCTTGTTTTGAAGGATTCCACCCAAGACATTGCTGTTTTCAACGACTCCAAATCCTAGATTGAAACAAAAACCTGATCGGTTCGTGAATTGTACTCTAAAAATACATGACACATAAGGTGCTAGATACACGATCCTTGTTTATCAGCGTATTAGGTCCCGTCCATTCCTTTTTTGTTATTTCAGACATCTTAAGCGTCCATGACAACAACCCGGAAATACTTATCTCAACACTTCCGTTCAATGGACCCACTCATTTTGAATGAAAGGGGAAACCCGGCTTCCTCGTTCCAACAAAATGTGAATAATAAACTGTAAAATCAAATGTATAGTGTTCACATCTAAATACAGTTCATATTATAAATTTTGGAAGAAACAGCATTTCCAATGCATAGAGGAATTGATGATAACCGATATTAATTTTAGATAAACATCCCTGCGAATCCATGCACCGTGGATCTACTTGGTCACACCAATAACACAGGAGGAGGCAAAGTCGAGCGTAATCAAAAATCTTTCTTCTGTTTTTCGACGGTAGAACGATATGTTAACGTTAATAAACTTTCATCAAAAAAGGAATAGGATACACGTAAGATGATTGCGTCAATGTCTGAGTAAATGTCTGAGCATGTAAAAAAAAAAGATCAGTTATCAGTTGTGAATGACTGTGAGTTAATTTGTTTAAACCAATCAAGCCAAGTTAAATATTGTGTATTTTATTGAGATCATGCATGTATGAGACAAGTTTGAAGTGTCAAAAGAGAGATACCCAAAAATTTAATCTATTCTGCATCCAATTTGCATTGCAAAACTGCTTGCAAAGTGACAATGTTGATGTTGACAGATCAGATCTAAATGTCGTAATTGGTAATGGATAACTGCCCACCCGTGTTCCAAATTTCTGGGATCAAAAATTGTGGCGAGAAGAGAGTTTTGCTCCAGGGAATCAAGCAGCTGAGTGGAAAATATGTTGGTGGTTCCGTAAGTAGCGATAAACACATCCACATCCTGATGAAACAATGAATGCATTAATGCTACACTTTTCCCACAGGTTTACCAGAGAACTTGTACCCATTTAATAATCCCAAAAGTTTTGGCCAGTGAGAAATGTTTGGCTTCTTGTGCTGCAGGTTGGTCAACATGATAGTAAATACATTGTTCTAAGCAAGTCATGCATTTACATGATTATCACAGAAAACACCAATGTTGATTCTTGTGGTGAGCACAAGAACAAATTGTTTCATCCATCCAAGAATTGAAGATTAATGTAACTACCTGCTTGTTTTTGTAACTAACTTATCTGCGAGGCCTCTTCTCCCCCTCAGATCTCTTCCGTGTGTCTGAGCTATGTAAACATGCTGCACATATACTTTTGTAAACATTCATTTGAGCTGGGCAATTATTTTGATTGATATTGAACTCACTATAATTAAATATGATTATTCATTGATTGAATTCATTCCGATGAATTGTCCAGCCCTCATAGTAATACAGGTAGGAATCGCAAAGTGTGGCATTTTTACAGAACTGTATTTATTTATTTATTTTTGTATTTGTATTCTCTATTGTTTCTGCTTCTCTCGTACCAGGAAAGTGGGCTGTGACTCCGAAGTACGTTCTGGACAGTGTTCAGAATGGTTCCTGGCTCCCGGAGGGGCCCTATGAGGTGGCCATTCCGGCAGATACTTCATCTGCGGCCTTCCATCCCATTAGACAATGGAGGGAGAAGGTGACCAGTGGAGCAATAACAGGGGCCTTTCAAGGTTGGAGGGTTCTTCTCATGGTCCAAGATTCTTCTCGTTCAGTCATGTTCAAACGGTGGGTTGGACCACATGCAAATACAATTTCATTAAAATCATGAATGAATAGAATCCAGTCATCAATTTGGAATTGATTCACCAGGCTCCTGGAAGCTGGTACCGCCACAGTCTACAGCTATCCTCCTCCTGCTCACGCCGTGATCACTCACGTCATAGCCAAGCCTGTCACCCAGGACGCCAATTCCCACAATGCACCTTGCTTTCCTGTAAGCCACATCATCCAGTACCTCTTTGGGGTAAGTCATGTGAGGACGGAACTACAAAGCCAAGAGTTGTTGTTTTTTTCATCCGTCATCATATTATTGTTGTACTTTCTGAATTATTGATTCTAATTCAAAGAGGTGGGATAGAGTAAGATTATTTGGAACTGAGCTATTTTATGAAGTTATTCATTGTACACATTTTGAAATGGATATACTTGTGCTTTACCCATATTCATATGTGTGTGTGTTTTTGTTTTTTTTATGCCCTTTGGCAGAGCAACTTAGCTGACATAATGTTTAACATAAAAGATGATAATGACGCAATGGAATCCAGTACTGCGAAAGTGGACTTTTCTCAACTGGAAGCTGACCTCAGGGACCAGGCCGTCAAACACGAGGTGTGGCTGCTAAAGAGAAACAAAGCACAGTTTTATTACAAATGGTCTTTCAGCATGCCTGATCTTGCAATCCATTCTTCAGGGCCACCCACGACTGCTCTTCCTCGATTTCCTTGATAACCCCGACCCCCATCGTCCTCTGTCAGAGGTACTACCGGCTGTCTTTGGAATCTCGTTGATGCTAAAATAACCACGTGTTTCATTAAGAAGATCAGGTCATTCTATTTCCTTCATGTCATACATCTCAAGGGAAAGCAAGGGCGCCTTGTCCTCAGGTCACCAGTTTAACCGTCAGCTGATCTGGGCCTTTTGATTGGCATAGCTATTAACATGACTGTCCCGTCTGTAGCCATCCCAAGCCGATAGCTATCACATTGCTATTATTAGTACTTGTGTATTTCCATTCTCTACCCTCAGTCCATATGCTGTTTGAAACGAACTGACAGTTCGGGATGAAGCCCCGGAACTTAAGATGGCCCATCGCATCCAATTTCCATTACCCTTCTGCCCTGTTGACTCTTCTTAGTATCACCGTTCTTAATGTTCTTTCAGGAAAACGGAACGCATTTGAGCTACATTGGCGCCATGATCGATTCAGGCCTCTTCATCGAAGCCATGGCGGCCATCCGAAGTGAAATGTCCCCGGGGATTCTGCCGCCGGCACCGTACCTGGTGTCTCTGATGGACTACGCACAGCAGGTAGGACCGGGATCACCAGACAGTGTACATTCCAAACACTCCCCGGCCTGTTGCAGAACTCCAAATAGTGATTTACCATGATTGCAAATTTTGCTCAAGTCATGGCAGTACCTTCCGTCACAGGGTATGGCCACAACTGTCTTCCTGAGGAGCTTCCAACAAATAATGCATGGGTTGCTAGTTAGCAACCCTTCTTGGCTGGCTCCCGCCAACGTGGATTTTTACAGCCAGGTGTTGCAGTGCCCTCGCTGCAAGATGGGCCAGTGGCCTTTTCTCGAGGCAGCCATCAGGTACACGTTCATCTTTTCCCCATCACGTAAATGCCATCCTTTAAGAACGTTGTTTTTTTCTAGAAAACGGATTTTGTACAAGTGCCCCAGATCTGACTTTGTTGTTTCCCCATTTGTGTCTGTCCCTGTAGTTACTGTCTGTCAAGTGAGGCCACTTGTCACCGGCTCCCTCGTCCTGGACCGCCAACTCTCTTACACTTCTACAGTGACATCCTGGCATTTTTTCTCCGGCTATTTCAAGGGGAACTCTACTCCGTCACCACGGGGTACAGAACCCGTCCGTCTATTCCATAAAATCTGTCTACAAGGCGTCGTGTCTTACTTAAATGCGTTCCTATTTAGATATCGTTTTGCCTGGAAAAAAATTTAATTGAAGTTGACTCACACTTGTCTTTTTGGTTTTAGGCAGCTTCGAGAACCACGAGTCTGCCAGGTCTCAACATCCGCTTCTTTGATGTACCAAACCTTCTGGACCGTGTGGGAACGCTCGCATCTATTGTCACACGCTGTAAAAAAACTGGTCCAGCTCACGATTCAGGCTGCCTCTGGGGTAAACATTTTAGAATGTGGCTCAGATTGGCCGTGACCATTTACTGCTCCTTTGCCAACCTGAAGTGCGGTTCATTTTCCCCGAAGGACAACGCGGACCGCGACAAGAAGCACAAATCAAATCTGCTAGCCGTCCTGATGGACCTGCTGTCAGTGTTGGTGGAGTTTTGGTGCACAAAGCATTTCAAACTGAACCCGGCGCTTGTGGAACGTGGACTACAAGATCTTGGAGAGCACTTTGCCATCAAGAGCCAATGTAAGGAGTGAAGATAGAGATGATAGCAAAAGCTATTGCATATATTTATTATGACAGTAAAATTGGGTTAAAAGTTGCACATACTGTTGCGTAATTGTGTGGGCATGGGAATCTGATGTTTATTTTTTATTTTTTATATCATGCAGGTCTGTCGACAGTCGTCCTCACTGAGGTGGTGGCTTGTATTTCTTCAACCAGGTTAAAGTTAGCCTTGGTGGATGCAGTATTCAGGAATATCTGCAGCAATACTAAAATCCCAGTGGGCAGTGAACCTTTGTCTCTCAAGAAACTGGTATGTGCTTGTTTGGATGTTTTTTTCTTTGTAGTCCAGTTTAACCCTTAGATGCATCCTAGATATAATACCTAATATCATAGAAGCTCTCCCAAAATATGATTCTAATATGAGTCATTTTTGACCTACTTATGGAAGAGTGGAGGGTACACTCACTTGTGCATCTATTAATACGAGTATAGTGATGGTATTTGTCATGAGACACTATACATTAAATTTGTTGGCAGTCTTTTGACAGGAAATCTAGTCCAGACATACACACATGACTACGTATGTCGTTTGACAGGTGCTGTTCTACCTGCCTGCGTTGGAAGGTTTATCCCAGAGTCACAGCTGGACACCGCACACCACCAACAGCTGCGCCAGCCCGAACACCAACAGCAGGTAGGCTACCTGTCTGCATCACTTACACTCTGATTGGGGGAGGAAAAAAAAAAAAAAAGATAACGGCCGTTGGGCACAAGTCAACCAACTGATTTTTAAAAAGAAAAAAGAAAAATCATAACAGCGTGGGATGCAAAACTAACTTTCAATATTTCTCCCCGCCGGCGGTTTGCCTTTCAACGGGCTCGCGGTAAATAGGGGAAAATGAAAAAGAGCGGGCGGCAACGCGAGTGTGATGGAACAAAAGGACACCTGGAGAGAGTTGTGCGTTTGTGAGGAGCAGGGATGCATGGAAGGGCAGAGCGAGAGAAGCAAATGGAGGTCAGGCAGAGCGTGAGGGGTTGGCATGTGATGGGTCATGCCCGGGTCTGATCTTATCTGCGCATGCTTGCTGACAGGAGCGCAACAAAGAGAGGTTACACACACACACACACACACACAGACAAACTCTCCAAGGGTCCTCTGGTACGACCGCCGACTCAGCTTTCAGCCCCACCTCTCGTAATCCTCCCTCGCATACTGAATCTTTCTCCGCCATCTTGAATGTAATTACGCGCACACTTTGCCTTTATACCCCATAGCAGACATCTGCTGTTCCACCAGCAGGTAGTTGGCCCGGAGAAGGGCAGGAGTCATCGGGGAGCCGGTTCACGTAAAGGCTACCGGTTCATGCTTTGGCCACATTCTACCTCCCTCCGTCCCTCCCTTCCTCTTTGCTTTACATCATCGCTTGCCGCTCCGCTGCCAATCCAAAAGCTTGCGTTTGATTCGCTCGCGCAAACGAGCAAAGGCAATGTGCGCGCTGGAGATAAAGAAGTGCCCAGGGCCACGCGCAATCATTTGACCCTGAAAGAAAGAAGCAAATTAAAATGACAAAGTGTGTGATGAATGGAGAACAGAAAGCAAAAGGAAATCTTGTTTCCTCCATTTCACGGCTGAAGCTTGGCTATACACATTTCAAGAACATCGACTCTCCTAATCAATTAACACATCTTTTGTCTAGAAATCTGACACACGACTCAATCGCACTCGCTACTATGACTCGGTGTATTTTAGGAACCTGTTATGTAAAATATCCTCTTTCTATTGTTGGAGCGATTGTCACAAAAGGCATTTAGCAAACGTCAGAATATAAATAGGCCAAATGTGACTGCGGCTTGTGACGCCATCCATTTGATTTTCTTCTCATACTATCTTTAGAGCAGAGGATGAAACTCAGGAGACGTGTTAGATGCTTCAAACGAGCTCAAGGGTCTGACCTCGGTGAATTGGACCCACAACAAAATAGTGAAATGTCAGACTGTGACAATTTATTTCAATCGATTTGATTTAGTCGGAATATAATCAAGCAGAGAGCTCGCCGAACGGCAACGACGCCTTTCTTATCGGTATCGAGGAGGCCGTCGAGGTACGCACTCCGCTTTCCAAATGGAAAGAAAAAGTACACCAGCAAGCCGCATCCTGTCAGCCTCCTCATCAACCGGTCCGGGTGACACTCGCTCACTCTTGGACTCTTTGTCAAACCGAGCCCGCTATAGCGCCGGCGTCTCCTCAGCCCTGTCCCCGCTAATAACAAGCAACGCGACAGGGCGTGTGTTTCCTTTCCTCCTCGCTGCCGGGAGCTCCTTCCCGCCTTCTGAAACAAGCCAATTACCAGCGAACAAGCCGCCTCCCTGTAATACTGATAGCATTTGGCTGGGGCGCAATACACACGCGCACACCTGTCAGACTCCATGCGGGCAGATCCCACGTACCTGCTCGCAGGACTAGTGACAGCCCACAGCTATTAGCACGCCACGACTTTGAAGAGGCTTCACTTTCTTTCATGACTTATTCCTCTTAATGTGCTCGCTCCGCTAGAATTCTCTGTGTCTGAGTTTGAGGCGTTAAGTAGGAGGAAAAGTGCTTTGGAAAAGAAAAATGCCCGTGTTTTTGTGTGCGTCTGTGTGCAAAAAAAGCTGTGAAAGATTGTACAGAGTGCTACGAGGAATTCATTTGCTAATGGCAATCGATGGATGTTCCTCGATGAAGTGAAACGGCCAGCCATTGAAACTTTTCGACCTGTTAATGTGAATCGTGGAGAATTTCTCATTGAATTACTACTGCTGTGTTCACGTCTATTTCCATTAAAAAAAAAAAAAAAATGTTGACGGTGTCCTTTGTGCCCTGTCCAGGACTCTTAGGCCAGTGGAGAATGAATCGGGCGGAAACTACATCCCTAGAGGCCTAGGCAAAGTTAATGCAGCAGGTAGAACTCACACACACACACACACACACACACACACACACACACACACACACACACACACACACTCTACAGTTGCCAATGTAGCTGCACATTTGCAAGAAGTGAGCTTTTAATGGACTGCCACCGGGTCATCAATAAAGCGAGAGCCATGACGGTGGTGTCATCATTTTACATTTAATGA
This sequence comes from Syngnathus leptorhynchus, assembly GCF_054491065.1. Classification (NCBI taxonomy): domain Eukaryota; kingdom Metazoa; phylum Chordata; class Actinopteri; order Syngnathiformes; family Syngnathidae; genus Syngnathus; species Syngnathus leptorhynchus. The sequence goes on along the minus strand of NC_141198.1, from coordinate 17,415,155 downwards.
AGAGCGCATAACGCGTGGAAATGTCGACTTCAAGGTGTGCTGTACAGTTTGGCCTCTTTGGCGGTGGCATCACAACACAACAAAATACTTTAAAACTCACTTTTGTCAAAGTCCTTTTTGTTGTTGCTGGCCACATTGTAGTGATGGATTCCCTTAAAGGGCCTAATACAGGTAGCCAACATATTAACTTAGTTCCTCTATTGTTCACTTTATAATGCGCAATATTGCAATGTTATCAAGAGTGTTGCAGGAAACTAACCACGTGATTTATTTTTGTTGGCCACTTAAATTGACGTGGGCCGGATTTTGCCCCCGGGCCTCATGTTTGAAAGTGGGACGACTACATTCAGACTTTAAGATTGCATTAATAGATGAGCAAATAAATGGCATAGGCGGGAATATGTTTCACGCAGGAAACAATACTGCATATTAGCGTTTACTGTTTCCCCTCACATCTCCTTTATTGGGACATTAAATGCAGCAATTAGGGCAGCGGCGCAGATATACAGCGGCTGCGGCAGTGGAACTTCCTGCAATTAAAGCCGTGGCACTCGGCGTGAACTCTCCAAGGTGTCAGAGCTCATATCTCCCCTGCTTCACCTGATCAGAAAGGCCCCGTGCTGGAGGGGAGGAGGTGAAGGAGAGCAGTGGGGGGGGGGAGCGAGGGAGCACCGAGGCTTTTGCCGTGTGTTGTTTTTCCGCTACGTGATGTCTATACCAATGCGGCGGGCATTAATTTTTGATGAACCATCGGCGCAGCATTCTCCCCTCTCGGCCTCACCCCCCCCCCCCCCCCCACACACACACACCCCTTTGCGCCTTTTGCCTCTTTTCTCTCACAGCTGCTTACAGCCACATGTATAAACTTGCTTGGCTTGTACGTATCTACCATGTTGCAAACCCCTGCGTCTTTGTCAAAGTAGCACATAAGGCTAGTGGGATTTTATTCTTTTTTATTTTTTTATTTTTTTTGCCAGGAAGTTCTCTGCTCCAGGATGCTCAGCAGAGATTTGAGCTGCAAACTGTTTTGCCGAATAGCTTCATGTTGTACCGCATGCAAAACATGAGAGCAGATCAAACTGTTTTTATTTCATATGAAACGCTTTACTCCATGATATGGCATCAGTTGAGTTTGCAAAAGTACATAGTGATTTGTGATTACATTCAAGGTGCGCTCACACAAGGAACTCCACGCTGTGCTGCGGCACGCTTGACACAGATAGTCCGGATCGTTTGATGAGCGTATTCAGTGGCGTGCAAAACAAAAAGTCAATATTCATTCGACCTGATGGAGAAGAAAGTTCCCGAGTCTCCCGACACAACTAGTAATCATGACCGCCCCCGTCCCTGGTTGAAGAGTTTCTCATCCCGGTTTTCTCATTGAAATACAGTACCTGGCCAAAAAATGGTTGAAGGATTGCTGGGCCAAGTGTAACAGCAGTGCAGTATTTCAGACTGTGGGATGTAAAGAGCAACACACCCTTTGAACATTTCTATTAAAGTGCGAAACGGGGAATTTATAGAAAGGACAGGCGAATTTATCCTTTCCGTGCTTGTAAATGCTGAGTATGCAATTACCCCAATAATAGAAGCGTTGTGTCCAAATTGGAGCCATTAAAGTGATTTAACAGAGCGTGGATTGGCCCTGGCATTTGCGGGAATGTGTACACATGCGGTGTAGTGGAATGGGTGTTTAATCACAGCGTTTTAGAGCTCAGTAATGGCGCAGCGCTCGGCATAGAACTCGCAGTGCTGCTTGGCTCGTTTACTCATTAAAAGCCTGCAGGTTTGGGCTGGCCCGCTTCCCCGACCCGTCTGTTTGGGTCGTTGTGGCTTTGGAAATGTCTTACAATGTACATCGTTGTCAGAACTGATAAGCGACAAACGTTTGGATTTGTCCGTGTCGAATGTTGTTAAAGATTTAAACGGTCTTGTAAACGGACAAGTTATTGGAGAGAAAAAAAAAAAATTGGACTTCAAGCCCCACCAAATCGAGTTGGGTGAGGGAGAGCTAGTCCAACTTTCTTCTTCAGAGTTTCTAACTTCTACCGCAATAGTTGTAGTACATTGGAAAACACATTTTTATTTTTTTAATCATTGACAGGAATATACTATGTTTTTAATTACATTTTTTGCAGCTCTACGTAACGAGCAAATATAAACTTTGTGTATTTGGAGTATTGGATACAGTCCGGAGTTCAAGCAGTACAGCCGCATAAAGTGATCCAACTTTTCCAAGTTTCTTTCTTTGAGAAGCATGTACTTTCCACCTGTTCCCCCCAACTCCCACCCATCCGGAACCTTCTTGTCTTTTTCCCCGTGCGCAGTGGAGTGGAGCCCCTGTACAGGCGTGGCGTCCTGGGGAGCGCTAGTAAAGCATTTACTTGAGTCTTTGCTGCGCTATATTAAACTGCCAAGCACAAAACCACTCGTGCTTGGCCTCCAACTTCCCTTTGAAGTTCAGCCATACATGCAAAGAGGGGACATACTATATATATATATATGCGTATAGACATATATATATTAATAACTTATTTATTTGCAAGCATTCCGATCCGTTGATGACGTTGCTGCTCGAAATTGGTTAAAAAAAGCACAGTGGGAGTTTGTCCAGCCCTGTTTGAAATTCTTATTCTCTTTTTTTTTTCCACCTTGGAAGCGATCATGCTTCTTAATTTGCACCCTCACTGGCAGCTTTCATTCACTTCAGTGGCTCAGGCTTGGTTTTTTTTGGTTTTTTTGAGGGTCATTTATCATCTGTTCATGTGATAATTTGGGATTTTTGTCTTTTTGGGTGTGTTTGTCTTGATGGAAGGCGAGACCCGCCTCCACAGAGCGTGCAAGACCAACCAAGTGGAAACTGTGCTTTACATTCTGGCGTGCCCTGGCACCGACGTCAACGTGAAAGGTAAGAGTTTCTTTCTGGTCTCGGCACCCCACCGAGACGTATTAACACAGTAGGGGATGCGAAAAAAAAAGAATTAAATGCTTAAACGTCTCATCGCTGAGGTTAACCTTTTGCCGAAATGTAAAGGGCGTGTCACATTCACAGGCTCGGCTTTCTAGATTCTGCTGTCTTCTAATACTGCATTTAGTAATGACTTTCTCTCGTGTGCTTAAGTCAAATATAATTACTTTTCATCCCTATTTATGGAAATGTTGCACTGTTTCGAAAGGTTTCTGCTATTTTGATGTAATTACACTTTTAACGGCAAAACTGAACTTGGCTCTCAGTAGGGGGGGAAGTTTTGGAAGAAGTAAGCTCCATTTTCCAAGCGCACACATCTGCCCAAAAAGAGGCCCATCACAATGAAGGGATAAGTTTTGTTTTAGCGCTCACTTCAGAATCGAAGGCCATTCATGCATTTATAGCAAATTTGTGGGAAATGCCTTTCAGCCTATATGCAAACACATTTCACACATAATTGTCCAAGCTTTTTTTGATTTGGCGCCATGGCAACGTATTTTTAAAGGGGAAGTCAAGCCAATTTTCTTTACATGCGTCTAAACACAGCGTTACGTTTGTTTGGGGCGGCCATTTCCCCCCCCCTCCCCCCCCTCTGCCATTTAGACCACGTCGGCTGGACACCTCTGCACGAAGCATGTTGCAACGGCAGCGCGGCGTGCGTGGAGGCTTTGCTGCGTCACCGGCCCGCCCCTGACATGAGATGCGTGGTGGAGGGGGTCAGCCCTCTTTTCGACGCCCTGCTCAACGGACACTTGAACATCGCCAAAATGCTTCTGGAGGCTGCAGGTGGGTCACAAAAAGCGCCTTGCAGCAGCTTTAAATCTCCCAAAAGCCGATACGATCCCAATAGGAATTTCATCATATCGCACCCCCCCCCCCCCATCCAATGAACGGAATCATATCATGTTGAGATGGTTTGGAATTGGCCATTTTGTTCATGATTTACAGCGGCAGTTGGCTCGCATGTCACGGCCGCTGTAACTAAAAGAAGCCTTGTGGCCAACAAACACAGCTGAGCTTGTTGGCAAATGAAATGCTGTGCGTGAAGTTATCGCTGAAGCCCATTTTATGGTAAATGGCTCGCTACCCTTCTTAAGCCAAATTGAAAGTGGCTAAGCCAAAGCGGACAGTGGCTAGAACACGGCTACTCAACTAGCGAGGTAATGAATTTGGCATCGGTCATGTGCACTTTTATGACTTGGGATTTTGGATTCTTTCAAAGATCTAAATACCTCACATGGGAAATCAAGTCAGGCAGCATTACATGTTTTCAAGACTTACTAACATACACCTAAAACGTCTTTAGGTTGTTGTTTTTTTACATTTCCCTAATTAACCAAACAAAACTCTTGAAATTTTTCAAGAGTCTTAACATTATCCAACATAACCAACATTGCGAAATAATAATTCATTTTGTAAGCCACTATTGACTTTTTTGGAAAAGGCAAACCGAGAGTTGACCCGCATTGTAGAATCGATTTGAATGGAAAGATTGAAGTGTATTTTCATTTCGGATGCCACTCACCTCAGCATCTTCATGATTGACTAATTACACTTAATTTGCCGTGACTTTCCCCATCAACACAAGTACATATTCTGTCCTCTAAAACTAAATTAGACAGGGATTATTTGGTCCCGGAGGGGAAAGGGAGGCTTCTCTCTTACTTTGTTTTCACACGCTTCCTGCGAAACGCCGAGGTTGAGGGAATTAAAAGAGGTCAGAGGAAGAAGCAGCAGCAGCGCCTGCTATGTGTAAAATTAGAGCTACAGATGAAGTGGATGTGTGCAGCAGACGTGTCTGGCCTGTTGTAGGTCAGGTCTCCTCGCAGGGACGCAACCTTAAAAAGCAAAAGCGATGAGCTTCAATTGGAAAACCAGCTGCAAGCTTCTCCATTCAACTGTCGACGCTTCCCTCACACTTGATGGCCTTCTTGTCTGGCGGCTTTTGAGGAGGCGGCGGCGGCGGCGGCTCCTCTCGACTCCGGGCTCGAACGTCTCCAGTGGGCTTTTTTTGCTAAACTCCTTCTTGTTTGCATGGCCATCTTTGATCCTTCTTTAAGTTTTGGCTTGAGGGGCCACGTAACGTTGTGTTTTGTTTCACAAAGAGTCCTTTTGAACAATTTTCCACGGAGACACACACTGATAGAAAGGAGACTTTTCTATGTTCTCCTTCTTCTTCCGGGTGCCTCCTGGAATTACTGTAGTTGTTGTTGTTGTTTTCACCGGCACATCGTTGGTTCTGCCGTCCTTGTTTCCAGCAGACGGGCTGAGCCAAACTGGCAAGGTTTGGCTCGGGCCAGAGAGGGCAACACTGACACTGGCACGCCAACAAAGACTTTTTTCAGAGTGATCTCACCCTTTTGTAAGCTTGTCTGCTCGGAGGCCTTGGCCTGTGTGTGTGCGCGTTTGTGGCGGGGTGGGTCCCTCCGGGCTCGTCGAGCTGGCAGGGAAAGGATGCCACGATTGAGGGCAAGGCTAAGTCTCACACTCCCTTCGTTATCCAATCGCCCAAAGCCACGCCACATGACCATGTCTGGAATTTCGCTGCTTCTATTTCAAAATCGAAATACATATTTTCATCAGTAAAGGGTATTCTGGTAAATAGGATGCCCGTAAGGTATTGGTCGGCTAATGTTAGCGCTAGCTGCGGCAGTGTGGCCACAATGGGCATTTTGAGACGTTCCTTCTCGCATCTGCCAGTGGACAGTGATGTCATGCCCCTGGCTGAGGTTGACTCACTCATCCCGCCTCTGTTTGCAGGCAGTGAGGGGAGAAGAGCAGCGGATGCAACGTCTCCTCAGCAGACACACAAAGAGGCGGCACCGCATCTTCTTTGCCTCTCTCTCTCTCTCTCTCTCTCTCTCTCTCTCTCTCTCTCTCTCTCTCTCTCTCTCTCTCTCTCTCTCTCTCTCTCTCTCTCTCTCTCTGCCTCTTTCTTTTTTTTTCTTTTTTTTAACGCCACTTTTCCCTCCTCCTCCACTCCTGCTTTTATATTCCTTGTCTTCGCCTGCCCTCTAAAGGCCAAAGGGCTTTGCACTCGGTGTGTGTACGAGTGGATTGCATCTGGCTGGTTGGGGTTGGCGCAGCATGTAAATACTGCAGCCATAGCTGGAGATGACTCACACATACACACACAAACACACACACACACACACACAGGATGGTGCAATTACCCTGTGCACCGGTGTAATCCCCCAGGTGCTGTATTTATCCTCACCACAGTACCTGAAGCCGCCATCTCCGAACTCAGTATTGCGTCGCTGTGCGTGTGATGCCTGTCAATATGGGAGTCATTTGACACCAGTTAGCGTGAGTAATGACATCTTTATACGATTAGACACTTGTAGCGTCATTTCGGCCAAGTGATTCGCAGTCCATGATGGGCCGCAGCGAGAGACATTATTTGCTGGACTCACACTACGGGGACAATCCCACAAAAAAAAAAAGTCAGAACTGTCAAACATTTGTGAGGTGACACACACAAAAGCCATTTCTGACATGGCCTGGAACATACCGAAAACAAGCGGTCCTCTCCAAACGTGCGCTCTTACATCGTTGACAGCCGCCCCTGTTGTTTGACCAGCGCATTTAAAAATGTGCCCACTTAAGTCAAAGGTTTATGTCGATGAATTCCAATTTTGCACGTTGGCATTTTTTCTATCCCTAAAAGCTAGATGAGCACCGACCTTGGCGGCCCGCAGCCACCGCGCACGCCATTAGTCCCTGTCCAGTTTTTCAAAGCAAGTGACTTTTGCAGCCTGGTACGTTCCCCACCGCAAATGCGTCCATCGCCAACGACTCCCAAAATGGCTTTTGACAGCTCTTCACCTGTTTGTGTGTCACACACGGAGCCGCTCGTTGGCTCTCCAGCGACGAGGCTGAGCGGTCAAGTGGCTTCGAGAGCGGGTGGCTGCTAAAAAGCTTCAATCCAAGCGCAAACAAAAAGGGCCCCCGTCCGCACTTGACTCGCGAGCCCGCCACTGGCGCTCGGACTCCATGGGAATGGACTCATCCGCCGGTGGAATCGTTTTAGAATCGAGCAATCCACAATCCATCAAAGAGGTCTAGTGGTTAGCATGTTCTGCCTCTCAGTTCTGGGTTCAAAATTGACCACTCCAGCCCTTCTGTGTATGTTTTCTCCATCGCACATTCCCCAAATGCACCCGATTAATCGTCTGATTCAATTCACCGGATGCATTTTAGCCTTTTTACAATTGCGTCTTACAAGTAAATGTAAAAGACTGCAGTAATGAGGAAGAAAATCATCTCTTCCAGGTTCTGAGCTCCTCCAGCAGACGGACAAAAAAGGCCGCACCCCATTGGACCTGGTCACCGACCCACAATGGAAGGCGGAGCTTATCCGCACCGCGGAAGTGGGCGACGCTAGCCTGAACTCCTCGAAGGTGTTGAACCACGACCTCCTGGAGGCGGGCTCTTGTTTGCTGGCACATCTCATCGTATGCTACAAGCGAGAGAAAAGTCCGCCCGGCTGCGCCTTTCCCGCGCTGGCACGTGCCCTAGAGGCGCACTCTTTTCAAAGAGTGACGCAAGACTGGAAGGACCAGCGAGCCATAAGGCTGGCGGGCGACACCGACACTCTGCTGGAGATGGCCAGAGGGAAACACCGGGGAAAAGTGTGCCAAGCGGTCAAGTCGTGCAAAGGGGAGAATACGGTGGTCCTCTTGCAGGTGCTGGAGATTCTGCAGTCTGAAGGAGAAATCCTCCTGGCTGAGATAAACACCGAAGTAAAAGGCGATTAACAGGCAGAAAAGTGAAAACGTATCAAAACGTGATCCTGTTCTGGTATATTGAGATGGTGCCCTTTTTTTTTTTTTTGCATATATTTTATACTCTGGTGCCTGGCAATTTATTATATTTATAAGAAATATGTATTATATATTTGGTATACAGCAACCCAAAGGATGGTGTTTTTTTTTTCCCATAAACATTCAGTTTCCAAAATATCCTGTTGAGTCCTCAAGCTACTTAAGTGACTTATGTTCAAGTGAGATGTATTGTTGAATCTCAATACAAATCAATATAAAATTACGAGTCTTCGGTTTTGAAATAAATGCTATGAGAACTTCATTTTACAGTTTTGTGCTCTTATTTGTCTGGAGTTTTCATTCACTTCCTCAACTGGATCTCATTAGATTGCACAGTTTATTGAACGTTGTTTTCTAGCCCGATGCAATTCCCGAGAAAGACATTTCGGCCTCGTAAAGATATAAACAATTTTATTGTCGTTTTTTTGTTTTTTTTTTCTTCGACATACATCAGTTGCATTTCATTTTGGCGCGACACGATGTGAGCTTCTGCAGTTGGTCACATGATGTCACAGGTTGAACACATGACAGTGATGTCGCAGGCAGGCACAAACATTGCAGGCAGGCAGACGCGCACGAGAAAAGACATCTTAGAAAATGAGGCAGGCATACAGATACTTTACAGTGCCAACGGCAAACCATCAACAAGCATACGGTAGAAAATACAACCATCGTTTGTTTATTTATTAAGGACTAAGCTATGTACACAGAGTTAAAAAATAAATAGTCTCAATTCAAGTGGGTGCAAACAACTTTTCCTCTTTACAGTCTGATACATTCATTTATAGCAGGGGTGTCCAAGCATTTCCTTCCAAAAGCCGCAAACATAGAAAGATGTGGGGACAACCCTAGTTTGAAACAAAACCCTCATTTCAATTGCTAATTTGAATTTGTATGTTTTTTTATTATCTCCATGAACAAGTTATTGATATGAAACTGACATATTCTTGTATTCTTTCAAAAACAATTCAATTTAATTCTCCCTCTTCATTTCACTTGCGTTAAAACCTCTCCAAAAACTGCCCTTTTTTTTTTTTTAGCATTATTTGCCACAGGAAAATGAATAGCGGGACGCAAATGTCAAAGTTTGGACACCCCTGATTTATAGTTTTGAAATGCTAATGACAAACACTTTGGTTTGCTTGCAAATGTTCAAAAACCGTCGTAAACTAAATCCAGAAATGAATGGGCACGCGCGTTTGGAACATATAGGATATTTACGAAAGGGCTCGGCCGGCTCACAATTCCTTCTTTTTTTTAATTCATCCAAACAGCACCATGGAATCATGATGGAGACAGCGACAGCTACGCGGCTGCGGGGGGGACATCAAATGGAAACACGACAAGAGCGCTGAAAAAGCCACCTTGGCTTTGATTCCGTAAACACACAAGAGCCAGTGCTTCTCAGATCAGCCAGCGTTTGAGACGGGGCGGATGGCGAGGGCGGCCTGGGGCACGGCATCACGCACAGTCTGTGTTTTGTCAACCAGCCCGAGTAGGCTTACAATCCTTCAATCAGAATCATTCAAGACATTTGAGACAACTTTGGTGAATGTCCTTTCTTCTGCTGCTCAGTGCTTGGATGAATTTGATGAAAAGATTGTGAGCCAGGAAGCCTCAGTAATGTGTCATAAATAAGAATAAATAAATACATCACGAAAAGATTTGCGACACCGCTGAGTTTTGAAGTCAAACTGCATTTAAAAGCATTTAAAAACACGTTCTGTGTGTGTTTGTGTAGAAAAACAATGTGGTAGACCTCTGGATGGTTCAATCCAAATGGCTGCCATTAGTATCGCAGGAAGACAACACGAATTATTTTGGTGGCACTTCAACGTATTTTTTTTTTTGGTGCATGAAATGTAGTTTAGTGTGATAGAAAGAGGACCTGGAAATAAAGTACATACAGATCCACCATCTGCACTTTTTGTTTTTAGCCAAATGGGGATGAGTTTTTTTTTTTGTTTTGTTTCAAAAATTAAACATTAGGCGCCTGTAATGGCCACGTTGGATTCCGAGCGGCTCCTTCTCGCTCTTCTTAGAGTCCAGTAATGGAGCAGCACACAGGAAATGGACACAAGGCAAGACTTCTACCCGGGGTTGTTTTTCTTCCTCTTATTTGGACTGGGATTGGGATCTAGTTTCAGCTCTCGGTACTGCACCTGTTAAAACACACACACACACGCACACGTGCACGCCACCCGGTCAGGTGAAGCGAGCAAAGGATGCTTGAATAGCACACAAAGCCTCCAGAGGCTCTCTGACTCCAGCTGTGTGGAACAGTGGCCTCAAGGAAGGGATTACACACTGATTACAACACACACACACACACACACGGGCCTGGGAATATCCATAAACACATGCTTCCACAGATGTGAAACAGTGGCCTAAGGGAAGCCATCAAACAATCAAACAGAGGACAGGGCAAGGGCTCATGAGAAAGCCTGAAAGAGACAACAGACTCATCATGAAGGGGGGGGAGAAAGCACAAAAACATATTGGAAGCCTTTGAATGACCGTTTGGATTTTCTTTCACAAAGTGCACGCTGACTAACTTTGCCAAATTGATTAGCAATGTTGCACATGTAAAAAAACATTCGAATGTCATTTATGTTGGCCTCCATTGTGGGGGGGGGGGGGGGGGAATGTAAAAGAGAAAAATGCTACATCAATCAAAAAATATAAGCTGCGCTGTAATACAAAAGTTCTGGTTCTCCTCCTTTTAAGTTTGCAGAAAACCACCATCTAGTGGTCAAAAGTGAAATTACAGCACAGTGCATCAAAAATATATCATTCCATACACTCCCAAATTAAAGCACATCCTTCTTTTTATTTTATTTTTTTCTGAATGTTGTTCTCTGAGATACAAAAAGTTTGGACACGGCTGTCTTAAGTGATGGACATTTCGACAGTACTTGGCACTTCCACGCACGAGCTCACGGACGCATGCATGACAATCCCGGCAGATCGCTGATCAGAGCTCGCCACCGAGTGAACAAGCACATCAGCGCAGCCCGTCTGTGAGATTCCTGTGAGGCGGATGTACTGTCGGCTACTCCGCCTGTCTGTCTGACTGACTGACTGACTGACTGACTGACGTCCTCTCTGATTCTCCGCACAGACAACAAGATGCTCGCTGTGTTCTCGCTTGTGGTGGACAAGCGAGAGTCGTCGCTGCTGACTGATGGCTGAACGAGCTTTCATCTTCTTCTGCTGGTTGGGGAAAGCTCTATCGCTCTCCACTGCACTGTGTGAGCCCCAATATGAAGGCGGTCATAAAATCGATGTATTGTCCACAATGACACTCAGGTGAACCTCCAGGTAGAAGAAACAAGAGAAGTGTGATGGACAGAAAGATAGGAGGAGGGTGAGTGAGCAACAATGGACGGGCGGACGGGGAAGCAAAGAATAGAAGAGCGGCTGAGACGGACAGAGGTGTGGACACCCGGCTGATACTGTTCTCATGTGGGTGTGGATTCTTTTATAGCGCTGCCAACTCGAGCAGACGACGGGGGAAAAAAACAGGGGGCTGAGTATGTGACCCTGTGGATGTGCAGTGACAATAACAATCCTGGAAAACTGCCAGTGGCACATTTAAAAAAAAAATCACTTATATAAAATCACTTCAATAATCTTGGTCCGATTTACTATTAAGATCTAGTCGATTGAAATTTCAAAGTGCGGCAAAACTTGCGGCAGAGTCGGCCACTCTTGAAAATGAGTTGAAGTTTTCTGAATTGCAGCATATAGACAAAAATCAAACCACTCCAATAGTTTACAGCTAATTTCCATATTTGTTAACATTCTTTAGGAAAGCTACAAAACTGGGACAGCTATTGTACACAATCGCAGGCTGTTAGCGGCCCCATTATACGGCCAAACGCCTACAACAGCAAAAAAAAAAAAAAAAAAAAGTGGCAATTTAAATCCGCACGCTGACATTCCTGTCCAAACACAAAAACTTTGCGTGCGCATACAAACAAAGAAAACTTTCCTTGTCGGTAAAAAGAAGCAAAGGGGATTGACAAAAAAAAAAAACACACAAAAAAAAAGGTGAGGCGGGGAAAAAAAAACAAAAACAATATCTCAATCAAACAATCTTTTCCTCTCTGTGAAGAGCTACCAGCCGGGAAAAGAAAAGAACATCGCTGGTGCGTCACAGGTTCAATTCCACCTGTGAGGTGACAGGCCTGCCTGCCTGCCTGCATGCCTGCCTGCCGCTATATACCCTGGGCTCACCTATAACAACAATAATGCCGACAACAAGCGCTAGTTAAAGTGGAAAAGCAGAAGAAAAGGCAGAAAGTGGGGCGTTAGCAAAACAAAAGCAAATCGCAATTGGGTGAAAGTAAAATGCGGCGAGCACATACAAGCAATTTGGTAGCGTGAGAGGGAAGGAAGCTTGAAGGGGAACGCAGACATGAAGAGAGGCAGGAAGGCGGGCGCTGGGTAAAGACCCAGCAGTGCTCAAAGGCCGCCCCACCCTCGCTCCTCTCCTCTCCATTCCTCTCCTCGCCCAAATGTTGACAGTACAAGTGCAAAACAGGCTTTGAAGTGCGCTCGGCTGAAGGGGCGCCGTGTACTGTGGCGCGCTTAACGCTGTTACCTGCAAAGCGTCCCACAACCTCACCCACTGTCTCTCAGATTGAACCTTTGCCAGGTAAAAAGTGAGACAACCAAAATGAGAAAACTCAAATGCAAGTGGGTGAATGAAGTGATGTTGGGATACACACATTTTTTTTTTCCATGTATTTTTGAACAAACATAAGCAATATATTGATCAATATTATTAAAAGTTTTATGGGTTTCAATTGACTCTCAAATAAAGCTAAATAAAATAATACAATCCAAATTAAATAAATAATAATAATAATTGAGATTCAAGACAGTCCAATTGGTCGCACAAAAAAAACTTTTAAATGATCAAATAAGTTCAAAGCAAAGGTGAACGAGCCCCCCCTCGTATCTTAGCACCTAGCATCTGGCAACACGTCATCCACGTTAACTATCCCGCCTTTGACCCGTTTATACACGCGGAGGGTTTAATCCCGTCTATAAATGTTGTCTAAAAATATGAACCGAACTCCCTGCTGTTCATTAGGCGCTAAATTGGAACCTGCGCTTATTTTTGTACTGGGGCCTGATGAAGCACCTTTACGCCCATCATAAATGGCCACTTGGCATGCTAATTGCATTGGGCGCTCCCCAGCTCACGCGGCGAATGGTGTCGTAAAGCATTGACGCCTCCCAAACGTCAGGTAGAGAAGACGTAAGTCCATAAAGGTGCTCGCTTCGGCCACGTTTGAGAGGACACGAACTCCCGGATCATGTCCGTAAAGACGGCATATGCTCGTACTGTATCCAAATCAATTTCTCCGGTAGAAGCGGCGGCTCTATTAGTCAGTCTTGCTAGCCGCAGAGAAACTTTAGGAAAAAAAATGCGGCCACAACATCTCGACTTATATGAGTGTTTCCTGGAGTTATTATACGGCTTTGTGTCAGCCATTTGTGATGCCAGAAAAGAGCATACTTTCTCGAGTAAAAAAAAAAAAAAATTACAAAAATGGTTCATGAAGCACATTTGAAGCTTCATTTTCTCATCGCTCGTCGGCAGTGTTTCTTTTTCCAAATAACGAATTTCTGTGACAGTAGCACTGCCGTGATAACAGCTGACACAACTATAACCGCATGTGCACCACACCAGACCAAATGGCCCCCAACCCCCAGAGCCCCCATCCAGCAGGCCCTCATTAGGGTCCTTGTAAAGGCCTCGTACCTGCTGGGCTTGTGCCCCTTTACATCCCTCTCCCTTTAGGCTCCCAGGTGTGTCAGGTGGTTGCACTTCACCAGAGGGGACAGCTTGGGCTAATTTAATGTGACGGCTACCTGCCTCGTGCAAAAAAAAAAAAAAAACAGCGTAAAGTCGCGCAAGGGACGAATTGCGGAAAGCGCAGGGGGTCTCGCGGAGGAGCGAGGAATATGACCTTGTAAAGATGAAAGACAGCAAGCCATCAAAGAGGAAGTTGGCCATGCTGATGTGGCAAGGGTCATCAGAGCCGAGGTCACAAAATGTGTGTGTTTGTGCACGCGGGCACAGCGGGCCACAACGGATACGACGCATTCTGTTGCACTTTCACAAGCTGCTGCTTAATTGCACTTTAAACTACATTTTGTCACGTCCCTAAAACACATTTGTAGTTTTTAAGCGACGAGGAAATCTGATCTCTAACACATGGAGCTGTTGATTTATACGGAAAAAAAAAGCAACTCGCTAACGAGCTTTGTGAGTTTATCGTTTTCAACCAATCAGCCTTGTTATGGTATAGAAAATAAATTCATTAAATCCTATTTGATTACATCCTTACAAAAAAAAACATAGCAATCAACAAAAATAAAGAGAATTTAAAAAAAAATGGCAGCTAGCGTTCAATAAGAGAGCAAATATGAGAGAAGGTTGACCCACCACTTGGACATCAGAGGGCACTCGGGACAAAAAGTCCAAGATCTCATTGTTGTCAATGGTGTAAGGGTCTCGCAGCTTCTTGGTGAATTTATTCACTCCTGTATCGACATGTGGAAAGAGACACATTTTATTCATTGCTCTACCTGTGTTGCGTCACCGTTTGTGTACTAACTAAGAGTTTATAAGACGGAAACATTTGTACAGCGAAGGCCGCTTGTGAAACGTAGCTTACCCCAGGCTAGCACAATGTATCTGAGCGGGATGAAGTAAACAATGACGGTGGCCATTCCAAGAGCGACGATGGCCAGCCAGCTTAGGAAAGGCACAGTCCAATTAAAAGTGCTGAAAAGAGAGGAAAAGGGCTCGTGAGAAAATATCGATTCGAGCGAGTATATGATTCAAGAGGACGGAGGACGGATCATGTGTTTTGTCACGCTGGCGCCGTTTCCGAGGCGTACGTTCTCATCGGGGCTGGCGAGGCAAAGTGGGGCGACCTGGCGCTGGCGCCAAAAACACCGGGACGTGTGGAGCGCAGCACAAAGCGCAGCGGGCCGGGCGCCGAGGAGCAGGCTTACGACTCACTTCTTTATCCTCTCGCCATAGGAGGCCACTTCATCCAACGCATTCTGCACGCTGATACACACGTCCTGAATGGCATAAATCTTGTTCATGAAGCCCTTTCTCTCCGAGTCCTGCAAAGGCACAGATAGGCTTGTGGGCAAAGGGGGAGGAAATAAGCGGGCAGTGTGCGACGGGGAAGAGATGTAAGGGAGCAGGGAGCAAAGAGAAAAGGAGAGAGGCTGGGCAAAGGCATCTTTAGTGCAAACAATAGCGTCAAAGGCCCAGCCAGCCAAATGGCCGGATATCCTGCTCCGATTGACTGTCTTCCTTCCAGGCGGTAATAGAGATACAAAGTCGGCAGAACAAATCAAAATGCTTTCAAAAGCTCCGGCGGACAATTTGAATATGTTAATAGAATGGCGGGATTGAGCAGAAAGACAAACGGAAACATCAATCTCTCGCTGCCGCCAAAATCAGGGTGAGCCCGATTGTGCCGCTGCCCGGCACGCCGTGATGATGTCACGGTCACGTCGTTATCTTTGACCACGCAATTCTGCTCTCTATCAACAAATAATAATCTGAATGAACCGTGGGACAAACGGACAGAATTGGTCCAAAGCAAAGGAGTTCTTTTTCCCGTCATTTCTTCATTCCATCTGCTTTTCATTGCTCTCGCTCAAACAAAAAATCTCAGAGCGTCCAGTCTGTTGTGGTTGCCCATCCCATCCCGGATCGGGACGTTTTTTTTTTTTTTACCTCCGAGGTACACGGGGGAGAGGTGTGAGAGAGCGAGCCGGGGTGGATAGGATAGGTCAAAGGTCACCCAAGTATAAACCGCTGCCACATGCCCCTCGGACTCCTATTTCCTGTCTTCAAACGAGAATCGCTGAGGCGGGAGGTAGTAATAACACAAAGAGCCACGGAGATCCTTGTTTTCCCAGCTTCCCCACTCGCCGCGCACATATGGAGACAGGCAACCTGTTCCTATAATGGAACCCAATACACACACGCTCTCGCAAGCCCCACAGCTATTAGATAAGCTTGATTTGCACACCTGGTCTTGCTGAGTAACTCTCAAAACATCATTACGTAGACGCCGACGCAAAGCCAACCACGGGCTCCTCTTTGACTCGCTTTGTGTAGGGACACTTCTCGCCGGATATTGATGCAAGGCAGTTTGACATCATAGCCCGAGTTCGTGTCGCTGAGATGACTCTCCAAAGAGGCCCGCTCCAAAAAAAAAAAAAAAAAAAGAGCTGTCAGTCCATCTGTCTCATCCTGTTCCTGTTTTATTTTTCCAGCGACAAAGCTAATCAAATGAACTCCGCCCGGTAAAGGTGCAGCCCCTGCTCGACGGGTATGACAAATCCCAGCACCTGAGACGAGAGTACGCGGCTTGAATCATTCCGACAGATCGTGTAATAAGCCCGCCTAACGAGTGAGGCATGGCGCATTTTAATGGACTGCAAGTACGCAATGTGTTGTGGCGATATGTTATAGTAACTACCCGCTCAGTCGGGGGAGCTCCAGATTTGTGACTGCAGTCAAATAAAAGGACATTCAATCTTAGTTATTTGCTCGATTGTAAGTAAGATGTGCTAAAGTATGGCTGGTGTGGGCAGACGGTACAGTAGAGTACTGATGTTCATAATAAAACCAAGGTTGTTTTTTTTTTTTCACATTTAAAATTGATACAGATTCTGAATGATAATAGCAAACAAACCACTGACTTTATTGAATATGATCAAAGGTCGAAATAAGTTCAGCGGTAAACAAATATACTCTTGACATACCTCACTCATATTTTATTCAGCGACATCACGAGACGGGCACATGCTAAAAAATATCAAATCTAATCTTGTGGACAATGTATATCAAAGGCCGATGGCAAATATGAAGATACTAAACCACTCTAAGTCAAACTGACGTGATTTCCTTTGGGCATCCCAAACTCCTTGACATCAATTAGCTCTCATCGGGCAAGCGAGAGAAAAATCAAGTGATCTCTTTGGTGCGCCGTTTGTGTCCGAGGTTTGCGTCATATGTCTGAAAGTGTGACGTGAATTTTAAGGAAATACTTTTAAGACTGAAGCCGTTGTTCCAGGGAGGACAGCGCTTGTTAAAAGTGATGCCGATGCATAAAGGCAAAGCCTACCTAACTACGTTGCACTCAGCTTGTGGAAAACCCGCTCAAATGTCTGATTAAATATTTAGCAATGGAAAAAAAAGATGTGCAATGCCATCACGTGCCTTTCTTCCATGATGGTGCATCCATAGAAAAAAACTTTGCAAGGACATTTTGTTCTTCCCTGACCTAAACCCCCAGAGCCAACCAAGAGCGGACACTGAGGACAAAGTCAATTACAATGGACTCACTCAAATATCTGTCCTATATCTATTGCTGAAAGCACAGAGCCATTTTAAAAAAATGAAAATAACCAAAGGTCATAATGGGGAGGGGGGGTGCAATGCCCCTGCAGCCCTCCTCTAGCTCCGCCAGTGGCCTAGTTGGAATCAAACGTGACTGCTGTGCTAAAATTGCACCTGTTTCTTATTGTTTCTCTTTCCACTCGTACTGTAAAAATTGAAATGTCAAATGAGACGTGACAGAATGCTAATACGGGGCTCCCACAGGGCAACGCAAGGCATCCTTGTTGATTTTGTAGAGAGCGCAGACATGATTTCCACCGCGGGGGGAGGGAAAAAAAAAAAAAAAAGGACTTTTTGCATGTGCGTTTGGTGAGTGAAGCAAATGATTTCCAAATTTAGTCCATGAATAATAACTGTGATTTTGCATATTTCTACAGTATTGGTTAACACATTTTCTACCATGATGTTTTCATTATTTCTAGGAAGTATTCAAATGGACAAAAATGTGCTAGACTGTTTTGTTTTTTGTTTTTTTTAAATAAAGAACTTAAGCAAAGTTTCTGTCTTGGCTTTGCACCAAACTTGACATCTGTGATGATATAAAGGTCATTTACATTGTTGGACTTTTTCAACAGTTCCATAAACACGTTTTCCAAATAGTAATGCTCCCAACTGGCCTACTCGCTTCAATAATATCACACCTCTGTCAGGAAATGACAAGTCAAGAAAAAAGCCCTTCGGCCGGCCGGGCTCAGCTCTACCACCGTGCAAGCTGGCGCCGGGCCAGCATTGCATGAATAGAACAGATGTTAATCGTTTTTTTTTCCCTCAACCTTTGATTTTGTTTTCAACAATTTTAAAGACATCTCAGTGTCCCTACTTATATGCAGACTTTTATACTTAGTGTAAAATGTTTTCTGGCTGTCATGAAGGACATCATATACACGGGAAGACAAAGGCCGCACCTACACACATAAAAGATGATGTTCATAAAAAAAACAATTATAATTAAAATAAATAAAAAAGAATTAAATTGAATTAAAAAAAAAAAGAAGATGCCTACTAATATGCTCAAGAGTCAAAGTCAAACTAATGTTAGGACGGCCTGCTGGAGGTGGACCGGGCAAGCCAAGTAATTAGTCTCTTCACCTCCTTGCCGCCCACAGCAGGGAGAAAATATACACCAAAGTTAAAGTCAGGAGCCAAGGGAGAGTGGCAACTTATTTAGAGTCTGACCTCTCCTAAAGACAATTTTTTTTTTCCCAGGGTTACATCCTCACATTTAGTACATAGATGTGAATTTTTAGAAACAATTTCCCCTTCTCAAGAGTCCCAAATCTCAGAAAAAAAGTAGATCAGGACATGTGACGTGTCTGTCAAGTGCATGCCAAAGCAACAGGAGGCGCTGTAACCTCGAGCAGCTATTTCAGCTAGTCGGGAATTGTGCAAAATGTCATCGAATCATCAAAACAGTGGCGTGTGATTGTAACCCCCTACCCCACAAACAAGAATATTTTTCAAATGTGTCTCGGCGTGTCTCATGGCCTGCAAGCACTCCATCATTTTCAAGGTCGGCACAGCAAGACCCGCACGACCTCCTTGCTTGTTCCCCTTTTCTCACCTCCCACAGACCCCAACCTAAAGTGCGAGCCACCTTGCCCGATCTGACCCCCGCCCCCCCCCCCGCACTACTGTGGTCTCCTTTGCCTGTCCTTCCCCGCATGCAGCCTGGCTGAGTGTGATGGATGGGACAACATTACTCTTGTCCTCTGTTGGCCTGGTTTTGCTGTTCCACACCATCCTTCTTTGTCCATCCACAACTGCGAAGCCATCTTTAGATCTCTGCCAGGGCTTTAATACGTTCATTGAAAGGTTTGAACGAATGCGTTGTATCGGGACTGACTGCGATACCCGTCTGTCAAACGTGATACCACTTTTTTGTTCGGTAACATGATTTGAGCAGTTGAATTATACTGTAAGCTGACACCTAAAAATAATTATTTTACTTTCACAGCATGAAGTGTTTTTTTTTTTTTTTTTTTATTTTATCATGAAGGACGATACATAAAAGGTTACATTATTTAATTGAATTAATAGGAATAGAAAGAACATCAGAATCCCTATTTGTTATTTATGTTTCTAATGTTTTTTCAGATTTTGTTTCACTTCATAATTTGTATCAAGGTACTTTATAGACCTATAGTGTCAGAATATTATAATTTTGATAAGTCACTACAGTAATTTGTTGCCATAGAACAAATGTTAAAATTACAATGGATGATTATTTTAAAACACTAACAAGCAAACCAGCAAAGCCAAATATATTCTAAGTAGATATTATCTGTCTTTTTGTCAAGTCCCAAGTGGCAGATTTTGGTTTTCTTCTAAATCAACAACAAAAAACTTTTAACATTTGCTTTTTTTTTTTTTTTACATTTCGTTTGGGTAAAAAAAAAAAAAAAAAGGTGCAGTGAAAGTGCACTGGTGTGAAGTGAAGGGATCACATCTTCAAAAAAAGTAAATAAAATATGCATCTTCTGTGCTCATTACAGATTTATGACTCTTGTTAAAAGAAAAGGTGGCGGCTGCCTTCTACCCCGTCTGACTTTCAAATCCAGACGACACCGCTGTCAAGTGTTGTGCTCCACATTCTGTCCAATGAGAGACGGCCGAGAGAGAACGCGTGGCGGCGGCGGCGGCATCAACATCCTCCTCTCCACAAGTTACTTTGGGTGCATGCGAGCACACGGGAACTCCTCACCTACAGTGCAGCAAATGTCTTTTCTGGCACTTTGATGCATAGTTCATCAGGCGCGCTCGGATGTGATTGAGAAAAATAACAAAACATAAGACTGAACGAGCGTTGGGATTTTCCGTGCAATATGGAATATGTGTATGAATTTTCAGATACGAAAAATTGCTCACGAGCACCATTAAATCACCAAAATGCCTCGGCACTTGTCTACATCTGCTTCGGGTACTAAGGGGAGTATAAAAGTTTAGCTTGTGGGTTCTTAATTAACTTTCAGCCACCTGTTCCCATTTGTCACACTTTTTTCAAAAACGATACACATCATAAGTTGAAGTCAGGAACCAAAAGTTTGCCAATAGGAAAATCACCTTTTAGTTCAGTGCATTTAGCAGATTGGAAAACAGCCATTGGTTCCGCTGTTCGTTTGGTCCAGTCCAGAAATCTATTCTGGAGTTTCAAAAATTGCAAAACCATAAGCGCTACTGACGTGAATCGATAAATGGTGCGCTGTGTCCTCTTCAAAGGCAGAAATTACAGATGTTAGCTTGAGTTACTCCCAAAGTCACTCTTAAATACCTCACAGCACACATTCCCACTGGCAGAAGATAGTTAACACACTGTCACACTTCAATCTACAGCTGTCACCTTGCAGCACTACAGGGAAGTCATATAAAAAGACAGGAACAGACCGCCATGCTCCAGGCCCCATTAGTGCCCTCCCTCCATCAGACAAAAGAAGAGCCCCCCCCGAGGTAGAACGTGCAAGCGTGGTCAACCGTGACGCGGACAGGGGACAGGTACACGGGAAAACCCCACAAGACAGGAAGACGGGATTAAAGGAAGCAACGGAGGAGACAGCGAAACACACCATGCCCACTTACCACCATTACTAGCATCCACTCAAAGTGCCAGGAAGACAACAAATCCTCAAGGGTACGGTATTTATCATGGCTGTCGTCCCCGGCTTCTGGTTTAGTTTCCTTGTGGATAGATTACAGTCACATTTGTCTTTATTATTAAAAAAAAATAATAATAAATCTGGTCTGTCGTTTCTTTGCTTTTTACACAAATAATCAGTAAGCAGTCAACTTGATAACTGAATCATGTTGTTCATGCTAATATTAGTTAAAAAAAAAAAAGAAAATGTCCACTATGTCCTTGTCCACCCTGTCAGCATGCTGACATATTATGCCGGTTCACTGTCTGCTTGTCGTTAATTCAAAAAAAATTAAATAAAAAGTATGCATAGCCTCTACTTTTATGAATATGAAATGAAAAGCTCAACATTTCATTGGAGAGGTGGTGCGGCACGTTGAGTCACTTTGACTTCACAGCTTCAAGTGGAAGCATAAATCATGAACACAAAAAGTGAAAAATAAAATGTTCATTTCCTAGGTCCACAAACTAATGGTTAACAGATGATGAAAATGAGACCAAAAAAAGGACAAAGCCGCATCTGCGTCTGGAGGGAATCGAGATGATCCACTTCATGTTTGTGTGTGGCAAAGCAAAGAAACAAGCAAAGAAACAAAGCCGAAGAATTTGCATAGAAAGACAATACGCCTTCACACCTTTCGCCTTCCGCCCCGCTTCCCCTCCTTCTTTCTCCATTAGCCAAACATGATTAAAATGCCGTTCCAACCAGCCTCTCTGTAGAACGTCAAAGAAAAAAACCCAAAACGGAGATGTGACAGGGAAAAACGAAGCGGAAAAGTCAATAGCATCTTTTACAGCGGAATGCTTTTCATCCTTTGCTGGCGTTGAGAAGAAAAGAATGCCATTATGCCGACAGAGACCCCCGAGATACCCAAGGACAACCCTACGAGCTCAATAGCCTCCCAAGAACATTTGACTTTTTTTTTTTTTTTCTTCAAACAAGTGCAATATAATTCCCAATGCTCCCTTTAGTGCAACTACATTGTCGTGTTGCTATCTGAACGATGGTGACTGAGCGCTGAAGAACATGTTTCACCCAAAACAAAAATAAAACAAGCAATCCTCATTTAGATCAAGACGTCTGTCCGACCAGAGTGATTCATTTTCTCCAAAGTGTGTGTGTGTGTGTGTGTGATGTGCTATGGAGAGCAGCGAGCAGTAAGCCCGTGAGCAGGACATGATTGCGGTGTGTATCTTATCTATGTCAAGTCCTCCTGAGGCTAGTGGAGCCTAGCTGAGGCGCTTCAGTGACCAGTCAACCGTGCGAGGGTAATCTCCACCCCCACCTTATCTGGGAGACAACTGTTTCACCACACACACATACACACACATTAACACAAATGCTCCAGCCTGTGCCAAAGCTGCAGGTGACAGAGCCCTCAGGTAGAAACATTCCTGCACTCTGTAGGGCCTGAAGATAAATGTTTTGTAGCAACCAGCTGCATGTTTCCGCTATCCACTACACGGTCTAGTCATAGCGGAATGGTTCCTACTCGGAAATGTGCAAAGAAACAAGGATGAATTGAGTGAAGGTCAATTCAAAAAGGCACACAGTGTTGTTTTGGATCCGGACCATCTTCGATGCCGACTTACATCAATGGAGGAAGATTGTGTCCACGAAGGAAATGCTAACAGATAAAGATTGGCCCTTTGACATTGGGTGTCATGTCAGGATGTTATGTTTCCATAATTCATGGTGACTGTGTTTGCAGAAATGGATCTTTTTTCCACACGCTGTGTTGGACGTCTCAGTCTTGGACTACTTGGTGTAAAAAAAAAAAAAATACCTCCTTTGGGACAAATTCCAATATAGATTCAATAACAAGGGGTGTGTCGACTTTTTATATCAAGTTCGATGATGTGACCAATATTAGTCGTCACTCGCAACAGTCACTTTACATGATTCTGTTCAGTCAAAACACATCTGGGGATTTAAAAAAAAAAAAAAAAAAAGCCTGCAAGGGGTCTTCAGCACAATGAAAAACAGGTGCCCCAGTTTTTGCTCACGTAATACCCTATTTAGCCTTTGGAGCAAAGGTTATCCAGCTAATAGCTGCCTTGTGGCGCACATGGCTAGCGTCAACATCTGGGATTGATTTGGAGTACTTGCAACATGTGCTTCAAGTTCAATTAAAATAGAGACTCTGGCACATTTATCCATCTTTGTTTCCACTCTCTTCCTTTCACTCTTTCTCGTCTGTGCGCACATAATAAGGAGGCCTCATTGACATGTTTCTCCAAGCTCGTCATTCAGTCTGAAGCTGTATCCAGTGCACAACGGGGGGAAGAAAAAGAAAAGACAAATTGGTTTGGGCTAGGAATTTGTTCTGCACTTAACCAGCTGATAGTGAAGCGGCAGGAGTGACTCTTTGTCACCATGAAGGCAAAAACATGCAGGAGAAGCATCAATCGATGGAGAGCGGTGGGTGGGTGGGAAGAAGGAGGAAATGGCCCCTCCCCCACCTTGAAACTCAAATGAAGGGAGCAATGGATCAAAATGTATGAAGCCAGACTTGGTAAATTGTAGCCTTTGTGGCCGCCGCGCTATCCGGCCATCCCAGAGAGAGAGAGCAAAGAACGCACGGCCAGTGGGATAATCAGTTTGGCTTCTGCCGGACCTCATTTCAATATGAAAGTATCCAATATATTTCAGAATGTAGAATCGGCTGCTTTATATTTGTATTTTTTTTTTTTTCCTTAAAGGGAGAGGAAATGTAGTCATGGTACACAGACAGGAAGAAAATTCTGTCAGGGAAGAAAGATGGAAGGTTGCTTAACGCATTTCTTCAATCAGCGCCCGCCACCTTTGCAGTTCACAAGCGTGGCGGGGGATGTGACGCTCACGTATCCTCGTCAGCCAACCGGCATGCCGGCTGACTTCTTGCCGAGATGACGATTTGACCGTTTGCCCGCCGCGTTGTCTTCTTTTTTTAAACATTTTGCTGACATCTTGGACTTACAACCCTGAATAAGATGAGTATGTGGATGGATGTCGACATCTAACAAAGTCAATACAGACTATACACGAGGTGAAATAATTTCCAGATATCAATTTACAATTACCACTAAATACCTCAGAGTCCTTCGCCTATCAACTTTCAAGGTATCATCTGACATCTCGTCCAATTTTTGGTTACTCTTTCAATATATTTCCGCCAGGGTTGGACTTCCCTATTTAGTATCACCCAAATGGTATCTCCAGCACGACACGATAGGTGAAAAGCCAGCTGCTCCAACATTTCAATTTCCAATTACCAAGTTGCAAAATCTATCCGGTGGCGTTTGTTTCGGTAGCCGGTCCGAGGCAGTAAAGCAGCCACCTGTTGTTACCTGATAGTGTCTGGATAAGCCCAGATGCTGTTTTATTGCGACATAAAGGGCCAGCGAATGAATCCAAATAGCCAACTAAGCACTTTATACGGGTGCGTGTTCTCAGGAAACAGAGCCCAAGCATGACGCTAGTAATGTCGTGTCGTGAGACTGGGCCTAACTTGAATGGAGCAGAAAACACCACATGCGGATAAAAGTTGAGAAATGTACTGTCAAAAAGGTTAAAAGGCGCTACAATGTTTGGATATGTTTGAGCCCCGAGCAGAGGAACGGAAGGGGCGGGGCGGGGCGGGGAGCATCTCCCACATCGTTCTGGGTTCCCCGACTACAAGGCAACCCGAAGCCACCCTCAGGCAGCTTGTGTGTGTTGTTTGTGTGTGTTGTGTGTGTGTGTGCGTGTATCCTTGATGCGGGATAATTACCCTGTCATCTTTGTCAAAATCCTCATCCTCGTCCTCCATCAGATCCTCCATTGCTTGCTAGTAGGGAATAAAACAAAACAAAAAAAAATCAGAGGGATGAAACATTTACATTGCAGCGAGAGATGAACATTAGATAGCGGAGTTGCTTTTGTCTGGCAGCAGTCCTTTTATGAATATGAAGAGCAAATGGACGTCATGTGTTAGTTAATATTTCATTTTAGAAACAGTCTTTTGTTGAAATATGTCAACGCGTGTGTGGATGCTCTGCTATAGAATTTCAATGTGGTGAGGATTAACTCATTTTTTTAATCCATTTAAATGGCATTGCACAATAGCAGTCTCAACCTTTCAGCAGTCTTCATTTCGATGTGTATACTCCATCTCCTTATTTTGATGTGATTTAAATGCGTTAAAACATCAGTCGGGCAGACGTGGTAATCGACGAGTCAATTTTCAGTAAATGTTTAGAGTTTTGTACCTGTTCAATAAAAAAGATCCGATACTAATCAATTTACAGCTGATTCGATTCGTATCGATTCGGGGGGTATTCAACTTCACGATGCTGTTGAGCTGGAGAAGATATAACGCAATGTGTTTTTCATGTTACGTAATGTTAGCTAATTATGTTAAAGGTATGTGTTTTACAGCTGATTCGGTTCGTATCGATTCTGGGGTATTCAAATTCACGATGCTGCTGAGCTGAAGATATAACGCAATGTGTTTTTCATGTTCCGTAATGTTAGCTAATTGTGTTTAAGGTATTTGTTTGGTCACATAGGCAAGATATAGGATAAGTGTCAGGAATGAGTGGAGCAGGGCAACCAAATGCAGCTTGGACCAGGGTTTATTGAGGCAAAAGGTAATCAGGTGGAGAAACTAAGACAGACTGGATAGACACTCACGGCCAGCAAACAGACCGACATGAAGTCCACTTGAACAAGGTGAAAATTCTGACCGTGAGCCTCCAGACAGACAGACAGAGGGGAAAACCAGACGACAAGAACACTGGGCACGGACAGATAGTAGACACAGACAGAGAGAAAACACACGGGCAGGGATTAAATTCACAGGGTAACAAGAGGAAGCAGGTGACAGACATTACAGTAACGAAAGGGATGTGGCCGAGCGTAACGGGCGTGACAGTAAACAAGGGACGGCTACAGACGTCCCAAAAAAGAAAAAAATCCAAGACTGTTCAACAAGGGCCGTACGGGAGGGAATGGGGAGGCCGCCGCATGTCACACGCCGCCGAAGGCCGACTGGGTGACGGCCGCTGGATCCGCGCCGCCGGAACTGGTGGCAGCCGCAGCATTCGGGCTGTCGGAACTGGGTCAGGGGGGGGGGGAAAGTCTTGCGCCCCTTGGAGCCCAGCTCCTTGGCGACCATGCAGCAGTTGCAGGAGCCGGCAACGGTTGGTCCAAGCGCTGGTCTCTGAATTGGCGGATGGACCAGGACGACCAAGTCTAGCTTGGATCAGGGTTTAGTGAAGGCAAAAGTCAGTTGGAAGGGAGGAACAGAAGGGGAACAGACAGCGGACAAACTAACACGACGACCTAAGCAAACCAACAACTGGACTGACCGACGGACTGGCTAACAAAAACAGAACTGACAGAGACGTGAGACAAGAAACAATCCGGAAAGGGCCTGACACGCAGACAGGACTTAAATACGCGACAGGTAACGAGAGGCAGGTGACTGTGATTAATACATAGATCATGTAGGGGAGGGGCGAGCACACAGACACACGGACGGAAACTATGACAATATACACATCATGGATCGTGACAATAAGGGTTAAGATGCCAACTCATTGATTTCAAAATATATTTTGAGTATGCCTGAATTCTGTCAATTGGATAAAAAGAATGTCGAATGAGAATGATCTCCACGTTACCATAGCAACGGCAAAACAGGCGACCAACATGAAATGTAAATATTGCAAACCATCCCTCAGGATGAATTTGTTCTCCACCCCTGCTGTCAACAATTCATCAATCACACATCCCAAATCCCAACTTGTGTAATTGCCCCCAATTTAGTCAACAAACAAGCAAATGAGCTGCCACCCCCTCTCACCTCATTGTTGTGTTTTTTCAGTGTTGCAAAAGCCATCAAACCTTGCGACTGGCCTCATCGCCCCCACACACACACACACCAGCTTGGAGACATCCAAAAAATCATGACTTAAAGGGACAATAGCTTTTGTCCTTTTTGTTTCTCACTGAAACTAAGTGAGCAAACTATGTGGCGGCTGTCATAAGCCTCTTATGTAAATGCGGCTTCCCACACAAACAAAGAGGAGTTCAGAACAGCGGCGGCGGCTACGTCGAGTCAATAGTGCGTCGTGTACCGTCGTACGCGTGTGTATGTGCTCTATCAATAACTCGCAGTCAGCGGGGCAAGTATGAATGGCGCTCATTGAAAGTGTATAGCGCCGGGTAATTCCCACTTCACAGAGATGCCGTCACCCTCGCCACAAATGAGCTTGACTGCTGGCAGAAAAAATTCACGACTATGTTATATAAGTAGCGGGAGAGGAGGGCGGGAAGGAGGGAGGGAGGGAGGTGCGGAGGTCTTGTTCTCAGCTGCCGCAAAATTTGTCCAAGAGTTATTGTAATATGAAAGCCTTCTGGCTGCTCAAACAAATGAGCTATAACTGTTTATAAAGTCATCACGGTTCCACCCAAATCTTTTGATCCGTGCCAAAACGCAAACAGAATGGATTCCTCCGCACGGAGGCTTTAGAAGGGGCACGCCTGGCACACACTCCCAACTTTAAACAAAGCCACCGAGCATGAGCGAGCTGGAGAAGCATGACCTAGAGAGACAGGCGGGAATGATAGAGTCGTTTGTCTCTTGCTGCTCTCCGCTCCGCCGCTCGCTCTTCCATCGCCTCCGGTTACACGGAGACGTGGTGTTTCCTGCGACGAGATGCTGTAAAATTAATAAATAAAAAGCTAGCCAACATGTCATCTGCCCTGAAGATTGCTACGGCTAAACGCACACGCTGAAGCTAAAAGGAGGGGGGGAAATAAATTACCTTTGAATTCCAAACATCTTCCTCTCTATTTGCCTGGCTTATTCTATCTTCTCGAACCTGTATGCGATACGATGTGTTTTGGATTCTTACCCCCACGATCATGTTGTTTGAATTACTATCATTACAACAGCGGAGGCCTCAAAGCCAAAGCCGTCGACGGGATCGCAGCGAGCTAACATCGCCCGCGGAGCCGCTCCGGTGAATTCAATATAGACAGAGGTGGAGATTAACATATTCAAAGCTATTCAAATAATACAGAGATGATCCAGGGTGCTCACACAGATTACACCGTAGACCATAAATTCATACAAACATGGTGATAATATAGCGCAAGGAAGAGTACAAATAAGCACAATGACATTGAGAGTTTAAAAATGGCCGCAGAAGTATGGGAATATGTCTAAAAACAATGATCATTTGAATTGAACCCCTTTGTTGAGTGTGCGGTACATGGAAAAAAAGATGCTGTCATGGTTGAATGCGGCGATAGCGGCAAGTGGCTAGCAGTTAGCCATCAAGCGAGTGTATCGTATAAAACCCTTTAAACACATTGACATATGAAGTAGCATAAACTGCGAGTGATCCGAAAAATAGCAAGACGTTAAAGGGGTCCTATCAGCACTGGAGCTAAAAAAAAAAAAAGTATATTCTTAGCTTTTCATTAGGCCATTCATTCGAGCCTCTAGTGCACATGCGTCAAACTCAAGGCCCGGGGGCCAGATACGGCCCGACACATCATTTTATGTGGCCCACGAAGACATATTGTGCATCAAATTCCCCAAATTGCAAATTGTCTTGACTTATAAAAATCATCTTTTTAAAATATTTGAACAGGTTTTACTAGTCTAATTTGAAAACGAGTTAAAATAAAATTAAATAGTGATTTGATAAAAATGGAAATAAAATGATTGTAAACTTTATCTGGATGTGATGACTGGCATGTGAATTTCCTCTCTTGCTTGGGAAAAAAAAAAAAAAACCTCCCAAGTCTAAGCAGGCAGAGTTCCACTATCTTGCCAGCCTAACCTTGCCAATGACAGCCGCGGGGGGAATTGATGCCTGGGCAGACATTCCAGTGAACATGAAGATATACTTTCTCCTCGTTTTTTCCTCCAATGCCTCCCTCCCATCTTTTTCTTTGATAGAGGAGGGTGGGGGGGGAGTTTAACCTCTGCAGCTGCCGAGGTTGGTCCGACTTGCTGGCTGGGGGATCTCAAGGCCCTACTTGGTATGCACCGTTCACGAGCGTACGGGCATGTGCGTGTGTGTGTGTGTGTGTGTGTGTGTGTGTGTGTGTGTGTGTGTGTGTGTGTGTGTGTGTGTGTGTGTGTAATGCCTACGCCACACTTTGGAGGGCTGCGAGTGTGATAAGGGGCTGCTGGCTGAGCTTGGCTGACCCACGCGGGCCCTTCACAAGCTGTCAGAGGCACGGCCCTCGGAGGGGGGGGGGCCCCCTTCCATCTGCGCTGCCCCAGCCAGGGTTACCCAGCGGGGAGCTAGATTGGGGTGAGGCCCCTGTACCGCTGGGACTGGAAGATGGGGGGCTGGGTGTGAAGGATGCTTCCATATTAATGAAGATCCGCCTTTATTATTCCAATGAAGAAACGCAACGTAAGCCATCTTTCCTCATTGCTTATTTGCTGACATATTTGCTTATCATTGCTGACAACATAATGAGTATTATAGAATCTCATTGCCTGGTGTCGGAACAGTTGATCATTTGTTTCCTATTGACAAAATATATATATTTTTTTTACTGTATCAAACTTTTTGTCGGCTTTCAGCCCAACGTCGAAAGGAAAAAGGCTACACGGGCCCGCCGTCGTCAAAACAACAACGAGAAGCGAGGCAGACACCGGGAAGAGCACAGATAGTCACAAAGGTGATGAAGGGAGTCAGACAAATGGATGGAAATGAAGAGAAAGCAACACGCAGGCGTGATGAAAAGGCAGACTGGGAGGATTCGGCAGCGGCGTTCCCCACGCTCCCGGTGCTCCCGTCCCGCTTCAAACTCGGCTCGTCGCCTGTCTTTCTGCCTGCCATCCTCTCTGCCAGTTGAGGAGAGTGCCGGGCTGGCACCGGGGAAATCAGTGGGGCGCAGGCGCTCCCAGTTAAAAGTGACATGACCTTTTGATTTTGTCACCTGTCACCAAATGCCATGTCTGACTCTACGCTGAGGAGCGCCTGCCTGCCTTCCTCTGTCGCCCCATCGCTCCCAATGCTTCTTTTACTGTCTCCCGCTCCCACTCCATCCTCGTTTTCGACAATCATTTACTTTCCAGAGTTGCCGTTTCTACCCGGGAAAAGTGGCGATGTGACTTTCTGGCGGTCTAATAGGCTGTTTCCTCTTTTTCCCCCTCCCAGCTTTCTTATCATATTTACTTTCTGTACCTGTGTTGTGCGGGGCTCTTAATGAGGGCAGATGTCACGGCAGAGTGTGTTTAAAGACGCAGATTTTTTATTTTTTTTTTTCTTCCCAGAGATGATAGCTCGGGGTGAAAATAGACGAGATAAAAATGGCTATGAAGTCTTGTTCTCGAATGATACAAAGCTATACATTATTACTGACTTCCAAATGAGCGATACGGTGCTGTCACACTGACTTCTTCACAGTCAAAAAAAAAAAAAAAAAAGGAATGCTAAACTTTTGCAAGCGAGGCTGCAGTTTCGGTGGAAAGTTCAACACAATCTGTTCTGCACTTTTAATGAAGATTATTGTGTGGAAATTGGAGCTGAGTTTCAATTGAGGTCATTTCCATGTTCTCTTCTGTAATGGGTTGCCAGATTCAATGGTTGAATCCAAGCAATGGTCTGTAACCTGGGATAAAGCGGAAGGTCCTCTGGTGTGACGAGACCTAATTGCCCGTCATCTTGCGGTGGAAAGAGACATCAGTGTGTTAGGTATGTGCCCTCTATGAATGTCTGCACAGCAATTAACACATTTACAACATCTGCGACGGGCTTTTCTCCGTTAACGGGAGGTCTATGAGGGAGTTCTGTTGGGAAGAGTGTCGACTGAATGGGTGTCGGGCGGGCGCAAATACGAGGATGGGTTCGGCTAGTACAAGCGAAGCTTCAAATGTGCTTCGTGAACCAGTTATGTTTTTTTTACCTCTTCCAGATGGCACTTTTTGTTTCAAGGAAAGGACTTAAGAAATGGCAAGTTGCTGTGCTTCCAGCCCACAGTTTGTGGCATCAAGAGGAGTCAAAAAGCACAACTGGTTCATGAAGCAAATTTGAAGCTTCATTCATCTAATGTAAATATTTCCAAAAATTATTTGGGATTTTATTATTCTTGTTTGCTGCTACTGTCCACGATCAAAATGTGATACTCGGACTCTTTTTGTCGCGCAAGCCCAGCCTACTGGCAGTTTGCGGTACTCCGTAAATAACAGGGATGGAATATAAATTCTGAAATGGATGGGAGGAGTAGGTCATGTGATTAATTAAGAGGCTATTCCAATTTCCAGCTACAGGGGGTCACGCACACAGAGAGGTAAAAAATGTTTGTTTGACAGCTCTTGTAGTAAGACATGCAAGTCAGGTAACGGTGTTGAAGAGTCTGGATTTTAAGGTCAGAGTGCTACATGATAAGAGAAGAGGTCAACGACCTCGCTGGTGCGTCACCGCTTTTTTAATGGCTGTTCGGAGGGCGCTGCAACTGCTTAGCAGCTACTGGTCAAGGTTGGGGCGAGGGGAAGGAGCGCTGATCCCAGATCTGTTTGCGAGGCAGCGTGTAAGCACACATCAGGCGGTGACCCTGAGTCAACGCCGCCGCCGCCGCCGCGTTTGTTTATCAGTTGTGGTGGAAAATAGGAGAGGGCTGCGAGCATTGAACTCGTCGGATGAATCAAGGCCCTTTCGGCTGATTAGGAAGTCTGGACGCAAATGTGTACGGTTCTTTTTTTTTTTTTTTTTGGGTGTGCTCTCGCTCTCTGCGAGTTTAACACACATTACCTTCACCCCGGACTTGTGGAAAACCACAACGCTCCGGATGCTGACCCGAGAGCACAATCACTCGTATTTGTTGTTTCAAGTCATTAAAAAAAAAAAAAAAAGCTTCTTCTCCTTGTTTTCTTTTTTATTTGCATCCTTTCTCTGCCAAGAATGGAAGGGAACGCATGCCTTCAGCTTGATAAATAAGAAACCGCATCTCTCGTCTACTCTGGCTGGATTATAACACATGGATGGACACACTTTTAATAAATATCATACCAATCCACGAGTTCAATGAAAGCTTTCCAAAAATATCTATACATTCCAAATTATTTTAAAAGTGCACAGAAATTAATTGCAGCCGCTCGCGTCACTACAAGAGTATCAACATGTTTTAATTTCCCAACCGATTGCTGTGACACTTAATTGTCCCCTTTTCAAAGAGGAGAGAAAAGCCATTCGCCATCGAGTGCGAGTTGCGTGCACGTACTCGTACGTCGAGTAAGTGGAAAGGCACAAGAATGTATAACCTCTTTTAATTAGGAAAAGGACTATCGAGAGAGTGGCATGGATGGCTAGCAGGTAAGAGAGGACAAATCATCATGCAGAGATGAGAGGGAAATGTTGTTGGGGTTTTTTTGTCAAGCAATGTCGCCATCTACAGGCAAGTAGAAATGATGCTGGAAAATAAAAGTGTCTCACAATTTTAAAAGCTAGTTTTGTTAAACAAGCTGGAGGTTGCGCACAAATTTTTGTAGCATCAAATATTCATTCGGATTTAATTGTGTTTTGCTTTGCATATACAGAATACAGAATATAAATAAGAATGATATGAGTTTGGTCTGAAACACAACAAGGTGTGTGTGTGTTTTGTATATTTATCATAACTGCCTTTATTATGATGGAGTCATGCGATGAGAGTTTGTTCATCACAATTAAAATGAGGAAAATTAGTCCACCCAAAATGATCTTGAAAAAGAAATAAATATACACCTGTGAAACCAGGCGAGACAGAATATCCGCTCTGATTTCCATGTTGGACTTCGAGAAGACACTTATTAAAATTAATCACTTGATTGTTCACGCTCACTCCGCCGCGCTGCTCTCGCTTTCACTCTCTGCTCTCACGAAATGTGACTGACCAAGATTAAAACATGACATTGCTTTGACATGATATAATTGGTAGAAGAGCTAAAAAAAAAAAAAATGAAACAAATAATCAAATAAATAAAGCACCAGGTAAGCGTAGCTGAATGTGACCGCCTATTATTTCTTCCTTTTCTTTGCCTGGCAAAACCTGAGATTGTGCAGATGGATTTTTTTTTTCACAGCCCAAAAATAATACTCACGTTTATTTCTACATTTGCATATATTTTATGGCTGCATTCTAATCCCCAAAATGTAGCATGTTCCTCGCCACTGTTTCGATTCAAATGCCACCTTTTGGGTGGAGACTGCTTCTAGTCGCTAAGTATGTTAAAGTACGTCTCATCTTGTGGAATTATACTTAAATGTGCTAATATTGTGAAGGAGACAAGAGCGCCACGTCTCCATCAAATAATGGCGCCACAGTTTTAACGGCGCATTGTGTGCCCCTGCAAAGAGGCTTTTACAGTGGAATGAAAGAAAGGCGGAGGGATATCGGCCAGCTTACACAGGCCGCACTCACCACATCTTGCCTCGTATCTTTGCCCGACGTGATGAGAATGTAGTTCCAGGCCAAGGGCAGCAACAAAGCCAGCGGAATCATATAGAGTTCAAAGTTCCACACCAGGACGACAAAGAGCTGCAATGGGGGGGGAAAAAAAGCAAAGAGAAAAGTATTACTCCATGACTATGGCGAGGATTGTTTACGTTCTAGCCTGATGAGATTGCATTCGTATGCGGAATCATAACCTCGGCGTGAAAATACGACGCCGTGGTTAACAAAGGTGCGGGCCTTCTAGCACCGGGGCCCGGGTTCAACACCTTGACCCTCCGTCGGGCCTTGAGTAGAGGAGAGGAAGGATGAAGACCAGCCGTCCCTCATGCCAATCATCCCGGTCGGGGGCTGAGGTCATTGATGCTTTCTGACCCTTCGCCACTCAAGCCTAGCATCTGACCTAGCTCACACCGACCACACCCCGAGTCCCTAACCCTGTCACTCCAAGCCGCAATACCCCATCCAAGACTCGTATGGCTCGCCTCTGCACTCAGCTGCCAAAACCATAACCTCTGCGCTTCCCCTCTCATCAGCAAACAAGTAAGGCACCGTCTGAAAATTAACCTTTGATAGAAAAAAAAAAAAAAGATCAGAATTCGGCCCTTGACAAGCCTTTTTAGTCTCTGTGGGAAAGAGAAATTGTTAATGATGCATGCTGCTGGCATTGTATTCATCGTGGTGATGACAGCAATTCAGATAATGTTGATGGGATATTTTGTGAAATGAAGAAAGATTTAAACCAATACAAATACTGAAAACATTCTTCATGTATTTTTAAAGTAGATTTCTTATAAGGACATTTTTAGTGTACAGGAGATGATCAATATGCCAATAATGGAATGTTAGACATTAATTGTACACTTGCCACTCGTACTCATTTTTCTTACTTTACCACTTTGCTGCTAGAAAAAAAAAAAGTTTCCCCATTGTTGGCCTAATAAAGGCGTATTCTATTCTCAAAAGGAGAGCGTGCGCATGTACTTCTGTTGAAACATAAGAGTGGGCACATTCATCGCTCAGCCATCAGTATAGAAATTTCTTTACACCCACCCACACATGAACACATGCAACTCGGCATCTGAACAAAAAAAAAAGACTTGTTTTGTCTCCTTTATCACAGAAAAGTTTGGAAACTCATCATAAGAAGTTTTTGATAAGGGGAAGAAAAAAAAAAGACCTTAAACTGAATGTGAAATTAAGCACAAACAAACCAAGCATGAATTAAAGATAATGGCCACAATGAGGAATGTATTTTTCATGTAAATAAATAAAACTGCTGGTCCAATAAATAAATAAATAGTGTCCCAAAAGGATCCAACTTTGAGAATACGTACCCAAAACCCTGGGTACGTATAATTCCTAAAAACAAAACTAAAATAAAAAATAATAATTTAGAATATCATCTAAAGCTAAAAAGACCACTTCCCATCACTCCTCACTAACAGCAATTCCAAATTCTAACATGCTAAAAATATCCAACTTCCTCCAAACGTGCAAGATCAGTAACGTTAATTAAAACACGTCTAATCAAACGCTGTGCAAATGAGGTGCCGACACGCGACTGTACTCAAATGTACAAAGGGGCTCTTGAAGTTATAAATAAACAATTACAAGCATTTCTCTGTTTGTGTTCTAAATACACAATCATAAATATTAGTATGGCCCACAACATTGCATGAACAGAATTACATTCTGTGCATGTTGAAATCACACAAGCTGCACCTTACTGTCCTGATGTTTGCTTCAAATCTTGAAAGCTTTCATATATTAAATAAAAGAAGAAAAAAAAAGTTCCCTTAAGGCTGTTAACCTGTGCCCGCCCTTTCATTTCTCTTCCAATGGGCAGCGGTAGCTGAGGGCCACGTTGTGACAGGCAGCTGGAACAACCACCAGCTCAGAAACGGACGGCCCTGCCTCATCTTCATGCCCCCCCAAGGCTGGTTAGCAATGGCCCCGCGGTGCCTGGACGGATCCAGCAAGACGGGCGGGTCCATCACGGCGGCCACCCCCCATGGCTCCCTACGCTCTTCGCCTGGGGATGAGGGAGTAGGAAGGAGCCCGCTGTGGATGTCAGTGAGCACAAAAAGGCAGAGGGAAAACAACTACAGAACAAAAACGGAGAAAAGGTAGTGAAGCTGTCCATTATGGAGCCATCTGTGCTACTTGATGGTGACAGAAATCATTTTGTGAATATAAATTGACGGTAGCTTGTCTGTTTGAGCCTACACAAAATATCGAATTGATGAACGAAATGCATAAATTCCTGGCGCTCACCAGAAAAAGCATGTTACATTTTTAATTCAATTATACTTTAATAAAAAAAATATGTTGTATCGGAAATATAATCAAGTGAAAAGAATGACAATTGCACTTTATCTGATTAGGAATTCAGCCCACTGAGGTCAACCTTGACTTTTTTTTTTTTTTTTTAAAGACGCACTTAAGACAATATTAGTAAAATGGTAAGCAATTTCAAATAAACTGAGCGTTACAATAAATGAATTTACTGAGGTGACTTTGAAATAAGACCAAAAAATGGACCAAATCATGATGGGGATCCTTTTTGGCTAGAATAACAAGTAGCAAAAAAAAATCAATCACCTAATTGTTTCTGACAATCCCTGCAGTTGGATTGCGTAATTCTTTGATGCCTGGTTCAATATTAAGAAATCCCCTGAACAAAAAAAGGATGTCAACAACACGCAAAAGTCCAAAATGTTTTATTCAAGCAGTCAGGGCTCATGGAGAGCTGGAGCCGGCGTTATTTGTTTCAAAACACAGCCCGCGTCCTGGCGGCGGCACTGTGGGAGGGTAATATTCAGTACTTTGGCTTACATTAAGCGCACACCAGGCAAACTTTTCCCCTGTTCTGTCTCAGTGGAGTGAAAGCCAAGTTTGGATTTCAGAGGTCGCCTTTATCTCGCTTACATCATTTTCCATGCTGGCACTAAGTGTTGCCAGATAGTCCTGTTAAGTTTGATGGAACTCGAGAGAGGGGAAGAGACTGCGGTCCTGCTTTGGACTGGGCCTCCCCCCCAGCCCACCCAGCCCACCCAAAGCATCATTCAGTGGTGCTAGACTGCCCCCTGCTGGACGCTTGCAGGACAAAGCAGCCTTTTCTGCTCTTCGTCATCCCCAAAAATCAAACTAGAAGCTCTGAACTGCTTCTAATTTAGTTTGATGGCGTTCAAGAAAACTCCGACGACATTTGTACAGCTTAACTAGCACAATTCTGCGCCATTTTTCTCATTCACCAGTCTTTATCTCTGGTGATTAAACTCCGACTTGGTATTCTGTGTTAGTCTTGACGCTACATTTCAACAAAAAAAGCGGTAAAATGTTCAAGTAAATTGTTCAAAGTTGTCCCTTGCTGTGGGCAAAGACGAAACCCACGACTGGAGAACTTTTTTTAAAGTTAAGACAGTCTCTTTGAAGAGGAGTCAAAGGAGCAATTTAAAGAGACCTGGAGTGGTGTGCCGTGTGCCACTGACTCCTCCAGTGTGTGTGTGTGTGTGTGTGTGTGTGTGTGTGTGTGTGTGTGTGTGTGTGTGTGTGTGTGTGTGTGTGTGTGTGTGTGTGTGTGTGTGTGTGTGTGTGTGTGTGTGTGTGTGTGTGTGTGTGTGTGTGTGTGACACTGCACACCAAAAGATGCTTCTGTACCTGTCTTTGCTTTTTGCCTTTTTTATTTCACCAGGCTGAATTTTTATCTAAATGCAAAGCAGGTGATAGGTGCTCCAGTTTCCTCTGGAAGTAGCTCCCTTGTCTGGGCTCTCTTCCTGATAAGAGTCCTACTTTGCCTGACATAAAAGCCCCCAGTATCATTTCCCCCTGCCTCCCCAGCGACAACCCCCCGGCCGGCTGGCTGCCCTCGCCCCTTCCCCGAGCCTCACAAAGCCGCCTCTATTTGCCTCCGATCCCAGGCCCAATTGCAGATAAAGTTACAGCAAATTTGTTTGGAGGACGAGCCGTGAGGCCGGTGGTCTCCGGGGGCAATAACGGCCTCGTCTGCTCGGAGGCGGCGCGTGAACCCCGCCTTTCCAGGGACGCCAGATAAAGAGGAAGTCGATAAGATGACACACCTCGCAGGTGCGGAAAGTGGAAAAGAAGGAGACGAGTGTCATAGCGCCACCTGCCATCGTGCGGGACAGGAGGTGAGGGGAGCCAATTCCTCGCCGTGGCTCTTTTTCCACCATCGGGACAGGTGGGAGACGCAAGCGTGGGCGTGAGTGAGCAACGCTGCATGTGAGACCACGCCATCGCAGCTGCGCACATGCCAATGGAAACGCCAAATCTGGCGGGCAAGATGTGAATGCCATGCTGCAGCTTTTTTTTTTTTTTCGATTTCCCAAATTGCAAATAAACCAAAGCGAAAGCCGCTTAGCGGAATGATAGCACGCACTTTAAAACATTTAGCAGTCGCCGCTACGCCACCTCTGCAAGCTAGCGTGGGGGCCATTCCGAAAAGTTAAGTGCAACATCTGTCCGGGAAGACGGATAACACACACACGTGCCCATAATCACACACACACCTTCAGAAACGCACCACCTTGGCCAGATGCCCCCCCTTCATAAAAAGCCACTTAAAGAGATGAGCAAAGTGATTAAGAGGCCTCTGGAAGTGAGGGAGGGATGAGAGAGAGTGATGAAGAAACGGGGGCGGGTGGGGTACCTGTGTAAAGGAGAGGTCCTAAACACTGATGCTTTTAGCTAAGTGCACACTCCTACGCCGATACACTCACATGAGTGGGAGGGGCTCGTGAGGAAAAGCAAAAATGAGGCTTGAATTTCAGCCTTTCAATAAACTATAAAACACGTTGTCCTTGGCCTACATTCCCGTTTTATTGCCTTGAAATACTCCATTTAAGTACGTACAATAATACAAAGTTACTCCGAACCGGATGAACTCCATGCATACTTTGTGTCAGTCTCGTTTTTTGCCACTTCCCTTTCGATTCCTTAATGGCAAGTGAGGCGCTACTGGAGCGAAAATGTGCCACTTGAAAGCACGCACACACACAGTTGGGAAAATGTTCACTGATCAATATGTTGTCTCATCCGACCCGTGTGATGGCAGCACGCAAATAAACACACTAAACTGGGTCAGACAAACGCCACCATTTTGTCCTGCAGGTAATCTGCCGTCCAATCACAATTCACCTCTTAATTCCAGATGCAGATGAAGTTGGAATGCTTTTTCCAAGTAGCTTGATCAAGACTGGCTCCTTCCCAGCAGTTATCAAATGATTGAATTTATTTATATATTTGATTTTATTGATTTTATTCATGCTGATTTTTTTTGGTACTATAAGGCACACTCATAGTGCTTTCATTTTTCAAAACAATGCGCTTTATGTATGGATGTCAAATGAAGTTTCGTTAGACTTGGAACCCAGTGCGCCTTATAGATTAAAAATAATAATAATACAGTGCTGTATTGACCCATCAGGCCCAACTTCTGAGGCTAACGGCATGCAAAGCGACGTCGACGTACCACAAAGGCACAGATGCTCCTCTGGGGAGATTCCCATTCGAAGCAGCTGTTGATGTAATAACCGGTGTTGATGATGAACATGATGCAGCGCCTCACTCTGTTGAAGTTGCGCAACAGCAGCTGCAAAGTAGACAGGAGAGAAGGATTTAAGATGCCATTAGGAACTAAGGATAAATGAAGTGCCATATCATTGACGTCAGCGATGGCGACCGCGTGAAAAACGTCGACGTCGTCAAGATGTGCAGCTCCGAGACTTTTTTTTGTTTGTTTTTATGCATCAGTTTGAGTCGGCGTGATCAAGTCTCCTCATCTCCTAATAAGAGAAATTTAAACCTCGCCGTATCTCATTTTGCTGTCACTTTGCAAAATGAAGTATGGCGTCACTTTAGCTGAAGATTTGTAGCTTTGACCTCACTTCAAAAATATAAAGCTCTGTGGGGCTCCATGGGAATATCATACTGCACTTGTTTGGACAGCCTAATAAGGACTGAGCTCAGGATGGAGGAGAATCAAAAAGACCATAAAAAGTCATTCAAAGATTTAGATAATACAGCTTCAGTTTGGATGGATGGATGGAATTTATTTATTTATTTATTTATTTATTTATTTATTTATTTATTTTTATTTCCATAGTTGTGCTGTATCGGTTGTGGAAGATTCCTATATTTCCCTCACTAATGGATTCTAGAAAAACGCCTTCCTAAGTGGTCAGGTCATCAAGTAGAACGTCTTTGGCAGATACTTTTCTTCCAACTCATCAGCAAGCAACAGTAGAAGGTGGGGGGGCCCTCGCGGCCTCCAGGGGCCAGCCTTCCAAAGCAGCCAGTGACATCATCATTGTGAGACGCTGACATGGGTCATCTCTATGAGTCAGAGGTGAGATTGAGATTCTGCCACTTGGGGGTGGAGGGTTTTGAAAGCAGGGCAGTATGGGAGATGTTTGTGTGTGTGTCGCACAGGCAGGGCAGGGCACGGCGCAGGCAGCATTGACTGGTCACTCATATGACATGTGTGATGTGGGCCGGCCCCAGCCATTCAGCCCTTTGTGCTGCTGCCACACTGAGCGGCGTGACAATGAAGTGCAAAGCAGCAGTGGCCATCTAGAAGGACGGCCAATCTACTTATGCACCCCGCAGTTGACAGCTTGACATTTCTATTCACCCAGCCGGGGTGGATGCGAGCGAGCGAGCGAGCGAGGCGGCTGACAGATGAGAGAAGGGAGAGAGGAGAGAAGAAACAAAAATGAAACGCTGTTTTCCCTCTTCAATCACCTTGTTTTATCTCGCCCGCACACTCGTCGGGCTTGACGAGACGCCGCTCGATGCCCGGCTCGCCGGTTAAGGCTTACGACATGCGGCCGGACGGGGGTAGATGTATATTTGTGATCAAAGAAATGTGTGTAGGCTCATTTCAGGTGAATTTTTTTTTGTATGCCATTCTTTTTATTGTATTGAAATTCATCATTTGAATAAAAGGGGTTGCCAACATATGATATATAGCATGGCATTTATGATGATGGAATCCTGACACATTACAATAATTCAAGCAAAAATGTAATTTAAAAGATAAACAAATTACTTAAAAAAATATATATATTTGGAAGCAAGCAAAGATTTAATCTGCGGAGAGTCATTGTGTAATAAAGTCAAATATTTCTTCCAATAGCACTTGGATCACCAAAATATATTTTGTTGTTATTTTATTGTATATTTATATATTTGATTTTCTAAGGTTGCATTGTGCATTATCCCAAAACATGATGTTATATGCATAGATTTTACAATACATTTGAATTTAAAAATAATTTCATGAAAAACATGAATATTTTTACTTTCACTTCACATTATCCAGCAAAAATGTCTTTTAAATTTTGTGTCTGTAACACGTTTTATTTGGAGACACACAATTTTTGATTTTGAGTGACAATGATCATTTCTTCCAACAAGTAGTCAAACATCTATTTTGTTGTAAAATAAGTGAAAATTCCGAGCAGTTTCTCCAAAAAAATCAAAGTGCACCAACAAAAATTCACACATTTTTCTAATATTTTCTGTATAAAGAATTTAGAGAGCTATTGACCTGTTTGGACACTCTGGGCTCCTCCTCTATATATTTCTGCTCAATGGGGATCAACGTCCTGACACCAGCCTTCACCTGGAAGACAACAGAGTGAATTATTTACCGAAATAAAAGCGATGACCGCAAAATATTTCCCCAGATTGCAACACATGCATCGCGCGCACACACTCGTGTGAGGTTGGAGCAAGCGGGTGACGGGGGAGTAATAAGATGGCGGATACAGGACACACGCACACAGTGAGAGGGAACAAAAGATGCTGAGAAGGAGCCTTCCGTAATTAGAGCCAAAACGAAGATGAGGGCACACCGGACGAAGAATGAGATGTGGGAAGGAAGGCAGAAGGGGACAGAATGGGGTGAGCAAGAGGATGGGGGACAAACATTGTTGTTTTTAAATACGGGAGAAGAATCTAAAGAGGGAAGAAAAAAAAAAAAAACTTACAGCGTTAAAAATGACGTCTATTTCGAGAAAGATGACCCCTTTGGTTGGCCCTGTCAGCTCCTTGCTTTTCAAGGCGTAGGCTTTGCGTTCTCCATTTTGGATCTGTGGGAGAGGGACATGACAGGCGTCTGTCTGGCAATACCCGACTGAATCGGCTCCCCGGGCCACCTTTGAACCCCGGCTGCCGGCGTTGACAGGGAACCCAAAACAACTGTGGCAACTCTGACAAGTACCTGTTCATTACCCACAGCAGCTCGCCTCTGTCAAACAGAAATTAGCTATCCTGGGGAATCGCATGGCCCGGCCCGGCTCGGCCCGGCTCGGATATATACGACACGCTTCAGTCACATGACACGCGTATAGAAACATTTCCTACAAGAGACGGCGAATGGTGTCATTTCATCTCTTGATCAGTGTCATTTTCATAACGTGCTTCCTTTCTTCTCACATATCAGTCTTTTTTTTTTTTTTTGGACCCATCAGTCTATCTCGTCGCATCACCTTCCTATCCGTCTGTCATCTCAAAAACAAACAGACTCGTCGGCGCGTGTGCAAAAATAACCTATGCTTTTTATAACTTCAATGTTTAAAAAATAAATAAATCAATCAAATCCACAGTTGGACTCACATTGAGTAAAGGAATGGCCACTTTCCCCAGGAAGTCTGCGCTTCTGTCTCGGTCCTCGTCGTACACGGTGACCTCAAGCACTGTGTGGATGTCCTTCACGTTACTGGATGACAACAACAAAGTTGAAAAAGCGAAGCCTCGGCACAAAAGCTTGCTTTCATTCTTTTTGAAGACAAAGAAAAGGAAAAGTTGAAACGTGAAGGCTTTACAATTGCTTTGCATACATTTTGGAATATATCAAAGCACATGATGTGTCAGTGTAGAAGTAGAGTGGTGTCATATTTGTAAAAGTAGGCTATCAAGTTATGTATAGAAAAGAGGCTATGTGAAGGATTAAATGTCCCATCACTGGGAACTTTGCTCTCAATACTGATGGAGCTGAAAGAACTTCTCTAGAGTCACTCTTCTCTTTTTGCTTTTAATATTAAAGCCATTTTAAACGACTATACTCACAAAGTGAAGACCTTGTTCCACTCTGGGTTAAGGTTTTTGTAAACGGTGTGAGTCTGCAGCCGATCGTTACTCAGCTCCACGACACAGAATGGGTCACTCTTACCTAGACAGGAGAAGAAAAGAAAAAAAAGTATATATAAATAAAAAATAAATACATAAATATAAAATATAAATAAACTAAAATATATATAAATATAAAATATACCTAAAAAAACATTTCAACCAAATATGTCACGTGCCCCGGGAAAAATATTAAGAGAACTCCAAATCATCACATTAGCTATGACCAAGAACACTCAATGAAGTTGGAATTGAGTTCAATCCCCCGGTGGCATTTGCGTGTTATGTTTGTGTGCTTTGTCATCGATCTGTGTGATTTTCTCCAAACGTTGTGACGAGGCCGAGACATTTAGTAGGTGTGCAAAGCAAATGTCACCCTGATCAATGCCGTGCCGTAGGTGTTGCCTCTCATATCACTTATTGATGTGAGCATGTTTGAAGGGGATATCGACAGCTATGACTCAGACAATAGAAAACATCATCCGTTCAAATATACTGTGTGGGATTATTATTAATATAGTCAGCCCCACAGATAAGTGCATCCTCTTTAAAAATATAATAAGAATCATTTTTTAAATAATTATCATCCGCACATCTTTCAGGGTGAATAATTTTCTGGATTTGAGTGATTTTGGGTGATTATTACTGTTATTTTGCCATTCATGTTAAAAGTGTCAAGCCTGTTTGGCAAAGAACCATATTTGGTAACATACTATTTGCGTTGCTAAATCTATTGGGTCATGGTCATAAAAAATTTCAAATCAAGTCAAATTACTCATGATAATAACAATAAACAACTCAAAAAGTCACATAACTAAAAATAAATCTCTTTCATGTTATCCAGTGAACATTTGAATTTCAATTTATTTTGATAATCATTGCCCATAAAGGGTTGGAGTCATAAATAGATATGAAATCATCCTGGAGCTTATAAAAGCATTTAAAAAAAAAAATGTGACGGTTTCAAATGAACTGCAATCAATAAAATTAAGGGATGGAAAATTACAGAACTCCGAGCCCCGGTTTTTCGTTTTTTTTTTTAATGGATTGACAGGTTGCAGCGCTGAAGAATCAGACGTCACCGGCGATGAACTTTCACCCTATTGGCCGCTAGCGCCAGAGGCAGCTGTCTTAACCATTACACGCTCACATTTGAGCCAGCATCCAGGTAAAGCTCCTCCCACATCGGGTCACGTCTCCACGGTGCCTCCGGAGGGGAGCGGGTGCAAACTCATTTCTGGGCGCCCTAAGATAAGTGTGGAGGATGAATGCGGCACGGATGAAGAAGCGGCTGTAATTGCCTCGCAGGAAAGCTTCAAGTTGCTTGGGAGTTTCAGGTGCTCATCACAATTAATTATAATTCAAGAGTTTCCCAATTTGCATTTTTCCTGCATTTCATCACTTTTGACAGGCTGTGCTCTTGACCTGAAAAATGTGTGCGACGGCGGGCGTCAAGGCTTTTACAAAATGTGTAATATCCATCATTCAGTGGAATTGAAGAAACTTTGTGAATGAACCATTTGTAAAATAAGGCACCAGAAAATATTTTGTTTCTGTCTGGCTAGTCTTAATGCTAATAATGGATAAATAAATATATTTATGACTCAAAATGTAGGACGGCCTTTATTACGACTACGTATAATCAGATTAGCAGCAGCATCAATAACGTTATTTTATTTTATTATTTATCGAATGGATCTGACCAAAATGTATGGAAATATGAAAGCTA
Source organism: Syngnathus leptorhynchus (assembly GCF_054491065.1). Lineage (NCBI taxonomy): Eukaryota > Metazoa > Chordata > Actinopteri > Syngnathiformes > Syngnathidae > Syngnathus > Syngnathus leptorhynchus. Next base: position 17,370,967 of record NC_141198.1, on the reverse strand, counting down.
CTTAAAAACGACTACAAGGGAAAAAAAAAATCACACATGCAAAAGAAGAATGCCGTGGTACTCCAGCGGGATGTGAAATTGCGGATAATGCAAGACTATTGAAATGTCTCAAAGTAAAGCATCTACTCAAGGAGCAAGAGCAGGGACACTGTTGGCTTTGCAGACTGTTTTCAGTTATCCTTCTCATTCCACACCACAAAAGCACTTCAATTAGAGTAAGAGATGGCGCGAGTGTGATGTGAGAAAGAAAAGGAGAGAGGAGACAAGAGACGAGACGGACAGGCAGTATGAATGGGGACGAGAGAAGAGCGAGCGAACTATTTTTCTCCGTGTGACCTCCCCTCTCACTCTCTGTCTGTCTGTCTGTCTGTTTGTCTCTCGCCTCGCTCCTGACCCTCTCCTGGGCTCAACTGATAAAATAGGGTGTTCGTGCGCTGAGGGCTCTCATGGCGCTCTTACAGGGCTGTTGTATCTGCCCGTCACACACGCACTGGCACGGTCGGTCGTTTGAATCGAATCCATTTTTTGCTTTGACTTGCAAACGACATTTTGAGATACAAGCGTCGTATGGTGACAGAAAAGAGGCTTCAAGCTAACACAGAGTGAAAAACACCTTTGACGGGCTAACAATTAGCATTGGTACTCAATTTTATACCCCTTTAAGCAACCATGGTATTGGAACACAAACGGTGGAGCAACACATGTACATGTGAAGAGCAATATAGAATGTGATTGTTTTTCATACATTTTTTTCATGGAGCAACTGGAAGAGATGATTGTCACTTTCATCATTTGAAAAATGAAACTATGGAGGAAAATACGACACCATCCATATGACACATTCACCGGCATACAAACACCTGTTTAAGCTTCTTTTTGTTCTATTTTGGAGAGTCCAAGATAAAAACAAGGCCGGAGAGCAAAAAAAGTAAATAAATAAACAACTTTGCAACAGCGTTCATTTTTCGGAAAGCGCAGACTGAATGATGAGCTGTGAAACAAGGTCACGGAGTAAATTTAAGTTCCAAGTGAAATACAAGAGCCATTAGCCGCTGCTCTCTGGCTGCCCCGGTCTCAATAACCCAAATCAAGCAGTTCCACTTTGTATTGGCTAACAGACTGTGTGGCTGCTTCCAATTGAGAAACACACACACACACACACACACACACACTTTCCCTACTCTCAACTAGATAATACAGAGTGAAAAACTAGGCCTGTCCACTGCAGACCTAATTAAAAGTAAGAATTAATGGAGAATGGAGAATTCGGCGGGAGCAAGTGGAGGAAAAAAAAAAAGGAAGGAAGGAGGGGCACGTTTGTTGGTTCAAATGCACACTTTTTCTCAATTATTCAAATGAGCACACTGCATCTTTTTCCCCCCGAAAAACACAGAGACAAATTTAGCGTCCGGCATAAATCCACTATAAAGAAGACTTAAACTCACTCTGTGAACATTCTGGAAGAGCGTAATCCCTCAAACCCCAAATTACACTTTATCTCTAGCTGAATTCATGGTGCTGCATTATGTGCCACAAACATTGTGCACATGATTAAATGCAATCAGTCAAATGCTGAACTTACTGGAAAATGAAAATAAAGATGTTGTGCACCCAGAAAGTATTCAGTAAGTAAGAAACAAAATTGAAACGACTACTTTTAGGATTGATAAATCTATAGATTGCATGATCGATGAAATACATTTTGAAATAAAGAAAAAATAGTTCATTGAAAATTTAAATTTGGTATGAACGTGTATAATAAAATATTTGATTTGGTAAATCACAATTCAATATACGGATTGGGTTACTGCTTGCAAAGTAAAAGCAGATATTTACAAATGTCTTGTTTTGATCCAAAACAAACAAAAATCTGGTTTTCAGAAATGATTTTAGAAATAACGAATAGTTACTTTGGACTATCTGACATCACAGGATTTAGACAATTCCGAGGTAAAAAAAAGAAATTTGAGGATTTCGATCATGGATTACGTCTCGATTCATCTGGCCATTTTTCGCTGGTGTAATGAATTTCCTCCCAAATCCCGCCGTTGCCTTCCTACCTGTGACATCTGCAGCCATCAAGCCCTCAGCCCGGATGACTTTTACTTGCACCACACCCACGTCTTTCAGGTTGCGCAACGACCTCCACAAGCTCTGAAACGGCACGAGGACAAGGGGTGAATAGGTCAAAGAGGCCGGCAAATTAGCATTTAAGAGAAAGATGGGTCAATAGCCTGACATTTCATTAAGGGAGGAAAAGGGTAGAAAATGTCCTTTAGCAGCCCTTATTTGAAAATATAGAGCTGGCATTTATAGCTAGCTCCAACGGGAGGACAAATGAGCAGATTCCCTTCCAACAGTACCTATGCCAGCTCATTTGATACACTTTACTTTTGTACTTTTGAGACTGAAGTAGAATTTCTTTGATATATGCCATCATTGAAAAGGGTCAGGCCAATAAATTGCTTTCACCGGGTGTAACCTTAACTTGTGTGTGAGTTTGCCTGACAATAACCGGAAGAAGCTCAAGGAGGAGCACTAATAATACAACACTAGTGAGATTCTCCTGAGGACACACATTCGCTGAGGCGTGAATTGCAAGGTTTGGATATTTACACATAGAAACACATTTTAGTCTGGCTTGATGCCAGCAGCACTCCAGTGGAAAAAAGAAACACAATTGACACTCTCGAAACGCAGCAAAACAGGAGGACTCAAAAGTTTACTCACACATTCAGTGCAAAAAAAACTCTCCTGGTAGGTTGCTATTATGTCACAAGCATCGGGCAGGTTTAAGATTGAGGATTACTCGAGAAAAATGAACACTTTGAAATTTGAGCTTGCTTCCAATTAGGCGGCCTTCTGACAACGAGCTTCAGCACGATGTAAGAAAAAAAAGTCTACACATCCCTGGTTCCAATTTGGGATTTGAAAAAATGGGAATCATCTCAAAATATTTGTATATAATTGTTGATGAAAACTATTTAATGACTTTTTTTTCTGTCTAAGTAAAAAGTGAAGCGCATGAAGTTTGAATACGATGGGTTAGAAACATTTTATTTCAGTTGTTAAGTTTGAATTAATGGGGTTAAGTTGTACGAGTAATTGGTCACGTTCGTGGTGAAAAAGTTTTCTTACATTTATAACAACTATTTATACCGTAAAAAGCTGGCACTTGAACAGGGGTGTGTAGACTTTTTCTATTCACCCTATGCAAATAAAAGGGGCATGTAAGAAGCAGATTGAACAGGAAAGAGATGTTTGTTCAAATCCGGTTGAATTCAAAAGTACACACACACACACACAAACACACACAGGTGCTTTTGTTCATGCCCAAACACTCAGGTACACCGAGGCCAAATTGAGGAGCATGTCGGCGCGTCTTAAAAGCAAGTGGAAATGCACTTCACTTCAATTTATTTCTCTCTCTCGCTGGCAATAACCCTGTCCATCCCCACAGGAGTAATTATAATTTAAATCTCAGAGTCAGGCCAGGCTACAGACTTAATTCATTATTACCAACTCTGTCAGACTCTGCCTGTTTCTGGCGATATCATTGTCCAAAAGCTCTGTAAAGGAGATGAGAGGGGAGAGAATGAGGAAGGGAGGGAGGTGGGGAAGGAGAGAGCGAGGGACAAGTAGAGAGTGTTTCAAAAAAGGCAGGGGGAACTCTTTGTTTTAGGGCACGCAAATATACAAATGCTTGTTGGGAGAGGAGATAAAGAGAAAGCAAGTCAAAGGGAGGGCATGGAGGAGGAAAACTTTGGGATGACGATCATTAACCGTAATAGGGCCGAGAGAAGGTAAACTTTCGTTTAGTACACAACCTGTGTCGTGTGGATCACGCAATGAAGAAAGCATTGACTGAGAAAGTTAACTAAAGCAGGAACAGTAAGTATTTAAAAAAAAAAAATTAAAAAAAATAAGGTAAGGATTTTTTTTCTCAAAATTAGTCACGGATGAAAACGTGTTTTTGATGAAGTACCAAAACTCCGGGAGAATTGACACCTATCCCCACAAAAAATAAACAACACAATGTGAAGAAAAAAAAAAAAAAAAAAGAACCGATCCAATCTATGTAAGACCGCCGAGGTATTTTTAGCCTGCAAACCACACTAGCAAAATCAACCCACCATATGGGCAACCTGGCAGGGATCATTTGGGTTCGATAATGATCATTGATTGGTGTAACAAAAAGTATTCTTCCAATCGGATTTGACTTCACATCGTAACGTAGTCACACACACTTGTTTCGCGAGCGTAAATCACAGAAGCTCCTCTCATCTTTGTTATCTTTGTTAACACGTTATTAAAGCTTTGAAATGTTGACCCTTGAAAACTACTCATGTAAACCAACAGTCAATCTCATCCAAAAACGATATTTTAAATGCTGCCTTTAAGACAAAAGGAATGCTCTGGCGTCAAAGAAAAATAAGTTGTTTTTTTGGGGGGGCTTTTTTTGCATTGCTGCATTTCATTTCAGCTTTATTCAAGTATCATGTAAAATTCTTGATTCTCCATATGAGCCTTGTGATAGGCTGACCCATGGTTTACCTCAAATATGTGAATTTCAAAATCCTAAAATGTTGGCCTGTGTACATTAGCGTCGTTATTTCATTGATTTCGGCCAAATGACGTAATAGCCGTCCGTCATGGAGTCGGATGCACGCTGAGAGCTTTTCACTTAATCTACGTCCGTCTTTCAGCTTGTTATCTGACCGTCTGTCTGCAGAGGTGGCGGCGCTCTTCAGCGGAGGTCACGGCGTCCTCCTCTTCCCCCCCTCATCCACTTTTCTGGTGGCCACCCCAGGCCCATTAAGAGCCATTAGTGTGTGTGCTCCTTTGCCACGATAATACATAAATCTCTCCCTCTCTCGTTGGGGCTGTCTGGCTGCACGTCTGGGAAACGGTAATTAGCGATGAAGGAAAGGTTACGCTGAGCAATAGCACATCCAAGGCAATCGTCATCAAGTGTTGCTGCATTTTAAGTAGTTGCCGCATGTTACTTACACTCACTCGGTGTACTGTAGGATGAAGTTCAGCACCATTTCAAAAAGTTCATCATAACAATCAATGCCTTTTTTTTTTTTTTTAAAGTCCAAATTGAATGATCTAAACGAAATAAAGTGAAAGACACATTCATCCGTGCGATGTCACGACACGGATGAATGCGTGTGTTTTATCCGAAAGACAGATTAGCAATCTTTGGACACAATTATTCGACTGGTCAGTCCTCTTTACTGAAAAGCATCTTTGCTCAATTTTATGCCTCAAAGACCTTTTTTGGGTGGGCAAAAAGAACTATTATTATTTTAACAGGTGGATAGCTTCCAGTTTCTTTTTGGGACACAGACAAAGAGATGATGATGCTGAGTGAGCTACTGTGATGGGAAGGATGGTAGAAAGCAGGTGATGGTGAAGGGGAGGGGGGGGGGTAGGAAAACCAAGGCAAGAAAATTGGGCCTTCAGCCGAGCAGAAAGGCGACGACGGCGCCGCTACGAGTTGTGAGAGAGGTGAAATAGCTTTTTCTTTTCATTTTACACGCCTTCCCTTCCAGCGCCACCCTCAGCCTTTACCTCTCGCCCTCTATTACACACACATTCCACACCCTCTTTTTTTTTTTTTTTTTGTAAGCACGGAGGGACGCAGTGGCTTTCTCGGTCATAGAGCTCCCCCCTCTGATCGCATGTCGTCGCTGCAGTGAGGAGGCCGGTGGTCCGCTTCCCGCGCCCGTTAATACAAGGTTAAGAAGGTCGAGGAACGTTCGGAACACAAATACAATATCGTGCACCGCCAAAAAATAAAATGTAGGAAGGAATATTTCAATTCCATGTAAGTGGCCTGAAAAATCGGATTGACTCATTTAAAATAACAACTCACATATCTCTGCTTGATCTGCAGTCGCTCGTGCGGATCGTCCAGCACGTTGACCGACATGTCGGAGATGGAGACGGCAGCCGAGGCTGTGAGCGTCACCAGCATCACCAGCACGCCTTCGCCTTCCTCCAGTGGCAACTCCAGCTTGTGTGTGTGTTCTTTACTGAGGAGGGACAAGTCGATTGTACACCTGAAGGGCACACGTAAAAAGTCGCGGTGAAATCATCTCGTCCAACTGTAACTCGTTGAGGAATTACATATGATCAAAATATCAAATGCTGTGGACGAGGAAACTAAATTAAATTACAAACCCCAAATGTAAAAGAAAACACCCAAAAGTCAATTATCTGGCCTTGCACCTTGCATATTTCAGGGGTGGCCAGTGCCCATGCGAGCCCCCCCTCTAGCTCCGCCAGTGCTTGGACAGCACTTTGTATTTGTAAGGTAGAACATAAGAGATCCTTGTACTTTCCCATGAAGTCGTCTTTCTTGCCAGCATCTTTGTCCCAGACAGTAATATCCACGTAGCCTCCTTGTTCCTCATACATGTGGAAGTCAAACTGCTCTCTCCATTGAGGATTCAGCGTTTTGGGAATGGTCTGGGGTCCGCAAACAAAAGCAACAATGCAATAAATGGTGCATGAATCCAACTAAGATGAGTGAAAAATGTCAATTACAATCCAAGTTAGTTTGCTTACCTTGCTCTTGTACTTTTGGTGGCCCATCCTAAATTTAACATAAGGGTCACTTCGGCCGTTGTCGTCCATGGGCTGGAGGCCGCGACCTTCGATCAGACTGATGCTGACGATGCCCCGCCACAGCTGAGCTTTTCTGTGTACATCCGACAGGCGCATACTCTGACACTGTCGTGGGCAAACAGATCCACACATATATTAGAAAGAAATAACATTTCATTAAACTTGACATTGATATCCAGTACCCTCGAGGACTTGGGAAAAAAATCTGATTTTTGTTTTGCCTTAGGTATCGGTGGCTGGTATCGACAGCCTCAGGGAGTACTCAATACTTTATAATAAGGCCGCTATTGGCCCGATACCGAAATCTGACATTAGTACTCACCCCTCCCCTAATTAACAAACAGATTTAAGGCATTTTATTGACAGGGAAACGGTTAATGATAATGAACATGTAACACATGAAAACACAAATGGACGAAATCTATTTTTTTATTTTAATTGTTTAGACCTAGCATGCTTTTTTTTTTTTTAACGTGGCGTACCCTGTTCAGGGTCAGCGCCTAACAATATCTATGAAAATCATTCATTTGGCTCGTCTCATCCAGAATAGCACAAGACGTTTTTCTAAAATGACGAGCCAACCTATTTAAGTGTGTTTTCTCACCACTTACAGGCCTATTTAACCTCTCTTTGAATCATTACAATATCCTTCACCGCAACAAATTCCTCCCTCCCCATCTCCTTTCCTTGTTAGGGCGAATTTATTAGCATAGCTTTTGTTTTGCAGATGAATTTCATTAAACTCCCAACAAACCCGCAGCCCTTTGATCTGGAGACGGAGCTTCTTAATTTCTATTCCCCAGACATTAAAGGCGGCGAATGGCTCCTCGCCGTTCATCTAACCTCCCGTGCAGCGACTTCCACGTCTGCCATTTTCTACAAGTGAATTTTTATGCTATGTGGCCGTGTATGCTAATGATTGAAGGTCGCCGGGATGTTGTACTTGAGCAACAATCTTATTGTTTTGTAACTACATACTTCGAGTTGCTGGAGGAGAAAAAAAAAAAAAAAAAAGTGCTGTTTACTTTGGGAATCTCTGCGCCAGAGCACAGCAGGACGCCCGATGATGTTCAGGGGGCTGGAATTCTCGAAAACAAATCTACTTTTATAATATTCGTGCACACAGTTCACCTTTTAGAAGCCCTTTGGAGGAGAAATATGTTTGAAGTGCCAAAAAAAGAAATTGCCTAGTGGTGAAGAGAGAGACCTGGATTTAATCTTGCCTCTGACTCATAATTACTATCGCAAACTATTTCTTGACGAGTTTGCATCTTCTAATGTATGTTCATGGCTTCATTAAAAAATAGTTGGTGTAAAAATAAAACTGTGTACAGCCATGCGAGGAGGCAAGGGGGAGGCGAAGGGGGGAGTCAAGAGCATCGCCTTTTCCGGGAGGGGTTGCAAGTTCGTTAGTGTTTGCGCGTATTCCCGTCTCGAAGGCGGGGTGGCCCATTTTGCAGACTTCAAAGGCGCAATACAGCAGGACGTCGGCCCGGCTTCAACCAAATGTGTATCTGTGTCTCAAAATTAGGAGTCAGATTATCTGAAGCTTTTCTTAAATCTTGCAAGGATTCACTTTTACCATCTTGACACGGCAATTCTAAACCAAATCCGGCCGATAACAGCCAGTGAGAAACTGGACTTTGTGTATATACGATGCAAAACCAGATTTATGGCATGCGTGAGTCGATATGCGGAAGCAGAAAAGGAAAAAAGTGCTTCTTCATGTTCACCTAACGACCACAAAGAAGGAGAGATAAATGACGATCCTGTATCGTCAATCGGCATGCTTATAAACTGATTTCCCAAAGCTCCCTGAAAATAAAACCGCTTTATTTTTTTGCACAGCAGCTGCAATAAACAAACCAAGGGGGTTTAAAAGCCATCAAAATGTCTTTTATAACTTTCTAATCATTTCAGAACTACAATATATTTGGTGTGATTGCGTTCGTTAGATAGTTAGTATATTGCAGCTTGTGGAAAATAAAGTGATGAAAAAAAATGCCAAGAGCACAGAGGGATGAGAAGATAGAGGAAAGGAGACAATCCATCCATGTACCAGGAGGAGACCAGTGAAAAGTGCACAGGTTGTGTGTGTGTGTGTGTGGGGGGGGGGTGACATGCGTTTTTAGTTTACCTTACTAGATCGTTTCCAGTTCCTTCTCAAAAGCATGGTCTGTGAATGAAACAAAGCTGTTACAGCACCCCCCCACTGTTTCCCACTTGAAGCTGCAGGGGCACAGGTTAGCTGCTGTGAGGTGTTATGATGCTAGTAGTGGCCTGAGTGACAGTGTGGGGGGGGTGGGGTGGTGAGGGGTGGAGGGGTAGATTAGCAGAGTGAGGCATTTGTCAATCATGCATGGGAATAAGGCAGGAGCGATTCAAACACAAACATGCACACATAGAAATGTCTTTTTTTGTTTTGTATTGCCATAATGCTTGATTATTATGGTCAACACATTCTTACAAAATGTTTTAATCACATCATTTGAAATTATTTTTATTGTGCCGATTCCAAATGCGTTTTCTCTAGCACGTCAGGTTTTTATATTGTTAATTATGTAATACAAAAAAATATAATAGCATTATATTTAGTCATATTTATCTCAATAAAATATGGAATAGTAATATATTTAGTCATGTTTATTAATTAAGGTTCGGTTTAGCAACAGGTGGATTTTTTTTTTTCAATAAATTACAACGCTTTTTAATTGTACATAAGCATGGACTATCTTTTCAATTTAATTTTAGTCATCTCCGGCTCGGCCATGAAGCCCCATCCATCCGTGACAACAGATAGCGCAGGCGGGTAAACCCTTGTAGTCGTTTTCTTCGCAGTTGGAGGGATCCAAAATGGTGCTTAACCTAAATCGAGTTTATTTGTTCTGTCAAGTGTGGACTCTCTGAACTGCAGAACTAAATAAGCAACAAAATAAAGACATCAGATCAAACAGAATAAAGTATTTCCCCTATGAATCCCGCCTTGTTCTGGGTCGACCATGCGGGGGTCCAATTAGGCAGACAAATAATTGAACAGAAATAAATGCAACTCGGAAGCATCTAGCGCATGAGCAAACATCCGGTCGGTCCTCTTTGAACATGAAACTTTTACACCCACACGTTCATTACATTGGCACTTTGTGCATATGCGCTTGCAGATTTGAGTAGTTTCCACTAATTGAGCACCAATCAAGCCAAAACTTTCAGGTCAAGAATCAGAGCGAGGAGCAATCACGCTATGGGCATGTGAGCTTTCTTACTGCATCTCTCATGTCGCCCTCACGCGGTGATAAAGTGACGGAAAGGTCCAAGCTGCCTAGATTGTGGTCCGGATAATGCGGGTCCTTTAGGTCCAGGGTAACTTCCAGAGTCCTACAAAGGAGCATAGAAATATTTGTTCTTTATATTTTTGATATCATTTGTATGATTAGCAGTGCAAAGAGGTCATATGCGTGCACAGACAAAAGGTGAAGGTTCATACTGTCTTCTTAAGCTGTATAAAATACACAATTCATCAATTAAAAAGTAGTAAAGTTATAAAATTCGGCAAGGCAGATGTGTGAATTATTTATAGCAGTGTTTCCATGAAGCGTAATGTTATGTAAAGAAAAGAAAAAGAAAAAGAAAAGGACAGAAAGAAAGAAAGAAAGAAAGAAAGAAAGAAAGAAAGAAAGAAAGAAAGAAAGAAAGAAAGAAAGAAAGAAAGAAAGAAAGAAAGAAAGAAAGAAAGAAAGAAAGAAAGAAAGAAAGAAAGAAAGAAAGAAAGAAAGAAAGAAAGAAAGAAAGAAAGAAAGAAAGAAAGAAAGAAAGAAAGAAAGAAAGAAAGAAAGAAAGAAAGAAAGAAAGAAAGAAAGAAAGAAAGAAAGAAAGAAAGAAAGAAAGAAAGAAAGAAAGAAAGAAAGAAAGAAAGAAAGAAAGAAAGAAAGAAAGAAAGAAAGAAAGAAACGACCGGAGCATGTGGTTCCAAATATTACCACAAGAGGGAGGCAAAGGATTGTTTGTAACCACAGTCGATTTAAGTGGAGCTCTTTGTGTCCATAGAGATTGAGTCTTTTTAAAATATTTTCAAGGAATATGGAGAAGAAGTAAGTGATGAGTAACTTCTGGTTATATTCCAAAAGATAAGATAATATGCAAATTTGGGTAAATAATTGATCAAATGAAACCAAACGTCACTACGGTCACGTTTCATGGTTATGACAGCACAAGCAAAAAATGTGGCCCCAAATTCAAATTGTAGAATGTAGCTCAAATTTGAAAGGCAAAAAAGCAGACCTCTGATGTTCCAGAGACTCCAAATAGAGATACGCCGAGCCCATGAAGTCATCCTGAAGTCCAAAGTCATAGTCGAAAACCTAGGCAAAGTGCAACAGTAAGCAAAGTCAACCTCGAGCGACATGTACGTTTGATGCTTGACAAACAAGCGCTACCTTGACGTACAGCGGCTCCCTCAGGCTTTCCACCAGGAGACTTGCTCTTTCATCCCACACGGGATTCAGGTTCTTATGGATGGTTTTACTCCTGAACACCTCCTTCCCTGCAATCTTGAACTTGACATATGGGTCGCTGGTACCTGGGAGAGAACATTTACACATAAAGGACATTGCCAATGTGAGTCAATAAAAAGCAAGGATCAGGAAATAAAAATCATTGTTTTTGAAGGACCAGCCTGTTTTCTCGCTCGGTTGCAATATGTACCGTTGCACTACTCTTATTAGAATAAAAAACGATGACCCAGATGATTGACAGACAAATGAAATCCATCCGGCAGAAATGGACGCTCCCTTTGGTTCTGTGTTTTCGAATACTAAGCAGTAAGTTAAGTGGGAAAGAAGCATGCTGGTGTTGCTCTATTTGTTTTCACTGCCTTTATCCGCTGTGACAAAAGTGATTAGCAGAGAAATAGCGAGGGGAGGAAACAAATCCTATTATCTTGGCATCGCCATTCTGGTGTTTTCCTTGCACTCGGCATCTTCAAGGCAAAAGCATGACTCCTTATATTCATTCATGCCATCTGCTGTGTGGCTGGAGAGTTACTCGGTTGCATCTTAACAGCCATTTTGTGTCTGTTTAAAAAATGGAGCTAGAGTCTTTTTTTTTTTTTCTCCCTAAACATTAAAGTGGATTGAGTCCCCCAAACAGTACATTCCTGGAGTACCACTCAATTTGGCACGAGTAGGCAATTAAATAAAACGACATCATTTTCATAATAGGGGGGGATCAAATGAAACAGAAGCAATTAACAAAATCCTTTTATTTTTGCTCGATTGACTTGATGGACAAGATGCAAAACATGATGCTTGCTCTTGTTTATCTCAAACACTTGTAAAGTCCCTTCAAATCTGCATGCCATTTTATGACTGGCTCATATTTTAGTGGCATGTTATTGCTGCTCTCAAGTATTTTAGGCACGTACACATGCCTGCATTTCGTCAGTGAGGGCTGGCCAATAGGGGGCGATAGTGAACCAATAAACAAACAAATAAATAGATAAATAAATACATGCAGGAATGAATAAATAAATAAATAAATAAATAAATAAATAAATAAATGCATTGATGAATTGATGAATTAATGAATTAATGAATTAATGAATTAATGAATAAATTAATTAATTTCTATATAACACTATTTTCCCAGACTGATATGAGTAATAGTCACTTTTTGAGTACCAATACCATGAGTACTTTTGATATACAAATGCAAAATCAACTGCTGCCGAGGAGAATTTACTCAGTCAAAATGTGTTTATTTTTTTTCTGCCATAGGTATCGGTGGCTGGTATCGACAGCCTCCCACGAGTACGGAAACCTCAGGATCTGACCCAGCGTGGACTAAGATAAACATGCCTGATTTATATAATAACAGGTAACAATGTAAGTTTAGTCATTCTTTTCACATAGCAGTCACTTAATTACATGTATTTAAAAATATATTTTAAAAAGTTCTTAAACAGTGTCCTAAATAGCGATAATTTTCTCTGCAGTCTATATTGCCCATGGCTTTCATTCTTTTTTGTGGCAAGCAGAATGCATTATAGAACACAAAAGTGTCTCAACGGTGTGATTTGGCACAGAAAGTACATCCTCTGCTGGGCTTTTCCAAGGATTTAGTTCTTGTTATGTCATCTCCCTCTTCGGGTCCTGAGAGATTGCAGTTTCGAGGGTGGAGGACAGTATGAGTGGAAGATGCTGTGCTGGGTGAGGCGCTTGAAATGGAAAGGTGAATAGACAGATTGAGAAACACAGAGAAGGAAAAAGATTGCCCAGTGTAATCCCAGAAGTTACAGTGGATATAAAAAGTCGACCTCTGTTTGGATACAATTTAAAAAAAAAAAACAATAAATTATTCTCACGCTTTGAATGTCACAAGGATGTGATGAAATGCTATTTAAACAGCTGACAGCGGAAAGAAATGCGATGAAATAAAATAAACGGGAGCTAGCTTGGAAATGTACTCAGCAGCTACATTTGCTTGACTTGTGGCCAAAGTGGCCTGGTATTCTTCTTCCTGACAGCAGTTGAAAACACACATAAAGCTCAACTATTTATTGCTCCTGAAATACTTTAAGAGCAGCAGCCGGGAGAGAGTTCAGCCCATTACATCTGAGACGACGACAAAACCAAAAATACAGCAAAAGGAGAGTCTATGACCATGATTCCGTGGATTAATTATTCAGTTTCTTCATTTTCATCATCAATCTGTAATTCCAATTACATCCTCGTGATCCATAGCTCTCTTTGCCTGCACGAGGCAGACAAGCAGTCTTAAAATATTAACAGACGATATATAAAGATGTAATCATCAGGGACTAAAATAAGCTTTGTTCTTTCCTGAGGGGAAATGAATATATCATGAGTTAAATTGATGAGAATGGATTTTTGTAGCAGATGTAAATAAACCAAAATATTTTTTTTTCTCTTCCATACATTGTAAACAAACATGTCGCTCCTCACAACGGCACTATTGTGGTGTGTGCGTGTGCGCCATGTCGAACTGACAGATGGCTGCAGCACTCGGGGTATCTTATTACCCACAATGCAAGAGGTGCAGTAGGACATATTGGTCGGGGCTGAAATACAAGTCATTCCACGGTCCAATACCGACACATCCAATACGATTGAGGTACAAGTCAGTCACGCACTCGGCTTATTTTACAAAATGCCGGATCATTAACGTTCATCGGTGTGTAACATACATTTGTTGAGGTCAGCTCTATTAAAATAATATTGACTGCAAAACACTTTACTTTTTAAAGTAGTCCGGCAAACTTCATACAGGGGAGTTTATTTATGCCTATAGAGTGAAAAGAAATTTCAGCCCCATTGCATGTCTCGTCTAATTGTCCACATGGGTGAACTTTTCTTGGTTTTGGTATTTTCCCAATTGAGCAGACTTGGAAAGGGGCGTTTGCGCCGTTGTGGGAGTGAACACAGCCGATTAGCTTCCTGGCTAATAGAAGCCGCTCCTCCCGTTTTGTGAGAGAGTGGGTGTGAGAGCCGCACCTTCTTTGACAATGCGGGAAGCCGAAATGGAAGATTGTTTACATCTATCTTACTTGGTACACACCGTCATATTGATCGGCAGTACGATTTAAATAAAGACAAATAGTTAAAAGAAAAATTCTAAACTCCTCACCTGTGCGATCTCGGATGGCCAGGTTGTTGCCTTTTTTTAAGACAATATCCAGCTGGTACATGGCTGGACTGGGAGGCACAGGCTCTGCATTACAAGGGTCCACTATACTGGTGCCCTGTGGAGACAAGATGAACATACAAGTTGAAAGTCACAGACTGTATAGTTTGCGAAACTTTCTTTGCATTTTTAATTTTCTTCACAGAACATTAGACGCAGATAATTGTCCTTTGGAGGACCTTCTGGCTTTAACTTTGTGGGGGAACCCCCCAGCCGACTCTCAACACGGTTCCCCTTGGAGCTTTTAACAAGCCACAAGATGAGTCAAGCTACTCTCCTTATGTCTTTTCTTCCTATTCATCACACAGCGTGTGGGCTATCATGCGTAGCGCTAAAGCTAAAAATAGCAATACAAGAAAAGAAAGGGAAAAAAAATCCCTGAGAAGCACCAGGAGACCAATAAGAGACAGTCAAGACTGGCATTGGTCCCTGTTAGGGAGCAGACTTCTCAGAAGTGCCAGAAAGGAGGCTAGGGATGCAAGGAACCAAAACCTCCAAATTGGCAGAGTAAATCTCTGGAGGGAAAAAAAAGTACAAGCTGCAAATCTCAAGTGTGAGCAACCCCTGTAACATTGCCTAGTCGTATCATTTCAAAAACAGCTCAGTGACAGATGGATGAGTAATATGTGCAGAAAGTTACTACGCTGTGTCTTTATTTCGTGGGGCTGACCTTTGACCTCCATATCATATTCTAAGTCCATTTCTCTCGCAATTGTATCAAAGCTAACAGCAAATTAGAAAATGCTGGTAAACACACAAACAGGCCATAGCTCTATCTGATATAAAAGTAGTGCTTTGCTGTCATTTTGGAGCTCGGTCTAGAGTAGCTACCTTCACATATGGAGGGGAACACTAAATAGTCATGTTTCTCCGCAGCAGCGAGTCTTGCCGTGAGGTTTGAGTGTTCTTCCTACACAGATGAAAGTGGCAGCGTACCGCCTCGGCACTCTCAAGACACCAGCCTACACAGGATGACAGCAGTACGTATGTCTCACGCTGGCACCTTTGCTAAAAATAGCAAAAAAATGGAGTGTTGTGTTTATGGAATGTCTCGTTCATTCATAAAAAATATCAAATCAAATAAAAAAAACTCGATGTATACAGAAAGAAGACTTTTATGGGGGCGGGATCACTTTGCATCCTGGTCGGTGCATCACAATGAAGTCCAATTAGCAATAATGCGCTTTAACACCGTCCAGTTACCACCGATCGGCGTGAAGAGACTCCAGAGTACAAAAAAAAAATAATAATAATAATCAACCTTTACGTAACCTCACAGTAAACAATAGATTGCTTGATTGTGATGACAACCCAGAGCGATCAAATGAATGTTTGAATCCGGCCGCAGAAACCCTCAGCGGTTGTTAAACGCCGCAAAAGAACTGGAGTGCCGATTAATTATGCACTCGGCCAAAACAACGACAACTGGAAATTAGCTGAGTGCTATGAAAAGCAATGTTTTGCAACTGTGAACTGAGGGATGAAATTGAAATCACATCGCAGAAAGTGTTGATTAATGTCGATTTTTTTTATTCTGCGCAATAAAAGGCTCATTTGATTCTTCTACACCATCCAAAGTCTTCTTCCTTGGACCACCTACATCAGGGGCGTCTGTTCAAATATTTTAAAAAGTCAATACGATTTGCACAATTAGTCTTCGCGGGCCACATAAAAGGATGTGGCGGGCCGTATCTGGCCCCCGGGCCTTGACTTTGACACCTGTGAGCTACATGCTCTCATTCCTATCACGTTCCTCATCCAGCAAGACTTGTATGGATGTTGTCTCATAAATTAACTCCATCTCCCCAAAAGCGTCTGGCCCGAGGTGGCGGAGTAAACACAATCATGAATTGCTCTGTCGGACTTGATCAAGTCACTTCAAGCTGATTTCATTCTTTCTCAAGCCCTGTCACACTAGCACCCTGCTCTGGTTGCACGCTATTAGAAATCAGATACAACACACCCATTCCATCCCCCCCCCCCCACCAGCCCCCCCACCTGTCATTGTAAACAAAACCAGCCACACAAAGTGCACATCTAGCCAGACACTGTTTTCTATGAGTCCAAGTCACCGTATAAGCAAAGCAGCTATCGAGGTGTATGGAAAATTCAGTTGATATGAAAATCATTTTTGCATGCAAATGTGAGAAGTGCTGGAAACATTTTGATCCCAGAAAACCCCCCCCCCACGCCCTGGCCTGAAAGAATGGATATTCTCTGAGGGAAAAAAAATGCAAACACCTACCGTGTGGCTTTGTCCCACAGTTGAGAGGGGCCATGTTAACATCCAGACACTCGCTCCTAACCTGCCGCTCGCCTTCTCACTCGCTCACTAACACAGCAAAGGCCAACCAGATGCGACGTTCTCTCGGTTGCTCTTTCTCTCTCTCTCTCTTTCTCTCTCTCTCTCTCTCTTGCTGGAGCTCTGTCGCTTTCTCTCCCCCTGACATTCCACAATGTAAAGACATGCTCACTTTCAACTCACAAATCTGACAGATAAATTGATAGGTGGGTTTTGGCAGTAGGAAAACCATTTCTAATGTTTGTTCTTCATCCATTTTCTATGGCACTTGCAAGCTGGAGAACATCCTAATTCACTTTGGGTGCGAGAGGTGGAGTGCACCTTGGAGTGGTTGCCAGACAACCGCAGGGAGGAATTCCGAACATAATTTGGCAAACCACAACTCCAAAGATGTTGATTATTTTGTCTGTCTGAAATTTCAAATAGCAGTTAACTGATTTATGCTGATGTCTGCAATGTGGCATTGATTTATTCACGCTTTACTTTCCATAAATCTTGTGTACAAATGGGGGGGGGGGGGAGGGGGAATGAATGTTGGTATTGACAATACATTTTCTTTTATGTTGAAAAAAAATCTTGTCTTGACTGCTGCAATGATATTGAGCATTATTTGAAATGCTGCCCCTAGTGGTTAACATAATTGCTGCAAGTGTCAGCAAACTGCATCTGCTTGCTGGTTGCACATTACACGTGCTGCATGCACACATTTGCTTGCACAGCTTAACATCAAATCAGTGCACAATCAAATAAACATTCACAATTCAAAAGAGAGGCTCGTGCCATCATTTTTCTCGTGCAGCGTTGTCACCGCAGCGGACTGAAGGAGGACGCGGGATTCATCAGCGTGAGAGGAAGCAGGGCAACAAAAACAGATGGACAAATAAGACCTCAAAGGACAGGGTGAACTTGAGCATGAATGTCAAGATTTCGTTGTTTTTTTTTCCCCCACAAAGAACTTCCATCATATATTCTACACTTCCAATCAATTATTCAATCAAGCAAATGTAAAGAGGCCACTGGGAAAAAAAGGCTCAATATATATTGAGAGTGATGAATGGAGCAACTTTGGAGATTGGCAAAAGTGCCCTGCATTAAATAGTCGTAGCACTTTATCTGATTATTGCTCTTCTTTGCTCTCGCCTCTCATCCAATTTCGCTCTGGCGTCTTCCATTTGATTGTTTACACCGGAATAGCTTAATCTCTTCATTTCCCCAATTCACATCTGAATAAATGACACAACTTCAAATATTTCTCATTTACTGGTTAGCGGCAACACGTGAAACTTGCCTACCATCGCCAGAGCAGATACTAGCATTTCCATTTCCATACTAAGCACAGGTAGATTATTTTAGGAGAGATGAAAAAGGAAATAGTCTACACACACACACACACACACACACATTATGCGTCACCTCAGCATCCCACACTCCAGACGTGGAAGCTCGAAACATCAACGTAGTAGTGACAAAACCCACGAGTCATCATTTTCATTGTTTTGTAGTTGCGCCCACGTCAACACTCAGCCGCGGGATTCGTGAAGATAATTGGCTCCTGAAAACTTGACTTTTTAGCCACGATAATAAAAACAAAGTCTCAAGGGTTCTGTCAATCAAAACAAAACGCCTGTATTTCAGTAATGAAGCAAAAACTGAAGTGAGAAGGGAAATCATCAATGGAATTCACACATTATACAGCATGTCTAACTTCCTCTGAATATTTTTCAATGAAAATACCAGAAATGAGATGCAGGCAAAGCTCACCATTGAATCCATGAATCTTTCTGCTGAGAATAATAGAAAATTATTTTCAGCCACGCAAGCATATTAACAGAGTCTCGGCGCCTCGGTGTATCTTTGCAGTCAGATAACCAGATGACATTTAAATCAACGGAGCAGGAATCCTTCATCTAAAGTCACCATGTCTGTCCATACAGGTCATGCACACACCCACGTCGGGCTGGCCAATCATCAAGGCTTTAGTTGACGGGTGTCAAGCCACGGACAGGAATAACATTTTCCCTTGGTGTAGAATTTGTCAACTCTTATATGTGGCTAGTATGTGTCCTTGAGATGAAGACAAGACAGGAAGTTAGAATAAATTAAAAAAATCACAATAAAAGAGTCAAAGTTGAACATATCCTCAATCTTTTTATAGATTGGCCCGGGACAAGTGATAATGATGATTTGGAAATAGCTACCACCTGTTGTGAAAGGGAAAAAAAGAGAGCAGCAAGTTTATCTCTCGGGGGGCTTGAAAATGTGCCCCTTTGTAATGTGACAGAATTGCAACCATCACTTACTGACTGACCCACATGAGATAAAATAGCACACATCAAAAGCCAATTCATTCATTACTGATGTCTCCGTTTCACTTCAAGTTCGTGCCGAGTTGGAGATGGATTACTAGATGACTCCAATACAGCCACATTATTAAGAACACAACCGAAGGCGAGGCAAATGTATTGATATGATGATTTAATACTCAAGATAATGTCATTCACCTAATTATAAGGGGGGGGGGAAGATACTTTTTATTCTGGAATTAAAAGTATTTATATTTGGTTAACTTAATTTCTGTCAATTTAGTCCATTTGCACGTTGCACAACTGTTAAATGCTGCTTCAGCATGTTTGCTTTGAGCTCCGGGCGCCCCCAAATGACCTCAGAGAGAGAACCTCTTGGGTTTATATCCTATTAGCATTTTTTTCAATACTTATTATTATTATCAATAATAAATAATGTTGTTTGTATCTTATATATTATTATTATTATTATTATTATTATTATTATTGCCTCTTGGCTGGCAACCAAGCCAGAGCTTCCACCTCAATCAACTGGGATAGGCACCATCCTAATGCTAATACCACTGAAAATGAACAGATGGTATTATAAGTAGCCTTCTAGGAGAAAAGAAAACCCTGCATTCATTAGTTGTGGAATTACAATATTGTGTGTTGGGATAAGAGGTAAAGCTAAGCAACAATGGATTTTATGGGCTCTGCTTTATTATTGCTTCACGGAGGCTGCAGCAAAGCTCATTTGCAAATATTCAATATCCAGTCACCACACAGGAGAGGTCCACATTGAGTTGCAAATGACACCAGATTAGCATGCAGCCTTTGGTCACTGGCCTTCAGCTCCACATTATCGTCTGCATGGACCTGCTCTGCCTTTCAACTCACAACTGTAAATGCTTCCATGCGGAGTTCACTGGCGCTGCTCAATTTCAATCGTGTTGAGGGCGGAGACCGGGAAAATCAATGTGGAATTTGATCAAGCAGTATTCATTACATCTTGGAAGCACGGGAGGGGGAATAAGGGCTTGGAAGTAGCCAGCAGAGGGCGCAATTGAAAAAGATGCAAATTCTGTTTGGCAAGTTCCAGAGAACTATTTTGACTAACATATTTTTGATGGTGAGGGTCTCTAAGGCCTTGTGCTGGCCTAACCCTCACCTTCCTTTCTGACCTAAATATGAATTCCCAACAGTTTATTCTCTTAGTTTCATAGCATAAGGCTGCTTTTCACTATTCATTCACTCACTCACTGCCCAAGGCCATTTGAAAATGGTCATTTAAAGACAAAGTGATATTATTTTCTTGTTTTCGCAACAACAACAAAAATTAAGTGGCTAACCAGAAATCAAGTTGTGACATTCCGCACATCTGAAAACCTCTCTTCCCCTCACGACCTAATTATTTCATTCACTGCTTTTACCAAGCAAACGTTTAAACATGTAACCCAGAAAACTCTTCTCTCTTCTCTTTTTTGTTTCTGAAGAGCTGAATAAGAAAACCCTTGAACCCTTATTTACTGAAAAATGACTCGTAAATTCAGCATTAAATACTAACATGAGTGATGCAACACTTCTGTATTGCAACTGCGGTTGTGAGGATGTCGAGCTTCACATGCTCTCGGGCTCTTCCTTTTTGCCATGTCACTGTTTTTCTTTTATTTGAGCAAATCTTTCAACATCGATCGATCCACCTAGAAGGGCGGCTTCTCTTGGTCTCTCATTGATCTCTATCTGTTCTCTCATTACTCCGACTGGCATGTCTGCCCCAGGTTTCGGCCTTCTCCCTTTGACGGTTGTGTGATAAGGAAGGTTCAATAATACCCTTGTGGGCAATCATTTATTGAAAATTGGATTGTTTTCTGATGCTGATGACAATAAAATGGGCCGAACAGAAGTTTGTGTTTTAATACATGTATACACTGAGATACATTTTATATTTCTCCTCAAGATGTGCGAGTGTCTGATCATAGGAGGTAAATCAGGAAGACAAAAAAAATGTAGATCGTCTCTGAAGGTGGTAATATATTTTTAGGCTAGCCGAGGACAAGGATGAGATCTCCTGTATGTCCCTCATGGGATGAAGACAAACAGCTTTGACTCGGGGGGAGACAAGTTGAATCAAAGTCAGACAACCAGAGGGTGGAAAAACTTGTTTGTTTGTATGTCTGTTAGCAAAGTTGAGGTCAATTGGAATTTAAGATGGATTAAAATAATAATATATCGGCATGTACGTGCCAGTGCTGCATTGAATCTTAATTCTAGAAACACGGCGGTGACATTTCTAGAAGGAGGCCACAAGCTGCTGGCAGCCGTTCAAGTTTAGAGGATTTACACAAGCTGCTCGCTTTCCTCGAGCCACACATGCCGAAATGCCATCCCCATGTATGTGAGACAAACATTTTCCAACGGATGATTTCCATGCATATTTTATGTCGGTACAAACTTCATGGATACGGTTTGTCCTGCATTATTTAAACTGGGTTGATTATATCGATCAAAAGGAAGATCAATTAGGAAGACCCGAACTCTCATTTGTGTTTGCCAGGCATCACAGTACTTCATCACGAGCAAAAAAAAAATCTTGACACAAAAACCCACTTTGCCGCTTCATATAGTACGAGCTGAGTATTTCCGATGTGGACCCAAAACAAAGAGATCAAATCTCAGAGCTCAAAATACTTTGTTAACTCCATTACGACGTACAATTTGTATCATTTTTGGACATGATTTGAGTTCATTTTGTTTTGTCGTTGCTGCCACTATTGTTACTATTGTGATGAAATTACCCCCCCGCAGATAATTGGAATATAAAATGGGAAAACGTGTATTTTTTTTTACCACAAACACACCACTCTACACCTTGCTAACGTCTTCAATATTAATACAATGTCTTTAAAAACACAGACACGGGCCAGTGTGAGCATTATGTATTATTTAACTCAAGCCAGATCAATGCCAGTGAAGCCCTCTTCAGTTGAGTGCATGCGGCTAAGAGAGATTTAATGGCTAGCAGCTAGTGTACTTAATTGTTAAATCACTTTTGGACAGCATTCTGGATGATGCTAGACACTTTGAGTGGCGCCAAAAAGGTGCAAATCAAAAAAAAGGTAGCAAAAATACCGATGCGACAATTTTGTTTCCCCACCTCTGTATCTGATATGACCGTACAATATTTTTACTTTTCAAGCTTAAGACTTGAGGGATTTATGTGATGATGTGACCACCCTGGTGACCAACATGAGAAGGTTGCCAGGCTGTTGTGGCTGATTATGCTTCTTCCACGTGCTACTGGGGCTTCTGGACATTTGCTAAAATAAAACAGGCCATGGGTTCTTGTTTGTTACAGGAAGACTTGACGATGGGCGTACAGGTAAAAAAAAATAAAAATGCATCATGAATCCGGAATGGTGCTGGCGAACCAGTTTCCATTGGATTCAAAACTTATGTTTTGATTTACAGTAGCAATTTTCATTTTAGTTTAAAAAAAAGGCTTACCTCGAGAATTGTGGACGAAGAGAGAAATTCCGATTGTGACTTAATTCCGTTGCTGTAAACAGTCAATTCTTGCTGTATGCGAAACAAGCAAGCAATCTGGGGGAGCCTGAGCCACTTCAAGAGTTAGAAGCAGAAGTTTCATCAACACCATTAAGGAATAGATGAAATTTTGCTCCAAGCAATTTCCTGTTGGCCAAATCTTAACCCCGCCCCTGACTTGACAGTAGTGTTTTAAAAGAACAGGTCAAATTCCATCTGTTCCATCTCAGTATTTGCTATGATATGCGCTTATTATTTATGAATCAACACAACATTCCTGATTTTTTATTTTTTTTTCCCTTTCAGCTCAGCTCCAGCATCCGCCAGAATTGACATGTGTATAAAAGGCAAGAAGCTACACTGCATCTTACACTGCAGAGGTGTCCCTAATATTGTGGCACACTCATGTCGCTATTATAGTATATACAGTATGACGTAGGTATGTCATTGACGGTGCAGTCATGAGGCCCTACACGAGCAATGGAGAAAAAAAAATAAGCACCCTGCATCACCATCAAATGCAATCTCATATTCAGGTCAAATGCAAAATGAATGATAGTGCAAGCACCGTCATGGAGTTGTACTCACAGAAACACTTGGCTTCTTCCGCTCCTGCAGGACCACGCTCGGATCCACCACCAGATCCTCGAAACACGCCGAGCCTAGCGAGGAGCTCTTTTGCTGGGACGCGATGAGCTGCGAGACGTAGATCTTCGGGCTTCCGTGAACCGTCAACTCGGGCTTGCTCCCCGTGCTCCCGGAAGCCGCACCGAGATGTTGCCTCTCGCCTCCTGATCCTCGGCTGGTCCCGGCCGCCGCGTCACTGCGTCCGCCGCGCTTGTCCGGCGGAGAGGAGCAGCGAAGATTGGGCTGCGAGGAAGAGAAGACTCGATCCAAGTGTTTCTTTTTCCTCTTAAACATCCAGAGTCCAGATTCCTTCTTCGTGCCCTCTGCTCCGCCGCTAGCGCGGCGCTCCGAACCCAGTTTGGGACTGAGCCACGGCTTGGTTTTCTCCTGGAAAGTCTTCCACATTCGTCGCTGGTAGGACTCTTGTCCCTTGGACGGACCTTCATCCTTGGATGCTTTTTGCTCCATGGTGCCTGAGCAGCATCCACCCAGCCTGAAGCGTGTGTGTGCGTGCGTGTGCGTGCGTGTGTGTGTGTGCACTTCAATGCGATCCGGTTAGGACCAACGTACGAGGAGGAGGAGGAGGAGGACGATGATGAAGATGATGATGAAGAGGATGGTGATGATGAAAGTTGGCTTGGAGTAGATTGCACATGCTGCAAGCAGCACTTTGTATATAACGCAGCAGCTTTATTAAAGCCTTCCTGTTATGTAAGTTGGGAGTTGATCAATTCCATTTTTGGAGTCAAATAAAAACTAGAATCTTTTTTTTTTGTCATGTGTGAATGTCACTCCAAATTTTTGTTTTTAGGGTGAGAACTCAATCTGGATTCAATGTAGCTTTATAGTTTGAGGCAATGTAAATTCAACAAAAAGGTGCTTGATACTTTGGAGTGATTTTGGAAGACCTATTTTGCTGCACGTTGCACGCTCTCTTGTTTCACGTTTTCCTCGCACTGTTCTATCTATGTCTGGATTGTGCTCCTCTCTTCAAATAGGCCAAGCTTTGGTGAACATTCTCACCCACACGCAGCAGCAGCAGCAGCAGGAGCAGGAGCAGCAGCAGCAGCAACAGCAACACTTTCTCTTTTTGAATGCTGCTCTGCTGCAACATGCTCGATAAAGCATCACAACCTCCGACTCGGCCTTTTCTTTGAAGGCTCCGCCTGCGTGCACAAATTCAGCCGCTTTTATGCAGTATATGCAATCAAAGGCACAAGATGACGCACATCTTGAGATGACCAACACGTTCAAGGACTGGTTTGCAATTTTCATTTACCCTGGCCTTGGCATTGCTGAGAGATGATGGAAGTGGAATGAGCGTCATTAACTTTGGAACATTGAGTACTGCAGCATAATACAATGACATCCAATACAAAATATATATTGGGGTAATAATTGAACAATGTTTTATTGTGACTGTATTTGTTTTTCCAGTGGTGTGATTGTCATTGAACTAAGTTAAGCGTGTAATCCTCAGCAACAACGTTTACAGTATTTAATCTCAATCGTGCAGATCTACCTAATGATGCGGCTAGTCAGGATCGTTAAAGGAAACAAATCTAATAATGATCTTTACTCTGCAATCCCATTTAAGTGCAGTGTTTTGCAATGTAAATAATCTGCTTTAAATAGCCGATCAATCGGCAATAATGCGTCTAAACTTTGTTATATGGGTCCCCTGACCAAATGAAAATCCCTCTTAATGATAGCCAGAGGTAAGCCTACCTTGACATAAGTGGAATATGTGAGCCAAACAACTCCATATTGACTTTTTCTTTTTTCTATTGGATGAGAATAGCTGATAAATCTGCAGCACGCTTGTTTTTTTAATGATCCCGCCGCTGCCGCTGCCAGTGTAGAAATGAGCACACGTGCTAAATGTTCTCATCTAGTGACCGCAATTACTTCTAATTCAATTTTCACCCCACTAGGACAACTTGAAGGGTTGTTGAAATCAAATGATGAGAATACACTTTGACTCGGCAACCATCTATTCAAATATGACCTGCTGCAGTACAGCTGACAAATAAATGTTCACATCAATGACGCATTCCTGGCGTCTGCTTCATTTTGCCTCACTTTGGCGTGACTTTACTAAAGAGCATAAGCCAGATGTCGCACGTGACCAAATACACCTTCTTTAGCCAACAAGCGAACCGAGGGAGTACTCGCAGTTCTAACCGACATACTCAGCTTGCCTTTTAAATCTTTAATCTTCTTTAATCTGCAGTCGCTGGCACATCCCATTCAAGAGGACACACACTCAAAGTTGATTTGATTACAGCTGATAGGATGATGCAGAGGCCTGGGCCAAGCCTTTCTGACTCCTTTCATTCTCTGATACCAAAAAAAAAAAAAAAAAACGACTGCTAGATGTTTTTTTTGACCAGAGATCACCAAGTTATGTAACTTCTTATAAATGATGTACATGGCTGAAAAACAAGCAATTAGGAAGTGGAGTGTATCTTCTGGGACATATTCCTGAATCTTCTAATAATGTCAATCAATGTGTGTCATTTATCAATAAAATGATTTATGTTTGACCATAGATTTTGCCATATTTTGCCACTAAATTGAACTTTGTCAGGCTTTGTCAAAAGGATGCATCATCTTCATAATACAGAAGCCTACAAAAGTGCATTTGTCAAAGACAACACATTTCTACATTTCCATACCAGAGCATGGGCAAGCAGGTCTCCTCAGCACAGCACACTAAATGGCCAATTACTGTAATTGAAGGCTGTCATCCATTGAAATAAATCCCTCACTGCTAATTAGTTCTGCTTGCGTTGAAAGCGCAAAGCTTGGTCATGATGTGAATTATACTCTGCTTCCTCAGCTCAAAACAGATTTACACTGTCATGAATTTGGTGTCAGACAGTGCGAAAACATTGCATTTACTTGCAATGGATTCCATTTTTCTGAATGTGTGGCTTTTGCTGGAATTTTGGGCTCTGACAACAGAATGGCTGCAAAAAAAAATGTTGTGAGTGAAGATCAAGCTGCACATTCAGCATGTTGCCTGGCAGCTCTTCCAATCGACTGTCATGTTGTCTAACACCTCACTGACACGCAAGCGTCAGTCCAAACTCAGCACTACTGCAGATCTTGAAATTCAGTAGAATAAACCATCCAAGGCGAATATTAAAGGAGACGCGTCGTGACAATTTTTGGGAAATTTTTTAGGGCTAGTACGATATCTTATATGGTCGTACACAAAAGATTGTTTATCTAATTTGTTCCTCTCCTTTCAGGCTTCCCATTCTGTCCTGTCACCATCAATCCCTGCTTTCCTTTAACCTCATCTCAGGTGCGATGGAGGCAACAGCGAGGAGAGAGAGGACGCGAGAGACAGCAGAAAATAACAGCTCAGCTGGAAATATGACGCTCCGAGAGTTCAACATCAATGTGATTGCTGCCGCCTGAGTGCTGACACAGTAGGGGAGACTTCCAACTAAACTGCCAGTGATGACATATTTTCAGTTGGAAGTAGATTTCAGACAGACTGGCTATCAAGTTCCAATCATACGTCATTTTTAGGATGGCATGTTGGTTGGGTTTCAGTAAATTAGCATGAGAAAAATTGCTAGCCCGCTAATAGACTGATTTTAGACCGACTGGCTATCAAATTCAATCATACGTCATTTTTAGGATGGCATGTTGGTTGGGTTTTAGTAAATTAGCATGAGAAAAATTGCTAGCCCGCTAATAGACTACTGTGTATCAAGTGGAAGGCTTTTTTTTTTTTTTTTTACTCCAAGGCTTAAATGTGTGAACGTAAAATCTGAGACCGGAATGCCCTCTTTGTGGAAGGTGATATTTAATTTACAGCGTCTGAGTGAACGGCACCTTATTAAATCTATTGGCTGTACGAGTTGTGAAATGAAATCACGTGGGGGATGTAAAGCTCGGCTCATAAATACTATAAATAATCTTTCTTGCTTCATTTCTGACGTGCTTGGCAATCGTCACAAAATCATACTAACCGGGATGACGCCCAAGCTGCATTGACCAAAGAAAAATATCTTAGCGTTAGCGGAGTAGCATTGTTCACATGTAGCATAGCTGTGAATCAGCTGAGGGAAAAACTGTGAAATGACAAACACAGAGTTGAGTCAGGAGCAGATAACACATTTTTGCTTAGCTCGAGGTAGAAAGCCAAACGAGCAGCATTTCATTTTGGATTGAAGTCTGACAAAACCGTAAATCGGATCAACAAACGAAGAGGAGGTGCAGCTGGTTAAACGAATCCATCTCAAAGGTGGCTGACAAGTGACGCTTACACCCTGTCATCGGAGAATAAACCTGGACGCCTGAGCGCATCACGGCCATCCCATTTCCCATGAGGCCCCCCCGGCCCCCCTTCGCCACTTCTGTCTGCAGCTCATGTAAAAGTGCAGACAGCTGGAAAAGAGACATATGGCTTAATTGCTCCAAAAGTTACAGCACAGACTTGGAGCTGGCAGCGCTACTGAGCACCCATCCATCATTGTGTTTTAAAAGAAAGCTGCTGATGCATAATTGATATGGGTTGGAAATGTGGAGGGAGACACCGTTTACTTGCAAATGGATGCACGATCGAGCAGTACAGATATTTGTACATCATTCGTTAAGCTGAGGGGAAGCATAGTGCTCGCTAACTATGAGCAAGCACGAGCCCCTCTTTTGCATGGGCTTGTTTTAAATAGCGAGACTAAATACGACAAATGGATTCAGCTAACGTTAAGCCATAGCGACCTTGGACTTTACTTGCATTTCCTCATGTTTGCAGCAGGAAATGATACAATTTTCTTTGGTCACTCTGATTTGTACTTGTGTCTAGGTAACGCAGAGCAACAAAATGTTCTTCCATTAGATCAGAGGTGGGCAATTCCACATTTTGACGGCCAGTGACTTGCAGGTTTTATAGGTCACGCTGCTGCAACACACCTGATTCAAATGAAAGGACGTCCCCAGCAGAGGCACTTTGCATAAAACGTCTAAATTAATTATTAAAAACGTCATGGCCCGTACGGGGATCGAACCCGCGACCTTGGCGTTATTAGCACCACGCTCTAACCAACTGAGCTAACCGGCCACGTGTGGCTGTTGAAAGAAGTACATTATATATACAAAAAGATCTCACTGTCGTGAAGGCAATACTACCTAGTGTAAAATACAAATGGCCCGTACGGGGATCGAACCCGCGACCTTGGCGTTATTAGCACCACGCTCTAACCAACTGAGCTAACCGGCCACGTGTAGCTGCTGGAAGAAGTACATTATATATACAAAACAATCTCACTGTCAAGGCTACCTAGTGTAAAATATAAATGGCCCGAACGGGGATCGAACCCGCGACCTTGGCGTTATTAGCACCACGCTCTAACCAACTGAGCTAACCGGCCACTTGGTGGCGCTATTTACACATCTAATATACATCACAATCTAACCGTCGTAGATATGGGCAAAACGTCCTGACGTAAAACCAATGTGGCCCGTACGGGGATCGAACCCGCGACCTTGGCGTTATTAGCACCACGCTCTAACCAACTGAGCTAACCGGCCACTTGGTGGCGCTATTTACACATCTAATATACATCAAAATCTAACCGTCGTAGATATGGGCAAAACGTCCTGACGTAAAACCAATGTGGCCCGTACGGGGATCGAACCCGCGACCTTGGCGTTATTAGCACCACGCTCTAACCAACTGAGCTAACCGGCCACGAAACAACATTTTACACATCTTTACTGGAACCCCTACATTGATCAGTTGCGACCACGAACTGGCAATAATACCATTGATATCCCTTGTAGAAACTCCAATGGAACGATTGAAATCCCTTTCTGTAACTCTCAAGTCAAACACAGCCTGGCAAAAGGCCAGCGAGCTGTCAACTGCCTCTTTCCAATTTGTTCTTGACATTTAGGCTAACACAAGAATGCAGCAGTTAACAGTCGCTACTGTTACATTCATAGGTTTTGGTAGACTTTTAAAAAAAAAATCTAATTTCAACAGTCATCAATATGAAGTCGAGGTTGACCATCTTTATTTCATTTGAATGTGGACACCAGTGACTGATGATATTGACTTGCTTGAGCTCTTAAATCCTACCATGCTGAATGCAACCTTAGCTCATTTTTAAAGACGCACTCGAGACACTCAAGACAAAGAAATAAGCTGTGAATGAAAATCCAGCAATCGACGATCCCCGTTCTTTTTGGCCCGCTCCAAAAGTACCTGGGTGAAAACAAAAATACACACATATGAAGCGATGTGCAGAAAGTGGCCACATACTTAAGCATGTGAAGCGTTGATAGTTTTCTTTACATTCATGAGTTGGTCGTCGTTTTTGAAATGCAGGTGCCTGAGCAGGTACCAGCCGGCCACTTGCGGCACAGTCGCAGAGAACTCTTGAACGGGTCCGTAGACCAGCTTTTCTAACAGTCGCCTGGTTTCCCTGTAGACCGCAACAAAGGAGACACACAGCTGAGGTAAGCAATGCAGCCCGATGGTACTTATGTTTATTATCGAATGGGAGAGTGGTACACTTCGAAGGGAGGATACTTAAAGGGTCTCTTGGGAGTTGGAGGGGGGGGCAGAGGGTGTTTGATAGCTCTTAAGGTGTCCAGAGAGACTTAAATAACGCATTACAGTTCTTCTGAGCCTTTCTCCAAGTAGTATGGTGCCGTACCTGGCAGCCATCTTGGTAACAAACTGAAACAGCGCCTGGAAGAGGAGAGCCACAGGAGAGGAGCTCAGCTTCAAGGCTTCTGTCGTAGCTTGTTGGACCAGATCCTTCCAGTCGTTTCCGGGGACATCTGCCTGAAGAAAAACATACCGAGCACGCACACGGGTGAGGATGAACACGGGATGTGTGTGTTTTTTTTATTATTATTATTTTGCTGTGTGCTTATCCTCTCAGTTTGAGCCACTCATCTCATTTAACCTTGGATGATCCAACAGCCGGATGTCTTTCATCTCTTCGTGTAGTCATGTCGCGTCGGTTAAAAAAACAAAAAAAACAAAACTCACCATAGTTGTCCTCAGGGCTAGTAGGCTGAGACGCAGCAGGCTGGCCACTTGACTGCTGTGCAGGCCGAGCTGGGAGGCCAGCTGCAAACTCTGTCTGAGAGCCACGACTGCCTGCACCAGCAGACCCTGGCTAACGTATACGCCGGCCAACCACTGGTAGAGGAGAAATCACAAGAAGCTGTGGACTACATATTGTTCACTGGACACATCTTTACCGTCAATAAGCAATTACTACAGTATCAAACAAGTCAAGCAAAAGGTATGAAATTTCTCTCAGATTGTTCCACTCTATGAATGTGAAGAGTGAATTGCTTAAAATGACTGTGGTAGCTTCATTCTCACATGCCACGCCGCAATATTGTTGGGGTTCAACATCACTGCACTGTTGAGCTGAGCCAAGGCGGATTCTGGAAGTAAAGTACCGCCGCTGGCCTGAAGGAGGCGCTGGCACTGGACTTGTGTCAGGCATAAGATCACTGCGGGATGTTCTGGAGACACTTTGAGCACCTACAATGAAGCACGGCAAAGAAAACGCATCATAATAATAATAATAATACATTCTAAAATGAGATTAGTGTGAGAATATCACCTGTGAGCAGAGTGCTTCTGCTTGCTCAAGTTGTCCGCTCAGCATGAGACCACTCACTGTCTGTTGTAGTACCCATGCTTCCAGGGACTGGGCTAGGGGGCGCTCTATCTCCTCCATGCAACGCACTGGGATACACAAATCTTTATTTAGATGTGGCGATAGTAAGCTTGCACTTATAGGACATCCGATACAAAATGTTGTTGCACCCGTACCATACACTCTGCACAACAATGACCCAAAACATTTTACGAGGGCAACCAAGGAGTGGCTCAAGAGTGGCTTAGTCAGTCTACAGACCTCAAATCAATAAAATGTCTGCGGAGGGAGCGGAAGCGTCCAGTTTATCCCCCCTGCTAACAAATAAAAGACCTACCTTTCTCAGAAACCACTGACATGAGGGTTTGCTCTAGTCCTTGCCGACGTACATCTGAGCCAGAGAGATAACAACAAGCGTTTTCTGTGTGACAGGCAGCCATTAATCCTGCCCACGCCGCTGGATCGTCTGGAAGTAAAGGTATCACTGCTCAAAAAAATGGCACCTTACAAAAAAAAAAAAAAAAAAGTCAACTCAGCACTTAACTGTAACGTTATAGGGCGACAATACCAAAATATGCTTGTTGGCTACAAATCTTACAGACTCAAATTAAGAATATTCCGAATGTGCGTGTGCGAATCTACCGGGACAGAGCAGCACGGCTCTCTGCGTGGTCTTCAGAGCGTTCCTGTGAGCATCCTCTCCAGAGTGTCTTCCACAGGCCAACTGGTTGATGCCGCTGTACAGCAGTGCTCTCTAAAATTGTTTTGAGTTAGCAATCTGAAAATTCTGTACCTATTAGTACCTACAGCTTTGATAATAGATTGTAAATATGGAGAGGATAATACTACCTTTCCCTGGGTCATACTGGAGAGACAAGCAACGTGTCCAGCAATGGCTCCACCCTGGAAAACACGGTATTTTATGTTACAGAATTTGGCAAGTTACGCAATTGTGTTTTGGGGATTGCATGTGGCTTACCTTTGCTTTTCTGGGGTAATATTTGGGTACTAGTTTGGATAATAGCGACCACAACGATGCATTCCCTGGATAGCTGAAAGAAGCAAAGGGGCCCAGGAGAATTGAATTGAAATCCCAACGTGCTACTTGTTTGATAGTCTCTAGAAAGAAGTCCAGCTCACCTGTGCACAGCTCTGGAGGCCTCTCGTTGCACCGCACTGTAGTTGCCCTGCAGCGCCAGTAAAGTGCAGGTGAGAAGACAGCGTTGCTCGATAACACTTGCACAGGACGAGCCTTGCTTGAGCAGCTCGGTTCGGGCGGCGGCGGCTAGCGTGGTATCGTTGTGCACCAATCCGAGGGCACATAAACATAGAAGGGACTCTGGTACTGGTTCCTTCAACATGGAGCTGCGGAGGAAAGACTGTCAGTCACCCCAGCAGCCGATGGACTTGAACTGTGGCTAGTGCCACCTAGTGGCGCTACACGCCGCTTACCATTTGAACAGCAAGGCTTTGGCAGAGTCGATATTGCTTTGCTGGTGCTGCAGCAAGGCCAGAGCTGTCAAGACGTACGCCGTCTGCTTTTCACTGGAGGCCACAGCCAGGGCGCGCTCGTACGCTAGGTAGAAAACATTTCAGTCGCTCGGGTGTACGTTCTCAAAGGCCTTCGGGGGTTGCCTACTTACCGCTGATGCTCTCTGGTATGAGTCCCGCCTTGCAATAGGCCAGAGCCAACCCTGACAGATCACTGAGCTCCTCTAGCGGAGTGGAGTTAAAAACATGGACTGCCTCCTGCCATTGGCCACAAGCACTGAGAGGGAGACGGTACACTTGAGTTTTGAATAGTGGTTACTCTGTGTCAAACAATCTGGGATTGAGAGGAATCGCTCACCACAAAGCACGAGCATAGTTGCTGCGAGCAAATGAGAGTTGTTCTGTGAGGGACGTGGACTGAAGCAGCTCAACAGCTCTGAGGGGCAGGAATCAAAAACACACACAATTTGAAATCATTTTTTTGTGGAGACCTTCCATCTTGAATGTGATTCCAACGTACTTTTTGGTGTGCTTTACCTGAGATAAGCTTGGACGGCTTGTCTCTTCAGCTGCAGATGTTCGGCCAGGAAGCCCAGCATGATGAAAGCATCCGCATCCGACTGGATCCTTTCTGGAAATTAAAAGTTCATATTTCACACCAGCCACAAACAACAACAGTGGACTCTGATGACGTACCGGTGTACTTGCTGAGAGCCACCTGGGCCGCAGAGATGGCGTTCATCTGGATTATGTTGTAGCGGTACAGTTCAGAGTCTCTATTGCTTTTATCCAACAAGGTAGAACACACCCAGTGGGCGTAACCTTTCACCCCCTCCGTCTGGATGAAGGTGATCGAGAAAGATGCAATGCAAAACGTTAAAATTCAAAAAGTGTGGCGGAAACGTACGTGTGCGCTAAGCTCGGTGGTGTGTCGGAAAAGATCCATGGTGTCATAGCTTCCCACTCTTTCTGCGATCAGGGCCTGGATGGAGAGGAAAATGTCACACACATCCAAGTCAATTCATTTTAAAGTGACGAAAAAAAAAAAAAATAACCTACCTGTCCAATCCAGCAGTTGACATACATCGGCTCCAATGATTGCGCAACCTTGAAGGCCTCATGTGCGAGCTAGACAAGCCATTAACACCCATCAGTCTCCAATGATGAAAGGTCATCAAGATGTTCAAAGTGGAATATGAACCACGCACCTCGATATTGTCCTTTTTCAGATACAAGGTGCCAAGGTTGGTCCAGGCAACGACATTCTGCAAAGACGTATCAAATCTTCAGCAAAATATTTGAAGCCCATGTATCATCATACATACGTTTGCTTCCACTTGAATGGACTTGATGAAGCAATGCTGAGACAAGGCCAAATTCTCTACACCTGACGTGATGGAAAAAGGTGAAAATGATTATGCATTCCTCCCTCATGTAAGCCATTGTGAATGGGGACCAAAACACATGGCTGTTGTTTACCTTTGCTTGTGTTGATCACTCCCAAAGCGTTCCAATAGTTATGGTTGCCGCTCTCCATCATAATTGCCTTCCGTAAACACTGAGAAAAAAAAAAAGAGCCAAAAAGTACACTTAAATAATACGTGAGGTGGGGGAAGAAAAAAAAAAAGAGAATGACTGTTTTCATACTTGTTGTGCTTTCTCTAGCAGTGACGATTGCTCCTCCTCTGCATCCCAGCTCAGGCGAGCCTGATGATAAAAATTAAGCCCCAGATCATACCACAGACTGGCAACCTCTGGCATGAGCTTCAAGGCACGAGTGTAACACCTGTGGATACAAAAAAAAAAATGCAACAGACTGATATGAACGCAACCCACGACGTGGGTCAAAGTGACAGGTGTCCAAACCTTTCGCCGACTCTGAGCGTCTGGGCCTGATTCAGCGTGTGGACCTCAGCTTGCGGATCCAAGCCAGAAAGCGCTGCGGGCATCTGAACCCGAGCCCTCTTTAGGGACACTGTGCTGACAGATGTGCAGGCATCTCCCAGCAGCTTCCACAAGCAGGACAAGTCCGATCGTAGCTTCGCAGCTCTGAGGAGCACGCAAGCTTCATTTTCATGTAGGATGAGATGGGGAAAGACTTTCAAGTGGCACATTTCAACTTACCTGAAAAGGTTTTGTATGGCTTGCTCAATCATGTCAATGGCTCCACCATCTCTGCAGTCCTCCATTAAACTTTTCGCCAGGGACAGCTGGCATTCACCGAGACCTCAATAACACACCGTCAAGTCCAATTTAACTTGGTGAATGAGAGAAAAAAAAATTGTGCAATGTCTCACACACACAACGCCGTCCGTACCTTTAAGAGCCGGGACGTAGTCGTGCTGGGTTGTAATCTGCAAATACTCCGCCACGGCCTCTTGGAACTTGCCTAGGGTCTGCTTGATGGCGGCTACCTGGTAGACACTGTAGATGGAGGTAGGCTGAAGAAGGTGGGCCTTCCCGAAGGCCTTCAGCGCTGCCGTGAAACTCTGGCGGTTTAGGTAGGCCTCACCCAAACACTCCCAACACACCCAGTCCTCTGGATCGGCTCTCAGAGCCGCTTGGAGACTGCAAACAAACAATATACGATTCATAGAAAAAAAAAATCACACACTTCAGTTTCCAGGATAAAATGAAAATTCTTTCGTTCTTACTCGGCAATGGCCAGTTGATGCTGGCCACCTTTTAAGTAATAAAGGCCTCGCCTCATCCAGGCCCATTTCGCAGAACCCGGAGTGGCCTTCTCGATAACTGACTGGAGCATTGCCAAGGCGGTGTCCTGTAGCGGTGGAAAACATTACAAATATATATATTTTTTAATCAAGTAACTATAACAATGACAATGTAGAAGAATGAAGACAACGTTACCATATCTTCTTGCGCCACGCTGAGATCAACTGCGGCCGCGCCAGATTCCGCATCATCTTGGTCCAAGTCAAAGGCCTTCCTATAGCAGCCGCGTGCCCGGCCGGAGTCGTTGGCCACCTCCCGATAGTAACGTCCGAGGTAGCGGAACGCGCAAGCGAGGTGCGGATCTAACTTTGCAGCCTGAGAGAGAGACACAAGGTAAAGCTTAGAAAGCAAAAGGCTTTTTTTTTTTTTTAAACTTACAAACCTTGAGAAAATGTGACTGCGTTTTGCTTCTGTCTTTTCGGATCTCTTCTCCCATGGTCCAGTAGAGTCGGCCCAGCAAGAAAAAATACTCGGCGCAGTCGGGGCTTTGTGCGGCTGCCTTGAGGAAACTGGAGAAAGAAAAAAAAAAAATGATCGACTGATATTTCAGGTTGTGGACCACTTTTACCTTTGCTCTGCAAGCTGCTGGTTGTCCTCAGCTAAGTGGGCCAGTCCCGTCAGCGCCGACGCTTGGGCCAGGTTAGGGTTCGAGGCTGCCAGCTGTGATGAAACCTGTGGAACAAGTTGATGTTTAATATTTGTGTGCTTGCACATGTGGTCGAACCAACCTTTTTTGCCTCCGATACGTTTCCTCTGTTAAGGTATGCACGACCCTTAAGAGCGACTAGTGATGGATCTTTGTCAGCATCAGGGACCTAAAGTTGAAAGATGAAAAGTACATTTTTATTTTATGCAAGCATTTTATTTGAAATACTTTTAATTAAAGAGGTTTCTACAAATGTGTGAAGACATTAACCCTCTTGTTATGTTGATTTTGTACGCCAAAAACCTTCACTGGTCATTGTCATCTGTTGTATGTTTAGACAAAAAAAATAATAAAAAAATACAGGTCAATTTCACCAGCATGACCATGATTTTACCATGGAAAATATCTCCAAGGCTTGTTCTGCAGCCTTCTCCTCTCCACTCCTGACCAAAGCTTCAAGCCTAAGCTTTAGCAATCGGATCTTCAGTTCCTTGTCTCCGGGCACACACGCTGTCAAACCTATTGAAACACAAGCGAACACATAAGCCTGACGTTGGTCTTTGTAGTTACTTTAAAAATATCTACGTGTTGCGTATATTACCTTGGGCGCACGATTTCGAGCAGTCTGAGTATTTGTGCACTTTGAACTGAGCCTCCGCCAGACTGCACCACGCTGGGTTAAAGTTCCTTTTCTTTAATCCTAGTAAAATAGTCAATTTTGACAAGTGCATTACTTGGGATTTCTTTGAAATAGCTCACAATCATGTCTCTGTATTATGAGGGCAGTTAGTGACTACTGAAAAATCATTTTGAAATTTATGCTTGATGTAAGCCAAATTTTTGAGACAATAGCTCCATCGATTCTGCGAGAGCACCTAAAAAAAAGTGGCCATACAAACCTTGCGCAAGATCCTTAATGGCATCTTTATACCTGCCCTCTTGCAGAGCTTTCATGCCAAATCCCAAATCACACCAAGCGTTATCCGGCGCCAAATTACGAAGCCGCGAAAAGCAACTGTCAGCCTCCTCACTCGAGACACCTGCGATGATGACACGACATATGTTTTTTCTGCATATTTGATCTCTAAAGATCTCTCAACAAGTTATCATGTAGACTTTGTGAACCTTTTTCGAGGTAGTGGGAACAAAGAACTTCAAGAGGATAACTTTGGGCTGGGTAGAGAGACAGCATTGACTCGCACGCGTGTTTCATTTTCTCCTCTTCTTCAGGCAGCTGTGGCAAAGATTGAAATATTTTGCCCGACAAGCAAGATGTGGATTTCTGTTCGAAACGTTCTTACCTCGGAGAGACATTTGATGTGGTCCACCGAGAGCTTACGATGTTCTTCTCCAGGCGCCGGCTCAACCAGAAGCAAGGCCTTCTCCAAAGCTCTGCTTAACTGATACACAGCACAGCATATTATATACGCAAAGTCATTTTGATGTCCAAGTGCGACTCTTACATGCTTCCGAGTTTCGGCGTCCTGCTCATTGTCGGCGAGGCAGTTTGACAGGAGCTGGGCCATCTGTTGCCATAGCTGAAGTAAAGATTGCTTTTCTGCACCGTCGTCCTCTTTCAGTTGAATCAATTGCAGCCAAACCTTTGCTAACTGTGTCAGCGTGCAAACACAAATGGTCATTTTCAATGTTTTACCTTTAAAAAAGAAATAAATAACGTTTTCTACAAATGTAAACAACAAACCTTGGAGTACTCTTTGTCAGACTGATGTATTTCTTGTAGCTTTCCGATCACCTCGTAGCACTTGTTTTTGTCTGAGCTGGTAACAGGAAGAAAAAATATAGAAGTGTCACTCAATGGTGTCGTCTACAACACATTCTTGTATTTTACCTTGCATACAGGTCGACGAGCTTCTGATAGACGTTAGGTAGCTCGATTTTGAAATCCCACTGATCCGTCTTCTCGTATAAATTGCTCAAGCCCTATGACAAAACAGAAAGCATGCGTGGATGATTGCGTGTCATGTGATCAGTGGAATTGATCCCATATTACCTGCCATGCCAATAGTTGCTCCGGCTCCAGCTCCACAGCCTTCTTGTAGGCCGTCTGTGCCTGATCAGGTTGATCCAGCTCACTGGCAGCCAGGCCGATGAACACCCAGGCATTGTAATTGTTTTTTTCAAGCTTCAAAACAGTCTGTCAGTGCATTAGAAAGTAGAGTCAGACATAGAAGAACCTCTGATGATATCCAAAACTTTAACATGGAGTTAGAAGACCATGGTGATACCTTGCAATGTTTCAACGCCTCTTTGAACTCCTTGCTTTTTATAGCCTCCTTTGCACTCTTCAGGGCGGCTTTCACTTCTTTGCTCGACATAATAGTTGGTTACCTTGTTTGACAGAAAGTCATGAATACGTATTAGAGAGGTTATTAACTCTTGCGCTTCAGTTCAAAATGTCAACAAGTAGCACCGAATAGCTGAGATGTCAGAATGTCAACAATGGAAAGGCATTATGTATTTCCACTAAGGTAGCTTTCGGTGACACTCTTAAATACCGATTGTTTGCGTTAACTGCAAGTGTTTCCAATCATTCATTTAATGTGCATACGAAGACCGAATAAATGAATAAAAAATTCGAGACACCCACTGTTTACGTCGACAACATGCACGACTACTGCCAGTGACCCGGAAGTGCCTGAAACGTCATTGCTCTAACTCTTCACAATAAAATGTACAATAAAGCTGAAAAATGCAACAAAACATAATTCACCATATTTCACTTGTTGATGAAAAATAGTATTGTCAGTTACAAAAAAAAAAAAGGAAATTCTAATAGTGCTAGGGTTGGTTTGGTTGGTTTATTTATTACCAAAATCAGAAAATAGTAATGTACATCAGTAAAAAAAAAAAAAAAAAAAGGAAATACAGAGATGTACACAAAATAGATAAAAACATCAGACCAAAACAGCAGGTATCAAATTAATAAAAATATATAGAAAATATATATAAAACTGCAGTACAAACATCCAACATCCAAGAATAGCTGAATTGATAAGGACTGAGACTACAAACTTGTGAAAAAACATTTGTCGTATAATTTCATACTACCAAAAATCCAGTTCAGAGCAGCATTAAAAAATATTTGTTTTACAAGATGACTTTTAGGCATCCAGTAGTATCATAAGGAATTGTCAAGCCACCTGTCAATAAGTCTTTCATTGGTCACGGCATCTTTTTGCCAATCAACGTGCCACCTGAGATTAGCAATGACCTGACTGTAGTTGCTACCTACACTTTGGCGCCAAGCGGCAAATTGTTTTTTGTTGTAGACATGGACAGCTGCAGAAACCTTCGGATAGTCTACAATGCTCCGTAACTCTTTGTCTAGCTGAGCCCGCACAGCAGGGAATTTGTCAGCCACGTTGTGAAGTTCTTCC
The DNA here is from genome assembly GCF_054491065.1 of Syngnathus leptorhynchus. Classification (NCBI taxonomy): domain Eukaryota; kingdom Metazoa; phylum Chordata; class Actinopteri; order Syngnathiformes; family Syngnathidae; genus Syngnathus; species Syngnathus leptorhynchus. Next base: position 17,331,965 of record NC_141198.1, on the reverse strand, counting down.
TTGTCAATTGTCAGGTCTACAGTAGAACAAAGAAAAAAATTGTCTGTAATTCCAGAGGTCACTTTTAGAAGAGGTCAAAATAGTTACGTGCTTACCAAAAAGCTGAGGAGGCACACTAAGTCCATCAGAATAGGCGATGTATTTCCACTTGTCATTTCTCAGCATATAGGTTGAGGCATTTACATTGCAGCCATGATATTCGCTCAGAACCCAATTTGGATGTTCCCTCTTGGAAAACACGCTGTACTTGGATAGAAGAGGAAGCAACGAGTAGCCGCTGAGGTTCCCTATTCCCGAGATTGCAGCAATATCTACGAGACAAACGCGAGTAGGCGTGAACATTTGCACAAGTGTCGCATTTGAGAAGACAGAGAAATGTTTCAATCATTTTCCTCACCCAACAAAGTAGGGTAGAGATCAACCAATGACACAAGCTGGTTGACCTCCCGGCTTGACGTGAGCCCAGGCCCCATGATGAGCAAGGGAACGTGCGAGCTTCCCTCAAACATGGACATTTTGTAGAACTGACGGTGCTCCATAGCTAGCTCTCCGTGGTCGGCCGTAAAGATCACCACGGTGTTGTTGAGCAAACCCGTGTCTCTTAAAGCAGATATGACCTGTCCTGTGGACAGAAAGCATTATCCGAATATTATTCTTTCACTAGAAATGCATCATAAAATGCAGAAATATGCTTTCAACCCACCCAACATTGCATCTGCTTCAGCACACATGGCGTAGTAGAAGGCCCGGATTCTCTTGACTTCCTCCTTTGTAAAATCCCCACTGCAGTTTTTGGTAAAAATGGAGTAGTAGTCAACCGGGTGAGTGGCAGTCAAGGGGAGCCACGTTGGAACAGAGACAAACTCGGAATGAATCTGCGTACAGAATTGAGCGATTTAGCAGTGGGGACGAAGAGAACGGGAAGGACGAATCATACCTTCTTCAGCCAGTAGGGGGATGAGCGAAAGGTAGATCCTCCTGCAGTGGGCCCAAGGGAATCAGTCTTGTAGGTGTGAGGTAGATTGAGGCCGAGGTAAAGGGCGAAAGGCCGGTGTGAGGACGCAGCCTTCTGATGGATCCATTCTGAGGCCAAATCTGTTTTCTCCCAGTCCACAGTATTGACTCTCACCGTTGACACGTTACCAACCAGTTGAGTGACAGGCCGACCTTCTTGGCGTAGCAGGAAGTGAACGTCCCGCGTCCAGGCCTCAACGCGATTACTGTAATATGAATATTTTCTTTGCGTATAAGGCCAATCCTTACAAACTTCACACACAGCGTACCTGAGAGAATGTCCTCCTGAGGTGTAGTCCAGCTTTCCGAGCATCTTTGTAAGGTAGCCGTTCTTCTCCAGTAGATCCATCCATGTGGTGGCATTTGCATCAAGGCACTTGTAATTGTTCCAAGCCTGGTTGAGGTGAACAAACTGGCCGCTCCACATGGCTGCACATGCAACATGCATCAAGTTTCAACAATTTCAATTTCAAAAGTCACAATTGGATGATGACCATCAATTAGGATGATGACGTGCCTGCACGGGAAGGGCAGCATATTGGGGAGTTGGTGTAAGCATTAAGGAAGGTGCTTCCCAATTCTCTCAGGTAGTTTATATATGGAAGCTGCACAACTTTGCTGCCAGGATCAAAGGTCAAACGCCCATCCTGCACAAACAAGAACAAGTAACCACAATAAAGGTTGTTTGGACTCTGACAGGTGTTGATTAAACGTGTTTTCATGACTACTCACAAAGGCATCAGTCATAACCATCACGATGTTAGGTCTTGTTCCGTCATGACACAAAATTTCAGCGTACATTTGAAATAGACACACCAAAGCGAATATCACGTTCATGATCATTAATATTAATATTAAACACTATTGCTGTAAATTGCGTGGAAACGTCAGAAAAGTACGTCAATACTTTTCCAGTGATTCTTTGGCATTAACAACTTCCGGGTTCCGGGTTGAGTTGACAAAACAAGAGCATACGTACGAGGAACTGAGAGGAAAACAAAATATGAGACAGGATAAAACATTTAAACTCATAAAACACAAAAGGTTTTAGCAATGCTAGCAATTTAGGATTTAACTTTTTGTCCTAAGTTTATACATTTTACATTTCGTTTCCCAACTTACTTGCTGATTTTCATGTCTTAGTTTTTATTTAAAGCCTACATTTTTTTTTTTGACACAAATCCATTTTCTATACCGCTTGTAGTTCTTGTAGTAACGAGTTAAGGCTTGAATTGTCACCATAAGAACGAAACTCCGCCGTAAATGTAATGACACCTTAAAACCGCGAGATGGATGCATTGAACCATCTTAACTCAATATTGGACAGCACAATACAACTTGTCAATTTCTTGGGTTATTCCCTCTGCAAGACTGTGGTTCATGTCATTTGATCATCTTTAGGGTCATAAAATGTTGAATCATTGAGACTTAATATGAATCATAATTTCTTTTGACCACTGGTGGTGATAGACTGAAGCAGGAGATTTTGACATGGGAAGCATCAGCCATAGCTCAAGCACAAAGATGGGAATCAAACCGAGGAGCTATATTATGAAAGCACTTGTTTATCTACGCTCCAAACGTATCTGATTTTGCTTTCAACGTATTTTGCATGACTGTGTCATGAGGAGTTGCAGTGCAACTCAACAAGTGGCGTCGTATCAGACTGCAATGACCTCAGTGACCTGCAGATGGCATTTTGAGCCGCTCGGAGTTGTTTTTCTGTTATAACACAATGGGATCCCTGCCCCCATTAGTGGATTGATCCTTTTTTTACATATTGATGCAAAAACAACATCATATGATTTTGAATTTTTTTTTTTATTCAAATGCTCATGACCCATTTCTTCCAACATCTCGAGCGTTTCGTCTGATTCATCGGTGCAAGATGCAGTATGCTCTTGGGGTGTTGTGAGTGTTGACCGACCATATGTGTAGATTATGATGTATCAATATGCGCACACACATGCATAGTGCAGGCAACACACATTGTTGGAAGCTGATCAACAAAGGTCGGGAATAATGCTCAAGTTGGTAAATGAACAAAAATTTCCAATTGTCTTTCTTTCTTAAAAATGCATAGCTATTACATTTTGTGCCAGAGCAGAAATGTATGCCATCTTTCAACTGTTTGAGCAAACTTTTTTTTTTTTTTTTTTTACCCCCCCTCAATTTTAATGTTTGAGCAAACTTGTCATCTGGCCCTCTCCTCCTTTGCACAAGACGGAAGGAGGGGGCAGTGAGTGAAGGCTGCGCATGCGCACCAACTTGTTTTTCACATCTCTCGTCGCTTAAAGTGAGCTGAGCAGCCAAGCTGCCTCGTCTTTAACCGGAGACCGACCAAGCGGCTGAGAGGCGGACGATAACAGCATCCGTTGCTGTTATTCAGCCTTCACGCATCTCAATGAACCGCACACATCCACACCACTGATCGTGCCTACTGCTTCTCGCAGAGAGGCAATCTTTTTTTTTTTTTACTCATCCCCCCCCTTCACCAGATACACCTTTTCTTAAACCATTTCAAGGTGTGCGTAGCCTATTTTATTTTTTTGTAAGCCTCCAACCATGGTGCTCGGGAAGGTAAAGAGCTTCACGGTCAGCTACGACTGTCTCAATGACAGCAACGTGGCCGTGTTCTCCAGCGGGGACTGCGTCTCAGGGAGGGTGGTCGTCGAGGTGACGGGCGAGATTCGCGTCAAGTCCCTCAAGATCCACGCCAAAGGCTTCGCCAAAGTTCGCTGGACCGAGTCGCGGAATGCCGGCTCCAATACCGCCTACACGCAGAATTACACGGAGGAAGTGGAATATCTCAACCATAAAGATGTTCTCATTGGACACGAGAGAGGTAAGACTGGCTTTTGATTGTCCTTAAGTTTTTGGAGGATGGGGGGGGCAGGATGATGCAGGTTCGCTGTTGCATCCATTCACATTAAAACTTCATGACTCAAGTTTTGGGGGGGAATTAATAGTTGTCATGTTTTTGGAGTTGGAATGACAGCTGCATACCTGATGGATGCGATTTGGCACAATGAATGACAGCCGGAGTCGACCTGTATTTTTCACTTCATTTCGCTCAAAAAAACGACATTAATAGCCCATTTCAAAGCGATCTGAGAGGGTTAGAACATGCATAAATGTCTCCGCTGCTTAGTTGGTGATATTTATTTCACATTCATGCGGTAAAATATGTTTCTTTGTGGCTTTTCTGAAGTTTCCACCCATTGTTCAAAGCGGTTCAATCCTGTTCAGAAAACTGGATTGAGAGTAGGCGGGTTTAACGCCATAGCCCCGCCCTCGCCTCGCTGTGATTGGCTGAGGTGCTCATGTGTGGCCCAATTACGTCACCATTGCGGATAGTAACTGTAAAGCACGTTTTTAATTGTCAGTATGCAATTTCCAAATGTTAGTCATGCATAATTACTCTTAATTCAATTTTAATGTAAGAGGATGTGAATCAGTTGTTACAATTATGTAGGTAAATATGTCATTTAACTACTCTGCACCGTTAAAAGTTGAAACATGAATTGAGCAAATATGAGAACCGTGGTGTTTGCCCTGTTACAGTAACCACCCACTGTAACTTCAGTGCAAACATCAATAATTTGCAATTATATTATTCTGCAATAATGCCACAGGTGAAGTTATGCTGCTGCATAAACATGCAGGATTGAACTTTAACAAGGAACTGGATAGGCGTTGCAAATACTTTATACAAACAAGTAATTTAAGCGTAATGTCTAACAAGACTTCAACACAGATGAGTTCTGAAAGAAAAATTGCAATACAATGCATTAAGCAATGTATGTATGCGTTCAAGGAATGAAAAAAAAACAACCGCAAACATTCGAGAGCTATGTGTCCAAAGGTCCAACCGAAGGTGAGATCATGAAAACAAAGGCAATGATGTCATAGCATTGTCAAAACTCATAGCTCATCAGTTTGCTCTGATGTCTTCCCTCTTCAGTCCTTACAACATCCGTATTATACTGTACATTTGACATTGACGCCATAAGGAGGCAAGTCAAAAGCTGCTTCTGCCAGCTCAGCACTCCCCCCCCCCCCTCCCCTCCTGCAAGCAGCAGACGTGTGGTAAACAAGTGCAGAGCTGTCAGTCAAAGGCAGCAGCAGGAGGAGACCGGCCTAAACCGGCGCAAGCAGCTCCTACACCCCGCTCCCCCGCCCAGCCCGACCCACTCCACCCCCACCACCATGCACACAGGCATACACATGCATTCATTCCACATTGACTGCAGGCTGCACAGCTCAGCTCAGCTCAGCTCAGCTCTGGAAAATCTACTACGGCAATTTTATCCTCCACTGTGGAACGGAAAGCCCTCTGCTACAACATTGTCTATCAATTTGTATAGTTTATATTGGAAAGCTTTTATTATATGTTGATGAATACAAAACAGTTGACTGTATATTTATTCCACACCACAGCCGCGAAAGCTGCACATTATGGTGTGGTTGTTGCTAAGCAGACTGGTATTTTTTTTATTTTTTTTTCCTGTGCTCCCAACTTTTATGAGGTGCTCTGAATGGTGGTTTCATTCAGGAGTGTCTGAAGGGAGCATTTTAGTCTTAATAAAGTCCTTACTCTAGCTTTATTAGAAAAAAAAAAATCAAAGTGTTGAACAGCAATCATTAGTGACTTTTTGTCTAAATTGTTTATTAGCATTTGCATGGTGGGCCGGGTCAAATACGCTTGCACCTCCTGCAATGCATTTACACATTCACAGACAGATATCATAGTAAAATCCATTTTTATTCTCTTTTGTCTCCTCCCCTACCCTCTGTTTTTTTCTTTTACTTTTTTTCTGTGGTATGACTTTCAGATGCCCTCGTAGAACAATGTATCCAGGTATGGTATACATGTGTTTGGAATAGCGTCCGCCTTGTTTTTCAGATGATGACAACTCTGAGGAAGGTCTCACCACTATTCATTCAGGAAGACACGAGTATGCATTCAGCCTGGAGCTTCCACAGACGTGAGTCTTTTCACCCTGCAAGACAATACGAAATATTTTGGGGGGGGGGGTTTCTGGTGGGTAACCTTTTTGCGTGTCCTTCACAGACCTCTGGCTACCTCTTTCGAAGGGAAGCACGGCAGTGTGCGCTATTGGGTGAAGGCTGAGCTCCACAGGCCTTGGCTGCTGCCCATCAAGACCAAGAAGGAATTCACAGTCTTTGAGCACATCGACATCAACACTCCGTTACTGCTGGTAAGGAGGAAGCGTGACAAAACGAGCAATGACTCATCGAAAAACCAAATTTGACTTTAGTGTGTCACAACCTCAAAACCTTTACAGCTGGGCTCCTTATGCAATTCCGCGGCTGAGGTTTACGGTTACCGCCCCAGTGCTGTTGTATAATATCTGAATTTTGGACGGAAGTCAGGTTATAAATTTAGTTTGTTGCTGGGACTCATACTCGGGTCAATTTAATACTACTCAAAGTCACCCATAAGTGTAATGAGGACAAGCATGATAGAAAATAAGTAAGCATGATTCAAAACGGCTTTTTCAAAGAAAATAACTTTCCAAATGTATTAGGTAAAATAATCTGACCTTGAACCGGGTTTTGCACTCTAGGTCTAATCTATCCCCTTTTTTTTTTTTCTTCTTCTTCAGTCCCCACAGGCCGGCACAAAGGACAAGACACTTTGCTGTTGGTTCTGCACCTCAGGTCCAATTTCCCTAAGTGCCAAAATTGAGCGGAAGGGGTACACCCCAGGTAAGAATGCAGCCGACGCACTTCGCCCATTCCTTCTACGAACCTCAAGTGACATCATCTCTCCGCTTCTTCGTCGCAGGAGAGTCGATCCAGATCTTCGCCGAGATCGAGAACTGCTCGTCCCGCATGGTGGTGCCCAAGGCGGCCATCTACCAGACGCAGACTTTCTATGCCAAAGGGAAGATGAAGGAGGTCAAGCAGCTGGTGGCCAACCTGAGGGGCGAGTCGCTGTCCTCGGGCAAGACGGAAACCTGGAGCGGCAAAATGCTCAAGATCCCGCCCGTGTCGCCCTCCATCCTGGACTGCAGCATCATCCGAGTGGAATACTCGCTCATGGTAAGCGCTCGTGAATTAGATGAGCAGAAATTTCAGCGTCAAAAACCACCAGGTGTTAGCTCCGCATACTGCTAAGAGCATTAGCCTAGCAACACCTGCCCCGATGACGCTTCTTACCTCTTTACCCTGTAAACAGCCGTGAGGATCTTCCCTGTATTTACTATAAGACCTGAAGACATTGACCCACATTCACTTCAAGAACTCGTGGCCTGATCTCACGCGGTCTTCTCGTGTGTTTCTTTAGGTGTACGTTGACATACCTGGCGCCATAAACCTTTCCCTGAACCTGCCGCTGGTCATCGGCACCATCCCCCTGCATCCCTTTGGCTCCCGCACATCCAGCGTGAGCAGCCAGTGCAGCATGAGCTGGCTGGGGATGGGTCTACCCGAGAGGCCCGAAGGTAGGGCGGATCGGCCGGCCGGCCGGCTCCTTTGGGAAATGTTTGTCCTCAAGCGCTAATTGGCGTCTCTTCTCCCGTAGCTCCTCCAAGCTATGCAGAAATTGTGACGGAAGAGCAGCGGCAGAGCAGTTTGGATGTGCCGGCTGCTCGCGAGGATCTGGATGGACCTCTGTTTGCCTACATCCACGAGTTCCGATTCCAGCCGCCCCCTCTCTACTCGGAGGTAAGCTTGCATGTCGGACTTGCTCAAATAGTGGCCTTAACTTGAAATGGAAGCACCCGGAATCAATCAAAAGCTCAAATATGACTTGGCAAGCTAAATATTTTTGGAGATGGTACCAAGGTTATTATAATGAAGACAAACAGAGAAATAACCCAAAATGACGTTTTTCCTGCTCCCCAGGTGGATCCAAACCCCGACCAAGCCGACCGTCCAGAAGTGCGCAGGCCCGACGCCTGTCCGTCACGCTGAGTTGTCGTCCTAAAAATTCCCTTGGCTGACTTGGGAACCCAAAGAAACCCGCACAAGACTCCACGTTGTCCATTCTTCTCTTAAAAACGGCGTCATCGACAGCCAGCGAGAGAAATGCGAGGGATCCAACCAACCAACCAACAAAGACTGAGTTGGGGTTGGCCAAATGTGTTCCTTCAGTGACACAAAAGGAGAGTCGCTGTTTTGGTGGCTCGCTTCCTCGCTGGGTGGGAGGTGATGGGGGGGGGGGGCAGAGTAGGGACATTTTCCATCTTTATGGCGAGCCTTTTGTAGCGAGGAAGAGTGCAAAGTTGTGGCACATAAGGACACCAGGCTTCACCAGTCACGTCCGGACTGCATTAGAGAGAGAGAGAGAGAGAAAAAAAACAAAACAAAAAAAACACCAAGGCCATCACCCAAGATGTGGACGAGCGCGCCACCGACGAGATTTTGGGATTTTGTTTTTGCACATCTTGACTGGAGTGGCTCTGTTTAAGCGCTTGCTTTTCCAAACTGTGGGAGATGCAAGACTGAAAAAAAAAAAAAGACAAGAACAATGCACTGATTTTGTGTTTCTTTAAAAACTGTTAGTTTTTTTTTTTCCTTTGACATTTCCCAAATGACTTATGTCACCTGGACTTTTTTTTTTTTTTTTTTTTTGAAACACCAACAAAACCAACCGCAGCACACTTTTGTCTACCTAGAAGCTCTTTGAAGACGTTGCCTCCTCTGTTTGGATCCAGTATGGCTTTCCTCCTTTTGTTCGAGCCGATCATAGAATTATGTGTGTGTGTGTGTGTGTGTGTGTGTGTGTGTGTGTGTGTGTGTGTATGTGTGTGTTGGGGGAGTTTGGAGCAAGGGGTTTTGTAGGCCTCATTTTGCTACTAACGGGGAGACTTTTTCTTCCTCAACGTATGGCTGCCGCCCTTCTTTTCCTTCTCTCTTACTGCCCGAAAAGCACTGTTTCATGTATCAAAACAGTGCGACCATAGCAGAGAAAAAAAAAAAAAATCATTAATTGCACTGTTTCGAATAATGAAGAGTTCTGTTTGTGTCATGCTAGCAAAAAAAACTATTTAGACAAATGACATGCAGATGAGCTAGGCAGCTTTTGTAGACACATTCCCTTTTTGTCCTGCTGCACTTGCTCAATTTATCAGACCTATGAAGCCAGAATGCTTTATTTCCAAAAGAAAAAAAAAAAAAAAAAAAAGTCGAGCACTGACGCCGCTTCGAGTTTGAAGAAGCAAACCTAAATTGCGCAGTCTGGTCGGAACAAGTAGTCGTAGGTTGATATGAGTACTACATTGGTTTTCTCACTCATTCAACAAGATCCGCCAGCTGTAGCAATTTTAGGTTTGTCAGGAAATAAGATGCGCAGCACTTTTGTATTTAAACAATGAAAAAAAAAAAAAAAAAAAAGCATTACATGGTGAAGGTCTGGATTTAAAAAAAAAAAAAAAAAAAAAAAAAAAAAAAGGTACTAATTACGTTTCAGCTAAGCAGTGTTGTGTAGGACGTCGGATGCATTATTTAATCTTGAAAGATGAGTTTACATTCTGTGGCGTGTGTGTTTGTGTGCACGTGTGGAGATCCCGTCGACAACCGGAACGCTTCTGACGACCAAGTTGCAGATCATTCAAGTGATCTTATCTTTGTGGCCTTGACACAAAAAAAGACCCGCCCCTCCCTCTCGGTTATTCTTGTCACCCTTTCGTTGGCTTATATGTTTTTGATTCCATTCAAAAGGACAAAAAGGGAAAAGCAAGTCCTTTTTAGAAGCAAGACAAGACAGCCCAGAGAGGCCTCCTAATTTCCCCCCCCACCTATACGAGGGCATTGGTGTAGTTTAGCAGACAACCCACGCGGGCTGTTGATCAGCCCTCCTCCTCTGAGTGAGATGTAAACTGCCTTCTCCACTTTTTTTTGTTGTTGTATTTTGTTTGACGCTTTTATGTTTAACAATGATGAATAAGCTGACATATTTGCTCCACGCCCGGTCGATTCCGCACGAGTCGGCCGGCTCGAGTAAGTCCAGAAGTAAGATTAAGCTGATAAAAAAGGCAGGAACTGAAATGTTCAGAAAACAAAACCGAATCGGGGAGATGACGTCTGAAACATTTTAGCAACAAAGTGCAATATCACTCACTGAATTTTCTTCATTCTCCGTTTCTATGTTTTGTGATTTTTTCCGTTAATCGTGACGATGTATGGATATTCTATGAATATGCTATGTTCTGAATGATTTCATCTTTTGTCTAGTTCTTCCTTTTTTTGATTTGAATAAACATTTTCTTCTAAATGAGCGTTCTACATGTCTGATTTGAAGAAACAAAGCACAGACTTGTTGAATCAAATCACATTCCTCAAGCAGACACATTATATATATGCTTCCACGTGTCTGTCTGCATTCCTGATATATCAGTGTGACAGCGCCTCTAGCGGCAGTCTGGAGTATAACAACGACCCATTCACATGAAATTGAATTTCATTGTTTTGGCATATATTTAAAAGTTAGCTGAAGGTAATAAAGCTAACATTTTTTAAATGTGGGTGGGAGTCAAAGCACCTGCAGACACCAGCTGGGATTTGAACCCAGAACCCCTCCGCCAAGACAAACATGCCAACCACTCTAGATTCTTCAGAAAGTGCTCAGTGAAACCATATATGACCTGCAATAAGAAGAAAACTAACAAATTCAAATGCAGATAGTTCCAAAACTTAGCAAGCCATCCTTGATTGAGTTGATAATACTTCTCTTGTCTTGGATCATGTGCAAGTGACCTACTTTCTGTCAAACTGTAAAAGTTGTAAAAGGCCTCCATTCATCTCCACTTTGTTTCACAAGCAATGATCGATTCGACTTCAGATGATATTGGATCATTCCCGACAGGTTTAGGATTGCCGCTTGCAGGTTGAGCGGAGAGGGAAGAAAAGAAGTGAGAGAAGGAAAAATAGGAGCTGTTGCATAACCGGAACAGGATGTTTCATACCTTGTGTGCTACGTGACTGAACAGAAACACATTTTTTTGGGGAGGGATGTGAGCTTCACTGCATTACTGATGACTCAGCAGTTTGGTCTGTCTTTGACTTTTTAGTGGGGTGGGAGGTGGAAAGCCTTTGTGGTTGTCTGACCCCTACGGGGCAAAAAAGAAAAGGAGGAGGGCATCATTGTCAGCGTCCAGCACGTTGCTCATAAATGCTGACGCAGCACAGGCCTCAGCTGTTTCCTCACATGGGATAATCCCACCAACCGTGCACCATCATTGTGTCATCATAGCAACATTTCATGACTTGTCTTTCTTTTCACCAATAATTATGAACACACGTGACTTAAATGACCCAATTTTTTGCTACATATTTTTGCATTTTCAATCTTCAACAACATGTTCAAATCCTCAGGGAAGTCGCTTGAACCGTCGCCGTCGTGTCATGAAAGTACGCAACACGTATACACACGCATGAAGTACTACACGCACACACAGCAGCTTCAGTACTGTGTTACAAAGGCAGCATTCTTCAACGGACACAAAGAAAAAAAAAAAAGGGGGCTGCAGATGGATGGAGAAGAGGCAGAGGAGTGCGGGGAGCCCACCCCCACCCCCTCCCTTCTCCAAGCAGCTGCTTCATTCCAGTTCTAGGCACTTCTACGCCTGCTTCTGAAAGTGATGCTGTTTTTTGACCTTGCCAGCGGGCACAAGTTGTTTACAGTCAAAATCTACTTTCAAAAAAATCCTACGAATAAGCAAATAGACTTTTCTTTTCTTCTTTTACGGTCAGCGGGCTTCAAAAATGAATGTGACAGTATCTTTTAGAAGCACAGACTCATTTTTGAGGGAAGTCAAATTCCTCCGTTGAATCTCAGCCAGCGTCTTTCTCAATCTATGCAGAATCAGAGTTCACCTTCATACATTTGTGCCAATTGAAGAGCTTTGAAAATGCTTTGGAGGTTGTTGACTTTAGCATAGAGGGACAGCTGATAGCCCAAGACCCTCATCACCATTCTACCAGCATTCACGCATGCTTAGAATGGCGCTCTGAAGTGTAAGCACACACACACACACACACACACACACACACACAGTGTGCTTTCGCAATTGCAGCGAACCCAATCCGTCAGGCCTGAACTCTCACATCAACCTTCAAACTCTGCTCTAACCCTCAAACGGACTTTTCACTACGTGTGTCAAGCGAGGGCCTCAAAGGCCCATCGTGTTCCATGCACATTTTGACATGCTATTTGTCTTTTGAAGAAACCCTGTGATGTTTTCAGAGTCTTCAACGTTGGCTGAAACAATCATTAGTTATTAAGTCAATTTTTACACTTGCATCATATGAGTGTAAATTGATATACTGGAGCATCAACTGACCATTTTTTTGAACCATTTAACATCTATTTAATACAATGAATATAAAGTTCAATGTAAAATATCAACAGGCATGTCTCAAAGACACCTATGATGATTAGTGACTCGTACTGTACATGCAATAACTTCAAGCTTGCATAACTGTGCTGTGTAACGCTTTTGAAATATCACAAACACTCCCCACCGCATATGATCATAATTTCACATTGGCGTGTGATGACTATTTGACTACATGGACATGCACCACAAATAGTGCATGTCAATTCTATTCTCGGAGCCAAAGGCCGGGAATGGAGAGCCGCATTCTTTTGAGTTATGTCACACAGGAAGGAATTGGATGCACACGAAAGGGCAAAAGTATGGCAAATGTTGGAGGCTTATGAAAGTTGACACTTGATGAGCATTTATGCAAGCTTCTTTCAACCCGTCCAGTCTCAGCGCCAAAAAAGTCCTCGGTCACCTTACGTCGTGTTCCAAGGGCTCCGCTTGCCAGGCGGAGGCTTGCTGTTTTCACGACTCAACTTATTTTACCCTCAGCGTCCTTTTTATAGCTCGGGCTGACTCACCGCCCTTTTGCCGACGCCCCCCCCCCCTCATTCTACTGAGTCACAGGCTGCAAAGACCACCCCAACCCCCACCTGACGCTCACCCCAGTGTGGCTGAAAAACAACAGGTGCGAGTCGGCCGGGCCGTTTGTGGCGGTCTGCACTTTCCAGTCACGTCTGACTGATATGTTAGCCGTCAGTCTGCAGAAAGCAAACCTGTCTGCACATTTAATACTGTCGCTCCATTGAAATTCCTTCCACGCAGACTACAACACTGACTTATTGCTGCTGATGATGTTCAAACATGCAGCCGCTTGCGCACTGGAGATGAAGACGTCGATACTTTTTCACGCATCACACCACATTCCAAAGCACCTCACGTGGATCGGGCCTCACTGACCCAATTTCCTGTAACTGCCTCAAGGTGATAACCCCGCTTCCAAAATAACGTAACGCGATGGCCTCGGGCGTAGCTCATCAAATGTGACAAAATCCAGGTTCAACCGTTTTGCCCTCTTGGCAGATTCATTTGAAGTCGCTGTGCAGAGTTGGGGGCTGAATTGGAAACAGTATTGGCCTGCAAGAGTTAAGTTGAAGCTATGCGGCTAAAAGAATTCTCCATGATAGTTGTACGTGTATCTTTAATGAGAGCTTAGCTGCTAGCGTAGCGCCGCATTGCTTTAATTCCTCACTGCTGACTTGACTGGATGACAAATTTCACTTTTCACTGCCAGATAAGCTCAGACGCACGCATCTCGTGTTTCCCAATTTTCCACCAGTCCAAACCGGACTGGACCGGTGGGCAATCCCCCCCCCCCCTCCCCCTCCCTTTACCGCCGCATCCTCAGAGGAGCAACTCTGGGCCGGACCGACACCGAGCCTGCTCCGTCCGCGCAGCTGCTGTCCGCTATGCGGAAAGCAAAGACGTGACCAGGTGGTTAACACGTACTCACAAAAAAGCATGTCAAGGCACGAAGCGCATCCACGCACGCATTCAAAGCTTGTTGCTGCGTACAACTTGTTGCCTAGCAACAGTCTTTGTTGTATCAATTGTAGTGTCCGGTGACAATGAAATGAAAGCTACAAATAAGTGATGCTCAAACACTGACGGGACTTCCATGATGTCAGGATGCGAAATGAAAGACACGCCACATAACACTTCTCTTGTATTTACTCGTAAATGTCACTGTCATCAAAGCTGACCTTAACTCTGACCCGGGTCGGCCTACTCCACTTGTGTGACTCACTTGAATGACTTCAATGAATCTACAGAGACAAAAAAAAAATAACGAGTCTTCATTGTGTGAAAGTGACTCAGGATTTCTCATTCGAATACTTTGTCGTGCGTACGGTCCTCCCAACATAAACTAGTCAACAACAACGACCGCTACTGTATCGTTTATCTCGTCTAGTGCTGCAGGATTGAACTGGTTTTGTGTGGTCGCGCTCACACACACACAAACGGCCTGTGTGCCGTCGTGACTTTCCGTCTCCGATGGGGTCACCCCGTGGCATCATTTTGGAAAGGTCACATGGCTGAGCTCTCTCTTTATCGCCACAACGGCGAACCGACGCCCTCTTTCGTATCGTCGTTCCAACGCACTGTTGTCTGTTATTCGGATGAGTGATAACGACCGCTTATGTAAGGACGTAATTAGATTTGTTAAGACAAAATCACGGATCGACGCGACTCTAATGAGACCGCGGTGACGTCTGTCGCTAACGACCCTGACCACGAGCTTCACGGCGGCCGTTCCTTGCTCAAGGGCACGTTCTGTCGGGAAAAAGCCAAACGAAGGGTAAAAAAAATATTGTTAGTCCAACAGCTTATCTGCACAAATGCAAGTAACTATTTCAGGCTGCAGAGGGGGTTAAAAATACCACCAGCAAGGAACGAGCCGTGTCAACTGCCCGTCATTTGGGTGCACAATGTACGCGGCGGCATTCATGCATGCACGCATGCTTTGCATTTAGGATGTGTACATAGTGAAAAGCAAGAACATCCCGGGATATGCTTGGACATACACACCAGCTTGCACAGAACACACACGTGACTCACTATGTATAGTGCTGCTGCCATCTATATGTGTGTGTATACGTGTGTGTGCGTGTGTTTGCTTAGGCCGAGAGCATTGCCTTTCACTTTGCAGACTCGTGTTTCAGCTCAGAGTTGAGTGAGAGGTGAAAGAGGCGACAACATGCACCGTCTGCATGCTTCTCAAGCAGGCCTTGCCAAAATGTCTATACCAGGAGATTTTTTTTTTTCTTTCCTAAGTTAACAAAACACAAAGTTGTCAAAGATGCAATGCAACTGCATACTTGAAATTGTAAAGAATTAAACTGGAAATAAATGTTGCGCAATGGTTTCCATCAAACAGAATTGTGTCGCAATCTTTGCCATAGCAACCGGGCATCACACATTTGAGTGCTCAGTACAGTCTGAACACCTCGCTCTCATGTTGTCAAAAGTTGTTTCAAAACGCCACTTTACACAATAGTGATTCAAGAAAGCATGATTTTATAAAAAGCAATCATTCCTTATGTATCTTGACGTCTTGTTTTATAGGTGCATATATTTTTTTTTATTGTCGTCGTCACGCAACGTCGGCTGCAGCAAAAGGGCCTGCCGGCCTTTGGATCGAGTACACGCTAAAGAGCCGAGAGGCCACGTCATCTTTCAGCAGCCTCGAATAAAACAGAGTGATAGTCCTGCTCGACAACCTGGCAGTGCGTGTGTGCTTTTGGCTCCACTTACCGCCGCCTCGCGCAAAAGCAAATGTGGATTAAAATCCAAACGTGGTCTTGGGCTCTCTTTTTTTTTTTTTTTCGCCCTTTAGACAAAAGTGTCAGCGGCATGGGGAATGTAGTTGGAGTACAAGCGCCATGTGCGTAATACAGATTGACAAAATCTCTGTACAAGTCAGCACTTTTTGAGAAATGTAAAAACGCTGTCTGGGCAATTATTTCTAAAAGCTTCTCTATTCTTAATAAAACAACAACAACACAAAAAACATAGGTAATGCTTGTCTTAGAAATTTGGATGTGAGTCAAATCTGCTTTGTGCAAGTTTTTAACTCGCCAACGGACGTCACAATGAGCCGATTGAGTGATTCGATACGGCTCCGACCTGACCATTCTGTTATTGAGTTTGCTGCTGCACACAATGTTCTCTGCAGAAGGTCACGTCAGGGATGCCAAAAGCGACCAAACAGGAAGACTCGAAAAGACTATTATTCAATGGTGTATTGATTCAAAGAATGTAGAACTGGGTCAGTCTGGCTCTCCTTACAAGAGCTTTGACTCAAGTACACAATTGACTGCAACAATTAATGTTTCACACGCCCATTAATTATATTTTAAATGTACCGAGATAGTGTACTTGGGCTTTACAGTGGCAGTGATCTCAATTCAACTCACTTAAGAGAAGTTGAGCAAATATTGATCCGTTCATGATTAAAAAAAGGCTTCAAGCTATTTCATGCCCCACCCAGTTCAAGTGTCCTGTCTAAGTAAATATAAAACATAAGAGAATGGCACGTGGATTTAAAACAAGCACAAGACTTAGGAAAGTATACCTAGCTTAATGTTAACGCAACATGCCAAAAATTGTTGATATGCTGATGTTTAGCAATCAATATCCATAGTTGTGTTTTCGAAAATGTTTGAAAATAAACACAGAAAACAGCGGAATTAAAAAAAAAAAAATACGCTACATGACATCTGACAGCAAAACATTGACACACACACACAAACTCTCAGTTCAACAAAGTCCACAAACAATAACATAATAATTTACAATAGCATTAATTCACTTACTATGCATGTTGGTTGCTTAGTGCGACTTCTGTAATTGCTGTTAATGTCCGATATTCGGGAGCCGCAGGTTGGCCAGGCCTGTACTAGACAACACAAAACACCTGGACAAGACAAATGGCGGCGGCGGGAGCCCATTGGGTAACATGAGGGGCGGGGTTGACCAGCACAGGTGGACACAACTAAGGTAACAAAACATGAGCAAAGATTGAATCAAAGCAACAGTAACACTGAAATCGCCATTTTAAAACCGAAGGCAACTTAGGAAGGGAACACATTTTATTTCAAACTATTCAGCAGTGTTTTGGAAGTGTTTTTCAGGTGCTTTGTCATTTTAGCTAGGCTGTACCAAACACATGCTTGAAACAAATAAAAATGGAGTGTACTATTCATGATTGAGCAGAACAAATCACATTATTGGGTGGTTTGGTGCTGGTTTTTTCAGTAACAAGTAACAAGAAGCACAGTTCTGTACGAATTTCGAATCGTATAAAATTCATACCAAAAAACAGCCATATGTAAAATGGAATAAGATTTCTTAACAATGTTAGACGAGCTCTATCACATTTAGTAGGTCGCTACGAAAACATCCACTCAAAACTGCATCCATTAATTTAGTGAAACATTCAGATACAGGTTCATACATCCATATAAAAGCAGTACAAATCATATCAAAGTTGTTCTGAAAATCTTCTATCATCAAAAAAACCAAAAACATTTTAGTGCAAATACGTGTCCTCGTCTGAAAATACTGTGTTGCGGTGTTAGAGATGTGTGTCGGCGATGGGGATCCTTCGCAGCTCCACGATTTGGGAGCTGCTCATGCTACCGCCGTCGTGGCTGCCTGGGATGGACTCATTGTCGCTCATGTCAAGCCCGCTCCCTGAAAAAAATAAAAACACCCACCCACGCTTCTTAGTAGTGTTACACTCAAGTGACGGTATATTGAATCATTCTCAGCTTTCATCTTTTTTTATGTATGACATAAGTGATTTTATCTCGGCTTTATCAGATGTCTTTGACACACATGATGATGAAGAGCAGACTATAGTATACTTGAGTACTTTAGAAATCACAGTTCCATCCGTCACAACAAGTCGTCCAGGTCCTGAACTAACGAAGCAGCCCAAGATCAAAATATGAGTAGCCAAAATGAGAAATAAGAATTCGAAGCATTCTTTAAGCATGAATATGAGTGAAACCTTCCCGCTCTATGCCTGCCGTGCGTTTGCACTTCAGTCGGGGATGATAAGAAAATGCTTTGCTTTCACAGTAAAAGCAACACGTTAATGATCAGCCCTCAGTTTTAGCACACGAGGACGAGACGAGCGTGTTTAAAATGTTCCCAAGCAAATGAAGTGTGTGAAGAGCCTTCATTACCACCGCACAGGATTTTGACCTCGCCCTCTTATGTAATTGTGATTAGACAATAACTTTTTACAGCTGACTGCTTCGCTCCGCTTGTCGTGAAACGGGTGAAAAGTTCAGTGTAACGTGTGGCGGAGGGGGTCGTCAAGTCACCACAGCTCAAATTTGTATCGTTTTGGAAGAAATTAAGAAATTCTCTTGGAATTCTAGAGTATGAGACACACGTGCAAAACCCAAGCGCTTCAATTAAACATTTCGAGCAATCCAAACATGTTTTCAGCGATCACTTCCGATAGAATCCTGCTCCGTTTGGTGAGAACGATTATAACAGACGAGATGTCCAAAACTTGGAATCAGTTACTTGAAGGGATATTTAGTGAGGAACGTACAATATGTCTTATAAAAAAAGTCAGCGTGAGATGTAGAGGTCAACTCACTCGAAAAGTTACGGTAAGATGTGAAATATGTATCACCCCCTTCTGAGAAATAACGGTCATTTTTTTTTTTTTTAATACAAACATGATTCCGCCCTTGCGATTCCCATTGAAGTCTATTTTTGCCGCCGGTTAAATATGAGGTGTGTGGGTGTTGCTCCCTTAATTAACAAATGTGCGTGCGTATGACTCAAATGGAAAGTATGTTGACTGACGAGGTGATGTCTTGTCTGACAGTAGGAGAAGCATATATAGGTCAATGAACAGCGAAGGGATTCGAAGAATTAGAAGGAACGGCATGTGAAGTTTTATTTGTATGTCTCGAAAATTGCCTCCATGTACTGTTGCTAAATGACAGCTATGTTATATAGTACTGTTGTGTGATACAGCTGTAAAAAAAAATTCATATAAATTAAAAAATAAAAACAGAGAGGTGAAACCAGTTTGTTCACTATAACTGTATGGCGCCGTGGCAATCGGTTGCGCAAGAGCAGGCGGCAATTCTGTCGTGACTTGGACAAACCGCAAATAAAATAACATGGCTTGAAAAAACAGGTGATCTGAGCGCCGAGCAACTGTGATGTCACTGGCGAGCGGGTCGACAGTGAGCGGCAACATGGCCGCCGCCCGAGATGGATTCAAAAAATCATGCTCTTGCACTCATCAGCGCTTTTGGAGGCGTCCATACCAGTTTTTAAGGCAAATATGAAGTCGTCAAATTCCTGGGACTCGTCGTCGGCCATGATCAAGTCGGTGTTAATGAAGCCGCCCTCGGCGGGGTACGATCCCATCTCCGGACTGGGCTTGAAAGCGCTTGTGGGCTGAGTACTGGTCCTCAGCGGCGGATGCTCCCAATCTGCAGAAACCTGGTCCGAGAAAAACCATCAGGTGTGTTTTTGTAAAATGGTCGCTATTTGGCAGAAACTTTTCCTCGCTCAGTGATTCAACATTGAAGAAAATAGAAGGCCCACTCCCATCATCGTAATACTTTCACACACACAGTGTCAGTGGTGACGTCATGCTTCGGGTCAGCCAGAGTCCACGTCGTTCAAGCACCACGAAGGCCACAGTGAGTTCACGGGGTGAAAGGGAGGTCACATGGCCGTTTTAGGGGGTTAAATAAGCAGCTCGTAACTCAAGCGCAAGACTAAACAGACGTGATAACTTAGCCAAGGTTGGATTTGCCCGTTTATTTTTAGATGTGAACAATTGTTTGTTTTTTTCCCAAGAATCCTTGAATCTATATATATATACCAAGAAGTGGCGGAAAAAAATGTCAGACCACACCCTGGACTAGTTCCCAATCAATGGGAGGGCTGGACAAGAATCTCCTCATTCAAAAGAATACTCAGCTTGACTTTTACGGCTTTCCATCTAAACGCTCCTCCATATGGCCACACCCTCAGATCATCTTCCTCCATCCACCTCATTGTCCGTTCCACCCATGTGACCAATTTTCCCTTCCAACTTAGAAACACCTGCAGGTACGACTCATTGTCTTACCAGGCGGTGCGGGGCTCTTATAGCTCTCGAGCTAAATCTCGCAGAGGCAGGAGTGTGCTCTCATGAATAAAACAAGATTAGCAAATTCCCGTGAGTGGAGGGACGTCTACCTCTCGCTCGTCCTTATAGGGCATTCTCCAGGGACGGGGCTTGAAGATACAGAGCCATGTTTGCTTTTATGTGTCCACTGCCTCCAACGCAAGGACATGACGGACGGGTTGTTAAGGCCGTGAGTGAAATGAGTGGATAATGACTCTTGTTACGTAACGTCAATGGGATTGTGGTAGAAATGTACGGTGCACTCAGCTGAGAAATATGTGAAGGAGGAGTGGGAATGGGCACCTGCAGACAAGGGAATGAGGGCCTGGGAATAAAGGAGATGAAGGAGGGGGAAGACTGCATTCATGTGAGTCAAGCGTCACACTTTTTATTTTGGGGTGATAATGGCTGACTCACGTCTTGATTTTGTGGTAGATTTTGTCCAAATGAAGGAGGAGATGACAAACGGTATTACTCATTCATGAATTGATGATAGATTGACCTTTTAAAAAGGGAGTTATTCAACAGGAAGTTTTTTTTTTTTTGCAAGCTAAAAATGGCTCAAAATGTCACAAAAACATTTTACCTCCTCCATGGCGCTGATGAGGTTCTGTGTCGATTTGTTAATGTCATCCCCGACGGTGGTCGGGCCCGCTCCCTGATAGGCCGAGTCCGGACTGTCGTGGCCGCTCATTTCCACATTGTACGTGGCTTTTGCGGGACAACACAGAAGGTTGTGCATGAAGAAGTAGATTGCAAACACATGCATGCCCTGCAAAGAAACACAAAATGACTTCATTTTTTTAACACGTCACACTAATTAGATGACTTCATGGACGGGACATGACGTCATTGGCGCCTTACTATTTGTGTTTGCGCCACTTCCGCAGTATTATTAAAACCTCCTGGTCAAACAGCGGCAGGATGTGAATTAGCCCTGAAACGCCGGGGCGCCAAATACCGCACGGCCATCTTGTATTTCACGACACCCGTCTCCGAACCGTGACAGTAAAGAAGTATGAATGTGCGTGAAAGTATCCACAATACCTTCATGTGCTTGCTGCCTGAAAAGCTTGTGCCGAGGTTTGTACGTTAGGCTCGTTGGACATGAAAAGGGACATGGGCGCTTAAGCACAGATCATTAGCGGCCTGGGCAGCCAATAGCGACAGGCTTCAACCTGTTATGTAAGTGTGCCCTGATCAGTGGAGAGAACATGCGCCGGGAGAAGGTCAAACAGAACAAATGAGAGATGTAAAGGTGATGGAGTATAAACAGAGGACGAGTGCAAACAAGTGGGTGACGTGGATAAAACGTAGCGCCTGGATGCCATTTGATATTTGAAATGCTTCAACCACACTGTAAAGGTCATGCCTGCAGTTGTTACTTGGAAAGACTGTTTTGAAAGTGTACAGAAGCTGGAAACTCCTCAAGCTTCTTCAAAAAATATGACATTGTTTCAGTAGAGGAATGTCACAGCAGTGCTCCGAGAGCGGAAAGTAATGACCTTTGACTTTAGGGCGCATGATTACGCCATTGGCCAGAAAAGAAAAAAATTGCACGATGTCACCGAATCACATTTGCCGTCCGGAATTTCAACATTGACATCATTGTTGATTGACTTTGGTGCCACACTGTTGTCTTTTGCACGTACGTGCCGCATATCACTGAGAGCTACCACACTTTTTTACAGGCGCATTACGTCGGCGCCGCTGTAACCAAAACAAACGGTCGGACTGGACGAGGCGGTAACAGGGAGGATCATTTCTCTCTCTCTCTCTCTAGTGAATGGCCAGGATTCTCCCAAGATGCAAGGTCTTTCCAAGACAATTAATATGCTACTTTTAAACAAAATAAAATCAACCACTGTGAAATGGAGCAGCTTTCATCAGACAAACTTCCAAAATCAAAAAAATCTGTTTTTACGAGATGTTTGAGGGCCTCTGGAAATCTCGGGACCCTCCTCCGGGCAATCACAGTTTGCCTTGTGATTAGTCTTTAAACCCGTCACCATAACCTACATTCACAACCCAAGTAAATAAAGTGAACAGCTAAATAAACATGAAATAAATAGACATTAGCTAAGCAAGTTTGCCGATGATCTCACCAGCAGCAAATTGCAGATGATGTAGAGGACAAGCATCCACATATGCTTGTAGCCCATATGAAGTCCGGCCCACAAACACACCAGAGAGATGAGCAGGAACATGATGAGGATCAGCGGCACCTCTGGAAGACATTAAAAAAAAGCAACAAATCTTGATGACATTTTGAGCTAAGCAATTCACACACATAAAAAAACAATTTGAAGCTTTGCTAATGCGACTTTCTATGGGGAGTAAAAACGTGTGAAGCCCTCGTGGAGCACGTAGTGAGCTGGTGCATTTGAAATTGACCTTGCAAAATTTGAGTCCGTGTGCACACTTCACTTGACGAGTAGGGTTGAAACACATTTCACTTAGGTGCCACTTCCACCGGCGTATCCCGCTTTCAAACTTCCTTTCGCTCTTATCTGGCCGGCTCTTTCCACACCATCACTTGCGTCAGGACCGGATGGGACTCCGCCTCAGTCTTTTTTGGACTTTCCTGCTCCCTTGTCTCTCTTGGAACATCTATCTGGACCTCCTCCCTTCCCACTTTGGAGTTTTCCAACCATGTAAGCACATTCCAAAGCTGAGATGGAACTTGCGCTTGCTTCTACAGAAGTACAGCCAAGTAGGGGTCGGGCTGCAAAAGTACAGATTTGTACTCATGTGGCCGGTTCGCATCAATATTCTTTGAAAAAGGTCAAATATTGTTGCCTCACCAGAACGTGTGTGAGGTCAATGGCTGACACCGAGGTTGAGTATACTGTGAGGTTCTGTCTGGCTGACATAAGAAATAAACACTTGAAACCCCCGCACAGTTTACATTGAATCGGGCCCACGTCCCGCTGCGACCTAGGATCAACCGAGAAGACGGCGCGAGTTCAACCAAAAGTCGGGTGGAACGACCGTCCGATGCTGACGCGGCTCGTCTCGCAGAGGTCGCCAGCTGTAACAACAAGCGGGCCGTCTCGAGCCGACCGACGCAAGTCGTGCGGGCCGACCCGCTGGCACAGCAGCGCTGTTTTTGCAAAAACATTTTGTTTTGCACTTGAAAGACACGCAGGAAATGCCTGGAGCGCCTGCGGCGGCTTTGCACGAGTGCTGATTTAACCTCGCGGCCTTCCTTCAAAGGCCTCGAGCGGCATCGTGCAATTTTAACAAAACTGAATATGAATCCAATAATTCAAACACGGTATAGGTCATGTTTAAAAAAAGGCTCTGCAAGCAAACCTCGCCCATCTCGTTTGCGTGTGCTAACATTCCCCCGCCAATCAGTGATCAAAGTGCGCTGAGGGAACACCGGAGGGCATAAGAACGCAATACCAGATATTTAATCAGCTGGAAGGAACATCTTGTCTTGCAAACACACCTTGTGCAGCCAGTGGGTGTTCTGATAAAGCTTTGCTTAAAATAGAGCCCATTGTTAGTTAATCCATAGGTTCAGAGGTTGTTGTTTTTTTTCCCCACTCCATCGGTCTATTTGGCTTTGAACAGAAAGTGCAAGAACAAGCATTTTAGTGACGTCAACGGTCTTCACGTGTTCCGTCTCTGAGTTTCTACGTGCGGCCCCGCATGCTGCTGCAGTCTCACACAGATTAGCCTCGAGATTATCTCATCACTTTGTGGTTGAAGTTAAACATCGGGAGATGTTTTTCCAAACCGCGTTGAAACGACACATTCCTGCTTGTGCCTAAGTCGGCTTCAAACGTTCATTTTGTTTTTCACAGGAGCAAAACCTTTGTTGAATTGCACAAATGTTTTTTTATGGTTTAGTTGTTTTTTTACAATTCAAAAAGTGTCTCAAAAAAGCTCATATTTTTGTCAACATTTTAGATTTTTTTAATCTGTGGGACAAAAATTTAAAAGTTACTCTTTTCTAAAATGTCGTCACTGTATAAGCGTGCAAATGAACTATCCCAAAAAATAACGCAAAGCACAGATAGAGCTTACTCAAAATTTAATATTTTGAGAATTGATTATTCTATTGATTAATCCATCAATTAGATCAAAATGTGATTTGCATTCAAATGTATTGCAAAATAAATATTTTTTAAATATTTTGATGATGAAATAAAAACTAATTATAATGAAAAAATCCCAAATTCTAATCTACTCTACACACATCCATGACCATGTCTAAACATCTGGCAACAAAAGTGAGCACACCCCTACCAAAAACAAGACACTCTCTTGTACCTTGCACATTTGGAGATTGATTTGTCACAAACCTGTGCTGTTTACGCGTCCGCGATAGATGTCATCGTATGCCTTCCACTGGTAGGAGACTTTGTAGGCGTGAAAGATGACCACCAGTACGATGACTAGGCAGATGAGCGGCACCAGCACAGCGGCGCACAGAGCAGCATAGATGTTCGGGATGAAGCACCTAAACACATATGACGAGTCAACTTGGACTTCCCTCATCAAACATCACGACCGCCCTGGTAATATGTTGCTTGTGGCATTCAATGTATTGCCCTACAAAATGCTTTCAATGCTTATCACCATTATTATGCTCAATTTTGGATTCATGAGGTCAACCAAGAGCATGCGCGTCTCCGAAAATGGTCATCGGATAGTTTCTTGTCCGTTATTGCCAACAGATCTTTTGATGAGATTGTTTTCATCAGCCACCTCGCCTCAGTTTAATCACATAATGACTTTTCCCAGCTGAATCTGGGGAAATCCACACACTATTACTCAACTAAGTGGCGAGCAAGCAGCAAAACACTCATGTGACTCGGTCTATTTTGCAAGTCAGGTGGGAGTGCGGGATCCAGATAGGACTTTAGTCTGGAGTGACTACAGAGGAAACTAATTGGCTCGGATGTAGCCATGTAGCCATAACATGGAAGGAGGTATGCCAAAATAGACAATTGCATCACATAGGTGGGACTGTGAGAGCATAAATACGCTCGCTCATATTTGTCCTGTGGTGGCCTTGAGTGAGAGCTCACTCTTGTGAAAAATCTCTGAAGGTAAATCTTGCTGAAAGCCTTCAGTCTGAGGAACGTAAATAAAATAACATTTGAGGGAAATAGCAAATGTTACCATGCTTTCATCAGCACATATTAGCTGTTATTTGCTAGCCTTAAGTTTGGTTTTGATTGATAGCATGAAGGGTACTTTGGAATAAGGCAAAGTTATGTGATTCTTGAAATAAGTGTAGCTAACGTTGTGTCGTCCGAATGCAAACGAAAGACAGAGAATCATATCAGCATCCCAGTGGTTGACGGTTCCGATGATGAATGCTGCCTCTTTCCCGCAAAAGAGGAAGGCCAACTTGACTTTTCCTGGGCACACTGAATACTCCTCTGTATCTGTAAATGTCGGATCTATGCGCCCACTGTCTCAGGGCCACATACCCGCCCACGGGAAGCTGCCGTGCACACTCGGGCCCAAGGATAACAGGCACACCTCGGGCCGCCAGCTAATTTTAGAAATAGTGTTTGCCAGCCACTTGCACAAATATTACTTTACATTTTTTTTGTATGTAGAGTGTAGGTATGTTTTTCCACATAAGCTCATTATTTTTGAAGGATTAACGTTCTTTGTACTTCTAGAAGTTAAAGCAGTTATTTATAGTTCACACCTACAAACACACCGAGGGTTGTTTTTGGTTTGCTTTACTAATTTGTTTTGCCGGAAGTGAGTTTTCCAGCTCTGAGGCGAAGACTCGAGTTTCGACGCATGTAAACTGACTGACTCGGTTCATTCATTTGATTGGTTGAGCCATCGCCTCACATGATGTCACCAGATCAGGTGTGTACTTTAGAAAACCAGTTATGTCACTTCCCAAAAAAAACAACACACTCACACATCACTAAACACCAGTCCGTAGACGGCATGAATGGTCCAGTCGAAGCCTCCTAGCAACACGATGACCAAGATGATGATAATGAAAGCAGGAAACCCCCAGCCCAACAGGAAGTAGAGCAGATATCGGCTTTCCGTGTGCTCATCGTTCATTACGAGCACCTGCCAGAAATTCACCGCCTGGGGAGATAGGTGGAGAAAATGTCTTAATCACATGACCGAAATTGTTTCGATCCGCCCGAGACATTTGTGAACGGGTTGGGTGGCGGTGTTTTCTAATCCAGAAGATCTGCAGATGTTAAAGTTACCGATAATGAAATGTGTTCGGGCCTCGCTCGTAATCAGAGGGACACAAAGAACCGTCCCTGCTCTTTGTTCAGTGTAATGAACCTTTATACGACACCTATAAAGCCGATGATGTTTGTGATTGTCCATCTGTCTGTGAACGCATTTGCAAAGACGGTAATTATGTGTGACGCAACAGGAGGTTATGAGATGGTGACCTCTTCCTCCGGCAACCTCTGCTCTGCCGTAATCATAACGACATTGTATAACAAGTATCCCCGGCCCGGCGGACGGCGCCTCACACGTGGACACGCCTGAGCGGCCCGCAAAACCACATTTTGCTTGTGTAACAGCTCAAGTGTGTGTCACAAAATAACAATAGGGAAATGTCACCAGCAAGATGGGCTTTTTGCCTTGGATGAGAGCAGGCCGGAGCCGTCCAGTCACAATAAATGGATGATGTTGAACTCAATGACTTTTGATAGCGGAGGTCGAAGTTGGGAACGGAACACGCAAAATAGAATGTTTAGCTTGCGGTTAGCTAGACAAGTGTGTTTATTTGCAGATAGTTGTGTCTGTGGGAAGTGTTAGGATGTGCCCAAGGAAAATGATATGTCCTGTTATTCCTCTATCAGGCTCCAAGAAGAAATACAGTGACGCCTCTTTGGTCTTACAATTCAACCAAGATGTCAACTTTCACAGTTTTGTTTGTTTACATCGGTAAACTATTACTTCAAAGGAAGTTATGTGATTTTCAAAAAAACATTTAATGGCCACATGAAATAGGCAGGCTGAAAAGGACTAAAAACGAGTTATTCATTCTGTTTTCATAATGTCCCGAAAAAGCAGGTCTATAGGTGGTTAGGGGTCGCCACGGCAATGACGTGACACTACTTCTTTATTACATGAAGCTGTTATTTTAAGGCTAAATTACCACTTGTTGCCTCAACTGTTTGGGTGAATAACTCCCGGGTCACTGACTGGACATGAGCGTCGTACATGAAGGCAAAACACTGCAGTGTTTGTGTGACAAACTAGCAAGCTAACATTTTTGCATAGAGCAGCTCCGTTATGTCACAATATGCTTCCTCCCTAAAAGCCCAAGCCTTGATCCCCGCTTTAGAGCCTAGCAAGCAAAATCCGGTCCGGATCCAGATATTGGCTGCCTTCTGACTATTAGCTGCTGGCACAGATAAATCCACCCAATGTATTGATTTCCTTGTGGTTTGAAATTGGTTTGCTGGCGCCTGTTAGTATCGGCAGCTGGGGGCTTTTGAAGTGTCTGCCTGAGAGAAGTGGTGAGACCTTCAATTACCATCAAAGTGTCTGTGATATACTGTAGTATCTTAATTGCAGCCTCTGTAGCTTCAAGGGCTTTTGTCTGGTTTGTTAGTGAGCTGAACACATGACACAAAAAAAATATTTTTCCAGGCTAGATCTGAGAGTCACTGAATTTGTCTATTCAACAACAATGACCCCATTCTCAAAAAAGGGGTCAGACAGTGTCACACAAGGAGCCGCTTGGGTGAGGTGTTGCTGAGCGGTACCAGTCAAGATTTAAAGGTCAAGTTATGCAACATTCTAGTCTACTTTCATCTCGATACTCGTTGAATGACCCCGCAAAGATGATTAAAAGACTTTAATGACAATAAAAAAATGAAAAGGTTTTGGCTGATAAATCAGCAATTCCATTTCAATTATTATTATTATAGACACGCACAGACTGGACCTTTGAAAGGATCGAAATAAAAAGTGTCCGCAAACCGAGTGACACCTGATATTACCTGTATGAGCATCCAGAAGAACTGACTGAGGTAGAAGTAGTGAAGGAAAAGTGCCAGAGCTGCACAACTGTCCTCTGAAAACACCCTGCCCCGGAAAGTGGACACCAGGAAGCAAATCTGTCAAAGCAAAAGAACAAAATTATATGTGTGTCATAATCTTAAAAGCACACTTCTGATGTCACAGTAATGGAGCGCACAGCATAAAGCAATATAGAAGAAGTAGGGACTATTTCAGATGGCGTTAGCATTAAGCTAGTAGAGTTTGAAATACTTAACACGCAATTCTGTGTATTCTATTGCGGCAGCTCTCACATTTTCTATGTTGCTGGATATTCAAAGTACAAATATTTTTTGAAATATGCCTGACCGATGCATTGAAACAAACACATGACTCAAATAAAGCTAACGTGTTAGAGACAGAAATAAACATGGGAACCAGCCAATGAAGGCAACAGACAATACCTGAAAACATCATTAACCTCGGATGAAAAAAAAAAAAAAAAAGGCCGCTGGCAACACGACAGGGCGCTTGTTCAAAAAATCTGGAGGCCGTGTGGTCGATGCCAAGGGAGTGTCACAAAAGAGTGACTGATAACCTGTTGTTTGTTTCTCCTCACGTTACATCTATCACGCATTGCAGTGCTTCAGGTAACAGTACCTGAATGCCGAATGATGTCCATATTTTATTTCCCATTGAGAGCCACATAGAGAAAAATGCAAATACGTGGAAGGGCCCTTTGCACACATTTTCATTCCTGTTTCATTTTGTTTCATTTTTATTTCTTTTTGAACTGTGTCATAATATCCTTCACTTTTTTTTCTTTGTAACCTTCAGATGCAGGCCATGTTTATTATTACCATATACAAATGGGTCAAAAAAGGTGCAGCAGGTCACAATGTAGGCTCTTAGCTTTTATGTTGGCAGATGTGAGTTCTCGCTATTTTTGAGACAAACTCCCAAAAAAATGAAATGACCATTTTTGGCTTTTCCATATCTTGAATAATAGTCATCATTTTTACATTAAAAAAAACAAAAAATCTCGTGAGTCAGCCATTTCCCTATCCAAAGCCTGCAGGGGGTGAGTGGGCGAGATGGCACAGGAAAGAAACTCAAGTTCCAGGAATTGAGCCTGGGAAGAGAAACCATTCAGGTAGTTCGGAGCTTGCCAGCATAGAGGGACACACCCATAGAATTGAGAAAAACAAAACCAACAGGGAATTAATAACTGGCAAGGAGAGCCTTTCATTTTATTCTAAAGACAAAGTAGGGCCATTATGTCAGTGGAGGTTTCAAGCAAGAACCGAAACGTGCTAACCAAAAGTCATGCAAATAAAATAAATGAATTCATAAATAACAATCTAGAATCACATCAAAGTTGAGTACACGCTATCAACTATAAAACTCTTGATGTGTGTTTTGCTTTTATGACATTCTTCTTCCCTCCGCCCAGAACAAAAGCAACTCCTTCAAGTGGTAGAATCAACACGACCACATAAACTCACATTCAAAGCCATGAAAAACAAACCTCCAGGGCAGAGCACTTGTTAAAGTGATGACAAAGTCATTTATTAATCTCCACTTTTTGAAATAACATTCACTTGCGTGACAGTGAAACATGTTTTCAAATGACTTCACACATGATAGCGGTTTGGCGTTAGCAAACGAGCGACTGTCATTTCAAAATGACCGTCTTATTATCTGAGATGGGTTGTGTCTGTTTGGAGGTCACGGTTACAGCATGCGGCCATTGTTCATATTCTTACAGGCAAGAAGCGGTCAGGTAATGATGACCTCTCCCGGGAAAGAGGTTATCAGGGCGGGGAGGAGTCAGGTGTAGGCTTTATCGGGACCGGCTTTGTCCCCCGTTGGATTTCTCTATTGTGCCTGGCGTAAGGAGTCGAGGTGTCTAGACCCTTAGGCTACAAACTAAGGATTGAGCTCTGCCTGTGTCATGTAAAGGCTTCCCTGCAGGAGCTAAGAGACTGGTTGAACAGGAAAGAAGTATGCAAAAATAAAAGCAGACATTATATAATGACGTGCTGCTCCACCGAATGTCTTCAAGGCACGGCTTCTTGTCCACAGCTACTTGATAAAACGGATCTTGTATATTTGTGTTTCTTCATTATATTGAATATTTAGCACGTGTCCCAGAAAAAAACGCCCCAATGATGCTTTCAGTGACATGACGAGAAGCAGAGTAATATGTACACTCATTTTTTGTTCTTCAATGTAGTCAAGCTCAACATGTCTACTCTGTCATAGTGATTTATCTACTGACGTTTGGGATCCATTTGACATCTATTTCTTAAACAGGTCAGCTTGCTCACAGAAACATGTTGCAAAGTCAAGGCCAAAAATGTTTGCAGTTCATTTAATATGAAGAAAAATATGGTCACTTGATCAATATGCATTTCTTATAGAATAACATCCACTTAATATGATGAATATAAAGTTTGATGGAAAATCTTTTTTTTTTTAGGGGGTCTACAGCGGGAATGTCTCAAAGACGCTTTGATGATTGATTTTAAATTAGAAAAAGTTTAGCCATGTAATTGTATTTACATCGGGAAGAAGCAAAGGCAACACTTGGTTGCTGCTCTCATCCTCCCTGCTGATCAATGTGTGCTGACGCTATGGAAGCTGTGCAGCGGCCCGGCTATAAATAGCACTCGCCTGCATTACATCACTGACCAATTTAGGGAAGGGGAGGGGGGGGGGAAGGGGCACCCAGAGCTGTCTGTGTGCCAGACCATCCATCCATCCATCCATCCATTCTCCCTGCACAACACTTAACCTCTC
Source organism: Syngnathus leptorhynchus (assembly GCF_054491065.1). NCBI lineage: Eukaryota > Metazoa > Chordata > Actinopteri > Syngnathiformes > Syngnathidae > Syngnathus > Syngnathus leptorhynchus. The sequence continues at coordinate 17,301,170 of NC_141198.1, read as the reverse complement.
TACTCTCCCCTCCTCCAGCCATTGTATCCATTCCTTCTAGCCCCAAGTTCCTCTTCATCGTCACCAACAACCCCCCTCCTCTTTCTCTAAGCCCCTCCGCTCTGCTCGCTCACTCCACTCCACTCCGCCTCCAACAGCTACCGGTCTGATCTAGCTGGCTCCAGCCGCAGCCTGCACCCTGGCTGGCTGTTTGCCTTTGTTCGCAAAGCAAAAACACAAGTATGAGATGATGACACGTTTGCAATATCTACCCACGTTTCTGTCTACGTATGATTCATTTGAAACACAAGTACAATGCGAAAGTCAAGTCTTCATTTGAAAAGTAATGCCAAGAGATCACAGAGCTTTCTCCATCGTATTCATGTCAGTAGTACAGGTTTTTTTTTTTTTTGCGCTACTGCCCTGAATGTTACTGCGAGCATCACCAGTCCGCTCACGTGCTCCAGTTTGTCAGTTGTGGCCAACATGCCATTTATGTGCTGAAGCACGCCGGACAAGCAGGCGGCCTGCCACACGGGGTTGCCTGATAGCTGGGTTAGTAGGCCATGCATGTGTGTGGACTTGACAGGTGAGGTTCTTCAAAATTCAAAATGGACAAAGGAAATAGAGCTCCAAAATGTCTGATCTCAAATATCAGCCGCTTGTTGCCTTGCAAAATTTTCAAGCCTGGCCGAATAGTCACAACAAGATAAGCCGTTTGTTTTTATAGAGAGTTGCAATACCAGTTCACTGAGGCCACACCATACAAGTAAAGTTCACGGGTGTTTGGGGTAGAACCTGGGACTGAGGTTTTCTTGCTGAGCCAGCTGTTGGCAAATAAACACCTTTCTCCCCTTTGGTGTGTTTCCCATCCAAACAACCACAACAGTCTGAGATGAGAGCAGCATAAATACAATATACTGTCTTAGTGTGAAAAAGAAAAAACAGCGGCGTATTCTCGGAAGGCCATTCCAAGAACAAAGGCTAACTTTAGCTTTTGGTTTCCAACAGAGCTTCCTTTCCACTTTTATTGACACAAATTAAAGAGTGTCTATTGCTGGAAAATGATATCTGCTTTTCATCAAAGAAGGTTTACCTTCAAGGAAATTCTCATTTTCAGACACAAGGCTTTGTGATGGAAGACACACATTACAAAGAGTGAGCTGGACGAGCTTCTCAAGGTCAACAAAGCCAGCTTAGGGGAGGGACTAAATGTGGCCATACACCACAACTCGCAAAATAGAATCTCTACGGTCATAGTTTGACCATTTTATATGGTTGCTTGTGGGTTCTTTTTTTTTCTCTTCCTAAAAAAAAGCACACAAAGCGATGTGGACACCTAAATATGACTTTAGCACACTTTTACACACATTTCTTGTGCACTGTGCACTCCAGGTAAAAAAAAAAAAAAAAAAAGAATCTATTGGATTTAAATCTTCATCCCCAAACTTTTGTTTTCTTCCAGTGCAATAATTTTCTTTTGAATCATTTGATCCCAAATACACCCAAAATGAGAAATGTGAGTAAACAAGCCAAGAACATGATAATCATCAAGCCAATTAGGTCAAGAGCCGAAACCCGCATTGTCATTTGCTGTAGAGAGATTTTCCAAAAAAACAACACAATAGCCTCTTGGTGTTGAGCAGTCATAAGAAGCACACGTTTGGAACGTACTAGAGCAGTACCAGGGACTTTTTTTGTGGAGCTAGCCTGACCCCTACATGCTGATGCAGACGCTGCAGAAGCTTGCCATCGACTCGGATCTGTTTTTTGATGAGGGTATTCATGCTCAATGCCAATTTCTATGTGCATGTTTTGTAGATAAATGCTTCATTTTGATATTTGCAAACATTTGCTGGAATCGATGTAAAGTATGTTTTATTCGTCGTTTGCAATTCATAGCAAGGTTTACGGCTGAAATGATTTGAGATGTCATTTTCGAAAACAAAAGATGCGATTACAGTTGATCTCCTTCCTCTGTCCGAGACATCCTGATTCCCTCAGGAAGTTAGGCCACTCATTTCAGGCAATTAAGACGGCCGCAGCCATTAGTGGCTCTCTCGCTCGTGTTCTCACACGTTTTCAGGCAATCTTGCGAAACTGCATTTGAAGCACCAATGAGCTCACCGCTTTCAGGGTAAACAAATGTCCTCCAAACCGACAAAGTTCACTTGACATGCGGAGTGCGGCCAAGACAAGCGGTCAAATTCCAAAAATAGAATGTTCCTAAAGGGCTCCCCCCCCCCCCCCGCTTCCACTTTGTTTATCATCTGTTGTGTCAGCCGTGCCGTTTGGTCTTTGACAAATCCGAATCAGGTAAAAGGTTGCATGAAGCATACGTATCAAAAGAAATGCTAAATGCAAAAGTTACACCTGGACGATAAATAAAGATTAGGCTTTGATTGCATCCATCTTAAAATCTGCACAAAATGAAATAATACAATATAGAATTGCATTCGGCATGATTAAAAAAAAAAAGCCGTGCAAAAATAGCTCAAGCATTCTTAACCTGCTAAATTCCATAGCAGCTAGCAGCCAAGGTAGGGGCAAACAGTAGAACAGGGCCGAAGGTGAGAGGTCGCCGTGGCCTCCTGTTACTGTTTATATTGTGCTTTTTCTGGAAATAGAGGAAAGTTCATGGAAGTGATTTTGAGGTCGCCAGCTGTTTGGTCAACAGACAATTGGCAAAAACTGCGAGTCCACAAAGGTCAGAGTCACTCGCAGCGCAGGCAATGACACGGAACCCGACTGCATTAGATTGAAGTATTCCAACAAATTCGGTTGTTCATTTTAATTGTATTTGTCATTGTTCAAAACGTACTTTCTTTCCGATTCCCGACCCAAGGGCTCAATTAGCAATGAACGATTCCAATGGGAAAAGCTTCTACACGTTTATGACTTTGTTCAAGGGCGATTAACTCAAGATTGCATTTTTTTTCAATCAGGATACTGCAGATGAAAGTGCTGCTTGACCCTAACCCCTCCTCCCCAAAAAGGCAATTTTCTACTTTGCATGTGCATGTTACACAGCTAAAAGAATGCACAGCCCAGATGGCCCGCACGATGCATTAAATCAACCTTTTTACAAAATACTTTGCAGAACAGCATAATCCTGGTTGAATACATTTCTCTAATTTCAAGGCCAACTTTCACAAGTTCAAAGAAACAACAATTTGCACTCCACATTTGTGTTTGTTTATTGTTTTGCCGCATGTTCTCCCAAATCGTTTTATTTGAACTCCAAAGTGCATCACTTTTTAGAAGTTATATAATGATTTTTTATTTTTATTTTCCCAAGTAAGGTCACTTTTAAACAAAGTCGTGTTATAGGGAGTTCCGCAGGGATCCTTGATGAGGCCTCTGCTGAGGATAATAAAATGTTAACCGGGGCACTGGACTGTCTGTAATTAGATTAGAGAAGATCATCATTGGTCAAAGTGATGAGTCACACAGGATGTGCGCCGTCATTTCCAGAAGGATAAAACCATGTCAGACAACCAGAGAGAGCGAGCGAGAGCGCAGTTGGGGGCCCAGCAGAAGGAGAGAACAAGTCATGATTCACAGTTAAATAAAACCAAAAGAACAAGAATATAATAAGAAACAACATGACTTTCTGTTTTGTACCAGATCTGTTCATATCTCGTGAAGAGACAACAACAACAACATGACTGCGGTTCTCTCTCAAAGACATTCATCCCGTTGTTTCCAACGCTCAGAGCCAATTGCGCAACTTGCATTTGTCTCGTTCTCTCCGGCCTCACGCTCGCACGCAAAGAAAACTATTTATTTTTTCTCCCCCAAACCCTTGAGGGTTAAAGACGAAAAATTGGATGGGAATTATTCTCTGACGTCAAACCCACAAATCTCATTGTTTTTTTTTTGATTTGATGATTGATTGGGCACGATGAGAACGGGTAAACTTCCTCAGGAAAATGTTTTATTTACATTGGTGTTAAGCTTTCTTCCCAACAAGCCCCCCCCCGTAGAATGGGCTGATTATACAAGCGAACCCTGACGCGAGCCTCTTTTACACTTTTGGAAATCCCAGCACTTGTTCGTTCTGTTGCAATACGGGAAGGGAAGGTGGGTGGGTGGGTGGGAGAGCGTCGTTCGTGGAAGAGAGCTTGTCACGTATGTGTTTACGGGCTGAGAAGCAAAGCTCTGAATCCTGGAGCTGGGCCCGGAGCTAACAGGAAATCCTTTCACCAGAATAAGCTAAATACTTAGTCAGATAAAGCAGAGGGGGGAAACACTTAAGTGAGTCCGAATGGGGGCTGTGTTATCACAACGTATCATCAAATTGTGTTTTCATTGGCTTTGACTTTTATCCAGTGAGAATTCGTAACCCTGCTCGGTAAATGCGGGATCATATTTACTGAAAGCGAACATCTGAAGGAACGCTAACTTTAAATCATGGATAAATGCCAAAGTAGCAAAGTTAGTGAATGTTTTGAGTGTAAACTTTGGATAAGTACTGCACACTTGAAGGCTAGTGCTAAGAGAATATGGGTGTCCCGCTTGGTCCACCGGATACCAGGAACCACTACCTTAAAAAAAGTGCTGATTATGGCATATATTTGATATAAATCCATTTTACTTTACCATTTTACAATTTACTATTATCTATATCTATATCTATATCTATATCTATATCTATATATATATATATATATATATATATATATATATACATATATATATATATATATATATATACACGTGTGTGTGTGTTGAATATAAATAAAAGCGCTCTCACACACATAATACACACACACACACACACATAAACACAGGTACACACAAGAGTTGGGTAAATTTCCATTCCACTCATGCAATTTTCAGTTGTCTTGCTGAGCACAGGGGCAAAGTGCTGAACCAAGTTGGAGAAGCCTTCACTTCATCGCACTAATATCTTTGAAGTGAAGGCTGGCACGGGATACATTTGGATTATTTTTGGTTTCTCTCTATGTAGTTTGACAAAAAAACAGGTTGGCTTTCAGGTCACTGCAAGCTAATCAGAATTTGGACGGTACATTGGGGCAAATTGATTGATTTATTCACGCCATTTATGAAATGTTTACTTGAAAGAATGGGAGAGCGGCATCACAACAACTTTTCCATTTTCTTGACAACTGTGGGTCATACTCAGAGCCATAAATCAAACCGGCAAGTCTAATTTTCACCCAACAGGCATCGGCATCAGCCCCGCTACTGCAGATAAATAGTCCACTCCATCAGTTGCCATTAGCTCAAGTCCCGACGGTGCGAATCGATGTTGAGACACCGCGGGGCACCCCTCGACGCAAATTACATTCATTAAACGCGAGATCATTGGACTTATATTAATGATATATTCTCTTTATCGGCGGAATTCCGGTTGAAATTGTTCATAAATGCAGAACGAGTGACGACAATTTGACGCATCTTGCATGGACCCCCCCCCAGCATGAGACAATCAATCCTTCCACTTTGGACTTTGGGGTCCAGAGTCTGCAATTCAATTGGAATGAGACCAGAACACTAAAGGAAAACTCTTCTTTTCATAACAATAGGACAATGTCTTGACTTCCCAGAAAGAGGCCTGAACGTCCAATGACATGGAAAGAGAACAGGACGGAATTTTCCATTCCAAACCCATTTAGGTCCAGGGGCTCTTTCCGGGCCATAAACGGGTTGAGCCCAAGGTGCGTAGCCCCCAACAACTCCAGGCTTATGTTTGTCAACCAAAGAGAGGGGCTACCTGTGGAAATTTACCAGTCCCGCACTTGTCACACACCACAAAAGTGAGATGGCATATCTTGCTCACTGCACTGTTCATGTGACAGCTTGCGTTTTTAATGGGCAAGAGTGCGGGGGGGCATGCTTTGGTTGTCAGGACACTGGAGCCCGCAAACGACGCAAAGCCGTGACATCTGATTGTCTGTCTCTTTGTATATTCAGGAATATTTACCAAGATTTAAAAAAAAAAAAAAAAAACCTGTGGTGGCTGTACAGGAGAATATTAATGTCGCTCTCCAAAAAAACACAGGATAAGGTGCTATGAAAGTTTCAGATATGTTTTTGTTGTTGTTGTTGTTCGGCTTTGAATTACAGGAGTGTAGTGCGGAACTCCAAGGGAAGTTTAAAAAGAGAAGGAAATTGGCATTACCTGTGTTCCGAGGCAGCTCACCATCATGTGAACGAGCAATTTGGCAGCGAAGGTGGGCAGGCGGTAACACAGGACGTGTGCAAGAATGGCCATTGCGAAAGCTGAAAAGGGAAAACCAAATGAAAAAAAGATACGTAAAAATAGGTTTTAGGGCAAACAAGAAAGATTTGGAAACTAGGAGAGTTGTATAGCCGACTGCATTCTGGTTTATGGAGGACGATGAGTCTGATTCGGATTTTGGGTGGTTGGACAGTTCCGTAAAATTCAAATTCAAGCAGTCATTGCTGGGCTGCTGATGTGTTCTACCTGAAATGCAGATGAACCCCGAGGCATAGAAGGCCTGGTTATACGATGCAAGCGGGGCAAACTCCGCATAGGCCGTGTAGACGGACAAGTGGGAGCAGGCGCATTCCACGTGGCTGCTGCTCTCTTTCACAACTCTGCAATACCGACCATCCGATGACCAGCTAGACGGTTGAGAAGACAGACATGAAATCAACAACTAAACTAGTAAACTAGGTCGCAGGTATTTGAGCATTGCGATTCAGTTGATTTAAGATAGCAGATATAATAAGGTCAGTGGGTTGTTTTTTTTTTTTAGGCTCTACGGTTCTTTCCCAAGCCATGACTCTCTCAATCCAATCTGTCAGCGGTGTGTTTATTGCAATAATATTGTTCCAGCTCTAAACCCCAATGTTAGACCTTCAGAATGTTCTCATTAAATGGAAGGCAAGTGTGAGGATTCACAGACAAAGGCAGAGTGTCCTCAGGCACTGTGTCATTTGCAATGTGCTCACTTAACAAGTTGACCTTGCCCAAATATGTGAGGATGACAGATAAAAGGAAGCACACACCACTAGTTTTAGAGTTTTACACGATTAGGCATTGGCCTCTTATTAATTTTTGTATTAAATGTTTTATTTACCTTTCCTAAAATCTAAAGGAAACCTGAAGTAAATGACAAATAGGAAAGAATGTTTGACTGAACATGCAGTAGATAGAAACTAGGGGCATTTTTGTATGCATATCATGCCAAGAAGTGAATTTATCCATTCCGTGGTGGGCTGGCTACCTTGCAGTGGTCTGGTTCCATAGAAGGCACATAGAATGTCCCGGTTTAAGTGGTTGACCAGAAGTGTGGATACGATATATCACCTCCATGCCATCGCTAAGGGGTCTGGATTTTCTGTCCTGGAGGCTGGCAGAGAAAACCTGCACATGAGCAGAAGAGATATTGCCATTTGTTTTTCTTAATGGGGTAATACCGCCCCCTGCTGTTTAAAATCCAACAACCCACCTTTCCATTGAGAGCATTTGTGGAATCATTGGTGATAAACCAGAGGTCATTTCTAAACTCTATCAAGTGAACACGGCTGAGGTTGCCGCAGTCAGGGGTGGAGGCAGCCGGCACTGGCAACAAAGTGTCCGGAAGCTGGAAGAAGTCGGCATTGCTACCCCTGAATTTGTGTCCATTGATTTGTGTTGGATACCACTGGAAGGCGGAGATGGACATGTGTGTGCACGAATCCAAGATGGTGCCCCCTCTGGAGAAAAGACACAAACACGGGCATGATTTGAAAAATAAAACATTTTAAAGTAGGGATATCTTTAATGCTTCTCAAAGAAAAAGAAAGTATTCAACAGAAATATATTTATTTACTTATTTAGTTGTATTTATTTATCTATTCATTCATTTACGCTAACGTATACTGACATCTCACAGTGACGGCTCGTGACGGTTGAGAATGCGAATCGTTCAGTCACTTCGGCAAGGTGGCTGAGGCCCCGCGTGTCGGCTCGACTCGGGTCGGCCAACGTACACAGCAGGTCATAGGTCAAATTGCGGCTGCTTTCGTGGAGAGATGCTCTGTCGGACATTGCAAGCAGCTAGTTTGGAAAAGAGAGAAATGCAACACAGAACAGTAACAATTGAGTGAAAATGAATAAGTTACACCTGATGATGTCACAGCGGACTCACCTTTTCCAGAGCTTCAAGCACAGCCGTCATCTGCTCTGAAGACAACGCGGAGGCGGTCAGATCGATGAGCCCTCGCAACACCCCGTTCAGTGTCGCCGGGTCGAGCGGTTGATGCAACTTTCCGACGAAGGCCCACATAGCCGCACTAGCAACATTCGAAACGAGTGTCACGTTTGCCCGGCTGAAGTCGCCGTGCACTCTGGCGCCCCCTGTAGCATTGAACAGCTCCACTTGGAAACGCTTTGGCCGAGGAAACGACGAGGGTAGGTCGGGGGTTAGATAAATGTCCACCGATGTGTTGCGCTGACCCGGGTCAAAGGTCAGCTCGCCTTCCTGCTGAGGGAAATCCAATCCTTCTTTAGCGGGATGGATTACAAATGGGCCGAGCACCTCCTCTCTGGAAAGCTCCTAAAGCGGAAATACATTTTTAAATGAGACAGATTTCCATCAGCCATCCATTTGTCTAAAATTGGAGTCATTAGTAGTGATGACTTTTTAGAGGAGTTATTTTGTTCTGTAGTCAAATCTTGTGAGATCTTCTACCAGGACTGTCACGGCACATGTGGTTGACAACATTAAGTAGACAAAATGAGGTCGGCCGAACATTGCTTTCGTCCCACACCAAAGCTTTTGAGAGCTACTGATAAAAGTTGAGAAGATGAAAGCGGGACAGCACCCCCATGCGCTTATGATTTTTTTGTTGAGTGCACTCTCCTCCTTTCATCTCCAATATGACAAAGTGAGAGTGCGTCTGGCTTAGTAAAGTGTATTCAAGGTCAAGGAAGAGAAATGAAAGAATTCTCAATAATAAATCAAAAAGAATAAAAAAATAAAAAGAATAAAAATTCATAAATAATAATAAATCATATATATATATATATATATATATATATATATATATATATATATATATATATATATATATATATATATATATATATATATATAATAAATAATAAATAATAAAAAGAAAGAGTGGAATAATTGTGTCATACCAGCGTGCGATATCGTACAGACATGGTTGAAGCTGTACTTGCTCTTCTGTCCACCTGGAGACTGAGCTTTGTGGTCGTAGGAACGGCGGTGGGAAACCTGTGGCTAACGTCGAAGTACACGACGCCACGTGGATCGTCACTTTCCGCCAAGGTGATGTTGGCAAATCGTCCGGTCTCATTAATAGTGGCGCCTGAGCCCACTTGAAAAACTTCCACCAAGAACCAAGTCTTGTATTCTGGTTCCTATGGAAGCAGGAAGAGAATGAAGAAACAACAGTATAAATCGGAACTTTACTCAAATGGATATAAATCAATCTCCAAAACATCAAAGTCAGGTCTCACTTTATCATCTCGGACCTCCAAAGTAAAAACACAGACGATCTCTCCTTTCCTACATAGGACAAATCCCGAAGTGCGTACTAGTTCTTTGGTCAGGTTGAGTCCGTTGCTGACAAGAGTCGGAGCTGCGTTGCTCAAAGTCGCTCTCCAAAAAACTTGCAAGTCCTCAAAGGCTCTAAGCCAGGGGGAAAAAAAATGGCGTTTACTCAAAACCAATACCAGGTAAATCATTAAGACAGGACAACAGATTACCTGTTTTCCTGCCTTTGAACAAACAATTGAACAGTTTTGTTCTCTGAATCTTCATCCAGAATCTGGCCCATCAGAGAATTGTGACTAAAGCCTACGATACCGTTATGAAAGTCACTACCTGTTAAAACAAATCAAGCTTCATTAAAGAACCAGCTCAATACAAATAAATTCAGCAAATTTCGGTTTCTTACCAAGGATGGTGATCTTGGAAAAGGCCCCAAAGTCCTGGTGTTGACTGTCAGTGATCTGCGCCCCACCTTCAGGATCACTGAGATAGATGAAGAACACCTCCTGGCCTTCCGGTTCCGAGTCATCCAGGATGAAAAGAATCACCTGGGTTTCATTCTGCCCGGCCGGCAAGTACGCAATGCTGGACTCTAAGAGGAAATCTTGATTCTCCTTCGCTAGAGGCCAAACAGGCTCCAGCGTGAAGGGGAATGGGGTCGTGCTTCCGTCTGGAGGAAGCGATGCGAGTTAACTCAAAGTTGGATTTGAAAAATTGATCATCGAGTCGAGGGAAGTACCTCCGTACGCTCGCAGCTTAACTCGTACGTCTCCGGCCACGCTGTCTGACCTGCGCACCCTGAGGAGAACCTTTCGTTCCTGTTGGCTCTCTTCATCCTTGTCCTCAGGGACTTGGACCAGACCCGGACCGATACTTAGCACTCCGCTGGTCACGTCGCTTGCCAGAATGGTGACGGTTGCTAAACTGTGCTTTGGGTTGATTCGAGGAAAGACGTCAGCCAAAACCGAATTTGGACTAAGAACATGAGTAAGGTTGACGTGAAAATATTCATCTGGTTCAGACAACGAGTCATCCAGGATTGACAGCTGAAGGGAACTGCTGGTTTGGTAAGGAGTGTCAAAAATCAAATGGCCCTTTGGCACGGCGACAAAATCGACTTCTGCAGCGGCGCTGCCGGCTATCGTTGCGTAGGACAGGCGGGTGCTGTTGCCCCGAGAACCGTAGAGCTTCTGGATATGGAGCCTTATCGTCTGAACGTCCTCCTCGATGACCAGCTGGCGAGATTCTGGCGAAAATTGGTAGATTCCCAGCGGCTCGACTTCTGCCGATGTGAATCCTGACCTGTGCAGAGATGGTCACGTCGTTGATTCGATCCACTGATTGATGCCACAAGCCTCGCCCGGGTCTCACCTGAGCTTGACATTATTGTCTGCGGTAGTGCCAGAGGTGGCGCCAGTGAGGTATAACGCATGGGCAGTTGGCTGAGATGCATCCGCCACGGCTGTCAGAAGAATCACCTTGGTCCTCTCTCCATGGGAGAAAGTCACTGAGCCTAAATTTGAGGAGTGAGCACAAGTCGAAAAGTCGTACTTCTTCCACCTTCTGGTTTTCTTACCTGAATTTGGCACAATAGTTCCAATTTGAAAACCAGGTGGAGACTGTCCTGAAGGATACCCTGCTCTCCACCGGACCCTGATATCCCCAAACAATCCGGCTCGTGTCACCTTTGCCTCACATTTCCCTGTATCGACGTCTGAAACGAATAAAGCCAGCGAGGCGAAACCCACCTGGTAGACCAGAAAAAAAAATTGGACTGTAAGTGGCTTTTTTTCCCTATCAGCAAAAAAAAAAAAAAGAGTTCTATTCTATCCATTTACTAACCTCTGAGCTAGCAGCTTCTTCTGGCACAGTCACCGTAGCAACAGAGGACTCGTGATTGAGAAGTGGCGGTGTGCCAAGTAAAGGACTGAGCATTCTTACATTCATAAGCTCTACAATCAATCTCCCACCCAAAGACAAAAAAACCTGCCAGAGAAAAAGCAGTCAAGTTTACAATACACACCCAAAAATATTTTGAATCCTGATCGCCTGTCAAAAGAAATTCAAACCTGGCTGTTGATGTGCAAGGTGACCCAACTGAAGGCCTGTCCTTCAGTGAACAAAAGTTGTCCTTCAGCTTGTCCTCCCACAAACATGGCCGTCACCTCCTCCGTCCCGCTCGCGATGCCGTAGCCGACAGTTACGTTGCCAAACAGCCCGGCGAGCCGAGTGGCGTTCAGTACCAGAACTCGACGGACCTCCGCCCCGCTCTCTTCCACAAATAAAGACTGTTGTTCAGGATTCAAGGAGAAAACACCGTGGGGGTCGTCATTAGCGGGTACCCTAAAGGATCGACGAGAAAGATAGATTATTTCCGGATTTGATTTGTAACCCTGAAACATCGGGATAATCACGCAACCAACCTAATGTGCGCGCGTAAAAGGATGGAATTGGCCTCCAGGGTAGCGCCGCCTTCCACTGCTGTCAGTTGAACGATGTAGAGCTCCTCCAGTTCTGGCACAGTGTCAGGCCTCAGGCTAACCACTATTTCTGCCTCGCGCTGGCCTGCCGTGATTAGCACAGAGCCAGAAAATTCTAAAAAGTCTCCGGACATGTCAAAGTCGGAATGTATCTGCCAGTGAACCTGAAACATGAAATCAAAGTGTTTGCACTCAGCTTTGCTTCATCCAAATTTGAGCCTTGAAAAGGATTTTACCGTAACGTTGCCCATGACCCCCTCCCGGCGTGTGACGGGCAAGGAGATGTTGAACGGCCCCTCTGCTTCTGTGGGTTCCTTGTAGACACCTTCTCCAAGTGCATCATCTGTAAATTGAACTATACCGTTTGGGTCCCCAAATTTTTCAATCTGGAAACAAAAAAAAAGCGTATTAATTGTAGTCTTTGCATTGCAAATCAGATGAAGTCATGTGTTAATGTTACAATAATTCAAAAGAATATTCAGTTATCGTATAAATAATAATGATATATATATATATATATATATATATATATATATATATATATATATATATATATATATATATATATATATATATATATATATATATATATATATATATATATTCCTTGAATGTCATCATATTTAAGCAATATTATATTACTGTTACAAATAATAAAAAAAGAAAAAAATCTGTTGCCTTTAGTGTTATGGATCCAGCCTGAGGGTCAATATCCACTTGTCCAGATAGAAGGCTAAGCTCTATGACAAATTTTTCCTCCACCTCGACTTCCCCATGAGGGAGGATCCGAAGCGTGATCGTTTGTGTGCCTTCCTCCCCATCACTGAAGAAAAAAGATCCATTCAAGGGGCCCCGGATGTCCGTGTTGGATGGAAGAAGAGGCTCTCTGCTGTTAGGACCGAGGATACTCCAAGCAACCTGGAGAGGGATGATGAAAACCCCAAATTAGGATTCAGGACTAGCACATTAGATGGGAAATGTTTTTGTGGTACCGTTGCATTGCCTAAAAGGCCCCCTGCCCTCTCCAAGACCAGCGTGAGTTTTCGGGTGTCGTTTGGGTTGTTGATGGTGATTAGGCTTTCGTTGAGGAAGCGCACCACCCCGCCCGGCGCGTCGCTTTTGTCGATGGTCACCCTGACGACTGTGCGAGACCCGAGGATTGCTCCACCCGTGGTCCCGACCAGCAAGATCTCGAACATCTCTGCATATTCGCTGACGCAGATCATTTCCAACGTCACTCGTGAGGAATAAACGACCAGCCCTCGATTCTATATCAGGGTTCTCACCTTTCCGTGTCATCTAAAATTGTAACATTAACGACCCCGGTTTGCTGACCGTTGACGAACGTCACAGAGCCGTTGTTTGCGACGTAGTCGAGACCAGGAGTTGCACTCAAGCCTCTGGACATGTACGCCACTGAGACGGTTCCATAAGAACCTGCTGTCCTCAACACTGGGATCAACAAAAGGCCTGCATCCTCCTCAACTGAAAGACACCAGCGAGAAGTTGTACACGGGACTTTCCTGAACACAAACGACTCAGTACTTCATCGGGACTCACCCGTGATGTTGATGCGGTCCTGCTTAAATTCGAAGATACCCTCAGCGTTGTCATTTGTCGGTATTACAATCGCAAGAGATGAGATGTCGCCGATGGCAGGAGGCTGGTCCAATTGGAGACCCGACTCGTGCACTGTGTAATCTACACCACTGATCAGTAGGAGGAGACCCAGATTGTAAATTCACTTGCACAAAGAAACACAATTTCATAGTGGGATACAAAATTGAAAAGTCAAAGAACAGATCACAGAGGCAAAGGCACCTCAAAACAATTTTTCTAGTATTCCGTTTTATTTCTTTGTACCTGACATTGACGAGATCCACGTCAGTAATGTTGACGTAGAAGGTCTCGGGCCCCTCTGGAAGGCTGTCGTCAAGGATACGCACTGAAACGTGCCGTGATGTCAGACCCGGGGTGAAGAGAAGCCGTCCCGAAGCGGTGGCAAAGTCCTCGCCGCTAACTGCTGTGCTGCCTGACGTCTGGTAGCTGACCCAAACGCTTTTCAGACTGCCCAAAGCGCGACTTATAGTCACATTCACCTAAAGGAAAAACGAACCGTGCTGAAGGTTTTTTTTTTATTTTGGATGCCGCTTGTACTTACGATTCCCTCCTCCTCGATTGCGCTTATCTGCCGAAGGTTGAAGGAGAACACGCCGTAAGGCTTGTCGCTGGCTGCCATGGTTATTCTGGCATATCGTGCACTGGGGTTGATTTCCAATCCCGGGGTCACGGACGTCAGCGTTAACTGGAATTGCCGACGTTCCTCGGGAAAGGCGTCATCCACGGCCTGGGACGGCAGTGTACAAATCACGGTACTGCAGGTACTCGAAAAATTGATCAGTACCTTCAGAATGAAAGACGCAAATGATTGCTGGTCTTTTATTATGACTGAGCCAGAGATGTTTACAAAGTCAGCAAGCAGAGCTGGAGTGATATTCCACTGCACCCGCACTTCACCAAACACACCCGGTCCACGGATGAGGCTGGAATAAACAAATGATTTTCTCATATTAAAACCCAACCCAAACACGTCTTCCCATGATGTTGACCTCACTTGACAACAGCACTGCCGTTATAAAAACCTTCCGGTTCTCCAATGAAAATATTCTTTGAGGACTCCGCCAGCCCTACCATTCCCAGGGCAGCCTTGTCTGCCACAATGGTGACGGTTGCCAAACCTGGAGTGGAACATCGACAAAGAAAGTTCATCCTCAGTCGCAGTTACTAAATGATTTTCTTATCTACCATTTAAAGGGTCAATGACAGCAGCGCCGTCACTCGCAGGGAAAAGCTCGACAGTGAAGTGTTCATCTCCTTCCAGTACGCTGTCGGCGAGGGCTCTTATCACAAACGTCTTCATCGAGTCAGTCTGGAAGAAAATAAAGATCATTTTGGATTGACCATTTCAATCTGGGCTATTGGAGAACCTTCCAAACAATATGTTGTACCTCAGTGAAGACAAGCGTTCCATTGAGAGGTGAAAGATCATGAACCGCCCGTCCTTCCAGTTGCCACAGCAGTGTCACCGCCCCCTCGCCTCTTTCGCTACGCATCACCGCCAGTCCCGCGACGGCGGCGGGATCGTCAACAAACTCCGGCTCACTCAAGGTAACCTTGGAGAGGAAGGAAGTTTTGCGGGACACAAAAACAACATCAGATCTACAAGGTGTCCACAAATGTTCGTAGTTAGCTCCTACCTGAAGTTCTTGGAATCCAAATCGTCCAAGAGGTGAATCATTGGGCGGAATAGTGACAGTGACCGAGGTCACCTCTCCTAATCGAGCGCCGCCAATCACCCGCAACAAATTGACTTTGAACGTCTCCAAAGTCTCCACAAGGTCTTCATCCAAGATGGTGATAGCAATCACAGCTCTCCGCTGGAAGAACCAAAGCGTTAGGAACTTGTAAAAGAGCTCCCATTTGACAACTTGGATTTACCTGTCCGTCTTGGATGGTGACGTTACCCGATGATGGGCTGAAATCGTTCAGATCAGCAGTGAGGGGTTGAGCCTCCCAGTAGGCTAGCAGTCTTCCACTGGCACCAGCAAGTCGCACCACGGACAGCTGGAAGATGTTGTCAGGTGCCGGCATCTCATAGGCCACCAACGAGCTAGCCTGAAACAGGGTTACAATTTTGATCAAATTATTATAATACTACATTGCAGAGAATTCTGCACTTACTTCTGGCGTAAGAAACTGCAAGATCCCCCGAGGGTCGTCATTTTCCTGGATGGTTACTTCAGCTACTTCCATGCCAGGTCTCTTGACGGAGGGCTGGCCTGCTCCGGCTAGCCCGCTAACTAACTTCACACTGGTGAGATTTACCAGGAAAGTCTCTGACAGTTCTGGAATGTCATCCTTAAAAAATATATAAATATATATTTGTGTAAATGAAAACAAACTAAATAAATAAAAATGTATATATTTGTACATTTTAGGCAACACACATATTATTATTTTTGACGAAACAATGAATTATTACCGGAAGGATTGTGATGATCACAATGGCCACAGTTGTTCCTTCTGTCATAATAAGTGTGCCATCTTTGGCAAGGTAGTCCTGATCTGCAGAGGCCTGGTTGGCTGGAGGTTGGTACAAGGCTGGCCTGGTCTCATAATGTATTTCCAACTCACCAGAGGAGCCGAGCTCCCGTACGATGGACAAAGTCAGATTGACTGGAAAACCTGCAAAGTTTGGAGAAAGTTAGGATGGAAAACAACACAAAACACGAACAATTACATCCTGAGGAATTTCTGTCAAATTGTGAATTGTTAAAATACTCTCTTGATGTTTCAGACTAATCTGACAGCCTTCCCAGATGGATTAAAACAAACCTCGGGATTAATGATATCCTGGAACCACTGAAAGAACCTTTACGGTAAGTCTCAACATGCTTTTATCTTCTAATCAGATTTCTACACATTCTAATACAATCAAGCTGGCTGCTGGATAGCAGTGAAGTGGAAATATCTTCACAGAAACAGAAGCCTTTGCTTACCTAACGGTTCTTGTGTTTGAGTAATCTGAGAGTCCAAATGCCATCCAATCACCCCGTAGGGGGAACCGTTTGGGAGGATGTCGAGGAGCGCCCGCGCTCGCGACGGGTCGATGACAGCGGCCTGTTGTATGTCCCGCAGCTCGACCGTGGTCACGTCCGTGAGGGTGATGCTAACGCTTTCCCTCAGCTCTGCGACGTCATCCGCTAGTACGGTCACTGCAATGATGGCAACCGACTGACCCTCCGAGAACGTAACCTATGAGGACGACAGCAAATCTTCAGAATTAGTTTAGGCGGGTTTGATTTGAGATGAGAAAAATGCCCCCCAAAAAAATATTCTTGTCTTGGGATGTAAACCGAGATCTCGGCGGTACGTAATGTCATGTCATATTACTGCGGTGTTTTTACGCACCACTCCCGAAGTGGGATAAATGTCCGGCAGGCTCCCACTGGCAGTCCAGTGAACGGTCAGTCGACCAAAAGTCCCTCTTCTCCTCTCCACGGTGAGGGAGATCTGATGATTCTGCTTCAACTCCTCGACCTCCAAAGAGAGAGAATTCTAGAAAGGGCAGGGAGGCAGTGGATTAAAAAAACAATATGCATCCAACAAATGTGTGGCAAGGTTTGTTATCTTGCCTGCGCAAATCCAATCACTCCGTGGGCGTTGTCGTTGCTCGGAACCTCGACGGTCACCTGACCCCCGAACCCAATCTCTGCTCCACCTTTTGGATTTTTCAGGCGGACCTGAAAATGCTCTTGTTCTTCTGGAACATCATCATCTATGACATTCACCGCAATCTGTAGCTCGCTGTCGCCGGGTAAGAAATGTAACTCGCCAAAACTGGGGTGGAAGGAAACAATAAATGAGTTTTGTGGAAATGACACAAACTTTGCAGTGATATCTACCTGGGTATGAAGTCAGATTGATTGGAGACTGAAGTTAAGAGATAAACTCTGGAGCGGTTCTCCTCAGAAGAAGCTAAGAGCGTCTTGGTGGTGTTGAGGGACGGGACCTTCAAGGAGAGGAATCTCCTCGCTGGTGGGGCCTTCAGAATGACGTGGAAGAGGCCGGCATCAGATCTCCACGAGTACAGTGACGAGCTGTTTCCACCGCCGAGTATAACGTAAACTAGGAGAGAACAATTCAAGCATAACACCAGTCACTTACCGGCCACATTATTAGGTACACCTCTCACGTACTTGTCAGCGAGGCACTTACTGAGTCCGGAGGGAGCAGTGAACGGGTGGATTGAGGTGAGGCCTGGGTACGTGATGGACTGCTGCAACTCAGGAGAACCTTGCTCTAATCTCCACAGGAGCACCTCACAAGAGGGAAGAACATCTGAAAAAAAATGACGCATATGTTGACGTTATGTAGGATATCTCGAGAATTGCTTATATGTATATTCATATCGATGTCTATCTACGTAAATTCATATTTCTCTCTCTCAGCAAACGTCCAAAAAAAAGGACATCACCTTGAAGTAGCACCAAGAAAAGTGTGTCCTCTGCTCTAGTCTGGACTGTCTCAACTTGGCTGACTCTGCCTGTGATGGGGAGGGGCTGTGGATTCCCAAATCTTCCGCCGGTCCAGCGAAGGAGCAGGCAACCGGCCGTCTCACTGTTTAAGCAAACTACTAAATAAGGAGCTTCTACGTGGGTCAAGGGAGTCACGCTGACAATATGTTCTTCAAAGTCCAGAGTCTGCAGCAGGGTGAAGGAGCCGCTGGTCCAAACAAATATCTGTAGCATGAAGCGAGAAGACAATTTATTGACATTTACAACGGGAAAGGTAGAACAAATGGACAATATCTGGCATCACCTGACTCGATACAATAAGAAGATCTCTGTCGTCAATCGACAAGTGTTTGACTTCCGATGCTTCCACACCTATGATTTGTTCCTAACGACACACACCACAAAAGTCAATCGACCAAAAATATGTCGCGATTGATGAGTATCAATAAGTGTTGTACTGACCAATGAGACATTGAGGTCCTTGTGTAGTTTTAGGATGCTGAGATTGGCCGCAGGGGCGAAGGGCACACCGCCATGTGTGATGGCGACGTAGCTGCTGTTTTGAAATGCAAAGCCAACACAAGAACTTGGCTCCTCAATCCTAGCAGACTGGAAGGGAGAAACCAGATTAGCATTATGGCACAGGGTTTCACCATGAACTTCCATTTTTTTCCCCAATTTACCTCTACTGGCACAAAGACTCCTTGCCATTGATAGAGCGTGGCCAACGTGTGGGAAGATCCCACGGCGGGACTTTTATCGAGTCTGACGGCCAGGACGCTTGGCATTCCGGGGACAGAGCACCAAGTGGACGTGGGGCTGTCTTCAAAGCTCTGATACAAAGCCATCGTGGGGAGAGGGCCATCTTGGAGACATGATCAAGGACAAGAATGTATTATCATAATGTTGCTTCATATTGGATGCAAATCTTTATTGGTATTACCTGAAGCAACAGCGGTGGCAGACTGCGTCTCCCACTCCACGCTGACGGCCGACTCCAAGCCATGACTACGAGACACGGTGAGGAAGATGGGGCCACCTCCTTCCTTTGCCACCACTTCTGTGCTACTTCTGCACAGGAAACAGAAATGCAGTTTTCATACCACGATACATTTGGCCATTCCGCCGTATAACTCAACTAAAATGCCTAATTTCTGATTGTACCTATCGAGAGTGGGTCCGATACGGAACAAGCCGGATGGGGCGAGGTTCTCGAGGACGGTGATGACAACGTGCAGTCGGTCACCTAGACGCGCACCGGCGGTCGGGTTGGACAGGATCACTGCGAACGTTTCATTGGCTTCGGGCTCGGCATCCAGCAATGCTCGAATCTGCAGCGTCTGAAATAAAACAAGATCTGTGATATGGCTGGTAGCGGGTATCCGTACCTAGTATCGGTACTTCCCCGTCCTGACAAAAGACTATTGCAACTGATCCAATCTCAAGGCTGTTAGTCACCTTAAAGCGAACGCCATCCTCCAGCTCCACAAGGCCTTGGGCTGGTATGACATCACCGTCGGCAAGGCTGCCATTGACATCCGTTATGGTAAACTCCACGGTCACGGTACCAAACGTGCCTTCCTCTGGGTACCGAACTACATAGAGGGTGGCGACGCTCTCGCTCAGTCCCAACTGAGATGTGGGCTCCTTGAGAAAGTATGGCTCGCTGCTGTTAAAAGATAAGACGCCGTGCCCGTCATCGCTCGCCAGGATGGTCACGGTGGCTGAAATACAAACCGAGCAAAGGAATAGAAAGTCAGGCGAGGATTTTTTCTCTTGGCCGTTAAGAGCGCTTATCGGCTACGACTAACCTGTGGTATTGGTGCCGAGTTCGAGACCGGGCGACGGATCGGACAGTATCAGCTGGAATCGCTCGGCTCCCTCCGGAACAAAGTCGTCGACGATCTGCACCTCGACAAATTTGTGTTTTTCACCGTTGACAAAATGAAGCACCTGAGTGGATGAAAGAAGATTCCTATTTGAAATGCTCTTTTGGAGCATCCATATGTTTTTTCCCGTGATTGTACCGTTTTGCTGATGGTGTAGTCCAGGCCTTGCTGGGCCTCCAGGTTCTGAGCATACAAGAACAGAGAAACATTGCCATATGTGCCTCTGTTCCTGTAGGCCACCAGAGTCAAAACACCCAAGGTTTCATTCACTTCAAACCTGGAAGCCAAATATGAAATATTAACAACAGACTGTTTGGATTGGAATTTTTAAGCGTGTCAACATCATAAATGTTTTCTTACATGGTGTTTGTCCATTCGATGACTCCTCGAATTCCATCATTGGCAGCAATGATGACCTCCGCCACCAAATCTTGAGTGTCTACGGCACATGATGAGATTCATATTTTCATATATTTCAAACTTTAGCATCTTTGCACAACAATGTCAACTCTAGAAGCTCTAAAGGGAGTTTAAAGAACCATTGGCCTTCCCTTTATGAACAAGCGCCTGGGAAGCCCAACTATGGTTTTAGTTTGCTTAGTTAATCTGCTCTCATGGTAACCATCTACTTCTTTTTTACGGGAAGCATCACCCTCTATCCAAATCACATGACTCATGGCCATGACTCATTCATGAGCTGGACTCTAGCACAAATTAGGGCAAGCGCTGAAGCGGTAACAAGCCAGCTCACTCGTAAGAAACATTTACGGGAATTAAAGCTGATTCTGATACTGAGTAAACGACAGTGGGAGCATAAATTACCTGGTAATGTGCAATACGCGACTTCTACTCACACAGAGCAAAGCAGTGAGGATTGTGAGAAAGTATACAAGGAAAGTTATTTAGACAACAAATGCGCAAAAGTAATAATAATAATAATAATAATAATAATAATAATAATATACCCACAATTGATCAAAATAATAATAATAAAAATAATAAATGAATAAATAAATAAATAAATAAAAACAATTAATAATAATAATAATAATAATAATAATAATAAGAGAAAAAACAATTCCATTTAGTCTTGTACCAAGTTGCGGTGTGGTGGCAAGGGTTGTTAGGAGTACCGCAGATGTAATGTTGACCAGAAAGTATTCCTGTAACTCTGGAGTATCATCCTGGTAAAAAGAAGCAAAAACATCTTAAACCTTCTCTCTTATAAAAGACAAATTGATCTGTCAGTATGTCTTTACCTCCAATATGGTAACGGGCAGAGCGGCAGAAGTCTGACCCTCCTGAAGAATCACAGAAGCAGTTCCAGCCAGGAAGTCTTTTCCTGGCTCCGCAAGAGCACCTTCGACCTTGGAGAGGTCTTCCAGCGAACCTTTGAGAACCTCATAGGTAACATTCACAGCTCCTGAGCAAAGAACCGTAAGAAATACCATCTGGTCAATCGTACATAAAATAGTCATCACGGGAATTGAACTTCAGATCAACTGACCTGACGTTCCCAGCTCCCTGTTGATGTAGATATTTACAGTTTGCTCTCGCTCCTCAGTGGCCACTTTAAGGGATGACGGAGCGATGGTCAACAGCCCGTATGGTTCGTCGCTGGTGTCCACCGTCAACACCGCCGCACTCCCCAGAACGTCAAATGCGGCGTGGCCTGGTGCCGCGACACCTTCGACGCGGAAACCATATTCGCAATTACGTTCTAAATTTTGTAGGATATTTTACTTCCCAAATTCATGCCATATGGAATCGACTGCGTGTTACCAAAAGTTTGGATGTCAGTCAAGAAAATGTTGTATTCAGCTTTGTCCTCTGGCGTGACATCATCGAGCAGCTGTACAACGATGGTATTATTCAACTGTCCCTATTAAAAAAAAATAAAAAATCTTGGCGAAATGAATCAAAGGCATCTCATATCACCAAAATGCATCACAGTCTTTTGTGTTTTACCTCACGAAATAATAGTCTCCCTGAAGTAAGAGCGAAAGTCCGTTCTACAAGGGGACCTTGAATCACCCAATCCAACGAGACATTACCCAGACCTGGAGCAGTCCTCAAAACTAACAAGTTCAGTTTTTCCCCTGTCAAACCAAAAACAAATAAACTTTTGGTAGGTCCAAGCTTACTGTCAAAGCGTCCCAACTGGCAACACACCTTCTCTAGCGATGACCGAACGCGATTCTGGATGGAATCCCACGACGCCGGCAACATTGTCATTAGCCAGAATCACAATGTTGACGGTATCCGAACTGGGGAGGATGCGACTTCCTCCCTCCGTCTTAACCAGTCCAATCATGAGGCTCTCGTTGTCTTCTGGGTCAATATCGTCTCTGATGATAATCTCGATCGTCTTCTTGACATCACCTGCAGACAGATTTTAAAAAAAGTTAACTCATTCACTGCCAACCCAGTTCATATCTTTGACGGCTATAACCGTCAATGGCACTGAACACACAAGACAAAACTATGATTGCAAATGAATGTGTGTTCCCCCTACCATCAAAAACCAAAGTTCCCCCTGTTCCAGTGAAGTCTCTATCCGGTGTGGCTTTTCCTCCAACAAACCTCCACTCCGCAGTGACCGTCCCCGAGTTGCCTCCTCGTCTTTCGACGACCAAAGGAACGACCGCTGAAGGTTCTTCGTGAACCTCAATGTAAAGCCCCTTATTTGTAGCGTTGGGACTGGCGCTGTATATTAAAAAAAACCCAAATGCATCCCCGTTCAACTGGATGGTGACCACAGCTTTATCCGGCTGGCCGATGGACGGCAGGTTCCTCAGGTCTGCAGTCAAATTCATCAGCTCTACCTTCAAATGACAAAAGGCAAAATGCATGGTTTAATATATTGAGTCAAAATATACTATGATGTCAAAATACCTTTAAGATTTGTATGGCAAAGCTTTCATCCATTTCAGCGACGTTATCCGTCAAAATGAGCACAGTGAGGTTTGCTTCCCCTGAGCCGTCCTCCATGAAGGCACTTTGAGCGCTGACGGGGATGTAGTCGCTCCCGGCCGAGGCCCGGCTGCCGAACAAAGCGGCGGCCGCAGTCGCATTTTTCACATAGGTTACGACCCGAGACCTGATTTCGAGTTTTTCGGCACCCGAAGTCACCCAAGTACAGGAAGGCGGGATTGTGGTTGAGGATATGGAGAAAGCTTGGCAGGTCATTTCTCTCAGACACGCAGCAGCACAGGCTGTTGAGGAATCCGTCAGGCCGCTGATGTTAAATGTCCCTTGAGGGGGAGCGGTCGGAAGACCCGGTTTGAGGGTGTCGTAGTAGGTCAGCAGGTTCCGACCTTCAGCCCGAGCGGAGTCGAGCGGGTCGATCTGTGAGGTGCTGTAAAGGATTCTCAAGCGGCCAAAGTGTCCGTCACTGAAATCCAAAAGTGATGATGAAGAAGGTGACAGAAAATGCAAAAACAATTCCGTTTTTCCATCTTACCTTCGTAGGACGGTAATGTTGGCTCTGAAGACTCCTTCCAGCGGCTCTTGGACACGGTAAACAGACTGTCCAAAGTAGACGGTCCCATATGGATTGTCGTTGGCGGGCACTTTAACGTTAACAGACGTATCACCTCCGAGGTTTCCGCCGTTACTGGCACTGGTGAGTTCAATCTTTATAATCTGTCAAAGGCACAATATAATTAATCATAAATAATTGACTAAATTCAATTAAATTATTAGTGAATTAAATAATAATTCTTCAATTACAAAAAAAATTTATTATATTTGAAATGTATTTTTACTTCTGTGGTTTCAGGAACTTCATCCGCTAAGACCTCCACTCTGAGAGTTTTGACGGTCTCGCCGGGAGCAAAGGTCACGTCTCCCGATGTGGGTCTGACGTCCCCCACTGCCAACTGACCGTTGACAGTGGCCTGCCAATGGACTACCACAGTCCCAATAGTACCGGCATTCCGTACGATCGGCAGGGCAACTTCAACAGAGTTGGATGCTGGTTCCTCAATCGTGACTGGAGCAGCATTGAAGACTGGAAATGATAAGAAATTGTGATGAACCTTCTGTAGGTATACGTGTCAGAAATGATCAAAACTAACCAAAGGCACCAAAAGGGTCATCCGAAGGCAATATGGTGATAATAGCACGTGTGATCTCTCCCAGCAGAGCTCCTCCGGTAGTCTGATTGATCAACTCGACAACGACGGTCTCCTCCAGCTCCGGGACCACATCATTGATGACATAAATAGGTATCGATTTGCTGGATTCCCCTTCGAGAAGAACGACGTCAGTGGAGGCCACGCTGTAGTCTTCACCTGCGGGAAAACGTGTCAATCCAGGTGAGAGACAAAACACAACAGAAGGCAAGAGCTCATTTTGCCAGCCAGAAACTTACTGACTCTTGCCGTCAAGGGCACGGCTCTGAACTTGACGGATACATCTGCAAATATCCCACCCACGCGTGTGACGTTGATGATGGGGCCCACGTAGTCTTCGGCCACGCTGACGGCGGAAGCCGACAACTGAAGGACGCCAAAGGCGTCGTCGCTGGCTTCCACAATCACCTGCGCTACGATTTCCATCTTCGGGCCGAGAGAGGGCGAGCTGGAAACTGCAAAGGAAGTTTAATGAGTGAATAACACCAAATACAAGAACGTTTGCATTTGTTACTTACCGGGCCTCTCCTGCCCTCCTCGGACGAGCCGTACGTCGATCAACTGCACGAAGACGGATTCGTCTCTCTCCGGATCTTCATCGTCCAACACTCTGACGGTGACGTTTGCTTCGCTTTGATTAGCCAAGAAAACGACCGAATCCACAAGCGGGACAAAGTCTCGCCCTTCGGTGGCTCGGCCCACTCCGGGCGTCCTGTAAGGTGCCGGTTCTGCTTCCTTGAGTGTCCTGAATGTGACTCGCACCTTGAATGTGAAGAAAATGACACAGGGAGTCAAAAAATGAACATTGTTGTATGAAAGTCACAAAAAAAGAAAAACCAGACACACCTGTCCCATGGAGCCTTTTTGTCGTAGTATGCTAAGGGTAACAGTTGAGTCGCCTTCAGGGAGGCGAATGGGCCTTGTGGTGTTGGAGAAGACAAAAACGCCGTACGGGTGGTCGCTGGCGAGCACAGTTAGAGCGGCCCAAGTCTTGACACCCAGACGGCCGTGAGACACATTAACCAAAGACACGGTAAAATTCTTGTCCAACTCTGGAACCTCATCCTGGGCCACGGACACGACGATGCTCTCCGATGTCTGCCCGACTCCGAAGAAGATGCTGCCGGACCGGTTCAAGAGTTCCCCTTCGGAGCTGGGATCGGCTTCCCAGTACACAGTCACGTTGGAGAGATCCCCGAAGGACCGATCCACCTGGGCAGAGGGAAGCAAGATGTGAAATTTTTAATGGCTATTTTTATCCAAGTGTTTAATTCAACAGACCTTTAGAACCACAGAGCTTTGTCCATCCTCAGGTTCTGTCCCGTGAACGGACAAGAAGGCGGGGTTGAAGTCGAAGACTCCGTGGGCATCGTCAGAGGCCGCGATGGTAACCGTGACGCGTGAGGCAGCGCCCAAACTGGCTATACACAAGCATATACAAACACACGCACACAACGAATGCGTCATAAGAAGATTCTGATGGGATTCTGACAGTTAAAGTCAAAAATCATTGGACTTTCCACAAAAAGGAGGATATTAGGAGATGAGAACTTACCATGGTGGAGAAAGAAGGAAGGCGGGAAATCAGAGTCACTCTCCCCACTACCACTTTCCTCAACATGCAGAAATTGATCCACTGGTGGATCACAAACCAGGATCACACGCGAGGAGGAAGAGGGAGGGGAGGGGCGGAGGATCACACCACCAGGGTATCAGATCAGGAGATCAAAAATACATCGAGAGGAAAGTTGGTAGGGAGGCCATTCACAAGACACGAGATGCACAAAACTAGCGCAGGTTCTACCAGTTAGCTAACCCTACAGAGGATTCCTCAAACAAAAACAACTCACCTCCCCCATCAGTATTGTAGAGCTCCACTCGAAATTCCTTGTCCAGCTCTGGAACAGGATTGTCAATGATGGTGACCGCAATGAACTTTAACCTTTCTCCTGGGAGAAAGTCCAGCGTACCCTCTGAGTCCTGCCGATAACATACATCAACATAGCACATGACGTGGAAAAGATGTTGGATCAAAGTGAGAGGGGAACCTCATAGTCTTCAGGGCTGGATGCTGTGAAGGGGGTCGTCCTGTAGCCCACCAGAACCCTTCCCAAAAGACCTTGAGCCCTGGCCACTGGTAGATGGATTTCCCCATCTTCCTCCTTCACAGTGATGTGCGCAGGTTCTAACGCAGGGGGGATCAAGCCTTCGTCTGGTGGATCATCTTGGAACTGCAGCAAGCCTGCAAGCAAAAACCAAAACTGAGCTGCAACAACTTAAAAAAAAAGTTGTCTTTGAGGCGTGTGGGTGAATACCATAAGGGTGGTCGCTTGCCATTACAGTGACAGTGTTGACAGAATTCGTGGGGTCAATGCTGGCACCGCTGGCAGGGGTGGAACCGGGCTTGCCATCACTGGATCCTGCTGACACCAACGTGACTTGAAAGCTCTCTGCCAGCTCGGGGAGGTTGTCATCCAACACCAAAAGGTTCAGTACCTTCAAGAAATGTGCAAATTGGCTCACTACAGTACAGTACAGTACAAAAATTGGACTACAATTGACAGTGCAATTATTGGATTGGCCGTTAGATGTCGCCGGTTATCAAGAAACACAAGCAGTGGTTCCAAACTTTTTTGGGTCGTTCTTCAAGTACCACCATCACAACCAACATTACAATGTAGTGATGTACTGAGCTCAAGTCTTCATTGAAATTGAGAAAGTTGTTTTATTGGCTTAAAAACGCATATTTCATATTTAAGTTAGCCACTGTAATATTACTCCATGTTTGATCATTAAAATGGCAAAAATCATTGAAAATGCATTGTACTATAATGTTAAAGAGAGCCCTCACACCACAAAAAAGGAATATTCATTTAGCCAAATGTTGGAAAAACTCACAAAAATATTCTGTTTCTATGATGAATCTGAATAAGATAACCAAAATATTAGAAACACCTTTAAGTTAAAAATCATTTAGTGCTGCTAAATAAAATCATGAATAGTTATGAAAAAATTCAATAAATATCCCTTTAACCGTGTCGATTAAAAGATATTAGAATGATTATATTATGTAAGTTGATCAATTTATTTTATAATACAAGTATTATTCAACACTGATCTTGTCGTGACGCATAACATGCAAATCAGCCTGCTGGCAGCACTTTAGGCACACTTATTTTGGGCCACACCAGCAACCACCCAGGATTTTCCAACTGGTGAGTCATGATTGTCACACACCTCTGAGCGCTGGCCACTCATGAAAAGCACAACTCCAGTGGCATTGAGAAAATCCTCGTGTGCGGGCGATTCCCTGTCGGCGCTGTTCATTTGGGTAACCGAGTAGTTGACGTAAACACTGTCCAGGGATCCTCGCGTCCGCTCAATCACGCAGGAAACGGTAGAACCTTCCTCGGTGGTCTAGCCACCAAACAAATGGAAACAGAAGTTAAATTCAGAAATGAACTTCATTCCAAAACTTTCAAGGTGTAATTCCAGCACATGAATAAAGTGAGTGGGAGCGATGGTTTCTATTTCTGATGGAATGCCCTCCCTCAGCCTTGCCAACTGTCGCACCGATCAACTCGAGCAACAATACGCAGTCTCCGGTTCCAGTGTCGGGAATCCTGATCTAGTTCTGGAGGAATGGCCCCGGAGCGACTCGCCGGTGGCGGACAAACCATCTGTCGCTCCACCTGAGACCGACGCAACCAATCAGACAAAAAAAGGGAGAGCACGGGCTTGCCGCAGCCAGGCATGAAAACTAATGAAATATGCAGCAAGGGGGGGTTCTGTTACACGGGATCATCTGTGGGTGGTTTTCTCCGTAGTTCTATTTTTACAGCGCCCGAGCGGGCAGTGGTTGAACTTACATCAGGTATGCAACCACCGGTAAATCCAAAAAGCCCGTTGGCATTGTCACTCTTCATGATGCGTATCACAGCCGTGGGCCTGGGGGAAGGCAGGCCAGCGCCGCCCTGTACCGCCACCAACTGAAGGTAGAACACTTCCTCCCCCTCCTCTTCATCATCATCCTTGACTTCCACCACAAACGACTTGCGGCTCTCCCGCGGCCCGTAGCGCAGATAACCCGAGATGCTACGCAGGTCCGATTTTGCCGGCTGGCTGTGAAGCTCGTGAATGCGCTTGCGGTCCAGCCTGGTCCGGTACAAACGGACATCTTGGAGGAGGCCCGTGTACCGCTGTTGACCCTGTGGATCGGAGCCGATGAAGATAGAAGCAAGACCTAGAGTGGATAAAGCGAGAAAATTCATATCAAAAGGCAGTATGTGTTTTCCTGGACTAACAAGTATTACGTCACCTTTAGTTGACCTTCCACATTTTTGGATCAACAAAAAATGTAGGAAATCTACCACAGTGGGCAATTACAAAGCCCTGATGTAAAGCAATTCAACTGCACGTTGAAGGACCATTAGAAGACAATGACATGTGACACAAGCAATAATAATGTTTCTATTGATTATGATTGAAGTTAACTAAAGAGCCACTAAAGAGCCCCCCACCCTCAAAAGTTTTTGGTCCAATGCGGGCGACTACTATTGTCTCTGTTAATTAGAGGGAGCGAGAATAAAAGAAGATGCTGAGTGATTCTTTTGAGCGGTAACAATATCCAACCGGGCTCATTCAAGCGTTGGAGAGACTCAATAGTTTGAAACAATGAGGGCTGGAGCCAGTGCGTGTTTGAGCGTTACGTATGGGCGTGCATTTTGAAGTGACGACAGACTTGTTGGCATTTCATGTACACCAAGACCAGAGCAAAACAACATCATCCTGACTTCATTCAAAGACCGGACAGACATGACAACTTGCTGACACTGGCCATGGTGCTGAAACAGCAGTCTTGACATAGAAAGTGGAAAATGATTTGAATTTTGGGTTTATATTAGTTAGATGAATTATATATTAATTATATATTATATTTAAATGAATGTATTTACATTTGAACCCCACTGAGCCTGAAAATGCTTTATTTTACAAAATTGTATTTATTGTTAATAGAAAAAGTTTGTTTAAAAATATTTCATTAAAAAAAACTTTAAAAAAAAAACTAAAATATGTTCAACTCATCGTGCATAGAGAGTGTTTGGGTGTTTTTTTTTAAATAAATAAATAGTGGTAAATTGGAGATATATTGGCACTAAATATTGAGTATGTCCATTGAACATGCCTTCACTTCTTAAAGCATTTTTTTTCTTTCCAAGCCAATCAGCAAAGAAAAATAATAATATTCATGAAAAGATTATAAATGAACTAACGGTCACTTATAATGTCAGCTAAAAGGAATACATTCAATGTACGTCAATTACTGTTCATGTAAATTACCGTCAGCAACGCCTTCTCCTTTAATGCTCCTCAGGCCTCCAGGAACGGGATTCCCATCCAGGAAAAACTCAACAATCCCGTCATCCAGCGTCACGATCACATGCAGCCACGTATTGTCCTCCACAAATTTGCCAGCGGTGGCCTGAGCTACTTGAGTGTTATTTGATCCCGTGACGGTGTAATAGAACTTCACCGTGATGTGAGACTCATTGATGTGGACTCTCACTCCATAATACAAGGTGCCGTTGGTGATTCCTTTGGAGACGATAAAGCCGTCAGTAGATGCTCTTGGGACCAACCAAGCTGAGAATGTAAAGTTTCCCGGAACAGGAGGCGATTCTTGGGCTGAGATAGTCCCGTAGGATCCGTTACGTCCGGAGAAAAATCTGGTGTCTGTTGCCGAGTGGTGTCTTCTGGCACGAGGCCTGAGCTCGACGGAGTCTGGGAAGGAAGCTAGAAGTAGCAGGTCATCCATCGGAGGAAGGCCCTCTGGGAAATGCGCGGATACAATCTCCCAGGCAACCCGGACGTCGCCAAAAGTACCCTGCTGGCGGAGGATGCTAAAGGAAGTGACATCGACCATGTCGTCCTGTGACAGCACATCCTCTGCTACTTCCTGGTCCAAATCGCTGTCGGCGATGGCGAATACGCCGTACGGGTCGTCGTTGAAGGGGATGACAAGCGAGGCGCTCAGAGAAGCTTCAGCGAGTCGGCCACCGTCCCCTGGATAACCACCTTTAAACATTCAAAGGTTTTTGAAGATGCTCCTCATGCAGTATATATCAAAATATTTGTTTGAACTCACCAGATATATTAACCAGCCTGAGAACAAAAGTCTCATTAAACTCTGGAAGCCCATCTGAGATGGCCTCCAGCATGATGGCTTTAAAATCTTCTCCAGTGATGAAAGTGATGGAGCCAGAGGTGTTGGTAAACTCTTGACTTTCCAACAACGGAGTGATGGAGTCATTGGCATAAAGATGCCAGAACACCGTTACGTTACCAAAATGGCCCCGCGCTCGTGAGACACTGAGGAGAGAAATAGCAACAGATAAGATTTGAAATTCAAATACAAACTATATATCGATTCATTTTTTTTGCTTGTCCACGTTTACAAATATTTGAGATGATATCCAAACCGCTTCGTACTAGAAATAATTGCTCTTCCCCTCCTCGACCGTCTTTTCTGTTGGCTCCAGTGAGAAAATTCCATTTGCATCATCATTGGCCTCGATGATCACGGTAGCCGTGTCTGCTCCGTACACCACGGCGTCACCTGCATGCAAAATTTACATTTGAAGATTTACGCAATTATACACACATCCAATATGAACCGCATGTGAGGTTTTTTTTTTTTTACACAGTTGGATACTTCAGGTTGCCGGGCTACCCTCTTCACAGTGGAATTTTCTCATAATTAAGTGACTAAGCTAAGTGTGTCAAGATCCCTGTGTGATTTTGAGCGCTGACATAAAGGACTTGTACATCATAAGCCAGACACCTTACACCACAAGCGCCCATTACGCTGTCTACTGGTAAACAGAGAGAGGCCAACTGAGTCGTTGGTCTTTGTGTCTTTGACTATTTGGAGGTTGGTAATTAAGGTCCCGTTGGGGCCCCGGCGGGCTTTCATTCCCTCGCCTGACACACAATACTGAGATTAAGAGAACACTCGGTGGCTGTAGCGAGGACAGCTACATCGATAACAAATTGAAGGATATACCTGGGGAATAAATTGACCATTTTAAATGAAATGAAAATAAAAATAAAAATAAAGAATAAATAAATAAATAAATAAATAAATAAATAAATAAATAACATTTCAAAATAAAAAATAAATAAAGAATACGCACCAGTGGCATTATACAAAACAATGGAGAAGTGCTCCTCTGTTTCCGGTATGTTGTCGTCTTCAATGGCCACAGAGATGTTCTTCCTCCATTCCCCGACGTCAAACAGCAACACTGTGTCATTGCTGAGCAGGGTGAGATCGTCAGGCGACGTATTGCCGTATTCCACGCGGTAAGCCACCGTGCCGACGTTGTCTGCTCGCCCGGCCCGCAGAACGCTCAAGTGGACCACAGCGCCTTCCCCCAAACGCACAACTGCAGGTTCTTCAGGGTGGAAGAAGAATGTGTGAATCAATTTTCAACGTTAGTATGAGAAGAAATGATTTACAGTGAATCTTTTACCAGAAAAATAAATGGGGTCATCATTTTTGCGAATCTGGAAACTGGCTGTGGCTCTGTTTCCAAGCCTTGCACCACCACTCGCGTTCACCAGAGTGATTGTGAAATTCTCCAAGCCTTCGGGGATCTAAAACCACCAAAAATAAATTGAGCAATAAAAATCATATATTTATTCACTTCTGGAAGCCATGTGTATGATTTCAAGTTGACCTCATCAGGCAAAGATAGGAGAGTAAGGTTTTTCAAGGAATCTCCCTCCTTGAACGTGATGTTTCCTCGGGTCGGGCGAACATCTCCAGATGCAGCTGGCTCCAGGGTCCATGAAACCGAGACTTCTCCAAAGAGACCCCTGCTCCTCTCCACAGAGTAGGTTGCTGCGAGATGGGATATAGAGATGATGTATTTTGGCAGTGTTGGCCTATAAAGTTCAATCAAGAAAACGCTACCTTGGTATGTCTCATTGCCTTTGCTTTCACTGATGGTCTTTGTTGCCCCAGAGGGCCTAAATTCGATGACCCCAAAGGCGTCATCGTTCCTGCGCACCGTTACGTTGACCTCCCTGTGGTTTCCGAGGCGACTGGGAGGAGTGCTGTGGCTGCCGAGTACCACAGAGAAAGTCTCGTCCAGCTGAGCGAAGACAAAGCGCATTTATTGATCTTTCAAGTATTGCGAGAATTTCAACAGAGAAGATGAGCCTTTTTTTTTTCCAGTTATTCTTACTTCTGGCACGCCATCAGGCTTGGCCACCAGGGCCACCACCACCTCCCTCTCGCCCGGTTTGAACTCCAAGATCCCGGTGGCGCCGTAGAATTCGCTGTTGCCTGCGGGCATGACGACATATCGCACCAGCTGCTTCAGCAGCTGTCCCTGGGCTCTGACCACATGGAGCTCCACGGCCTCACCCTCCTGGAAACAACACGTGACGACAGATGTGAGGTGACGAGCACGTTACGGAGGTTGACTGAATTATTTATCGTTTTTTTTTGGCTTACATTGATTAACCATGGACCTCTTGAAGATGGCGAGAACTCAAAAACTCCCCCGGGGTCATCATTCTCCACGATGACAAGGACTCTGGTGGTGAAGCCGGCTTTCAGGATTTGATTCTCGACATCACTCCTGGGACACAAAAGTGAATCATTTAAAAAGCACAAATGATTGTTTTTATGATTCAATTAATTTTTATAATTTGATTATTGATTCTATATTAATTGTTGTTTTTATTATGAATTATTTTTATTCTTCAATTTTTTTATTGTTTTGGAGAGTCATCAAAATTATATTCCATGAGAAATAATTGAGTGAGCTTTTAAAAGGGAATGATCAAACTGGGTGTGTGTGCGTGTGTGAGAAAACCATCTGCAAAACAAGAAGTCTAAATCAAGACAAAACAAGACATCACGAAGCATTCCAAACAACCAATCACAGCCAAGTCACCGCATGCATACAAAAGCGGCCATCTTAAAAAGGGCAAACAATCAAGCCGGCACCAAGAGGATTCTCTGCTTGCTTCCCAACCACTCGTTTCTTTTAGATCCCCTATTTTCGCACCAGCAGAAAATCCCTAATGATCCTCATCCCCACGTTCAACCAAAGACCCCAGCAATCCTGGAGTAGCCCCTTCGCTGGGAAACAAAGTCCTGATTCACGCCGGACAAAAGGCCCCGCTTCACTCCACTCTCCACTTACCCAAAGTACACGATAAAGCGTGCAGTCTCCACCCTGCGGAGACGAGGTGGGAGACAAGAGTGCCGGGGTTCTCATCAGAACATCCTTGAACACCCCCAAATTCTCCCTTTCAGCTTGGCATTCATTTATCAAAGTTGTCACAATAAAGTTCAAGGTGGGCGCTTTATATATTTGCCTACCGGTCCAAGGTAAGCAGCAAAGTCTCATTGACTTCAGGTGTATTGTCAGCCATGACAGTGAGGTTGATGAAGGCATCGCTCTGGCCAGACATGAAGACAACAGAACCGTTGAGAGGTTCCAGGTCATCCGAGGTGACGTCCTCACGGTTGGCGCCGGTCGCTTTCAGACTCCAGAAAACCACAGCTTGACCGTCTGTGCCATCACGTCGCAGCGGCAGGCTCACCTGCGAGTAACGTACAATCAGGAGTCCATTTTTTTTATTTTTTTTATGATTGATATCTGAGGGTGGGATGTTACCGTGCTGGCGTTGTCGTCCTCTGGTTCATAAATGACAACTGTGCTGTTATTTGTAAAGCCAATTTCCCCGTTGGCGATATCAGGGGTGACTGTCAGGGTGAGGTTTAGAGCTCCCTCAAATCTTGGACTTTTTGAAGGAATCCGAGGAGTGATGTCAACAAGGGCCAAGGCATTCAACTTGTAGGATAGACCAGAACATAAGACATCATGTGTTTCCGCATTTCAGTTTTTAATGAAAGTAAAAGGCATACAATTGTTCCCATGGCAAAAAACCCCACACAAGTGCCGTTGCAAGAAGAGACACTCAAAATTTTCAAATGGTTCTGATGTGGGCAGGAAGAAACGAGAAGAGGATATTACCTGGATCAAGAAATGAGCTCCATTCTGCAGAAAAGCATCGTTCCTGATCGGCAGTACGACGTGGGCCGTGCGCTCTCGGGAGAAGGCCACGGTCACAGTTCTGCTAACGTTTAGAACGCCGTCTCGCGCCAACGCCGGGTCTATCGGACCTGCGGGAATGTAGAGCGCTGTGAAAGTCAGGGAGACTCGACCCAGCGTGCCGCCCTCCCGCAGGAAGTGGAGTGACAGGAAACGGCCTTCGGGTTGACTTTGGATGCTTTGCTTCTTTTCGGGATCGAAGCCAAATATCCCGTAGACGTCATCACTGTCTTGGATGTAAAACAACATCTGAGGAAAGATTGGACAAAAATTCATCTGAATTATTGTGGATTTTGATGCCAGCAAACCAGATATTTGACATCTATAGTCGTCAACGGGAGTGAATGAGTTAACATATCCGTAGATCTTAAAATTTAGCCCTGGTTTCTATGGTGAGGTGAGGACGAGAGAGGAAAGGCTGGAGAGCTTGAAAGTAGTAAATCTTAAAACAGATCTTTGAGCTAACTTTAGAGACGCTTCCTCTTTAATTAGCTCGACTCTAATTAAGGCCTTTTTTTTTTCCCTTGAACCCCACACGCACGCTATATACACATAATTGATTCATGGCTCGGAACAATGCATGTTTAGGACGAGGGAAAAAAAATTGCATTTGTTTCGTCTGAGTCATTGCGCACAGGTGGCAAACAGATGCGGCACCTTCACGACTTAAAGTGCCGATGTGTGTTCATGCACCACCAACGGGTTCCTTTGCATCTCATTCAAAGAGAAGAATTTAAGATCTGCCTACATGATGGATGATGAAAACGGAGATCATAAAAGTCATCAATCCACCCACGGAACCCCGCAGAGCAAAGTAGATGGTAAAAAAGGGATTGGCTTTCAAAATGTGCCAAGAGCACCAAAGCTCAACACCTACACAAAAAGCATCTGGCGGGGCATTTCCTGCCAAACAAGCTTGAAAATTAAAAACAATTGTATGAATCTGTCTTCACTGACCTCCATGGGTTCGTCCACCTCAGCATCCCCAGTCACGGAATGCGGCAGTAACCTTAGAACAAAAGCTTCAGCCTCTTCGGGGAGATCGTCCGTTACGATATTTATCGGAATCACAGCATTGACTTGGCCCGGGGTAAAGGTCACCGTGCCCGCCTCAGGTGCCAAATCATCCGATACCGGCGAGAGGACGCTTGAGTTTCGAGTAATGGACCAGTTGGCGGACACTTGGCCATAGCTACCTCCGTTTCTTACAATCACGATGCCCTCAAATCTGCATGAAAATCAATGACAATTTCAATGAATGAATTAATATGACTTTGCATCGGGCGTGCAAAGTTTTCACCTCCGTATGGAGTCCTCGTCAATGCCGATTGGCCGAATGACCGCGACGCTGCCGATTGACAAGACACCGTGAGGCTTATCGTTAGGCTCGATGGTCACGAGCACGGCAGTGGGCGACGCCAGCACGGCGTCTCCTTTAAGGCTGGCCTCCAGCAGGACCACTTGGAAGGACTCTGCGATTTCCGGCACCGCGTCATCTGTGATGTTAAACAGCAGGCTGCTCTCGTAGACAAATGGAGGGAAGGTGATGGTCCTGACCGGCTGCAGGTCTAGGAAGTCCTCATCGGCCGTGGCGCCGACCGGCCCTTTGCCACTTACAAGGTGATAATCCACAGAAACCTGGAGACATTCCAAAGGATCCTTCTTCACTCCATTTCTGTTGGACTATCTGATTAAAAATGGACCAAAAGCCAAAATACCATACCTCGGTGTCAACAGAGCCGATAAGTGGACCGTCCTCGCTCAGCCGACCCCGTGTCACATTCAGGGCGATGACTCCGGCGGACTCTGGAACCGCTATGATGGACCGCAAGAACCTCAGTGGGCTGTCGTTGCGTCGGATCCTCAGCTGAACGCTGCTGCCATTGGGCCGGAGGAGAGCTCCGCCTGCTACGCCCGTGAGCCTGACTGAAAAGACTTCGTCATCTTCTGGAATCTGGTCCATATGAAAAAAATGCTCCATTAAGTATCTAATGGATGAGGTTCAATCAAGTGGTAAATAAGAGAGTGTTGCTTGGTACCTGGTCGTCCCGGACGAGGACGCCGAAGTGAACGACAGAATGTCCAACGGGAATTGTGATATTTCCTCTGTCTGGAGTGAGGTCCTCAAAGGCAGGATTGGGTCCTCCAAAGATCTGAAATCGAAAAGTCAATATTCAAACATTTGATTAAAATACGGTTAAAGGTGTTTGTTTTCTGCAGAATGTTCTCAAACCTCAAAATTTACAGTCACTGTTCCGTATGTCCCTTTTTCTCTGATCAGAGTGAGATGTACAAACTGGTTTCCTCCTCTCGGTTCATCAACTATAACCTCCTCAGTCTGTGACGGCAGAAACACAGAAAATCAAATCCTTATTTGATCGGGTCAGAATTAAAATTGCAATTGAATCTTTATTTTAGTGATGTCATTTCTTTCCCTTACAATTCACTTTGACAAAAGCTGAAAGAAAAAAAAAAATACTTGGGAAAAACTCCAACTCATGTTCCCAAAATTCCGCCGCTACCATGGAAACCAAATTCCCCACCGCTGCAAGAACTTTGATGTGGATCCGAGAAATCTGTTCATTCAACCGCGGCATGAAATTTTCTTACCGAGTTGAAGGCGATGATTCCGAAGGCGTTATCGTTGGACAGGATGGTGATGGTTGCTCTGTTGGGCGTTCCCAGCGTCACACCGTTGGAGGAGCTCTGAAGAGCGGAAGCGATTCAAGAAGTTAAACTAGGTCACCACGGCTCCTCCATCAGTCCTGATGCTCACACTGGCTTCACTTGGACACCATGTTGAGAGGGCACAAAAACAGGAAGTGCCGGTCTCAACTCACTTCATTTGTCACTTTGCCTCTCTGTGGGATGCCTCTTCATTCTTGAGCGCCATCATTCCACACTAAGACCTGACAATCTGAAAATCTCCTTGTGTGCCGCCTCGGAGTGAACAATAGATATTTCTTGCCTTCACATTCTGTGGACTGTGAAAGAAGGATTTGTATTTTTTTTTTTGGAACCTAATTGCAATATAAAAGGAGACGCTAAATTGTATTCTGAAGCTTTTGGCTTACTGCTGTTTCATTGGCAGTGTGTGTGTGTGTGTGTGTGTTATGGTAAAATTGTGGTTTTGCACAACCTAAATTGGTCATAAGGCCACAAACAACTATTTAGTCACATTTACAATTCTGTTTTCAAAATGCCTCTTTGAAGCCAGAGCGCTTATCTTAGGAATGCGACTCTCTTGATTTCTACTTTGACCCAACTCGCATTTATCCTCAAGACAACCCCCCCACCCCCCCCCCCCCCCAGTAAACTGATCGGGTGGCATTTGGCCAAAGCTTTGTCTTCACTGTGGTGTAAATAGAAGGCCTCATCTTTTCTTTCACTCTGCCTGAAGGCTAAATATGCACCACAGGCAAATGACCCGACGTCACAAAGATGATAAATGTCAGGCTTGTTTTGCAATCGGTGAATCACAATTTGCCGATATCGCCGTGAAACATTCGTGACCGGTCTTCTTCCCTCGAGTCGACAATAAAACTCAACAACCAAAGGCTAACTGTAACCATGGCGATAGACTCGAGGTTTACGGAATCCTGCGCCGTGAAAGTAGTCATTCTCTTGAGAAGCATTTACGATGAAGCTCTGCAACAATTTTGTCACCTAACTGAATCAAGATATTGCCAGAAAAGTATTACGGTATTTTTGGGACGACAAGGCGCACCAGGACAGATGTAAAAGTACCGCATGATTTAGAGTCTAAAATTTAGACCAAAAGGTGAAACTAAATAGGAAAGGATTTGAATTAAAGATGACAAGCTGAAACATTGATATCCATACATAAAATCAAATTAAAGCATTTTAAAGGCTCCTTATAGTCCGAGAAAACCT
The DNA here is from genome assembly GCF_054491065.1 of Syngnathus leptorhynchus. Taxonomy (NCBI): domain Eukaryota; kingdom Metazoa; phylum Chordata; class Actinopteri; order Syngnathiformes; family Syngnathidae; genus Syngnathus; species Syngnathus leptorhynchus. Next base: position 17,263,085 of record NC_141198.1, on the reverse strand, counting down.
TCACCGGGTTTCACGAGCAGAGTGTAACACACAAAGTCCAGTCAAAGTGGGTTTCCTTTCACAGTATCGCCTTTCAAAAGAAGAAACTCAAAGTCCATGTACATTTCCCCCCCACCCCACCTCGTCTGACCCCCGGTAAAGTCTTATGGAGGACACACATCAAAGAGCCTAAAAAGAGGGCTTACTGTGGTTGACGCCTCCACAGCCAATTGCTTAGGAGCTGCTGTGAAGGTTTCAGAATTACAACAGTCAGACTTTTGTAGACAGAACCCAGAAGAAATTTGGGATACGCATGAACTGATAGACCTAAAGGATGATTTTTTTATTTATTTTTTATTTTGTTTTACCTGCAGAGTGAGGTTGAAAGTGAACGTTTCGTCAGCTTCCGGAAGGTCGTCGTCTTTGACCGCGATGAATATGGTCTTGCTGGATTCAGTGGAGAGCAGAAAGGCGGCGGCATTAACGGCCTCAAAATCGCCCGTGTCTACTCCCTCCAGCTGAAACCGACAAAGCAAGGAATGGAGCTTGATTGATCAGGAATGGATGTTGCTAGCTTTTCTTTCATTATTCCTGACATGAAACATTTTGTCAGGATTCATAATAGTTCATTTGAGAGAAATAATGTTCAAGCTAACTTCTTCACCACATTCCACTGCACAGCCAAGCCCGCCTTGTTAGACACCAACTGTGAGCATCTGACACACGGCCCCCCGCGAGGAGCCCGTAAAGCCCAACCCCAACTGAGTTTTCTGAGGGGGTTCCCGCTGGCATACACCATCTTTGATGTTGCCATCACTTTCTGCATTGATTCAAGTCATGACTGGCTAAAAAAATGCAACAGAAGGTGGTGGACTGAGTGCTTATTGTCTTGGACAGTTTGAACTAACAGTAATAAATAAATAAATAAATAAATAAATAAATAAATAAATAAATAAATAAAATAAAATAAAATAAAATAAAATAGACTAGTCTACAAAGACCCACCAAAACCAAAGCTGTGACATTGACGGGGTCTCCCACTCTCTCCACGACCAGCCGGACCACAGCCGTGCTGCTCTCATTGACGACAAAGTCCGTCTGTCCCAAGAACCGCAGAGTCGCCGATTCAGATGTTGCGCCAGGGACGGACAGAGCCAAAAGCAATCCAGTCAAATGGAGGAAAGTGGTCATTCCTGTAACAAATGAAGAGCAAGTTAGAAATGGTAACTGTGGCCAAATATCTGGTTTCGAAGCAAAGTTGGCTATCATAGCAACAACAGGTTGTGTAGAATAAAGCAGCCACATGTTTCAAATGGCTGCGGCCAGATGGTCTCCGACAGGCTGGCATCATTCCAGAATTCAAACAGCTGTTGTCCTCATGCTGTCATAACTGCAAAAGTACTTGATATTAACCACGTTTTTTTTGTATTTTTTTTGGGACGGCATAACTTCACTATGCCGCGCCAAAGTAAATCTGACCAAATCAGTAGTTTGACTTATTCGGCACAATGTTTCTTGGCACGATTTGCTTGACCAACATTCTCCTTTCTTCCCCTCTAATTATCTTCCCTGCTCCCCCGTTTCCTACAATCTTCTTTACGTCTGCGCTCGTCTCTTCATGCTCTTAGAATAATCCTGAAACTGGATGGAGCTACTGAGACAGTTGTCATGGTTAACACAACAAAACAACCCAGCATGACAAATGGGGTGAAGCCAGCAGCGTACTGTGGCCGCTGGCTTCAACCTTCTCACCAGTCTCCTTCCACCAGTTTCATTCATAATCTGCGCAATGCCGCCTTGCCAAGGATATACTGTAGCACTTTGAGATTTCTATATTTATGGAATGTAAAGTGCGGTAAATGTATGTAAAATATATATATTTTTTAATTATTATTACTTATTATTATTGCTACATTATTATTATTATTGTTGTTGTTGTTATTATACTGTAAACATTCCCTTTTAACAAATGCTTGTCAATTCAAAGATTGAAAAAAAAAAAAAAAGCAAAGGGCAGTTAGATGTCAGATGTCATGCTGTTCGTTCCATTTTATACAAGCAGAAAACCTTCGGAAAGTTGGACTTTGAAAATAGTAATTTTATTTTATAATGTTCCATTACTGTCATATCAGTCAGAACTATTTTCATGAGGGTATAAATAATAGTAAATATCATCGGTGTATATTTCACTCTAAAAACAATGATCATTTACAACTTTGATTAGCTTCCCCATATGTGTGTGTGGATGTTTACGTTTGTGATAGCATGAGGTTAATGCACAAAAAAATGCCAGCAACGCAAAGATAAGTGGGGAACCCATCAAAAAAGGATTTAAAGCTGGTGGGTGGCGAGGCTTTGAGCTCAAGAGGAGAGAGGCGAGCCTTACCATACAAAGAAAGCCTGGATCTCGTAAAACCCGAAGATTTAATTAAATTCCTGTGATTGCACTTTTAACACTGATTTGGCACAATATTCCTCACAGATTCCTTGGATATCATTATTTAGTCCATTTTGATTCCAATTGATAAAGATCAATGTGAAAGTGCACAGTTGTGAAGGAGACAAATGTTCCTTATATGAATTGATTGTTTAGATTTCTGATAAATAAATATCGATTGTTGATGGCTTAGTCATAGTTCATCATGGAAATGTAGTCAAATCAAACTCCTTAGCTTCATGATCTTCATCATAACAACCACAGTTTGCTCTTCCTAAAAGCCACCACTGCAAAATCAAGAAAAATATCATAGATCATCTCCGATCACACCGCAATGGTTGCCATGAACTCCTGGAACCCGAGCCACAAAAAGAAGAGTGGTCCACTGACCAAGAATACCGCATTCCCCTTCAAGGTGCCTAATGGAGAGCAGATGCTGGCTGAATGGCACAAGTCCGTTTTACAATTAGCGGGGTATTTTTGTTTCGGGTGTTTTGTGATGTGCCAAGCTTGAGCCCAGGGGTTCCGGACTGACCACGGATGTGTCTATCAAGAAGACGGCAGCGTGGCGTGTTTGGCGCAGACCTCTGACACTGATCTACTAGCTTCTGTTGTGATATCTAAGCTCACACATGCGTAAGAAGCTCCGCGTTTAGCAGACCTCAATGCCACAGACAGAACATGCATCCAAAAAAAGTTCAAGGTTTAAGTGGAGACGCTCAGAGGGCGATTGGCCGGGGCACTCGAGAGCTTTGAATTGCCACCACTAAAGCCAACGAAATGGATTGTGGGACCTAAGCTAGCCGAAGATAACAGCCTAGCTAAAGCGAGTTTCCACAGTGAAACTTTAAAATTGACTGAGATTGTGACCTCACTCATCTTCCTCTTATCTTTGATCTTGTCAAACATTACTTCCGGAAATACACATTAATGGTGTCTAATTGCCTTTTTATTTCAACTGAAGCTAGCTTGCTAGCATGTCATTTCTCACATACAAGAAGAACCAGATACGGACCACCTACATCTTTCAATTCAAGACGTCGTTGAGAAACATTGGTCTGTTTGTCAAGGAGGGATATACTGTAGCAACCTCATAACTAATAGATCCATTATTTACATCCCATTTATTCACTTCAGGGTAACAATGAACTGGAATGTATCTCCTTTGACCGTGGTTAAAAGGCAGACAACAAAACACTGTTGTCATGTAAAACAAACACCAAGAACCACACGGCTTTTGATCCATTTTCAGAACTTTTTTCCCGAAATGTTGACGGGCATTCAGACAACTGAAGACTCGGACGAATCTGAGTACCCTCGTCAGCTTGCTGAGTTTGGCTCCAGCGGTATACAAAATGGATGGAAGTGATGGATTAGTCTTTTCTAGAAAGTCTTTTCCAACAGGCTCGCTGATAAGCGAACATGCTGATAAAAAAAAAAACCTGTGGTGACTTGACCCTGTAACCTACCAGCCCGGCACTGTTCTGAGCCCCGTTCACTGATCTACTAGATATCAGGCATGCTGAGGAGGTGTCCGGTTGCCGGGCAGCTCTGGGACACACTGCGATGACGCCTCTTGGGTTTCGCCAGTACATCGTAATCTTTCACATCAATTATTCAACGGCAGACTTTGTGGATGACTTTAGTTAAGTGTCATACCGCAGTATTCTCGACATCATACTTGCCTAACAGCGAGGCTTCGCTTCTCCCGTCGTTCAAAATCTTTTGATTTTTTATTGACAGCAAAAACCGGTTTTGACCGTAATTACACTGCGGATTTTGCCTTTCCCATAATTATTTCAACGACTTCCAAGTATTTGAAGGTTTAGAAGTTGGAAAGCGATACTTGTACTTCCCTTTTGGAAGAGGGTGTGTTGGACATCAGTCAGTAGAGTTTAATCAAGGGCTTTCCCGTGTGGCTTCTATACCATGAGATTGCCTTGGTCCTGAGACACCCTTGCGGAACCGTTTCTGGTTACACTGAACCACTAAACAGCAACACAAAGATGGAGCCACATATCAGTAAGTCAAGAAAGAAAAGTTCCAGGACTGGAGTCACCAAAGATATATTTCAAATCCACTGCAGCTCTGGCATCATGGCTAGCTTGATGTTGACCACATTTTCAAAAACAGTACCCTTGATTACCCCCTTGAGCTTGCGAAAGAGGACAAAAATCACACGAAGCCAGGTCGGGTGAGCGGGGGAGGTCAGGAACTCTTGGTCAGGAACTGTTGGATGCTCAGAGCCTCGAAATGATTCCGTTTACATTTATTGCGACGGTAATAAAATATCTTTCAAGTATATTTCGCCAGAATTGCAGACATTTTTTTATTTAACTTTAGAGACTAGGAGACACAAAACATTAAGGCATGCAAACATTGGAAAACTGATGCTCCCTGAGGTCACACTGCTGCAGTTTGAGTTGAAACAAAACAAGGCAGTAGCCAAATATGCCTTGCCAAAAGTCTATCTTTAAATAACAAACCAAAAAAATGTTAATGCCGTGTATTATTAGAGTGCAGCGTGTATTTATGTCGCTCGACTCCATTCGTGGCTGAAAAACACCATCACGCCTTTTCTCCTTTGTTCATCGGTTTGCGTTAGCGATGCCACCGGCCCGGTGTGTGTCGGGCCCGACCTCAGAAACCGCCCACAGGCCACGACCAGCATATTCACAAGCCCATAATTGCACTTTACATGTTGTGTTTTCCTTCTGGTATTTTTAGATCAGTCAATGTTTTCGCCATTCAGGGAAGAAATTAAGAGATGTAATAAATGAGTAGAGCTAGAACATACATTGTCAAATCCGTTTGCGTTACACGCCACACTTATTTTAGAGCAGGGGTGTCAAACTTATTTTTGTCGCGGGCCGCATCATAGTCATAGTTTGCCTCAAAGCAAAATTGTCAACCCAAATAAATTGACCAAAAAAAAAAAAACATTTAAAAAAAATGATTGGTAATAAAAAAATGCTAACAATAGCTATATTTTTCAAAAGTGAAAACAATTTGAAATTTTGGAAAAATCATATATAAGTTCGACAATTTGTCTTCACGGGCCACCTAAAATGATGTGACGGGCCGTATCTGGCCCCAGGGCCTTAACTTTGACTACTCTACCCCAAAACAGATTTGCTTTTATTTTTAGTGGCATAAACTGAAAGCCTGCTATTAATCCATCCAAAAAAGCGGGAGGGCATTTGAGGAAATAAAAATGGCAAGGTGGTGAATATCACTCAAATGATGCTGGTCCACTTCTTGATGGAATCTAAAAGAACAAAAAAGCATGAGGTCAACCCTCGGGCTATTGTCGGAAGACACTTCACACTGGCCTTTCTCTCTTTCAGGAGTGCAAAAGCCTGTCAATCAAATGTGCATTTTACTGTGAAAAAGAAAACAGAGAGCGAGAGGGGCGACTTTTCAATTGTCCATGCAGCTGTTCGCATGCTCCAAAGTTCCACCAAGTGCATCTGTCACATAGCTGGAAATAAAAGCAAGAATGTTTTCCACTCCAGGAAGCAGTTTCTAGTATTTTGGCTGACTGATTAGCTTGTATGACTCACAGTGATGGAAGCGGACAGAAAGACACTTTGAGCGGGATTAAACAAGGTTGCACAGACCAAAGGGCCAATTTGGGACGGCTATTACTTTGTTGCACATTGGGTCCGGATGAAATGCTAATTGCGTTTCAAAAGTGCCTCTCAAAGAGAGGGGACGGACTCGGAACAGAGACTGCATTTTTTTTTTTTTTTTTTTTCATTCAGGGCGAGCGAGCCCGACTTCATGTTTCACTGAGCAGCGCGCAGTTTGAAGGAGCGCACTTTTGTTCTCGCATGCTACTTCGGAGGTTTTGCCGGCTGGGTATTATTGACATGAGCACAGTTCTATTTCATTTTGTTTTTACAACTTTTTGGCAAGCAGACTTCCACTGGAGAAAAAGCTCCTTTTCTTTATTTTCCCCCCTTTTTGTTGTTGTAAACAAGGACACGGCTGCACACGCATTCATAGTACAGTAGGTGTCGAAGCGCTTTTTTTTTTTTTTTCCAAAAACGCCAAAGTGCCAGATGGCAGCACAGAGGCTGGTCATTCTCTCGCCATATTATCTACTCAGACCAATCTGCCTTGTGGATTCTTGTCCAATCAATCACAAAATCATGAGAATAAAGAATCACAAGGCACCCGCGATAATAAATCACTGGCATCAAAACAGGAGTTCAGAACATTCATAAAGAGATCTTTAAGGATTCCAAAAATGCATTCATTCAAAGCACCCCGTTCTCATCCAGCACCCCTGCAGTGTTTTGCATAGATAAATGACCTCAATGTTTATTATCTTGAGATGTTTCTCTCACAAAGCTAGAATCTGCAATGGCAGGCATTAAGGGAAAAAAAAATCGCAGATGAATGCATGTTTGAAACAAATACAACCACTCAGTGTTCAAACGCCCCCGCCAACTTTTCAAATTCCTCTGCCAAGACTAAATATACAACAGGGAGGGACATCAAAGAATGAGAAAGGAGCTGCTACATGTGCAACCCCCACTGCAGCGACACGCTGAAAAGACTCCATTTTCTAAGTTGCAACAAAAACAAACTGCAAGCAAACCCCCCCCCAAAAAAATCAATTATTTTACAACCAATCATTTGACACACTTTTCTAGTATTGAATTATTGTGGAAACAGGTTCATGAGTAAAAAGCTGGAAGTCACCAAGGAAACTCGTGTCGGGCGCTTATCGAACGTCTTTGAGGCTTTGACATCAATGACAAAATTATAAAACCGATATGGGTGGTTTCTCTGGAAGTGTGGTCCACAAATGTGACACAAGAGCTGAAAAATAAATGTGTTCAAGTAAATAAATGAAATAAATAAATAAATAAATACAAGAGGTCATATGCAAAAGTTTGCTGCAGTAACCGAACTAAACGGGTTCGGTCGGGACCACCAAAGAGACCTCAGGATTGTTGGCCATCACTTTTGCTCCACCACTTCCCCGTCCCTCTGCTCCAAGGTCAGCAACCGCCGAAACATGTCTCCCATCAGGAAGCCTAAAAAACCATTTAAGCATTTACGGAAACATGGCATACAACGTTGCCATTATACGCGGACTTAACTCTGATCTTGATTTATAATGTGTCTGTTGAGTCAATCTGAAATAAACTTTTACAGGGCGGTCCCGTTCACATTCAATCAGAAACACCAAAGAAACATTTTGGGTGCTGTCAGAGTGACGCTCATTACTCAATGTTGAACTTCCGCAGCCACGCCAAGATTTTTTTTGGTGAACTGCAAATAGCCTGAGAACCAAAGTAAATGTTCTTCTCAAAAGTTTATAAACCAAATTCTCACTGGAGGTGTCATAAAGTATGGCCCTGCCGTGTTCATTTTGGCCACACGCTGGGAACGCCATCCCTCTCTCGTAGCCTGCAATCATCCATCTCAGCCTGTCTCCTCTGTGCAACACTTGAGGCCTTCTCATCAATGAGCAGCCCCCACTAACAGCGCCGACCCCCTTTTGTGCCGCTCGGCCATTAGGAGGCCGAGACAGAAGGAGGGCGAAGCAGGCAGTAAAACAGTTTCCTCCCCGTGAATCACATTCGGGCCCTCACACGGGCCACTGAGGGACGGGGTGGGGGGGTGGGGGGGTGACCCCTTCCAGGCAATGACATAAACACTAAGAGACAAAGGGCCCACGGCAAGAGAGGATCTCAGGGGTTGGAAAGTGTGCAGATTCCACCAAACAAAGGCCCGAGATGCTTTGAGATAAAACAATTGCTATTCTAGGACGGTTGGCGTGGAACAGGTGTAAGAGCTGAATGAAGCTCCCGCCCCTTCCTGCTAGTGCGAGACGGGATTAAGCATGCTGAAGTAACAAAAGAGATTGGCGGCAGAAGATGACATCATATCGTAGTAATTAGAAGTGAGCTGGACTTTTGGTATTGGTAGAAAATCCACCACAATGCATTCACATATGGGCCAAGATTACTCAGAGCCCTTTAAGTTGGGAGGACTTTTTTTTTTTTTAATGAAAGAGCCCCACCAGTACTATGTGTGTGGGGATCCCTGTTTGATTTCGTGGGCGAGGAGGGAGGGCGGGGGGGGGGGAGCCCACACAAAGAGTAGCAATCACACTGGAGATCCTGCATGTAACCATGGAAGCGTTTTGTCTCTGTCGTCAATGGGCTCGCCGGCCATTCATTTACTGATCGCGTTGAATCAATATTTAGGCTTTTCAGTGTTATTAGCTGGGAGGAGGGGCGATGACCAAGGGGGGCGCGCGGGGGGGGGGGGGGGGGGCGGTTTGGCACGCTGCGAAAGAAAATTAGCACCGCGTCACTTTTAATTGTGTTCCTATAGTGTCGTTGTCCTATAATGTGTCTGCTCGATCTGTCTGGCTTGATTGAGGTGGGGAGTGACGACTCTATGTTTTCTGCTTTATTCATTATTAACCACAATACCAATCTATAAGAAATGCAAACTTGATATAGATTTAGACATATTGAACCCAGGCGAGATGAAGAGATAACTTTTTCTATTAGGAGGAAATAAAAGCAACTTACCTGACCACTCCAAGTCCATGATTAATTAACGAGACGTTCTGACGGCTGAGGAAAACATGGATCAATACTCCTCCTTTCCTCTAATGGTGTATAAAAGTCCGTTATCCCTTCCGATTCGGCGGTGGTGGGATCCAAGGTAGTAACGTGAGATGGAGCGGGTACTCCATCTAAATAACGGGGGGACTGTGGCAAGTCAAAGTAACGGTTCTCCTCTCGCTTGCTCCACCGGTGTGCTGCGCACATGTGAGTGAAGAGCACCAAATACGCACACGGGAGCGCGCACGCTGACCCGGTCCAAAAGATTAGCGAGCTGTTGCGCGTGCACGTCCAGATCGTCTCGAAGTGGCTGAAGCTAATGAGACGCGATGTTAAATTTAATCCCCCCCCACGGGTTCGTCTGTTCAAATGTGTTTGGGGTTTTTTTTGGAGGCCAACAGCGCCACCGTGCGAAGCGAACGCGCACGTGTCACTGTAGTTGTTGCGATTAAACTTGGAAATAGAGGGAAAGGATGCCTTTGACACTGGCGCATTTCACCCCACAAAACAGAGATTTTTTTAATTGAATTTGATATTCTTTGTAGTAAGGGGGTGTTCACAGCAACAGGCGGTACAAAGATGTTGGCGTAATTTGCATTCGACGTCCAAATAGTGGACATTTATTTAGAAACATTGGGAAACCGAACATATTTTCAATGATTGACAGTTTTTTGTCAATTGATATTTTGTCATGAAAGAGTGGGCTTGTAAAGAAAATAGTTAAACCTATTATTATTATTATTATTATTATTATTATTAAATGTAGGAGTCGGAGCATTTTTCCGTCGACAAGTTGGTGGCAGTATAGGGCAAACAGACTTTTCTGCTTAATTCATATTCCACAAATGCAAAATTAATCACAGCCGGGTTTAGACTATAGTGAGGGTACACATCCAACATATTGTTTGCAAAGTAAATTTTGAATATATAGATATAGAACAAATAAAAAAAACCTGAGTTGCGTCTCTGACGTGATGAACGTCATGACGTCATGGTTTGTGTTGACGTGGCTGTGAGCGGCGGTAGCAGCGCAACAGTAGCTAGCATGTGTCGAAGGTATGCAAGGGAAAGGTGAGACTAAGGATTACCACTCGGAATCATGGATTTAACCGACTGATCGGTGTTCACGTATTCAGGTTAAAGTAATTGTTTACATCCCTCAAATGCGCCACTCTAAACTCGATTGCCGATCGATTAAATTGTGGTAACCTCGCAGCTTTGTTACGGTAGCTGACGCTTGTTAGCATTAGCTAAATCTCAATATGGTGTTTTAGTTTGCCGAAATTCTTTGCATATTTGATTTTAAAGCTGTTTGCGAGTTTATCGTAGGACTAACATTACAATCTGTGTACGTTATCTCATACAACCGCTGCATATTGAAGTTAAACAGTGATTAGCATCGGGCATGTTGTTTTTATTGTACACAACCTTGTTGTGTGAATTGAAGCTACGATCTGTCGTGTTTGTGTTACACAACATGTTACATGTCCTTGTTCGAACTGAAGGTTACTCAGTCTCATAAAACCTCCACGTCCTAGACACTGACACTGATAATTAGATGTGTTACATAAGCAGAAAGGCCCCATGAGATCTTACCTCAATGCCTTTTCTCTTTGACGTGGCACTAGTTATCAAAGCATTGTAAACGCACATTATATAATTTCATTCATGTCATGTTGAAAATGTTTCATAGTAGTATTGACTGACTCTCAATTTATGCTTCCTTTCCCCATTGCAGTGAAAATGACTAGTCGAGGCCAGCACTATGGCTTCCAGTCGGCCACCGTGGTTCAACCCTCCAACGGAGGTCACGCTTACCTGTTCGGGACCACCGGTTCCGAGAACGAACAGTCCGAAGAGGATGGAGAGAGCTACGAGCTTCGGCCACGCGGCAGGGAGAGGAATCGGAGGAGCACCTCCAAGGAGAGGATGGATGACATTGTCTACCTGACAAGAGACATCCAGGAGGGGGACACCCTGAACAGCATCGCCTTGCAATATCATTGCTCAGTAAGTTCGCGCTTACACTTGAATAAACGTGCTTTATTTGCACGTAGATCGTTATTTGTGATTCCATTGAAATAAATACATCCTTAAAGTTCATTCGGTGTCATGGGGCATAAGACCGCAATTGTTTTGTGTGTGCGCGCTTGAAGCGCTATCATGCAAGTGGTTATAAATTGGCTGACAAGAGGTGTGACAATTTCTCACCTGTGCCAAAATCGATCTGGCTTCTCATCTGAACTGAGCAATACTTAAAAAATCCAAACAGTGCACTTTGAGATGACATCATTGCATCTAGGGCGTAGCAACTGGATGTGCTTCCCGCATAACCACATACCACCTGCCTTATACACTTAAAGAAGACATCATCTCAAAATGATCAGGTCTCAGCACATTTGAGCGTTTCAACTCCACGTGCTTCCCGAATAACCGCATTCCTCACAGATGTTTGTCAAGTGATCTGTTTATTACTCATCGTTTTTGGAGCCGTCAGCTTATTTTATTTGACTTTAACGAAATTGACCTCACTGGAGCTCTTTTCTTGCTTTTAGGTGGCCGATTTAAAGCGCTCAAACAACCTCCTGACCGAGCAGGACTTTTTCGCCCTGCGATCCGTGAAGATCCCCGTCAAGCGCTTCAGCATGCTAACGGAAACTCACAACACTGGACCCCACAAACCCGCCTCTCCCGCCGAATCCCGACGCCCGGCCCAGATCCCGCCCGGCGCCGCCCTCCATATCGAGTCCTCTACGGACTCCTCCTCCACGGATAGCGTGGAAGGCTTTCTAATGGAGAAGGACAAGGACATCGAGCAACTAGTGAAATCCACGGGGCCGTCCAGGAGCGGCCTCAATGAGGTCGTGTCCTCGTTGACGCTCCAGATGAAGCCGGGGAAAACCGAGTACAAACTGACGGCGAAAAAGGACCCTTATTACGGAGCCGACTGGGGCATGAGGTGGTGGACGGCGGTGGTCATCATGCTGGTGGTTGGCATCATCACGCCCGTTTTCTACCTACTGTACTACGAAGTTCTAATGAAAGCTGAAGCGGGCCACCACGAGACCGCCGCAGATGTTCCCGGCCACGCGCTTTACGCGCACGACCACGATCACGTTCACCTAGATCGGAGTCACTCTGTAGCCGGAGCCTCGCAAAATGCTGGAGACGTGCCTCACCAAGCCCCGCAAGGACTCAAATTAAACAGCGCACCGCGCGCAAAGACATGACCAAAGTGCTTTTCACTATGACGCAGTGCAATCTTGAGAGGGAAAGTCACTTTTATACCTTTCTATTAATTTAACTGACCTGGATTTAAATGTTTCCATGCTGCTGCCTTTTGTCGTCTTTTCAAGTATCGACAACCACGATACATTTCCGCCACACCGACGTGTGGGAAAGTTTGAATTTAGCATCCGCACCCAATTTCAAACTGTTTTTGTAAGCCTACAGCTTAGCCAATGGCCAAGCCTCCTTTTTGTTTCCGTGACAACCAGGGGGTCAGTCTGAGCCTTGCAACAACATTGGCTTTTATGTGTGGGAGCAGATCCCAGAGCGTAGCAAAAAAAAAAAAAAAAAGGACAGCTTGGAGAGACCGTGAAAGTATTTTCATTCATAAATGCAGAGCTTCACCGTTTTTGTGAATTAACAGCTCCAATGAATTGTACGTTTGTTCAATGCCGCATAATAAATCAATTGGCAAAAATGATTGAGGAAAATTTAAATTTAGGACTATTAAGCCAATTGTACACTAATAGTATTAAAAAATCTTGAATTACCTTTCTAGATGTCGTCACCTTTAGATGGCCTGAAAGAGTACTGCTTTAAAAAAAAAAAAGAAATTCCAAGTTGGACAAAAATCCCACATTGAGGACATGTTTGAAGTCCTTTTACTTCACTTGTGTAGATTATGGAAAAGCATTTTCTGTTGACAGTATGTGCCTTTCAACCTGTGTAAATGTGCTTACAGGCTGGAGAATAAAATAAATATATTTTCAAACATTGCCAGTGTACATACACTTTGGCATTCCTTATTTACACAGCTCTTTAAATTATATTTCTTTCTTTGATTGTAAAAAAAAAAAAAAATTCAAGTTGAGGTAAGAGTCAATATGTTGCTTCACCATCCATATTGTCATCACTGCCTGCACCAAAGTCTTCACCGTTGTCAAAATAGCTTTCGATGTAGTCGTTGTCCTTCAAAAGAAAAAAAAATCTTAATTTTTTGTTTTCTGACCAAAAGGAACTTTGCCATAACATTTCAAAAGAACTTACCTCAACTTCTTCTTCTACATATTCTTCTTCTTCAATTTCCTCCTCACCGTCTTCATTTTTTTTGTCCTTTGGTTTCTCCTCATCTGATTTGTCATCGCCATCTTTCTTTTCCAGCTCCTGATGTGGTGACAAGAACAGTTAACACCAAGCAACTCGTCATTTTAACCCCCCCCCAAAAAAAAAACAGGAGAAATCCTACTCACGTCCAATTTGGTCAAGACTTGTGCTGCATCTTTGCTGGATATCTTCACGCTTTTCTTCTTAGCAACTGTTAAATTTAACCAAGCAAAAATCATTTTTCAAATCCTGACTAAATTTTATTTGAACTAGTCATTTATATTGTAGCTTAAAAAAAACGACCTGCTTTCACTCTGGTTTTCTTCTGGGGCATCAATTCCTTTGGGAAGACATTCCAATCTTAACATGAAGCATACAAATGATTAACATATATTGTCTTACTCCTGCCATAGGATATTAAAAAAATAATAATAAACCTGGTGTCCATTCGTCGTCATTTATCTGTTTCTGCTTCGAGTACCTCTCAGTGTATTTTTCCACATCTATTTGGAGGAAACAAGATCGTCTTAATTCTTGCCGCATTGTTTTTGACTGCAGGCGCATTTTTTCAAAGTTGGATCATTGCTCTTTGAAATCAGGTTTCAAAAGCACTCACCCGCCTTATTGGAATGAAACTTGATGTGAGGCTTCCGCTGCATGGTTCCCCTCATCTCCTGTTTGAGAGCCAGCATGTAGTCCTCATCCTCACCAGCCTTCAGGGGGACTGGCTTGAAGTCTGTGGGCTAGATATCAACCAAATGCAATTACTACAATACAATTCTTTCCATTATCACGTTGAAGTCCACAATCAGATTTTGCTCAGATAAATTCCTAATTAGACTTGAATGAGAATCAAAAAGCTGAAAGTGTGTGTGTGTGCTCGTGTAGTAAAGACTTACTGGAAAGAGTGGATGGGGCCCCACCCTGGCTTCTGGCATGTTGCCCCTGCCAATGCCTAGTGCGTCAATGTTGAAGGTGAACGCAGCCACCCCACGACCCTTCCCCGCCATGGCTGTAGACCACCTCTACACCTGCACCTCACACGTATGATGTCATCTTAGTCATGCACTTGCAACAAGAGAAAACATGTTACATACTTACCAAAGAGGCGTTAAGTGTTGTCAGGATAGCCCAGAAGTATAAAGTCTTTAATTTGGAGATGTAGTTTGTGATACGCGTCCGCTTTACGTTTGTACTTATACACTTTTAGTCATTACATTGACAACAGTAAGCTTTGCTAACACAGTAGCCGGTGTCCGCGTGTGCTCCACAAGCTTTATAAAGTCCCCTCCCCATTGCGTAGAGATACGTTATTTTTTCAGCCAATAGGCGCCGGCGTGATTCTTCTTCTCTTCCGCATCTTTGTCCAATCACAACGCTCTCCTCCTTCACGGGTGTGTCAGCTGTCTGGCCGCGGCTTTAACCTCAATGAAAACATCAAATCGCCGAAGCTAGCGAGTCGAAAATTAAGGTGACAGCTCGATTGGTGCCTCATCCACGCGTGGAACGTGCATGAATTGGGATGTCCGCGACCGACTGGTACGCTCACAAGTCTCTCGGAGACGGTGTCTACTGGATCCAGGAACGGTTCTTCCAGTCGCCGAACCGGGCTAATATATGGCTGCTACGAGGCTCCCATCAGGACGTGGTGATCGATACGGGACTCGGGTTGAGGAGCCTTCCGGATTACATCGATACCATGGGGTTGCTGGGCAAGGACCCTCAGCGGAAGAACCCGCTGCTGGCCATCGTCACCCACGCCCACTTCGACCATTCGGGCGGCCTGCATCAATTCCAACAGGTGGGCGTCCACAGCGCTGAGGTGGAGGCTCTGGTCAACGGGGACAACTACGAGACGGTCACTTGGCTCCGTGACCATGAGATAACCGAACTTCCCAGTCCTGGCTGGAGGGCCAGGCAATATAGAGTCAAGGCCGTGCAGCCCACGCACATCTTGCAAGAAGGTAAGAGTGGGTCTCGAGCAGGGGGGGCTGGGGATGCTATTTCTTCTTCCTTTTGGCACGACTGAGCTGGAGCCTCTCCCATCTGATCTTGAGCGAGTCGAGGAACACGCTGAACTGGTTGCCAGTATATTCGCAGCAGCCAATTTCATAGCTGGATATTTTCACTTTTACATCGACACTTCTACCTTCCCCAGCACCTATGGAAATCAAGGTCTACAAAAAACCTGCCACAATTTTCTTTCATATCAACAATACATCCACTGACAATGGGGCCGTTATTATGATTCCCACATAACAACATGGGCGAAGAAATAAAAAAATAACTCTGGACTCTGATCGGAAAAAAAAGCTTCCACCCTTTCTTTAAAAGCGTTACGGTCGATGAAAATGCTATTACGCATCTAATAGATGCACTACGAAAGTACAGGAGCGTCTTCACTTCCTCCGGCAGAAAATAATCAACATTCATTCTCGTGAAGGGTTTGCGGACAGGTGCAAAGAGGACAACCAAGATGGGTCATTTCGACCCCACACACACACACACAGGCAGGTTCTGCTGTGTCAGAATACTGCAGTGCAGCTGGACCCTTTCCTGATGTGTGTGTGTGTGCCAGGGGGGGGAGTTGGACATGTCACCTAGTAGCAGAATCAGAGAAACAATCAATTTGGTCTGGTGCCTAGGTGACGTCATCAACCTGGGCGACAGGCAGCTGACGGTACTTCACATGCCAGGCCACTCCCGAGGCAGCATCTGCCTCCACGACGGCGACAACAAGCTTCTGTTTAGCGGCGACGTGGTGTACGACGGCTCCATGATCGACTGGCTGCCCTACAGTCAGGTCGGCGATTACATCAGCAGCTGCGAGCGCCTCATGGGCCTGGTGGACAGCGAACAGGTAACAACCGCAACCGTTCCAAATCGACTCCACTTTCTCATTCAAATTCCATGTCCCAACAAGGTGGATCAAGTCCTGCCGGGTCACTACAACACCTTCGGTGCCAAACGCCTCCACCGCATCGCCAGTTCGTACATCAGTCGAGCGGGAACGTGTAACGGGAAGCTGTACACTTGGGCCTGGAGGACGGCGTCCACCGTGGCGCTCGGGGTGACCCACCCGCGTCGTAGCTGCTGATCGGACGCACACGTGCACTGAACAATTCTTCAATAATGGTTGCCAAACGTACATGTTGCCATTGGATCACTTAAATGAAGCGTATTGATCAATGTGATGCTCTGATGATTTGAATATGTTTTGCCTGGGGTTAGTATACAGTAACTTGTTGTTGTTTTTTTTTTTTAAATCTAATGTATTGCACTTGTGAAGTTATAATAGCACAAGCACTGAGGTATTGAAGCAACGTCAAGATGGCCGTAGTACTTGTCTATGCATCCAATCCCACATCTGCTACCTCCCATGTTTGTAACAGTGCTTTATACTATTGAAGGCTCGGCTGACAATAAAGCCTCTGTCCAATACCTTCCTTTTTGGCACATGATTTACATACTTTTCATCTTCAGTCGCTGTCGATTTAACTCGTTTGTCGAGGTCTAATGAAGAAAAAACACGAAGTTGAGAGGCGTGTGTGAATTAAAATTTGGAGTTGAATTAAAGCCAATTGAGGAAAATGTAAATTGAAAACGATATACATTTTTGGGGGGGATAAAGCATTGCTTAGATAATATTCAATACTAACAAGAAAAAATGAATGTAAATTGATAAAGCATTTTATTATTATTAATTTTCTATTCACACATTTCTCATGTCTCCTTTGATGGCGTACATGCAGAAACACAAAGGCTGCCGATACAAGTCAATTCAATCTGTGATGGTGACAGATAATTGTCAGTCTAGCTGCAAATCATCCACAATGATGGAACACAAAGATCGAGCTTATTGGTGAAATTTAAGTACAGTAACAAATGCCACTTACAAGCATTTGATAATTAGATTTTCAGTAAAAAGGGGCAAAATGGATGTCTGAACTGAACTGATAAAGAATGCTTCAATAACAATAAGAAATTTAGAATGTGGCTCTAATCCCCCTTCATCAAATAAACAGATTTTCTCGTTTGAAGCAATCACAGTAATGACCAGTGCAGTTGAATTCAATTCAATTGAACGGCTTATGATAATTGAATCATCTTAAATCGTTGACATATAATTGCCAAATCATGAATAAAGGATAAAAATAGCAACAATATAACCCGGTGGAGTGACAGCAGATCATACTTGTTTGTGAATATTCTTAAATAACGACATATCACAGTATTTGAAAGGGTGTCCAGACTTTTTCTTCCAAGGGCCGCATGCTTAAAAATTCAAACATGCTAAAACCAATCCAACCGTGTCGGTGAACACGATCAAGCAATTCTAATTTGCCTTTATATATTACTGTATTGTATACACATTTGAATTACACGAGAAGTCTGTGCTAAAATGACCTTTGACACCGGGCAGAAAGTGGATTAGCTGCTGTACCTTAATTAATTTAGTCCTTGTAGTGTTATAAATACACATTTAGCAGACATGTGATTGGCGGGAAAAAAAGGAATGAGAGATGAATCAACTTCTTCTTCCGCTCTGCCACCAAGTTTGGGAAAAAAAAAGTGCAGTGGTGCCCTTCCCGAGGCAAACGTTAGCTTTAGTATATCGTATGACGTGGGCCGAAAATGCCCCCCCCCCCAGACCGTAGTTTGGACACCTTAGCTTTAAAAGTCTTCCACCACATGCTCACTTGCAATGAAAGCAGACATACACTTGTATGTGTTAGAAAAAAAAAATTCATTTCGTCCCGACAAAACTGCCAGTCAATGAACAGAGGAGACGTGAGTCAAAAGTAGCTTCCAGTTTGAAACGGGGAAAGGTGGACGGGTGCTCCCAAGCAGCGTGAGCCCAAATGTCTCAAAGTAGCTCCCATTGATTGTCACTAGTCTCGCTTCCTCGGCTCGAGGTCACACCTGACTTTGGAGCCAGTTGCGGGGATCCAGTCTGGCCCTGAGGTTCCTGAGGCTGCGTCTGGCCGGCGAAGGCCGCGAGAAGGCGGCGCACTCGGACGTCTCTGGGCTGTGTCCGCCCTCGCTGTTGCTGGAGCTGCTGCTGGAGGTGGAGCCGGACAGCGCCGTCTGCGAAGGGGGAGGCCGGCAGGTGTAGTGGAAGGGGCCCCCTCCTGCGTAGCCCCTCCCCCGCAGCGTGCTGAGCTTGGCATCCAGCGAGAGCGTGCGCGGCCGGTGGCGGGACGGGGACGACAGGGAGAAGCCCGGCGAGGGCTCGGGCCAGCCGTGGTGGCGGGAGCACGGGCTGGTACTGTAGTGGCTGTCGCTGTCTGACGTCAGGCTGGCGTTGGAGGACAGCGGAGCCCGCGGGGGGACGGCGGGGCTCCGGGTGAGGCGCTGGGGGTCGAGGGGGCCCGCCAGGCGGGAGCTGCAAGGATGAGGGGGGCCGGCGCTTTTGGGGTGGTTCTCCTCAAACAGGGACATCCAGGTGGGTGAGGTGCCCAGCTGGCTGCGCAGTGCCAACTCCTGCATCCTCCGGGCCAACATGTCCGACACGTTGCTGCCGAACTCGTCCGAAGACTCAATAACTGGAGAAGAGAGGCGAGGACGCCGTCATCGCTGAACTCTTTTTTTTTTTTTTTTTTTTAACACCCTCTAAAAAAAGTTGCATTTCACTTATTTTCTACTGAACATTTTGATTGGACATGAGTCATTCTATATGTGTTAGTTTGTTTAATACTGTGTGTATTGTTGGAAGCCACTAAAAAAAAAACAAAAAAAAAGACAAAATAATGAAACTCGACTTGACTTGAAGTGGACTACTTGCATGAATGAATGAATTAATTCATGAATGAATGAGACACTGCTGCTTTGGTTAGTTAGCATGTTGTGCTAATTCCGTGGTGACTATTTCTTGTTATTTTTGTCGGTGGATCCATTTAATTGATTGAACACACCCAAAAAAAAATTCTTGCTGCTTGTTACTGTAAAATAATAAAAATCGCTTGTAGTCAAGAGTCCCTTTTTTTCCCCCCCTTCATTTACGTGGGTCATTTATGTCCTATTTTTTCCCATTCCTTGTAAAATGACGCAACTAAATTGGACATGATCACATAGGCTCCTCCTACTCCTGCTACGTCACCTGTCGTTGTAATAGGATGAGAGAAGTGCACGAATCTCGGCGGACACGGCATTGTCTTGCAGCAGAAGACCCTCACAGGAGGGAGCGGCAAGGGGGGCTGCCGGCGGTATTTAGGAACAGCCAAGAGGGGGCGAGACGAGGAGGGAGGAAAGACACAAAAGGATGGGGAAGTGGGCGGAGTTTGGCCAATGAAAACATGTTGGAGGGTCAAAAGAAAAAGGTCAAGGACACAAAGGGAGTGAAGAGCACACGGGGTCAAAAGGAGCAGAGAAAATAGGACAGCGTGAGTCACAGAGTCAAGTCTGAGTGCGAAACAGAAAAGCAGATTGTTACGCGGAAGAGATCGGACACGCCACGACTTCATGCGCCATTACGTGCAAACGTCGTACCCATTTCGTGGTAGAGGGAGCCCTGCTTCGGCGTGACGGGGGTTGGTTTCCGTGGCGACGGCTGTTCAATTTTCATCAAGTCATCACAGCACTGCTTCCACTGACCTGTGTGGTGGAAATGGAGACATGGTTTTTTTTTTTTCCTCCCCACAAGGGTTGACACAAGTTTGCCCTTGAGAAGGACACCGTGATTGTTACGGCACAGTCAAGATTGGGGGCGGGGTTTAAAGATGAAATAATCCGAGGTAGTTCTCACTCATGTCGTAGAAGTGCTGCCAGAAGGCCTCCATCCACCTGTGAGTCTCCTCGCGACTGTCCGTGGTGAGAACGTGTGTGACGTCTTCGCCTCCGTACTGGTTGCTGATGCAAACATTTTGAGCTTTACCCTGAGCGTCCTTCTCAGACACGCGTATCCTCGTCTCCTGAAGTCATTCAGAGAAAAAAAATAAACATGCACAAAATGACTCAATTTTCATCCAATTGCCCTTGTGGAATCCTTTCCAGATGTATTTAACAGAGCCACTAGATGGCAGTGTTGCGCCGTTAATTTTTTTTCCCCCCTTTCTGACAAAAGATCAACTTTGCTGTGGTTCAGCTGTGTTGAAAGACAAGAAGCGTCTGCCTGCGTGAGTCACAATGGAAATACTGAGATGCCCCGCCTCCCAGACATCCACGTCACACATGATTACTATATTTATCACAAATACAAGAACTGATGATGAGAGGGTCGGTATGAGTCATGAAGATTGTCAACAGTGTTGAAATGACACCAGATTATGAACATATTTTTTTTGGGGGGGGGGAAAGGTCACGCATTGTAAAGCACATAAGAGACAATGTGATGTTTAGTTTCGGACCTTGCTGATGGCGATGGTGAAAGCCGGGTCCACGCCACCGTCCTGGACGTCTTCTTGTCGTTGGTAGCAGGAGAGGCTGGTTCCTTTCAAGACGGCGTATACTTTGGTCCAACTGGGGGGGCCGCCACCCAACTGCTTTTATGACACAAAAAGGATTTGCGTGAACACGTTGACCTCAACGAGGGAGGGTGAAGCTCGGAATGAACAGCGGGGAAAATTGAAAAGCAGACACAAAGGAGTACATTTTGCTTTCAACTTACCGACACTTTTAAAGGTCCGCTCATCATCTGCTGGGTCATACATTGAGGCTGGGCTGCCAGACGGCAACACACGCTTCCATAGAGAGGCAGCCAGTACGAGCACTCTTCTACACACGGGCGCAAATGGACAGCGTTAATACGCCAAAGTCAGCCCACGACAATGTCGCCGAGGTGCAAAACAATGGCAGCTGCAGGCTGTGTGGCACCAATGAAAATTTTTACAAGACAGCTGAAGAGTAAAACACCCGGGCAGCCTTGTTATCGCTTCAGCTTTACACTATAGTCAACAGCCTATATTGCTGCGACCTTGACGATGGCGGTCTGTCAGAGAGTATGGGAGGGGAGGGCAGGGGGAGTGATGCAGCAAAATGATGAAGAGTGCAGCCGGGAAGCCAAACAAAAGCTTGACAAAACCAAGAAACGACATGGACAATTTGGCAGAGAGGAAAAAGACAATGTCAGAGCGACGGAGGCGGACGCTCACCGTTGCCCGAGATGGTGAGGTCGTGCGTTCGGAAATTGTCCTGGGCGTGTGACAGCGACAGGGTGGTATGAGCCAGCAGGTGGTACTTGGGCCCCCTGTTGAGAGATGATTCTGACATTTATTCAACTTAAATTGGACTTATTTATTTCTGATTGATGTATTTGTTTGTTTATTAATTAAATTTCATTTATACAACTGTTAAAATTGATCACCTAAGCATCTTAAACAATGGAACCATTCTGTCTTGCGCCACCCATTTGATAACATACTCGGGTGGTAGATTTAAGAATTTGTGATGGAAATGCCATTTTTTTTATAGTAGGCCAAGGTCTGCCGTCACACTTACGGTACGGAAGGAACGGGCAGCAGAAGAGGCGAGGCCCCTCCATTGCTCACTGGGCTGCAGGGCCCAGGCTCCATGGCCGCCCGCAGTTTCTTGCCGGCCGAGCGACCCAAGGACGAGCTCAGCTTGCTGGCTAGCTTCCTAGGCGTGCTCCCTGCGGAGAAGTCGTCTTCTGAGCAGCAGCTGTACAGCTCCACGCGCAGCTCGAAAGCAGGGCCGGCTTCACCGCTACCAGAGAAAAGACCGTCGGTGAGCACGATTTGTCGGCTTCCCGGCTCCGGTTGAGGGAAACTTACAATACGATGGTGTTGTCGAAGCAAATGTCGGTGAGCGTGCGGTCCACTATCACCATGTCCGTGTCGAAAATGTCTCCTCCTAACTGCAGCAGGCAAAACACTGCGCAGCGATGGAGCTCTGCAAAAGAGAAGCACAGTTAGTACCATTTCTGTTATGGAAGCAGTTTTTCTGTGAAAATATGAAAGCCATCTTTCCATAGCACAAACCCCGACGGCCCCTTAATGTGCATGCGTCATCGCGCGGTCATTGCGCAACGGCGGCTCCTCACCTCCTTTGTTCTTGAAGTACTCGGTGTCTTTCCACATGAGAGGTATACGCAGATCTGTCACGACAACGACACGCCAGGATTAGATGGTCATCACCGTGTTCGGAGATCAACCACAGCACACCACACCACGGCGTGCTCATGTAAGACATAAGTCACTCATTGGCTTAATCAACAGCTCGAAAGAATCTAATCTAGTCCCCCCCCCTTATTATTGCCGTGCTCCCTGCCGTGATTTATGTCACCATGAGACAAGCGGCGCTCTCCACTCGATAATCATTTGTTTGCTTTCCTCGCTGGCGATGCGATGGGCGGAGTGAGCGCGTCAGCACGCTCACCGCGGTCAATAAACGGCCAAGTATGCACTCGTGAAGAGTCGTTCTGGCGGAATCGAATTACACTACGCGTGATCAAAAATCTATTGTCCGTCCGTTCGTCCGTCCGTGGGTGATGCATATGTGATGCGCTATTAATCAAACTTGCCCGATATGGCCACTTTTCCTTTGCACGGCAGTCGGTCGTCCATGGGCCCGGCGTCGGACGACCTCCGCGTGGCCTTCTGCATGACCTGCGCCTCCTTCATCTTCTGTAACTCGGACATGTAGGCCATGATGCGGGTGCTGCACGTCTGCAGGCTCTTGGCCGCTTCCAAGGCCTGGTCTCGCTGCGAGCAGGCGGCCAGCAGCTTGCAGGCCCCGTCGCGCATCCGGATCTCGTGGTCGATTTTTTTCTGGATGTCGCTGTCCTACGGGAAGAAAGAAATAATAATAATAAAAAAATATATATATCAAAATATTTACTAAAAAAGAATCTAAAGTTGATATTTTTCGACATGCCGTTCGCTAATAAACCGTGGGTTAAAATAAACTAATCAATCAACTAGTGAGTCCGTTTGGCACTTAGCATGGAGCCTACCCCCTGTCGAGCAGTCACCTAGGTGCTAACGACAAAATGGCAACATGCACGTCGAAGAATGTCAAATCATCACCGTGTCTCCAAAAGTAGAAAGTTGCACTCGAAGCAGTTTTGGAAATAGCATGCGACGACCGAGTACTAAAATCTAGCAAATCTATAATTGAAGTAAATCAAATATTTAGCAGACATACAAAATGCGTGTTGCTTTACCCACAAGCTGGTGTGTGTAACCAACGCTGTTAAATTCTTAACGTGGGCAAAAATACAAACCCACAAGCTGCTTTCGCCTTGCCTAGCCTAAAATGAAATAATTAATAACAAATAAAAAATCCCTTTATAATGAACCCTGGGACTAAATACACAATATTTAATAATAGGCTTCCTCCTACGATGACCAAATGGGCTCAAATCCTCATACAAAAACTTTTAAAAGTAGACAAAGAGGCAAGAAAATGTGATCTGGAGTGACCTTGAGACGCAGTTGAAAAGAAACGGAGGAAAATTTGAATAAAACAAATGTGAGTGCAGTTGTTAACTCAGCTGTCATTTTGCTGCCTGCCTGCGTGTGAGCCTGTTTACTTCAACGCAGACAATTAATCTCTTGCTTTTTCTCTCTCTACGTGCTTGGGCTCCCTTGACTCCAACTTTTCTCATCCATCCTCGTCCTCTTTATGCCTTCAAAATGAATTTTTCATTCTTTTCATTTCAGCGTTTGCTACTTCCCATGCTCATTTTCTTGTCCGTAGCTCATCAGTTTCACTGGAGCGTCCTCAAAACCCTTCTTCTCTTCTCTTCTCTTCTCTTCTCTTCTCTTCTCTTCTCTTCTCTTCTCTTCTCTTCTCTTCTCTTCTCTTCTCTACCTGCCAGTATGAATCCATCCCGCTTGTTGTTCAGTGACGGGCTCAGTGAGAGAGGGGAGAATGTTCTTGCTTCGACAAAGTGAACTTTTAAATTGGCTCTGCATGACAGCGGACGCTTCCAAAAGGAGCAGTAAATCACAGAAAAAAAAAATAAAATCAAAATATAGTCTCTGCAGGCAGAAAGGCCAAACCACTAAACACTGTGATTGCAACGTGCAATGGAGTATCAGATGAAACTGCATGTAACCAAAATGTAAACACAAACTTGAATTTGCAAACAATCTATGGCTAAATGTAAAGAAGTACTTTCATTTACAACTGCAGATGGAGCACAACAACTTTCATACCCATTTTTCCTACAAGTTGTCACATTTAAGAAAGTCCCGATACTCAAGCTTCAATTGTGGGAGTTTGCCAATACTGACATTTGGACAATTCTTTGCATATTTCCCTTCAATGTATTCTGTGACACACATTAGATCCACTTCAACAAGCTAACGCGAGCTACACTCCAATTTCCAATCTCCGATACGTCGGTCATGTAGTAGCTGAACAGATAATATGCCAAAGCCTAGCTCAGACTGTATCAGGATGAGTCCAGTTGGAGCAGGTTTAAGCGTGACCCGCGTGATGCAAACGTCCGGTATTTATAGAAGCTTAATTAGCGGGCTTTTCCTTGCGGGCACCTCAGAATAGAAGAGAAAATAGCCAGGATCTCACACGAAG
This sequence comes from Syngnathus leptorhynchus, assembly GCF_054491065.1. Classification (NCBI taxonomy): domain Eukaryota; kingdom Metazoa; phylum Chordata; class Actinopteri; order Syngnathiformes; family Syngnathidae; genus Syngnathus; species Syngnathus leptorhynchus. The sequence goes on along the minus strand of NC_141198.1, from coordinate 17,238,245 downwards.
CCTTCAAGCGAAAATACCAGATGATAATTCTTCTGGTCACATTGAATAGCAAGCAACACTTTTTCGCTAAATGTTGATACCAGATGGTCACATGTTCAGCGACCTCTCCGTCCCCCCCCCATCTGGTCATGTCGTCTTTGTGTGTTTGTGTCTACTGGTGTGATCTTACGCACCAACACACATCTACGCAAACATACAAGTGTGGCTTGGGGATCTGACGCCCTCGCAGATGGCATGTAATGGATTTTTTTTTTTACAACCCTGAGTAGAATTCCCGGTTAGATCGCTGACCCTTGAACTTTGACCTGTATGCCTTGACCGTCTTAAATAAATGAAATTCCTCGGTTCATTGAAGTAAGACTCTTTTCCCACAGTGGAAATAAACACGTCTGAGATACTTTATGCTGGCTTTCAATCAGCCAGCCACAATTACGTGCCTCGCCTTCCTCTCCACCCTCTTCCTCTGACTTCCTGTTTGGCGAAGCTGAGCATCAAATGTCAGCAGAAACAGGAGAGAGCAACTCAGACAAACTTCAGACATGATTCAATTGTACTTTGTAGCTAAGCTTCTGACAAAATTCCCAAACAGAGTTGCCAATGAAAGAGGCTTTTTACAAACGCTCATTGAGAAATCCTAATGGCCGTACTGTCTGATGGCTACGAGGTAATTCATCAATTAAGACACTGTGGTGCGCCATTATAAGCCGATTACTCGTCTTTTTCTACCAAAGTCAAAGAGAAAGTTTGGAGAAGGCAGCACGTCGTCGGATTTCTTTCACGCTTGCTGAGAATATCCACAGGTGGGAAGATACTGGAAAAGATTTTTCTTCACTCAGCCTCCCGCTGAGCGTGTCCAGTGTGTTCTTTCTCAAACGTATCAAATGGACCGGAATGGCCGTGATTGACAGCTCTCAGTACAACAAGCCGGTTTGCACCTCTGATAGAAATGCTGGAAAGTCTCGCCTAGCCTCAGAGCGATTGCTGCCAAGAGGGGGCGCTGCAGGAAAAAAAGGGGATGCTATAATGAGGAAGGGGGGGGCTACAAAGGGGGAAAAAAAATGTGGGCCGGTTGTCTTCCAAGCCCAACATTTGCCAAGCGAAGCACATTTGAAGAGCTCTAATGAGCGGACGCTTGCAAATCAGCTCGTTTAACTCCCCCTGCCAATTGATAGTTTCAATTCACACAAGTGCCAAGCTTTTCTACGCTAATTACCTCGGATGGCCAAACGAGCATTTACAATCTATCTATCGAGTTAGCCATAGTGCAACATACTGAAAATAAAATATCGATGTTTAAGATTGTATACAAAATAAAGTTCCAAGAATTGCAAGCCTAGCAAAATAAAAGGGACTCCATAATCCCACTGCAAGCAAAACAATATTGAGAATTGTTGGATAGTATAAGATACGGAAATGCAGTCATTTATTCCAAGTCGCTTTTTCTAGCCAAAGGCCCCGGCAGTTTTGAAGCTGCTTTTATTGCGCTCCATAATTCATAACTGTTAGTACCGTTGCCTTATTTAGAATATACGGGCCACATGTGTTAGGAAGCACATGTGAGAGCAGCTATGTAGACGCTTTTGTCTGGCAGGAAGGTGAACGGAGCCAAAGACGCCATAATGACAGAGCGCCATACCTTGCCAAGCTAGTATTTGTGTGTGTGTGTGTGTGTGTGTGTGTGTGTGTGTGTGTTTGACTCACTATCGACTTGCAATAGCCCTAGAGTCAAAGTAGGCAATTAGAATATTCATGAAGCCGGAGTTTGAGATGCACATCACTTGAGTGACCCTTTTAATAAGCGAATATTCAGGCGCTACTGTAAGTATATGCATTTAAAAAAAAAAAAAAAGGGGGGGGGGTTTCCTTGCCAAGAACCTTCGAGTAGAAGATTTTTTTTTTTTTTGGTACTGATGATAAAGCTGAAGAGCATTATTGCAAAAGGTTGGAGCGCTGACATCAATTAAAAGCAGAAAAGTAAAAGGATGAATTATTGACACACATGAAGAACACCGTGTAACCTGAGACAATTATCGAACTCTTTTTCCACTCTCCGCCACTTAGGAGCCCAAAGAGCCTGCTCTGATTACTGATGCTCCAGATTCAGTCCGAACAATGCCGTGTTGGCCTAATTGCTCCTAAAGCGACACATTTCTTCTCAAAAAAAATCAAGCATCACAGACGAGAGGTCAAAGGTGACATTCGTGTGATAATAGACAGGCGATATGATTATATATGGTGTATATTAAAAAGCTGCAGTGCTAGAATTTGATCACGTGACCCAGCACGAGATTAAATGGGCCGGGCGTGACGCCGCACGCTTCTTGCGCATATCGGTAACACAAAAGGTAATTCGGCTGAGCCAACAGGAACTGGTGGTCAAATAGCTTGGTGTAGATAAGTGGCAGTTGAGCGTCTGCTTGCTCAGATAAAGCAGATAGCGAGTCAAACCGAGGTCGGTTCTGATCCGCTGCTTCAGCTGTAGATAGATAACCAAGCGTGCGGGTTTGTCGCTCCTGTGGCCGCCTCGTTATCACTCCTCGGCCAAAATGGAGTTCTGTCTTTTTGCACGCGACATTTGCTTTATGGCTAATGAGGAAAATCTGAAGTCATACATTCAGTTTGGGTTATGGAAATAATGCTTACAATTAAATGATTAACTCCAAGATGAAATTATTTTCCTCTTAATTCATTATTGTTTGAATAAAATAAAGAAAGCGGAAGACAGAGGAGGCCGGGGGCACAGAGTTAAACCCGTTCACATTCCTATCATTAAAAAAAAAAAAAAAAAAACTCCAGCCTCGAGCAGCTGTAAACAAATGCTCCAAAAAAGATATGAGTACAAACAAGTTGTATCTATTGATTGTTGAAAAAACAGCTTTCATGAAGCAATAGAGTAAGGCAGTTTATTTATTTATTTGTTATTATTTTTTCCCACAGAGGAAAAGCCTGCATGTCTCCAAGTGACTCTAATTGTTTAAGACATTTTTTTTTGGGGGGGGGAGTTGCGCAACCTCTAGATTAAATTCCAACACAGTGTTCCGCTTCTCCTTCAGAAATGTGCCAATGGGATTGCGTTGCCCGGCAACCCTTCACCTCTTCTCCAAGAATTGCTCGAGGTTTACAACAAGAACTGTACGTACTGTATATTAAAGAGAGAAGAAATGACCTCCACTGCATCCAGAAAAAAAAAAAAAACTTGCATCCACGTGGTTGCAGCAGGGGGAGGGACAAAGAAGAGCAGAGACAGCACTCCAGATATTTATCTCCATAGCTATCCGAAGAGGCAGATCTACTGACAGCCAGTGCGGCTTCTCTGCAGTGAGCGGTTATCGATCCATTCTGGCTCTTGCAGAATTTGCAGACACAATGAAAAGCAGCATTCAAATAAATTGCAGGAATGGCTTCATGCAATCAAGTGGCGCGGACCTCGAGTGTTGTCGCATCAAAAAAGACGAGACGTCGTGGCACACGGGTGACCTTTTCACAACTAATGAGCCAGCATGCTTGTGGTTGTAACACACGCAGCTGCATTCCGGGAATAGAAAGATCACGTCAAGCTCTGATAATTTATGGATGATGCTGACAGACGTGGGCTTTAAAAAAAACAACAGGAGACATTCGTGTTTACGGCTGGCTAAGAGCCAACTCGGAGCTGGCGGTCGCTGACACCCACGTCACTCACCCGGGGCCAGGCTTGCAATTTTACAAATACAACAAGGATAGGACAAATAAATTGATTCTTCTGATGACACACATAAATGCTAATTAGAGGAGGTTGTGCAAAGCCACAAGTACACTCGGACATTTCAGAGGCCCCTTCGAGGGATTCGTTGGACGCCTGTAAATTCAAAAGGTTAACAAATGGATTCTGACATAACAAGCTTTTCCACATGACACCATCATTGTTTTGGTTTGGAAAATGCGTGTTAAGCGGTGCACGGGAGCAAAACGAAATGTACCCTCAGATAAGTCACGTGTTTACATGTAGGCTAACCAAAAAAGTATTCAAAGTATTCCAGCAAGCAAATTGATGCATATTTGCAGCCTTTGGCACATGACATCGTATCATCATTTTTTTTTTTTGCAGAAGTGAATCAACTAGTACCAATTTGGAAAGTGTAAAAATATCGCAAGGAAACAAGTTTGTCTTGCAAGTGTCAATTCACACATGGTTGTGAAGACTATTGCCACGCTTGAGCGTGGCAATCGTGTCAAAGTTGGCCGAGCGCCTAATCACCCAATCAACTAATGAAGAGGGCACAAACGCGGCACTGGCAGTCCACGTGGGTCACGCAACGTGTGACGTGGTCGATGACAAGTGACAGAGATTTTCCACGCAGCCAGCAGTAGCAGCTCAGTGGAAGACTTTGTCAAGGAATAAGAAAACCAAAAGCTTACCGCTTGGTTGTTCGTGTCGTTCATGGTGTCGGGCGCTTTACGCAACAAACGTCCCGCAATGTGGAAATAACTCGGATGTCCGTTTTGTGGAGAACACAGCAAGAATCTTAAGTGCTCATTCAAATCAAAATGTTCAAATCCGTCGGTGAGCTCTTTAAATCGTTACGGATCTCCAAATTCCACGCAGTCGCTCATTTGCGTAAAAAGGCGCTCCATCGTGCGGGTCGTCCTCTGCGCCGACATCGTGTTTGCTTAAGTCCCAACTGTTCCTCGGTTCCGTTCTGACTCCCCCCACTCTTTCCCCTCACACACATTCACACGCGTAAAAAGCGGCAGCCGGAGGAATACAAGGGGGAGGATAAAGAGTGACCGACGGATGGACCAACCAAGAGGCTTTTCTTGGATGGGCGGGCGGGCGGGTGTGAGCACGCTGAGGAGTGACCCCCCTCCCCGCTTCACAGATGCATTCAGGGACAGCTCGAGTTCCTTAAAGGGCACAGCAGGTGTTGGCAGCACTTGAAAAAGTCTCTCTGCACACTGGCGTGTCTATTTTGCATTCATCAATTCATTGGCTCCTCTTCCAACATGGGTGGTCAAATATCTCATCGAAATGCATATAAGGGAGCAAAATGGCACATTGGAGAAAAAAAAAAGACGTCTGTTATATATTCCCCATTTTATTTTAAGCAGTGACTCAACTTTTTGGGGGTAAGTATGACGTATGCTCAATTACCATTTCCTCCATTCTCAGGATTGCGTTTACTCAATGAAGTTTATTTTGTTAGCTTTATACTTAAAATTATTATAGTGAGTCACTCATGATTTTGTACAGTTTTGATCCCCCCACCCCTTTTTTTTTTTTTTAACTCATTCCTGCCACAGATTGTCCACAGCAAATAAGCCAATGTGATTTGATGTTTGTTTGTTTTTTACTAGGAACTGTCAGATGCTCAGACCAAAGTCAGATGTGTTGTCATACCATGAGTTGACTCTCGCCTTTTCTGGTGCACTGAAGCACACAAATGCTGCAGCATTTCTTTGGAACTGTTGGTCAACTGGTCCACAATTTGATTTGCACACCAGTCCTAGAACTTTCCTGACAGACTTCATCAAATCACAATCAATTAAATGTAAGCACCATCTTCCAACAAGAAGACAAGTTGCACAAATAATATCAGCGCCGGTTTAATTGCTACATAGGCAACGCATGTAATTACTGACAGAGTAGTTAGTCATCCTTCTGGATAAAAATACAAACTGTCATGCGTTCGCTCACGGGCTGAACCATGTGAGCGCGCTGCCAAATGGTTGTGCAACGATACGCTTGGCCTTGTCAACTCCTGATGCACCATTTGTGTTAAGGTTGAAAAAACGGCATGGGAAATCTTTGAGTGTGGGAATAAACAGGATTTAACAGAAGAATCAGCTGACTTGGAGCTGGCCTGGAGGAAATCCACACTGGATAAAAATCGAATAGTGTCTGAAGTGTCATTTCTAAAAACACGAGGAGACAGTAGTCACACTCGTATGCCACAAGAGGTTTTACGATAAAAGACACTTAGTAAACAAGTGTTCAGCAACATGGAGAATTGCTGCGAGTTGTTTGTGTCGGAGCGGTGAAATAAGAGATGCAAGCAGATGACATGTAGGAGGGATGAGGATGGAGGAGGAGAGTACATCTCGGCCGTTTGATAACATATCTGTGCAAAATGTTCTGGAAGAGTGCAGCGGTACATTATTGAATCATTGTTCCATCATAATGAAAAGCAAATTGCTATATTATGTAAAATTGGGTATATTGTTTTTAATAGGATGGCAATATTGGTTAGCTAGTCTGCGTTTGAATCTTCCTCCAAACTCCAAAATCTCCATGACCTGTTTTTTGGGGTTCCACAAGGTTCAATTTTAGGACCACTGCTTTTATTCTTTGTATTTATGTTTTTTTCCATTGTTTTGCTGATGATGATAGTTCAAATCAGTATCCAGCATTTTTTTTCCACCTATCCATAAACAACTGATAAATAATTTGTAAAGTTGTAGTACAAATCAAAATCTGAATACCTTCTGTTAAACCTATTACAAATGGATTCCTACTCCTACTACATGAAAAAATGGACAGTGTGCCATCATCCCTACGAGTCGGACGACGCACGGAACCCATACAAGATGCGGCTTGATAACGTCGGATTTAGAGCTGTAAATATACCGCCTTTAATCGGATTAGGGTTTCATCGGCAGGTAGCTGCTCCGAGCGAGCGAGCGTCCTGAGAACAATTTACACTCACAGTTCAAGGCAGGTGTTGAGGAATAAAGCATGCAGCACACAGTGGTGCTATATCTTCTCGTACAAGAATCTGGATGAGGAGACGTGATGGATGAATGAATGAACACCATACTCATTCACTGTCTTGACTAGCGCATTTTCCCAGGATGTGAGGCAATTCCTTGACTCTCCACTCCAACCCTCCCTCCCTCCCCCTTCCTCTCCGAGTCTACTGCCTTTCCTATTGAATGGCAAACAAGAGAGCAGTGCTTCCTCTCAGCAACTGCTGCACACCCTAATGGCCGATTTCTTAACACACCACTAATCCCTCTCACAGTTGTTGTTTTTTTCCTTCCCTCTCCCATTTCTGTGCGTAGTGATAAAATCTTAATTCTAATCATGACCCACGGGTGTGACTATACTGTAAATAAGCTTAGCCAAATTCACATTTTCGGGTGCCCTCGGGTGCCTTTGGAGACAGAAAAGGCTTTTTTTTTTTTTTTTTTTGGTTTTCGGCAAGTCACCCTTCATGGGAGAAATGTGGCAGTAAATAAAAAGAATTAGGTTTTGAGCCCACATTTGAAGCTAGATCAGCATTGAGGGCATTTCAGCATTTATTATTTATTATATTATTCTATATATATATATATATATAATATTATTATTATATATTATTTATTCATCAGCATTTATTTTTTACAATATATCCCATCCTCATATCCAGTAGTACTGTACTGTGTGGCAAATCTAACTAATAGTAGATATTGACATATAAAATATATTCTATGTGTACATGTATCAAATGTATTTCAATGAGTTAATCATCTGATGATAAATACCTTAAAAAAATGTACTGAATACAGTATGTACATTTTTAAAGCTGGTGTGGCTGCCCCCATCTGGACCAACGAGGGTATTACAACACATGCGCATTGATTCATCACTGCTGCTTATTGTGAAATCATGGATTTAAAAATAAAAAAAATCATCCCATACAGCCCATACCTCATCCATGTATAAAAAAACACTCATTATGTCTCGTGATAATCAAAGAGCAATGTTCCAAAAGGGCAAGTAGGGGTCACCGGCTCTCTGTCTTAACCAATCAAATTGAGCCAAGCTCCTCCTTGTAACCAATGGACACACGGAGCCGACCGGATACCCAGATGGATTAACCTTTCCATCACCCAGTAATGATGGGATTATAACGCATACAGTGTCCCGGCATATGGTCACCTGTTGGCTTTAAGGTTGGAGGTGAACGCTGGTATGAGTCGAGGTGACACAAGGCATAACGGGGTCACCGCGTGAAGATGTTAACATGACATCACCCAGCTGGACCTGGTCTTGCAGAATGGGGAAGGAACAGTTAAGCAACAACAAGAGGCCCCTTTCAACACGTCTCCCTCGTCATTAAACCAGAAGCACTCGGGACCCGCCTCCTAAATCTGGAATTCCCCCATAAAATGCTTGCCTGTGGCACTGAGGCATTTTTTGACATGTTGTTTTCTTCACGCCAGCTGCAATGATAAGTCTGTTATGGATAGCCAACTTTTGGATTGTTGAAATGCTTTTAAGGTACAAAAATTAAAATGGTTATCATCCTGCACAGACATAAACTAACAGTATCACGACATCACTTAATGCGTTCTCATGAGGATTTTGCTGTAGTGTTTGAACTGCACCACAAAACTAAATTTGGAGTTTCATTTTCATATAATTTTGAATATTTTTTATTTTATATATATATAAAATTATTTACTTAATTCATATTTAATTTAATTATATTATTATTATTTAATTATATTATTAATATTATTTATGATTTTCTAAAAAGCCAGTTATTGTTTTAGCGTGTCAGTCCAATGGTTAAGTTATTTTAAATATTGAGAATGAAAAAATATTTTATATATTGCTCACTCCTATGGTTAACAAAAGTTTTATAATACAATACAATAATTAAATGCATATGATAACACTTATTTCTAATAATAATAAACTTATTATTTCTTAAGTTTTGAATTCCATGCCCACCTAGGTGGAAAATACTGTAATGTGATTTTCTATAAATGCAAAGTAGTTAACTAAGTGGATTTAATTCAGTGTTTTCTTTGTGTGTGGCCAGCTTTCCACTAATTGCGTTGGATTACTTTTGTTACAAAATCCGACTTAATTATTACACAAAAAGACTCAAGTGGGACCAGCTCTTTTCTTATCCTGGACCAGAACAGAACGGTACCACATATGGTCATACAGCAGCAGTCCAAATTGTGCACCTGCCAAACACACGGCCGCATTTATGACGCCCACATGCATGCACTTACTCAGTCTTGGCACGTATTGGCCTAATAAATAGAATTGCAACAGTCTAATTTAGTGCCGCTGATGCCGGCTACTGCAGTGGAATGTGCACAATGGGAATGTTTTGATTGAATAACTATTATCGTAAAGTAACATCACATTGTTTTGCCATGCGGCCAAGGTTTTAAGCGTTCCCCGTGTTGCTGGAAGAGATTTAAGCCAAAATAGAATGAATTCAACTCCCACGCGGGTTGCGTCCAACCAAATCAATACAATAAGAGCAAATGTAGCAGGCGGTCTCAAGCGCTGGGAAGATGTCCGGCCCATAAGTTACAAGCAGATTTTTTTTCAATGGCGTGCTTCCATGACGGAAGACGTGTTTAACGTCTGTTGTAAAACAACACGTGGCTTGAAATTTTATTTAAGATGATTTGGATTATTTCCATGCTGATGGTGCCATTTGCGGTTACTAAATCAAACTGTTGAAATCAATCTTGGCATGGAGTAGAGCAGAGAGGGAGGCTTAACAGAAGGTGACGCTGCAGGCTGAGTTTAAAAAATAAAATAAAAAATACAATCCAGCCAAAAGTGAATTTAGGCAGACAGCCTGTGAGGGAGATGATCAAATGCTTTCAACCTTGACAAAAGAGAGCAGCGCATAGCTTGGAAGGTGCAAATGTCACTTTTGTCTTCCAATAACAGCACCTGTCAGTTCCCGCCGGGGTTTTTTCAAGGCGTTCACACAACACAGCGCCTATTCACACCGCTGCCGCACCTCCTAATGGCGAGCTGGGGCGTGAACTCAAGTGTTACAGTTGGGGGGGGGGGGGGGGGGGGGCACGGGGTTCTGCGGTGAGCCACAATGTTTGGAGTCAGTGGACCAGAGGTTGGTAGGAAGAGAAGCTTACCACTTTTATTTGAGTTGTTGTTCCAAGAAAGCGAAGGGTGTGGGCACGATACGATACAAAGCCGCCTTTCTCCTCAGCCCGTTTCTGGCACGAAGCGTGGAACATACCAACTACTATATGGCGAGATACGAGCACACGTTTGGAAAAGAAATACGGCCATGAGTGTCAGAGCGAAGCATGCAATGGATTTAAAAAGTCTACACACCCCTAGTTTGATGCCTGGCTATTATAATATAATCCATAGTACAGCTCAAATGGACAAAAATTTTTTGGAGGAGAGACATAAAATAAACAACTGAGATCATGTGGTTGCAAAAGTGTGCACACCCTCAGAACTGGGGTTGTGGATTTGTTCATTAACGCTCACTGACTGACTCCTGAGTGAGTAGCAGAAAGTAGCGATTTGTTGCTCAAATATTGACTCGCACACAGACACACATTCGCACAAACACGGGCTCAGTTTAGGAGGAGGTGTTTGATGAAGAGCTTCATTGTAGAGGAATGTGTATTGGCTCAGACATGACTGCAACGTGGATCACCAGAGAGCAAGCGCTGTTAGCTTTAGCGCAAACATCCACGGTGGCTAAACAGACTTTAGCTAAGCTAACATGCTGTACAAACACACACGTAGTGTACTTACTCCAACTTTATTTGAACAACCTCCTGCAGAGATTGGAAACGACCTCGACATCTTCACAGCCACCTTCATTTTGATTCATTTGTTTATCGCATTCCAATTTCAGTCAACTTACTGGGTTAGGTTTCATTTGAAATTCCCGAGGCACTCCTGAAAAACGTTTTACTGAACGGACACAAGCCCAAAGACTCAACTCGTGATAAATCCTACACCAGGTGAGCCGGCGAAGCCGACGTGCTTTGTTTTCCGGTTCCACTACAAACAAGATTAACCTTTGCTGCCACTGGAAATTCATCAACAAGAGATTCATCAGTCTTGCCCGAGCGCATACTGCCCGCAGATGGGGATTAAACGCTGTCAACATGACCTTTGGCCTCATAGGACCTTACATTCACTCAACACGGGGTTGGGGCACAGAAGCTTAGATCAAACTCCCAATGCAACCGAGAGAAAAGGACAAACGGAGAGAATCTCGATGCTACTGGTTACATACGTTGAGCAGAGCTAAAGCCGACAGATATTTAAGCTCGCTCGAGAATCGCCAGCTATCCCAGTTATGACCGCTGCTGGATTTAGCATACTGGGAGCATGTGAGAGGTCAAACATGTGAGACCAGTTAGAAACTCCCACCTAACCCTGCTCATCATAGAGCAGGTCAGAAGTTCATCGTCCATCTTTGGGTCAGTCTTTTTCCACGAATGGATTTAAGGTTTATTATTATTTATATGACAAGCAAAATCGAATGACCCTGACCCTCCACTTTCTCCTCTTTTAATATTATTGGACGATTGTTTCTGGCAGCATATATGCCTCCGATGTTATCAAGATAAGTCTTTGCACAACTTGCTTTTGTGTCCTAGTTGATATGCTGCAGCCGCGTGGGGTCACCCCAACCCATGAGGTCAACTCACACAAAGCAGGATTTGACTTCCCCAAACAATGGATGACTTGCAAAATGAAATGATAAGTGTGAATCCTGCTTTTATTACAGGAGCACACTTTCGTGACCTTTTTCAAATCCAATTTCCTTATGTAACGCTGCCACTGCGCCGATACCCAGCCAAGGTCAGTCCAAGTGCCAAAATTAGACAACGGGGCAAAAGTGCCCATCTAAGGTCATGTGGTTTTTTAATGAGAGGGCAAGGGGAGAATTTGTCAAGGTGAGAGCAGCATGGCAGGGGGAAGAAACCAGGCGGAAGTTAGATAAAAAAACAAAATGTATTCTTGTGCATCCGGCCGTGGTGACAGGAAATGCTGTGTTTAAATCCATTCATGGCCAAGAGTTCAATGCTATCATGATGTCACTCCCAGTGGGAAAGAGTAATTACACAAGACCATTTCCTGCTTCCCATCAGCCGTCTCTTGCTTTTTTTTTGGGGGGGGGGGTCCTGCATTTAGTGGACGTCGGGGCCCCCTTGCACTTTCCACTCAGGAAGAAGCAATGAAGTGCGAGACTTGTGGGCAAAGAGGAAAAAAGGCTAAAATGCCAAGAATGCAGTTATTCCTACGACGGACCTGTTAAAACGTGAAGAGTGGGAAATAACAATGGCTGCTCGCGTGACTCCTGACCGAGCGATTATATGCCTGAAGAATGCACTGACGACAACATACTTGTTTTCGTAAAATGGGATGACAAGCACAGACAAAAAAAAAAAACAAGGCTGGAAAAAAATAAATAATCATAAGATGACGATCAATTAACCAAGTGCTGACCATTCTCGATTGTGAGCAGATGGTCCTAAAAGCATATTTCCACTGACTGTCAAAACGTGTCACGAATCGATGAATGTGTCGATTTCGATATAAAAAAAAAGAAATAAATAAATCGATTTTAAAGGGTTAAAAAAAACACACCATACTCCTTTGTGAGTCATGACTCATGCGGCGTGAGGATGGGGTGGGCGTAGATTTCAGGTATATACGACCTGAGGGAGAATCCCAAACGGCTTCCCGCTGTAATAAAGGAAACTTGTGATGATCCAAGCAGGAGATTTTTATGGGAGCAAATAAAGCTCCAACAAATTACAGTTAGACAGCAAACTGTACCGCTCGGGCTCACACAAAGAATCCCTGTCTCGTAAACCCACCCAGTCTGGGTTGGGGGCGGGGGGGAGCAAACAAGCGAGCGAGTGAGGAAGATGGCAAAGTCGACAATTTCTCCCAAATAGTGACGGGAGATGATTGTTTTCCATGTGATGCATTTCTATCCTAATCATTTCCAAACATCTGGCATCATTGCACATCTTTACATTCAGACCACTTTGAAATGCGGGCTTTGTGTCCAGAACTAGGTTTATTAGTGACTGATCAACTTAGGCCAAACAGATCTCATGATCAGTAAATTGCCCCGAAGACAAGGCATAACAAGCTCAGAAGACAGTGGTGCCTAGAGATACCAATGGAATTCATTCCTTGGCAATGACAAAAAAAAAAAGCTACTTTATAGTATCATACTTACCTAATTAAAAAAAATAATAATAAAGTGAGCTGTTGTCATACTTCTTCCTTGAATTGTATTGCTCCTTCTGGTGCGCACATGGGGGCAGTTTTAAGAGAGGTTGTATACTGCAGACTCAGCACTCGTAGCTTCTCAATGTGGCAGTGATATTTTTTCTCAGAGGATAAAAATGATATGCTTACGTGGTTTTGTTATATGGTATGTCTACGAGTGCTGCAGCACCGTTTGTGTAATAGATGCTAATAGTTAGCCCACGTGCCTAAGGAGTTTCTTATTGTGTGTTAGCAATCAGGTGTCAGAGTGTCTATTTGTTTTGACAACATAATGTGTCATTCTTTTGTTTTATGTTTACATGGAGAGTAACCTTCAGATAAACACCTTCAAACTTCTTTTTTCTTTATCCAAACTGTCACTTGTTGTAAAGTGAGTTGGGCCACCCACCACCATGCCGTTCTTGTATCTCAAGTTTGTTCTCCCAAGTCAAAGCAAAAAAAATAATAATAATAATAGACACCTCATATCTCAACAAAATTGGTTTTGTATCTTAAGGCACCACTATATAAATAAAAAATGCATCTTGGTCTGGTGTGCTTTTCAGGTCAGACTCAAGTCTCCTAAAAGATGAAGAAAAAAAAACCACTGTTGCACATCTGCACCACAGACTTGCTTTCAACAATCATGAACCCAAAAATAAAAAAATCAAGCCAATGCCAACTGATAAGAAAGAAACCATTTAGCATCTTTTAAAAGTAGAAACAGAGATTGTTTGTTTGTGTACTCATGTTACTGGCAGCCTGGCATGACTCCTTCCTCTATCCCAACACACACACACACACACACACACACACACACACACACACACACACACACACACACACACACACACACACACACACACACACACACACACACACACACACACACACACACACACACATAGTTAAACACGTGTGGACAGGCGCTCCCAGAGGACCCCGTGAGGCCCGAAATGTGCAGCTGTGCACTGCGTGTGAACCCCGAGAGAATGGATGGATGGATGGCATGCACAATGTTGCTCGCACTAGAACGTGCGTGTGCGCCAGCGTCAGCATGACTACACAACCCTTGCGCCGACTCGACAACACCAAGGCGCAGCTGCAGGCTCAATGGGCCACCAAAGGGGATGCACTGTACTCTGAAAATAGATTTCGGCTGTCATTGAGCCGGCCGGCTCATAAGCAAGCTGGGAGGTCAAGAAAAAAACACACACACACACACACACACAACTGTGATTCTTAACTAATGTCAATGAGTGGTAGATATAAGAAGCCTACAAGAGACACATAAAAGGAAAAGTGAGTTCTAGCTTGTTTATATTTGCTGTTGGGCTCAGACATTCGGGGGAAAATGTGGACAAAAAAGTATTACAAGAGTTTGACACCACCGCGGAGAATTATTCAGCATTATGCAAAAATAATAATGATCATAAAAATAACAGTAATTACAAACAGCTTTTACATGCGTGAGAGCAATCGGATTTGAATTGATGTTTGATATGTATTCATGTCTTGTTAGTTCACTGCTTTTGAAGCAAATCATGTTTGTGAATATCAGAAACAGCTGTCAGTGTGATGCGGTGCAGTTCCACACTAGACGACAGTACATTGCAATAATAAACAGATTGCTCCAAATAATATTCACTTGGGAGAGGCAGAAGATATAAAAATGCCTTGCAACAACTTTTTACCTGCAAACTGAGAGCAATCTGCCGGATGTACATCATATTCAGGTCCTCCAATATCCACAGTTTTCCCTCCATGTTTGTCAGTTTATCAACCGGCATCCTTTAGGTAGAAACAGATCCAGAAGTTTGACCCCTTTTTTTAAAAAAAAAAACCCCACCGAAATCGTCACATCATTGGAATATCACTCTGACAGGTACCAGATCCAAGACAACTCCACAAAGACGGAGCACGCACGCGCGCGTTGACAACAAGCTGGTGCGTAAAAGCGATGCGTAAAAACTTGGAGCGGCTCATCCAAAACGTCAACGGGGTGACGAGATGGTTAGAAAATCCGGGCAATTCATCCGCGTGTTCTTCACCTCCTCCAAGTTTTGCACAATGATCCACCCAAGGCGCCCGCGGTCAACACCCAGTCAGGAAAGAATGGCGCCTTTGAAAATGCATCTCTCTCCTCCTTTGTGCGCCACTGTCACGATTGTGAATGCGAGAGGGTGTCCTGGGCGAAGACAAGAGAACTCTTGACAAAAAGGCCATCGCCTCTGCGGGAGTGACCGGCACAACTGGCCCAGTGTGCGCCTTCCTCTCCTTGTAACCCCCACGCCCCCCCCCCCATCCCTCCCTCTCCTCTAAATTAACCCCTACGACGCGCCTGTCTGGAGATAGTCAGGAATAAAAAATAAATAAAAAGAAAACACACAAACGCGGAAAAGTAAATGCAAATGATTGCTGTTGCAGTCTCCACGCCCTTTGAAATAAATAAACAGCAAAATCTATGTTTCACTCGAGCAAAGCGGGTGGGGAAGGCTTTGTTGTTAGAAACAGGGAAAGAATTAAGTGGTGACAGCTGGCAGTAAACTCAAACATATAGAACGTCAATGGAAATGGAGCATTGGAATAGAAATTGAATTGAAAAGGAATTTATTTATACATACTTAGTTCTTCATACATTTTTGATATCAAGTAAATAAATTATATATGCATGTTGAGTACACTTGCCACGCAATACTAAAGCTCTCAACCAATCAATTAATCAACATTATTGATATGGATGCATGAAAAAATATGATTTTATTATGTATTGCATATAAAATATTTGCAAAATAAATTCAAAAAGTAGTCCAACTTTAAATACAACAGAATCGTACTTAGTGATGTGTTTACTTAGCGCTAAAGGAAACTGTCTATTAGCACCCTCTGTTGGTGGGAAAGTGACACTGCACTGCAGTCAGTGACATTTTCAATATTAAGAATTAAGGGCACGTTTCATCCGATGTGACAAAGTAAAAAAAGAACGGGAGACTGAAAGTATTGTCATGCTCTCTTACATGCAGCACATATAAGTATAATTTGACGCATACACCTCGAAGCCTTTGTTCTTCGTGGCAGATGACGAGGAAGAATTTGCTTTAGCGATACGACTCGCGTCCTTCAGCGCAATTTTTTGTATCTTCTGATGAATACGGTCATTTAGCTCGGAGACAAACGCATCGGGAATAATTGCGCTGCAAATTCTCTTCTGCCCTCAAAATGTCAGTTGAGGAATATTAGAAGCATTCTTTTTTTTTTGAAACAACTCCACAGATGAATGTAGATACAAGTTCCAAAGTTACATCAGTAGGTCAGGAGCATTTCCATGCATATTTTACGTGGCTTCACCCCAGTGTTAAAGAGTACTTCAATCATTTATCACAGCCTTTTAAATATTGATTTAATGTCACCTCAAGAGCTTTTGGCCATATCCAACATATCTGATCCGGTGTTCCACATTGCAAACACACTGAGACGTCGCACGCATGTTGAGGAGTTGTTTTTGCAGGAAGAAATATGTCACCTCAAAGCCAAGGCCTGTTTCCTTTCTGGCCCGCAGAATCTCCTCATAAAAAAAAAAAATCTTCAAATCCACACCATGTGCCTTTCAACTGTTACTCTGGGGGGGTTAAATTTACAGCTCCTGTCACAAATGCATAGCCGCAAAGAGAACCTGCGTGCCACAACAGCGATGCAGATGGAGCGCCGAGGCGTGCGCTTTGGACGTGGGCGATACCGAACATGTGCGAGCTAGCGCCAGGGAAGCAGACTTGCATATTTGTCTGAGAATCCATGAATTAAAGCACACACCTATCTACTCGGTGGTCACATGACGGTGGAAGAGCCTTTCTCAGTCGTCATGACGGACCTTTAGATGACCTACCAAACACACGACCACGAGTCAGACAATCAAAACAAAAGGAGCTTTAAAAGCCTTTTGAGCGGTGAGGAGGAGAGCCAGCCGTGCCGGTAGCAAAGCCGGGGTCATTTCCCCCAAGGGAAAGCCTCCGCCCTACTTACTTTAAATCAAACCCAGCTAATGTGTCACAGACAGATTTATTGTTCTTGAGGTCCAAAGAGAAATAGTTGACTTGACCGTTACGAAGAACGGGGATTTGGATGCTCGCAACATTCTGGGACTTGCCAAGGAATGTGCTGGAGAATGTTTTTTTTTCGGGTGTATGGAATTGAACCCCCATTTAACAGCTTCCACTCTTCTGGGAAAACATTGAAGAAGATTTAGAAGTGCGTTTGTGGGTCTTTCTTACAATCTCTGGTGTTTGAGGGGGGAGAAGGTCATCCTCGCAAAAAATTTGGAAGCATAGGATTGCTAAGTGGAAAGTGTAAGGCGAGGTTGACACGCAAGTTAATGTTAGCGCTTTTATTTTTAGCAGTGTGCGCTCACATGATACGCATGCAACAATGTCGGATCAGATAAGTCGTCGAATGACCCGCAGCTACTCGAAGTTACTCATGTAGAATCTACTCAGCAAACGGATGAGTTCAGAGTTGTCACTATCGAATATTTTTAAAATCCCCAAATTAGCCAATCCATGATTTGATTAATTGAATAATTTCATTTAGCATGATGTTTATTTGGGTTTTTTTTTTTAGAGCTAAAAAAAACAACACATAAGAGAGATTAATGTTGTTCCGACCAAAGTTTTTGAAACTGATTCAGTTACTTGTGCGGTTATTATTTTCTGAAATAAAAATGTTCAAAATGTCTTGTTTTGATTCAACATCAAATCCAATCTGTTTGTTTTTATGCATGACTACAAAAATTAATCTGTCATTTGAGGATTTGAACAATATTCTGGTAAAAATGGCTCTAAAGGACTCGATGGTTAAAATGTCGATTAATTATCGATTACCCAATTCATTTTGACAGTTCTATTTTTTTTTTTTTTTTTTACAGCACAAACTTTTACTCGTACACGAGCCTCACTGGTCTGAGGTTGGAGATTCGAATCTGAGCTACAACCTTTCCGTGTGGAGTTTGCATGTTCTCCCCGTCCGTCCCTTGCGTGGAGATTACAAGATATTTGTAGTAACAGAACAAAAAGAGCCCAAACTTAACAGGGCCCCTTAATAACAATAAATACGAAACACTGACTGTTATCTTGACCCCGATTTGAAGACCAAACGTCGCCCACTCACTGATACGTACATAAACAATTACCCTTGAATACACACAAAGGAGAAACACACCTAAACGCTGTGGGAAGTGGGAACCATCTGGAAGAATCAGGGCCTCTTTTGGCATTTCACACACTTCAACTTTACTCCCACCATACATGTGCTATTTGTTTCCTCGAGCAAAGTCTGTCATTTTAAAGCGTGAAGCGTGTCTGAAAGGTAAAACCCTTTGTCCTCCCAAAAAAAAAAAAAAGATTGTAACAGGTTTTGAATTCTCCAACACGCCCTGCTGGGTCACCGCTGGGCCCGGTGACAGCGGCGAGTGATGAGCCGTAAAAGCAGACGTATCATGGAGAAATCCCCCTGGAGGTCAGTCCTTGGTTATACCGCGTGAAGAAAAGACCTGTCACCGTGACAACATAAATCTCATCCGCAGCCCACCTTCTTATTAGGTGTATGAGTTCCACTCTCTGATCTGGCTTCTAATTTACCATCACATGGAAAAGGCGGGGGGGGGGAGAGTCATGTTGGAAATTATAGGTCAACCCAGACGTACAAATCATTCAAGAAGTCTGAATTCATCGAAAAAGGAATTCCGTGTCAGCATAAGCAGGTTGGGGGCGGAACTTGGATCTCGACAGATGGAGCGGTTCATTTATCTCCATTAAATTGCAGAGGCCCATCCGAGCAGCTTTATGTTGATTTGAGGGAAAGCATTCCATCGATGCGCTTTTTTGGACTGCTTGGATTTTAGACTCATCAACATAAAAACTCCACACAGGAAGACCACAGCCAGCTTTAACGTAAAGAACTGTCGGGTACTTTCCATGTTGCCAATGGAAAAAAACATAAAAATGTTCATATTAATGGTTGCATGATGAAAACAAACTGGAGCTCCGTAAAAGTGCCAAAGTTAAAGGAGTGCAAACAATGCCACTGCAGTGGCACTAAAATAGTACAATGGCGCCCTCTGTTGGACATGCCTAAAGAAACAACTTGTTCAGAATTTTGCATCAGATAAGGTAATTAATATAATAAATTAATTAATTAATTAAAAAACAAATAAATAAATAAATAAAATGCTATATAAATAAATTCATTAAAAAAGAAATTAATTAAAAAATAAATAAATAAATAAATAAATAAATACATAAATACATAAATACATAAATAAAATACATGTTATAATATAATATATTTTAATCTTCATTTTAAGACATTTTGGACCGTTGTATGCAGGTTTGGTGGAACTCGTTTGCTATTCCAATATAAAAAGTCTTTCCAGTAGGTGACATGGTCAAGTCATTGCTGAAAATGCTGATGCATGATATATTTGCCACATAGGGGGCTGAATCCGCTATGGTTGGAGCGATCCATCAGAGAAACCATCACATGTAAAAGTCATTAAAACAGATCACTTCCACATTACGCTGACAACGTTTTGTCCAATGTTGTCACGCGGAAACATGCTTTTCGCCTGTGGGTGATCATGTTGATGACACAGATAAACAAACTATAATGAACACATGATTTCCTTAGTGGACATAACAATTGCCGAGACAGCAGGAACAGTGCGACCATAACGAGGCCAATGGACAAGCCAGTTAGCCACCGGGGTCCAGTAAAGAGCACATTAAAGCTCTGGTGCCACAGCTGGGTCTTCTATGACCCATCTGTTCTCATGGAGTCCGGCCATCGCTCGACAACATCGTGACAGGGAAACCTTAATTTATCCTTTCTGCAACTATAAATAAATATAGAAATTTGGCCTTTTTTTTGGTTACACAATGTGGACTTGCACGTCATATTTCGAGAAGCCAAGCTGTTAAAATGCGTATTCATTTGGAGGGTCACCCCATAGAAAACAGCAGAACATTCCTCGGTGTTGTCCACAATTAGCGGCGGCATTCCTGTG
Organism: Syngnathus leptorhynchus; assembly: GCF_054491065.1. Lineage (NCBI taxonomy): Eukaryota > Metazoa > Chordata > Actinopteri > Syngnathiformes > Syngnathidae > Syngnathus > Syngnathus leptorhynchus. The sequence goes on along the minus strand of NC_141198.1, from coordinate 17,218,194 downwards.
CACAACAGAAAGGCTCTGACTCCATCTACTTAGTCAAGTGCTTATTGATGAACAGCAGAACAGCGCAGCAGGCTCTTTGTTCGAGGAGAGAAAAATGGGCAATGGTTGAAAAGGTGTGTGGCAATGCTCCGTCAGCTTCAGTCTGATGACAAGCTGATGCAAGACTGCAGAGATGACGATCATTTTCTGTCAGCGTTAACCAACGCTTTGAGAAATCCAAGTAAGGTATCAGAAAGAATGCGGACTTAAACAATTACTCAGAGGGGGCAAGCCATAAGTGTCAGACACTGTCAATGATATCCAGACATTCGCAGACTTTTGTGTGTGTGTCGTCTTTTTGTCAATGTTTAACAGAGCTGCTTTCAGTGTAGCCCACAAAGAAGATACCTTTGGCATGAGGCAACCAAGCTCTCGTTTTATAACTTGTTAGCGACAAGCCCCCGACAGGCTACAGTGAAGGTCACTTGGGGGGAGGTTGAAGCAAGAAAAAAGATGGAGGGATAAAACAAAAAAGACAGAAGACGGGAAAGTGGGTTAGCGCTTTGGAGGGCGAGATGGGGGGGGGGGGGGGTATTTAACTTGTAGCATCAGGGGACCTGAGGCTCAAAGCAGAAGATTGTCCCACATAATGCAAGCCTCCCAGGGATGGTACAGGTTGACAGGAAATGAATGTGGAAGGATGTGAATGATGAGCAGCCATAACATCGGGGGGATGCCTGAGATTCAACACAAGAACCGGACCAAAAAAAGTCTCCTTTTACAAAGACAATAATGTAGTCGAAGGTTACCCAACTCAACTTACCCCTATGAATCAAATGCTTTATTGCTCCAGGCTCTTGCAAGAGATTGTGTTCAACTCTGTCTTACTATATAGCGGGCGCAGATAGTCCTGAATTCTTGGAGCATGACAGCCATTTCAAAGTCTTATTAACTTCACGGTGTCGGGTGAGTTTGATGATGCATAGACTGTTGCACAACCGGGTGGGGTGGGGAGGGGGGGGTGCACAGTACGCCACTACGGCGCTTCATCATTGTCTGAATGCGAGAGTGAGCGCGAGGTTGACACAAGCAACAGATGCAATGAATGACTCATTGGAGTTGGGATGGCAAAGGATGAAGATAGAAGAGCGTGGAGCAACAGATGCTTCAATGTGACTCACAGCTACGACTATGCTGATGTGGGACGTTTCTTTCAATGGACATGCTCGTTTGGGTATGACTGGACTCGTAAAGAAACTAGACATAGCCCATCTATGACCGTATTCACTCAACAGAAACATGAGAAAATCGTGTCGGACTTAAAACATTGCCGGAGTTAGAGGGGGACCCGTGAGGGCACTGCCTCCCCCCATATATGGTTGAATCCAGGCAAAAGATAATTGAATTTGTGTTTTTATCAATTTTTTACGCATTTTTCTCTCTCCAAGATTTCCCCTCTTCTACATAGAGAACATATAATAAAAATGGATAAGAGATTTTGATTTCTTTTCTCCCTTGGTGCAGTCTAAAAGTTAGCCTTACACCCTGTAAAAGAAAAAAATCTAGCGCCACCATTAGTGACAAGGTCACTCATAAATCACAAGATGAAAATGTGACTAAACTAAGACAGATGCAGAGTGTGTGCGCTTTTTTGCGCCCCCGCAAACAAGTGAGCTAATTTTCAGTCAGTGTGTAAAGATGCAAATGTAGATTGAAGGTGTGAGCGTCGCATTGCAACAAGGACATTACCACTGGTGTGTGAAATTTGTACAAATTGATCCATTATGCATCATAGTGAGGTTTTTTTTTTTTTTTTCTCGTTGGAATTTGGCATTGAAACAAATAAAATCTTTGGAGTGAATGAACAACCAATTCATTTCGATGCTTAGTAGGTTGGACATGGCTGATTTCTTCTCATGGCTTGAAGGAAGTGAAAAACCAGAAGATTAAATGGTTTGGGGTTTTTTTCTTACATTTGTGGAAGCACTCATGCAGAGGCAGAGAAGAAATGACGGCCCCACGGCAATATACATGCAGAGCTTGTGTAATTTTATAAAAACATGTTAAACCAGTCCCTCGGCGTACCCAGCGAGCTTCCAAAGATGCGGCCGATGGAATTCGGTTTTGAAGCTTAAGAGGACTTTTTTTTTTTTTTGGACATATCAACGCAGTTCAGAAATTCGACCTGACTCCGGCAAATCTCGAAAATCACGCGTGTGTACTCTGGAGCACCTGTTTTGGTATTTTGTAGTCTAAGGAAAACGTTTGAGGCTACAGAGCAGCAGGGGGGGGGGGACTTCATTGTTCAGCGGGTACACAGAGTTCCTTTGAGGCACTCAAAGAGTATTTTGTCATTCCTTGGACACCACTCTAGCTTCAACTGGCTCACGGTCTAAGGTTTTGCTTTTATTTATTTATTTATTTGCAACAGAAGCGTTACCATGGCAACATCGATATGACCTCTCTGCCTCCCTCTCTGCGAGTCACATTAGCAAATTAACATGGGCAAACTTAGTCCTGCTAAAAGAAACTACTACAAGAGAACAACCCAACAAAATGCGACTTGGGTTACAATCGTGGAGGGATGTTCAGGGTGGAGGAAGCAGCAAAAACCCAAGCACTTGTAAAAGCTTTCATCGACACACAACTGGCCAACTCAAAGCACTTTTAAGAGCGTTGTGGGCAGAAGGGCGCGCCGTCTCACACACAGGCCGTGAAAAGTTGGTGGTAACCGCACTGGAGTGGTCTGGTCTGGTCTGGTCAGTGAGCATCACCGAGTTAAAAAAATAACAAAGCATTAAAATAGAGTATATTCCATGTTAATTATTGGAAGAAGTGTCTTGGGTGGCTTGAGCTGACACAGCAGATCTTAAGAGCATGAAAAGGCTTTCCACGCGTTTCATTCAAACCAAAATAGATGATTCCCTCCTAAACCGCACACATACCCAGCAGCCAAATTAGACAATATTTGTGTCATTAACTTTGACAATGTGGGACTTTTAGCTCTATTTGCCTCCAGCCTGCAGCAAAATAGTTCCCCCCCCAAAAAAATCCAATGTTCACAGGCTGACTGTACTGTCACAGGCTTTGAACCATTTTGCTCCAATCACAGATATCATCAGTGAGTGAACATCAAGTGCATTTAAAGGTCAATTCTGCACGATTGAAGTTGATTCCTAACAAGAGCTTTTTCTCTGTAATACCCATAGAATTAAATTGCAGAGGAGTCTTTTGAAACCAACAATGGTTCAGCCTAAAGCGGCGTGCTGATAATACACCATCTTAGACAAGGTGCACACACAAATACGATATCCTTTGACAGTTCACAATTCAACACAATGCTTTCCCCAGAAGCTCCTATAAAAGACTCAGACACTCAGACGTCCAAATCGTCTGCACAACTTTCTATCGGGGCTTCCACAAAAGAGTCCAAGATCATCACATAGATTGCAGGGGTACCACAGGGCAGTTTTTCTGCCAACTAGTAACGGTCGGCTATATTCAATCAGTTAACGCCCGTACACCCGTTGCGGTAAGTAAGTCATTTTGATCTGGTGCTTTTGCAGCACCAACATATTGAAGTACATTAGCCCTTGACTTTGATCACTCAGCAAAGCGTGAAAAATCAAATCCTCATCCAATCTTGCTTTAGCAACTCCAGCTCTCCCATGTGACCTCTGCAGCGCATACAGCATGACTTGTGACGGCGGATCAATAAACGATGGAGTGTGCATGACTTCGAGAGGTTAAAAGGTGGCTCCGTATGAGATGAATGCACACGGCCAATAAATAACACGAGTGTGCAAACGATAGCAGAGCCAAAACACACACTGGAAATAGAGGGACAGAATCGATACCTTATCCTTCCCCATTTTTTCGGTATCGTACCATTAATATTCCATAAACTTCAATTTATAGTTCCGACCCCCAAATCACCCTTACACACACTCCTACACACTATGTTCTTATTATCAGCACCTCGATAACAAACCTCCAACACAGGGTGCTTCTTAAAAAGCTTAGAGACAGCAATCAATTTTTTTTTGGGATGAATTCCGCAAATTGCAGCTCCTGATTGAAAAAAACACCGCCATCAAAACAGTGAAGATTTTTTTTGATATATCACTTTGGGGGTTACATTAGAAATCCTTGTGCACTGCTCAAATACAGTAGCTAACACAAAAGCAGATGTTGACATGGTGGACCGGAAGGGGGATGCGTTCACATCTGGTGATACACAGCTGAGTTTTGACCCACTTCTCAAGTTTTTTTTCTCACCCATTAGCAAATGCCAACATGTTATTATCAAACATAGACAAGCACACGTGATTTAAGTTGTAATGGAATTTGCAAAAATTGCTGAGGAAAACTAGAAATGAGCGTACAATTAAAAATTAAACTATAATTACTTCTGGTGCAAATAACCCAGCACAATGACATATATTACTAAACCGTTGAGGAATATTAAGCAGAAGTTGGAAAATGAAACTACATTTTAGTTTTTACCCATCCACAACTGGACACCAAAAACACTCAAGTCTCTGTTGGGAAATTATAATGTTTTGCTTAAGGGGAGAAAATGATAAATACTATAGTAGGGAAGAGTAGTGTAAATAGGAAAGGCAATTAAAATTTATATTTGACGACAGTGCAGCTCTGGAGTGTAATTAAAGCGAAACAGCCACAAAGCAGAGCTAAATGCACTGGTGTGGATTTCACAATGAGGTAAAAGAGTTAGTCCAACATAAGCGACAATTTAAGTTAAAGATGTAAATGGAGGAATATCGTTTGTGTTTTCTTTCTTAGCCATGCTGCCTGTTCTCACAGGAATTTAGTAGGGCTTCATGTGGAATGTTATGCACCTCAATTGTTTAAAAAAAAAAAAAAAAAACTCCATTTAAATGTTTTCTTCATAATGAATGACTGAATTCATCGTTCAAACTGTGCATATATGCATAGTAGTGTCTTGGAAAAATAAATGGATCCAGTAAAATACATTTGCTAAGTACAGATTAATTTCACAACCTTCTTTGAGAACAACTTTTATTTAACTTTTGTGTATAATACGGACAATAAATATACTTTCAGAACGAATAAAAAACGGCCCGGTTCGCGATGAACACTTGGGCCCTCTACGTTACTGTATTTTAATATTGGTCGCTATGGCGCTGCTTGGAGAGTATTTTTTGGAGGTTGTAGCTTCTTAGAGGAATATTTTAACAACACAAAAGCATAAAAGATTGACAACAAACTGAATAAAAGAACAAAAAAACAGTACACAAGTTCAAGAGAGGAGACATAAATAGAATGTGGGTGCGTGCGTGTGTGCGCCCCCCATGACGTATTGCTGCTTTGCTTACCTGTGTTGTGTTCACGTACAGACTTTTTCTGAACTTCCCTCGCCGTATCTCCATTTCAAGAGCCGAGCCGCGAGCAACCGTAGCTCGGGTTGTTTGATTCCGACAAAACATATTTGCTGGCAGCCTCGCACACGCTCGCTCCCGTGGGGAGAGTCCGTCAAGAAGTTCAATCTAAAAAAAAAAAAAAAAAAAAAGCAAACGACCAACTCGGATCCAGGTAGCGTTTCCAAGGATGCCAACGTCAGACGTGGAAGTTGAAAGGACTCATTGTTTAAAGTTTCTCCTCTCGGAGAACTTTCACTAAATGTGTGGTCGTCATGAAGTAGCAGACGGACGGAGCCTAAAAGTTTGCCCTGCCCCGTTCACACACACTTCCACCGGTAATGTGAATGGCCTGCCCCCCTCACAACAGTGTCACCACTGTTTAACTTCTCCAAAGAAAAAAAGGATACTTGAATGGGAATTGAATAAATCGCCATTTTGCATGTGAAAAAAATTGGAATGTTTGCGAGCAAAACAAAAAAAGGAAATAAAAATCTCAATTCCACACACCTGAGTTGGATCAAAACGTCCACCTTAAAACGCATTCTCTGCCCTTACTAAAGAATGTCAAAATGACAAGACAATATTTGTCATAAATTAATTCTGTTCTATCCATCTTTGAAATGCCATTCCACTAACTGTCACCATGGTAAAGACTCAAACGCTTTGAGTTGTGAGCATGGAATGTGATGGGCCATCCTTGGCAGCACCAGCTATTTACCGGACCTGCTGTGAGTGGAATTCACGGAGGTCAAAGTGTCACGGCGGATCACTCACAATGAACAGGGGCCACATCCACATTGTAACGGAAACCTGTTTGGGTAAATGAAACCCCGCGGGAGGAATGCGTGCGTGCGCACCGGTCTCACAATAGATCAGATCTATCTCAACATGTAGATTTACAAAGATGGACCAGAAAGTTCTTTCTGGTGCATGTCAGCGCTCCTTAAGCTACATTTTGCAGCTTTCCCGTCTCAAAAGCAATTATTGCGCCAGGCGAAAATGGGATTCTAGGCCATTCTGTTAAAAGGTGGCCACATTGTGCCTTTGCTGGTACAATAACAAGTTTTAGATACACGACGGAAAATCTTCCATCTAAGCCTGTGCCATATCCAACCTGTCTTTTGCAACATTGCTTTGAATCATGAGTTCAATTCCTTTACCTCATCTGTCCAAAAAATGTGATTCTTAATAATTGGATTTTTTTTTTTTTTGTGTATTTGAATCTCTTGATTGTTATTTTTGACAGTTTATATACAGTTGGTATTAAAAGTCTAGACACCCTTATATGAAAGAAAGATAAATCACTTGTACAGATGACTTGTGTAACATTTGTGGTTAAAAGGAGCACTATGTCGAATATGTTATTTATAAGTAGGATGTTTGTTGTTTGTGTAAATAGCTTGAGGCGGTGCATCTCATGCTGCAATGTGATCTTACTGGAAGATGTGTGTGAATGTGTGTGTGTGTGTGTGTGTGTGTGTGTGTGTGTTGCTCCCAGACTGCGCATGATTATGTTTACAGGTCTCATGCCGCTGTGGTCAGTAGGGGGTAGACAGATATCGGGGGCTTGAGGTTTGAGGGAAGCTTTCTCCAAGCGGGCCCACCCGCCTTTCAACTCTTTTCGGGGAGGGGGCTCCGTGCAAGCCCTTTGGGGAGCTCAGCCTCCTGCAAGCAATGTGCTTATGTGTGTGCTTTGTCATGGCACATTTCAAAACCATCTGGAAGGAAAAGATAGGTTGGCTTTTATCTGCATCTTCTTTTTTTTGCAAATCCCTCAATTTTTGCTGGGAACTGCTCCGTTTTCATCTCCTCTCGTATTCTTTTTTTTTGCCCACTCGCAGCAAAAACAAACATGGCAGCTAGTCAACACTGATGGCATCAACAAAGGAACTGCTGATCATGGAAGAAAAAAAAAAAAAAGACAGAGCAGCTGGAGGATGGTCACATGGTAAACAAAAAAAGGAATGAGATAACCACACAGGGTGACTCTCCCAAAATGTCCACAAAAGATCTTTTCACCCGTCTTTCTCACACTCGTATATATTCTAAACGTGCAAGTGTCATCTCACCAGCATGAGAAATATATTTTTTTATTTTGCTTTCTTTTCAGTGAACCAAAGCATTGAGGACCCAGAGGAATGACTGTGGCTACGGACTCTACAATCATGCGGTCGTCTATATTCTAAATATAAAAAAGGGAATAGTTACGGCGCTTTCACGGCTCTTTTTTACAGTAGGAACCATTTTTAGGACGTCAGATCAAGGGAAACGTGAAATTACAACAAATCGCCCCAAAGACGAGCGGAAATCAATTAGGTCGACTTGACATTTGCTTTCATTCCACTCGTCTTACAAATGTATAATATAGAAAGCTAACATCCTATATTTCGTCTACCCGTCTATCTATTTTCATTTTCTCACTTCCACGCCAGCGTCAACGTCCTGAGGGTTTGCAGGATCGCATTCATTGATGTGTCTCCACACTGTAATCATGCGGGCCATATGTTCCTGCATAGCTCTTGATCCAGGGTGGAAAAGTGACAGATGCAATGCTTTTTTTTTTCCTGGATCAGAGGTAGCTCAATTTTAATGCATGGGAGATAAATACATATTTGGATGAGGCTCAAGGATGGATACAAACTTATTGTGAGAAGATTAATTTCTCCCCCATCTTCTGCATGCCAGACTCCTTTATACGAGTCTGACTTCTGCTGGCCAACACGCGCCATTACAAGTTGACGTCAATTAACCTGCTTGCAAGCCGCCAGACATTTCATTAAGTGGAACAGAATCATCTGATGAGAACAATTCGTCATCTTTAGGAAAGCAGACTATGGTGGGTTTTGAATTCCGCTGACAATTATTGAGGCAGTTGCTGAGTGTTCATTTCATATCTTTTATTAAATCTATTTACAGAGAATACAAAACTGTCGTCCCTTGTTTGAACATTCACTAACAAGTACAACGGCCACTTTTTGTTTTTCACTTCTGGTGCGGTTTGGTCCATTTGGCAGCTTCGTTGCGACCTTGTTTCAAACCCTAGAGAAAAAAAAAAAAAGTACAATTTGATCAAATGAAATCCCCAACAGAAAATAAATTTAGAACAAACCGGATACGCTATTCTCCAAGAAACAATCCGTACCAAATAGTAACCTGTGTGGTATCCACTCATGTACCAAGAGATGAGCATGCTGCCCATGGCCTCATCATCTCCCATTTCGGGACTCATGGGAGGAGGTGGAGGGATCATCTGAAAGCATGCCAAGTGAAAGCAAGGCAAGAAGCTCAATACTAGACTTAATTCACAAAGAGTTTATTTACGTCATGAAACTCACCGGTGGGCCGAATTGCATCATGGGATGCCAGGGAGGAGGTGCATGCCCGTGTTTACCATCGTGTCTTTTTCCACCCTGGGAGGGAAAAAAAAAAAAAAGTCACCATATTTAGTAAACATTTTATTAGGTAAAACACCCGCAACATATATGGAGTAGACTAACTATACATGGCAATACCTGTCTGAATGGTGGCATGGGAGGCGGGCATGGAGGAGGGAATCCAGGAGCCCACATAGGGGGAGGAACCTTGTGGAAGTTGGCCTTTCGGCTTTTACTGTGCGGATGTTGCTTGTGCTGGTTTGGTTCAGTTGACCTGTCACTCTCCTCTGTGGAAGATTCTGCCTCCTGCATCTAAATTGTGAGGAAAATACAATGTTTACTGCCCTATTTTTGAAGAGCGGTGCACATCACCCGGGAGTTGGGACTAATTGTAGCATTTTCTCTGCGAGGCAATCAAAGTCTGCAAAGGCGTGAATCTCAGATGTGTCTGGAAGACTGTGAAGGTTTCTTTTTTTTGTGATGTTTTATTGCGTCAAAGTAGTTCGGCTCAGAACTTTTTCAAGCAAATGCATAAGATAGAGGTGTAAAAAACCATAATCTACCGTGGTTTTGGGTTCTTCGTCATCCTCAGAGATCTCTGAAAGCAAGTCTGCGAGATTCTGCTCTTCCTCATTGCCATAGTTTGTGTAGACGACTACGCATGTTCCCCTCTCCTTGTCGACAGAGGAGATGGTAGCAGAGTATAGTTGACTGTCTTCTGACCAGTAAGCGCAGCAGGAATCGCCAACTTGCCACTGGGACAAAATGATGATGTCATTTACTTTCTCTTAAGCACACACAAGAAATGTGCATCCATCCTCACCTCTTTATCTGGCAATGCGTTCGTTCTTTTCCTACTGTTCTTGTTTTTATTATTCTTGCGCTTCTTGCCCGGTGGGATCTTGACTGAAGCTTGCGGTTCGTCTTCCCCTTTAAGGGCAGTCTAGCAGGACAACAGCATATCTGTGAGTAACTGACACAAATAGTACAAAACAAAAAACAAAAAAAACTGCTTCAAAAGTTCGTTTTTGTTACCTTAAATGACGCTACAGCCTTATCATAGGCTTTTATCAAGGCGGTGTCATCCCAAATATCGGAGTCATCACTCTAGAAAAGAGACAAAAAAATTTGTTGAGCTAAATCTGTGTATCTCATATTTTGATTTTGGATTTGTACGCAATTTTAATGACGACAGCATGATGGTTTGTTAGCTTACGAAGCTAGCTCGCTTTAATCATACAAAAGCATTGCATTGCCCGATGTGTCGTTTATAATATTATAATTTTACTCTTTAACACTCACCTGCCCCGTACCTCGCACGAATAGCACATCCTGGCATCCATTCGCCATTAAAAAAAACAGTGGATAAATTCACAGCTCAGGAATAAACAGCTAACTAGCTACACGCGTCGAGCATATGACGTAAAGTCGCACATGGTGACGTATTTATCATGCGACGTTTAGGGTTGGCGTGGCAACGTTTAGTTGTTTGTATGTCCTAGCGAAGCTCCGCATGCACATCAGATCACATTTGGTCGTAGTTTTAGCATGATCGAGTCGTCTCTTCGTTCTCTGGGAGCGAAAGTTGTTGTAGCTGCTTCCAACGATGAGAACCACGCGCCGGAAAATATTATCGACGGGTAAGGGTCTCCTGTTTGTTTTTATTTTTTTGAACATTGTAAACTGCTCCAGTAGACTGCACTTCGAGTCTTACCTGAGTTTTGCTATTTGATTGTTTTTTTAAACCAGAAACACCAACACATTTTGGATGTCCACGGGAATGTTTCCTCAAGAATTCATCATTCGTTTTGCTGACATGACAAACGTTTCTTCAGTGACCATGGACAGCTATAACGGTGGGGTTTTCTTTTTCTTTTTTTTTTCTTCTTTTTTTTTTTAAAGTTGATGTACCACACTATCATGATTGTTGTAAATTAAATGCTATCTGACGGTATCACTCAAAAGTGAACATTACTTTCTTTATTATGATTATGATTATTATTATTATTATAGTCTTTTTTCCCCCCGAAGCGGTGCCTGATGCATTTCATTTTGTATTTTAGCTCAGTAAGTAACCAATTAGTATACATTCATGCAAAATCATATTTAGAGAATTATGTATATACTTAGGCTATCTGAAAGTAACATTTTGTCAGATTTGGCTTCAATGTGTGAAAAGAAATTGTGAATTTTTAAGAAGCACATTTGTTTGCACATTTACACTATTTGTCAGCCCGAATATAAATCTAATACTATAATCCAAATATCATTGCACTTTAAATGTTGACTCTAAATCTAAATGTAAGTGTTAACTCTCAATGTGAATAAAGTTATCTTCTTTTCAAGGCTTCGGGTGTTCCGAAAAATGAGTTCTAAAAAATGGGCTTCTCTTCTATAATGATGCCCTCAGACAAGGCCCAACAGATGACTCACGCTTTGTTAGATGTTCTCCAAGGCTGTATTCTAATTCCAAACACAGCTATTGTTCATTTCGTTTAAGTAAAATTTGGTGATGAGTTAATTAAATCATCCGGACGGGGCTGTTGACTCTTCCCTCTCACTTTGTTTTTGCAGTCAAGCACCTAAAAGTAGAAAAGAACACGTCACAAAACGCCTCTCACTTTGAGTTTGTGGCAGAGAAAGGTAGGCATGATGAAAATATGCATGTACAGTATTAGTCATTCCCTTGCTTTACAAATCCCAATTAAGTGATTTTCCTGCAGAATTGAAACTCACGGAGGGACATCTTCAGACAAATTCTATTTCAGTAGGTTCAACATGCTAATGTCCAATTTAATTAATGGAATGAACTCTAGGGCTAAAACCTAACTTGTTTTTCTTACTTGCTTTTGTTTTCCAGCTAAATGGAACCACTGCCACTCACCTACGTTTCATCATCACCTCAGGATATGATCACTTTGTTTCAGTGCACAGACTTGCTGTGCATAAATGACACTTGCGCTATTTGCGTTATTGTTGTCACACGCATTTATCACTCAAACCCAATGAGGTGTCACAGAAAGTATACACCGGATATAAAAGTCTGCACACAACTTGATCAAATACCAAGTGTTTGTATTATGATAAAGAAAATAGGGCAAGATTATTATTTTTTTAGACTGTAAATGTGATATTTAATTTGTACAACTGGAATGGTTAAGGAAAAAAAAATCTGAGGTGATTAGAAACAGCTGAAAAAATGTGGTTGCACAAGTGTGCACACCCTCCTAAGTCATGTTTACATGTTTTTTTTTTCTCATCATATGGACAGCACGGTATCCTAGTGGTTAGCAGCTCTGCCCCACAGTCGAGCGCTCCTAGGTTTGAATTTTCAGTTGAGATATTATGAATTCCTCCTCGCTACTTTTTAAAATGTGGCTCATCCATATTCTATTTAGCTCAACGCAACCTAATTAAAGATATGGATTCATTTAAGAGACCTTTCAAAGCGTTTTCATCTGTTCTTGCTAATTTGGCAAAGCTTCAGAAAAAGAGCTGGCTTCCGATGAATGGCACAAATACAAAGGGCATCTCTTTTTCACTCTCCCTCTCTCGGAGAAACACGGTTAATTAACAAATTTTCCGCTGAAGGGGAGGGGAGCTTGAAATTGGCATCTGGACAGCCCCCCCCCCCCTCCCATGCACCCATATTGACATCCCTAAAGAAAAGAGGGACCACGGGTGATGCAACCGGAGGGTAGCGGGGATCCAGATGGTTTCCCAGCCAACCGGTAAGTCTCCAAAGAGCGCCAACCTCCGTTCTCCCATCCTCCACACTCTACTCGGCCCTATCTCCCTCCGCTGCCGTGTCATCTTATCAGGTGGAGCGGTACGCACGGACCCTTTGGGACTCCCTCCCCAATTACTTTGCTGACTGCAGTGGAGCTGGGGGATTTGCCCAGGCTCTGCTGTAGCGTGGCTCTTTGAATAAACCAATAAAAGTATAAAATAGTAGGCTAAATAACAAGCCCCCAGATATTTAAAGAACAACTAATTGCTCAGGGGTGCGTTGGCGATATAGCACGTTTGAGAGTGCGAGTGTAATGAGTAATGAGGGCAAGGTAGCTACTGATACACTGTTATTGACTCATTCATTATTTACCAGTATGGTGTATTTATAGTAGCGGGAGGGCTTTGGTCATAAGGTAAGAAGATTCCGCTTTAACGCTCCTTCCAGATCTGAATATGTCACGGTAAATATGGTTTGCAAAAGCGCCCGCCCCCACGCTAATGAATTCAGCACCACCCCCCTTTTGTTCCTGACTGTCAGCCGATGAGGAAAATCACAGCAGGATATGAGAGTGCCATTATCATGTCACTGCAGGGCAGGCAGGCTCGGGTTATCGGCCGGTGTCTTTTCCGGGCTTTCTTAACGGCTGAGCGGCGACACTCAGATGCCTGCTAGAACACAATTCATTATCGCACAAAAAGCTTTATTATCCTGCCACAGGCGGACAAAAGAAGACAACGGATGGATGAATGGATTTGTTATTGTAATATCATTAGACTTCATTCAAAACATCTCAGAGTGTTTTTCTTCACCCATCAGGAGATTGTTTGGATGATATTTTCAGTTGACTGCAAGTGACAAAATGGCCGCCCACCAGTGCAATGATGTTTAGACTAATGGTGCCACACACAACTTTTTTTTTTTTAATTGGGAGAAAAAAAAAAATCTTCCAAGATGGTTTAGATTCTAAAGTCTTAATGTGACAACGTCTTCTAGTCAGGAAGACGCCGTGCCGCTCTCTGCTCTGTTAAACAGACTTTGAATGTCCTTATCAGTTATGAGTAATCCGCCATTAACAAAAGAGCCTCATATTGGCAGTGGGCCTTAATTTGATTTCATGTCTGATTTTAGTGCTATCAGCTCATTTAGACGAGGAGATGATTCGACAAGAGGAAAACAGTCTTTAAATCTAAAAAAAAAAAAAGGGAGGGAATCATAATGAGCGAATGACAAAAGATTTGAGCTGCTCGGAATCCATTAGTAGCATTCGATTAAAAGCAAGCGGTTGCCCTGTGAAATATATTTTAAACGGCGCTTCCAATTTTGGGTTGTAATTAAATGAAGCGGTGGTTGGAAGTCAGAACATTGGCAAAAAAAAAATTGAGATCACCTTTTTTTATCGGTTTCATGGTAAAGCAGTACGGAGTTGTTATGTTGCACGTAAATGGCATCACTGCTAACCATTCGGTCATTATTCGGCGTAAACAGTTTTGGACTTTTCTCTTCTCATAAACAGATTTTATGAATGTGCCGACGTCGGTCGACAGATGCACTTGAATTAGCTGACAAATGTTTGGCAAACAAACCATGACGACTTTTATCCTTTTGTTGCATCCAATTGTTTTATATATATGTTTTTATTTTGCCAAGAATATCAGCTGTCTCCTTTCGCTATCGCCCCAGTTGGATCATTTGCCATCTTGAGTAACGTTCGAAAAACGTTGTCTGCCTTTGCGTATTAAACAGAACAGCTGCTAAAGTGGAAACAGTGAGACACATGCTTGGGATTTTTCTTTTTTTTTTTAAGATATAAAATCTAAATATCTAAAAATATAAATCTAATACTACCAAATAAGTTGAAGAAAGTTGAATGTGCAGTGTAGGGAAAAGTTGAAGAGAATGAAGATGCAGCGGGAGATAGCACATTTTCAATTTCTTCTTCACTACAGCTCTAGAATTTATTTCTTTTTATTCCCGTTGGAACCCATTAATCTCTCCCTTCCACACATACTTGGCTACACACACATTCTTCATGATATATATTCTGTTCTACTGCTGTTCCATATCAGGAAACTTCAAATATTCAAGATGGAGTTCAACTTAAATGAACTGGATTGCACTGATTTGCATTAAACCATAAAAAAAAATATTAAAATGCGTTAAAAGTCAAACAAAACACAATATACAGTACAACACTTGATTGTTTTACTAAAATTAATTTACAATTATTTTATTGTATATATTGCAAAAGGAAATGTTGAAATTCCGATCCAGTTGTCATCCAATATTCTGAGAGTACAGCACCTATTTTTTTTTCGCATTATTTGTTTTCATGCTTAATAATTTGTGTTCCTATCAAAAAATTAAGAAAACTGAGCATCATTTTAATCATGAAAGAGCTTGCAGAATACAAAAAAGCATTTGAAAAATTATTTTCACCTTCAATAAATTATTATTTTACAACACAAAAACGAGATATTTTGTATTTTGATTCATTTCACTAAAGGTCACAAAAGCTAGAAAACGTGAGGTGAAATATTCAAAGCTACGATAACAAGAATTAGCATTGGCAATGACATCCAGTGTCTGCTGTGAAGTTTTTTTTTTAAAGTCAGTCAAGTTCAAGTGGAAGGAAGCCGTTATATCTCAGTGGCGATGACGTCATCGTAGGTCTGTAACCCTGAGCTGTACTTGAGATCCAAACCCAGCTCAGCCCGGGCCTCCAACTCAGTCGTCAGCTCCTTCATGAGCCGCTCCAGGTCTTGGTTCTTCTTGTGGACCTGCAGGTAGTTGATCTGGAGCTGCTTTTGATACTTGATGACCTTGTCCTTCTCCTTGTTCCACGTGTGCTTCTCTCGGTCAAAGCTCGTTGCCAGTTTCTGGTGAGCCGCCTTCTCCTCGCTGAGCTGCTGCTTTAGTATCTCCACTTCTTTCTGGAGTTCCGTGGAGGTTTTACCTTCTGGGTCCTCTTTTTGCTTGTGGACGTTGGTGACTAACTCTGTGGTTTGTTTGAGGCCACAAGGTTCAGTTTGCGAAGTGCGTCGATGGGGTATCGGGTCTTTGGTCTTTCCCTCAAAGTCTCTCTCCAGTTGGCCAACTTTTTCTCTCAACAGGTTGGCTTCATTCTTCTTGCGCTGGAGTTCATTTTGACACACCTAATTTGGGTAAGAACAGTCAATGAAAAATTTCATAATCATATTCTTATTTTGAATCATCGATCCTCATTGAAATAAATGGAGAAGCAATTCATTAATCTGTTCCAGATTCCCAGAAAGCACAAACCGAAATTTTGTCAGATGATGCAGATATCCATTACTAGGTTTTAGTAGTTTGGGATTTTTTTTTCACGTGCCAAAATAAAGGGAATAAATTTAACACCTACCCGACAGCAACTCTGCATTCTTACAAAGCACTTTATCTTAAATTGTAATAAGTCGACATTTTGTCTTTGAAGTTGAACCTGAGCGTGAAATGTGATTCCAAAGGAACCTAACCTCCATTTCGATGGTACGGGAGCGGAGTCTGTCGCCGCCGTCTTTGTTCTCCTTCTCGAGCATCTCAGCCTTCGCTGTGATTTCCTTCAGCTGCGCCCTCAGGCTGACTATTTCATTGAGCTTGTGGTTGACGTCCTCCTGGCTGTCTCGCAGCTGCTGCTTCAGAAGGGAGATCTCGCCCGCTTTCTGGCACACCTAGTTGGGGACACCAAGATCACAGTGTCTTCTGTTGCGTGTTTTGTACCCTACTGGGGACTGTTCAAGTATTTGAGCAGCAAATGTTCCACTTTTAGAGCTACAAACGTATATTTGGTATTAACCACTTGGATGGATTTTACCCTGGATAGAATATTTCCTATTTTGACAGGATCCTGGGGAAATGATCTTTGCGCATTGAGCGCATATATAATTTGTCAATTTCATTATAAAATCAGTTTTTTTTTCAATCGGTGGACTGTTGTTAAGAACCCTAATGAATTCGAATGATGACAAATAATCAGCAAGTTTCATATCAGTTTGATTGTCATTGTCTCTGTTGTCGATTGCCATGTCCAGTGAATGGTATCGGTACTCGCGACAATGGTCTATACCAAAATTAGCTGCCCTGTTGTGACCGTTTTACAATCGGGTACTAAAAAATGAAAAGAAAATTACCATCAATTTTGTGCAATTTGAAGGAAAATCGCCCTATTCACATTTGTCGGCGTTCATAACAACACTTTTATTCTCTGCGGGACTCTACGGGGACTTTAAAAAACGAAAAAGGTCCACTAATGACCTGATGACTTCACAATGGTGTCTCACCTCCCACTGAGTTTCCTCAAGTGTTGGAGCGAGTTGCGTGCTCTCCTCCTCGAAGGCTCTCAGTCTTCGCTCGACGAGCTCCCTTTCTCGGGTCAGCTTTACGAGATCCTCTTTGAGTCTCTCGTTTTCTGCCTGCATAAGACGGAAACCGTGATGATCACCATTTCGTCCATTATATCGGTCAGGAGGTCGAGGTGGTCTGACCTGGAGTTGGCTGACCTGCAGTTGCAGCGCTTGCTGGCTATTTGCGGCCACGGTGGTGGGAGACCCGCGGGTCAATTCTTGCGACTCATCAGCGCAATACTTTTGTCTTTCCTCGAACAACTGGCAGCTGGCTGCTTCCTTCACCTCATAGCTCACCTGTTTGTGTAATGGGAGTAATCTCAGCGCAGCTTCACAGTAAATCAGTTTTATGACACCTAGGTTGTTAAGGATGGGAAGTGAGAAGACCTCAGAGAAGGTTGATTGTCATGAGGGGAGTTGATGGAAAAGGTGGACAAGAGGTGCAAAAAATGAGCATAAGCTAACGACTTACCTGCAAATCTTGCAGTTCATTTTCCCTCTCTAGTAGTCTTTGTTCCAACGTTTCAATCAGCGACGCATCGGTCGTGAGAGGGGAACGACTCCCTCCCACAGTTTCGGAGAGACGTTTGGGCCTATCTGAAGATAGCGGGGAGCCGCCATTGCTGTTAGCATTTGATGACAAGCCCCCTGGGCTCAAACTAGCCTTGTATCCGCCGTCTCGACTACCGCTGTTCACCCAGGGGGACAAATTGGCCTGAGCTCCCTTGAGGAGGCAGTTGGCCGGAGTGGAGCTTCCATCGCTGTGACTGACAGGGCCCGTGGAAGCACTTAGGCTACCGCTAGTGCTGTGGGTGGGCAGGCTTGACATGGAGTTGCGACCAGAGTCTGACAGATTCCCTGAAAGCAAAGGTGGAATCATTTTTTTTAGGGCAATGGACTCGTAACATTTTTTGACGTAGTTTAGATATCGACCAGAAGATGTATCTCGCTTGTGTCGGCTGTCTGCACTCTTTGCTTTGTCCAATTGGCTGAGAATGTGGTCCAGGCTGTTGCACTGCGCCTCTGTGGAGGACACAGTCCCGGGAATTAAAGGCTTGTACGCAGTGGATCGGACCAGCGACTTCTCAGCAGTGGTCTGCAAGAGTGAAATGACATGTTGTCAGAAATGCTCTGCCTGCCTTTCCTAGTCACTGACTCCTTTTAGCTGACAGCCTTACAAAATGCAAGTCATCCCATGCTTCACAGAGCCTAAAATGTCACAATGCAAAACCTAAAATCCCAGCAACTAATTTTTTTTCAGATTCTGGCATAATATCCATCTATCTGTCAGTCTGTCAGTCAGTCCATCCATCCATCCATCCATCCATCCATCCATCCATCCATCCATCCATCCATCCATCCATCCATCCATCCATCCATCCATCCATCCATCCATCCATCCATCCATCCATCCATCCATCCATCCATCCATCCATCCAATCTTCAAGCTAGCATAGCCCATGCTAGTATATTTCACAGTCTGTTGAGAAGAGCGGTGAAGAAATGGAACACCACCACAGTATCTCTTCTCTGTCTGTAATGTCCAAGAAAGACACAAGTGGTAGCATATAGCACCTCCCTTTCTTTCCCTGCCCCCCCACCCCCCAATTCTTTATCCCACCCCGCCCACCTTCATATGCTGCCACGGGGAAGATGAATAGCCTTTTACTGGGTTGTTAATAATATGGGATGCTGAGGTAAAGAGGGAACGCTTGTGAGCTCAGCAATTCCTCCTCACCAACAACATGACCGGGATATGGGATGCCTTTTTTGATTTGAAAAAATAAATCTCCCTCACTATCCACCGAGCTCTATTGGCGCTTGATCTATCTCCCATTTCTGCTTCTTATGCCCCGACACTTTGGCCTGAGGGTGCTCTGAGGCACTGAAAGCTTTTAGAGAAGGTCATTTCACTTTCTTATTCTCAGCGCACTCAAATCACTTCCCCCGAGTAGATCAAGGCATTGTAGCTTATTCATATGGAAAGGTGTAATTATGAAGATGGTGAGGTTCACAAGTGAGAACTTTGCACTTCCTGCTGTGAGACCTCTATCTTAAACATGGCGGGGGATTTTTTTTTTTTTGTGCACTCAAAAATGACTCATTAATGGGGCACCGTCAGAGCCATTGGCAAAATGACTTCTTGTCAATCCTACAATACATGTCTACGTATTACCCCTTTATTATTTGAAATATACTGTATTTAAAATTCAATTAAAAATAATAATATAGAGCACTAACTGTATTCTTACCCCATCAGTCCCCGACATGAGCGTCAGTTTCCGTCGCTCGGCGGATTTCTCCTCTCCGTTCCGGCAGCAGTCTTCCATCGGGCCCCCTCTGTGGTGCGGCGACCTCGGTTTATGGCTCACCTGATGTGAAGCGCCCTCGCTCAGCATTGATGTATTTACAAAATATCATTCAACAATCACGCCAGCCCACCTTGATGTAGAAAAAGTCCTCGCTTCGTCCTGACCGGGAGTGCGTGATGCCTTTAGGGAGACGGATGGGGGAGGAAGAGGCCGGAGTGAAGCTACACTTCAGTAAACCATCAAGGCTGCAACCTCCATTGCGTCTAGGCTGGTTTGTTCTATTTTTCAACCTCATCTCTGAGGCTTTGCAGTGTTTACTGTCCAGTTGCTCGTTGGTGATGAGGCTGCTGACGCTTCCCATGTTCCCGCCGGCGAGTCGATGGGGTGACTCAACTCATGACCGCTCCCCAGAAAAGTTCATCTGCAACATAGCAAGTTAAAAAGTTGTGAACTATTTTTTCATCTCATAAAATCCTCCGCCAAAGGGAACTGCTGTTTATTTAACTTCATCGCTTCCCGTTTGGTAAAGAAGCGACATCTGGTGCAGGTGAACGTTCATTTGCAAAGTAAACACGACGGGGAGGAAAAAAAAAAAAGAAAAGAATCTCGTGTTGGCTCCGTGCCCGGCTTTGTGTGTCTCGATTTATGACTTAACCGTTGGATTGCACTCAAAAGGCCTTTGTGGTCTACCTTCCAACAAATTAGGATATTGACTGACTCCGTTTAATTAAACCTTTGCGTTCACTCGACCGGAAAATACATATTGTTTATTGTTTTGCACGATGCTGTCCAACCACACTAGAAAAAAAAGCAAACGAGGCCCCAGATGTAGTGTGACATGATGTGACCCGCAGTGGAGAGTGGAGGCTATCAAGCTCACAGGCACCCCCGAAGCAGCTGGTCCTCAGCTCCTCACCACTTTATAATGACCACAACAACAAAGGCTCGGACTTAAGTGTACTTAATCACATCACTTTTGACTTAAAAGGGTCATTTAGGATTACTGGATGCTTGGCTGGATTTGTGGAGCATGTTTAAACACAATGTACACTGTTGATGTATCTAAATTCAAGGAGATGAATAGATTCAAAAAATATTTACTTCATATCAATATATAAAATATCAATAAATATTTCAGAAATATTTATTGACTAACATTTATATTTATTTTTATTATAAATGTATATAAATGTAATTATATATATGTTTATTTATTAACTTATTCATTATTGACCTCCTACTATTAAAATGAAAGCTTTATGTTAATATTTTACATATTTTGGGAAATATTTATAAAATATACATTGGATAAACTATATAGAAATATTATATCTATTTTATTGTTGTTTTATTGTTATAGTTTGTTTGGTGTCCTGAAACTCATGTATAAATAAATACTGTATTTTTGTAAAATGAATCCCACTTTGACAGCATCAATCAAAACAATATTTTTGTCCCCTCACAAAAACAGCCCGAATTTTAGTCAAACATGTCAAATAAATCCCTGTTTGACCGCATCAATCGAAACTATATTTTTTGTCCCCCCACAAAAACAGCCCCACTTATAGTCAAACATTGATTTAGTGTATCTAATACATGGTCGGCCATCATTGTCATTTGACTGTCTTTGTTTGATTACAAGGGGAAAAAAAGCATGAATAGCGCTGATCAATTGTCATCGCCGAAGAAAACAATAAGCAGAGGAACGGCAATGAGCAGGAAGATAATGGCAGCGTCACAAAAACAGGCGGCGAGCAAGGCAGAGAAACCTTTCCACAAAAACTCCTTCAAAAACAACAAAAAACGATTGTAGCCAAAATAAACAGAATCCAGAATTTCATCTAATCCATCCATCCATCCATCCATCCATCCATCCATCCATCCATCCATCCATCCATCCATCCATCCATCCATCCATCCATCCATCCATCCATCCATCCATCCATCCATCCATCCATCCATCCATCCATCCATCAATCAATCAAACCGCTATTACACAAAACAAAACAATGATGTTAACTTTGAAATATAGGAAAGCGTCGCCTCTATTGTGTTGCTCCAACTTTCCCTATCATACGCTCACATAAAACAGTCAAATAGCTTTTTTACTTACTAAGCATCCATCTCGGAGCAGGCCTCGCTCGAGTAATCGGTCCGGTCCTACACGTGGAGACCCGCCATTCACGCACACACGTGTGTGTATGTACATATGATGCTCTTGAACACAACTAGGCCAAGAGGGTCTGATAATGTGCAGTTGAGGGGTGGGGTCAGCTTTGCATTATAACTGCCATGTAAATGGAATGTGTGTGTGTTTGTGTTGGGACCTCCCTCTTTACACCCCCCCCCCCCCCCCACACACACACACACCCTTCCCTGGGGGGTAAGTGTACAACATGCGCACCCTCACAAGCGACGTGTGCCGCTCAAGTGATTAACTCGAGGCCTTCACAAAAGATCGGCCAGGGTATTCCCCATTCGCCCTCCTCGCCCCCTCCCCTCCCTACTATCAGCCAGACACCTCCTGCTTCTGCATGGACCTCACTAACCTTCCCCTCCCACCATCCCAGCGGCCGTACCCTGCACCCACCCACACTGAGCAAACAAGGCGAAGGAGGGGGAAAAAAAGGCTGCTTGTTTCTTTGTATTTTGAAGCGTGCCGCTCTTTGTGGCACCCTCTATTCTTCCCAAACGGACCCCCGGACCATATTTGAGTGTTAAATAAAGGACTCAACCTCACAATGGAGAAGGAGCCGGAGAGCTTCACTTTTTTTAGTGTGATTTACCACCTCGCATATTCAAACGGATGAGTGTTTCCGAGGATGTCCCGCAGGAGGTGTCGTGTCCCCCCCTCCCCTCCAAAAAAAAACCAAACAAACAAAAAATTGAAAATAGACTGTATTAGATGGCCTCGGAGCGGCGCGGACAAATCAGGCGTAAATCTAACAGGCCATAGATGTCGTGGAGTGGGCTTATATTTTCTCCTTAATGTGAAGAAATCTGGCAGCTTTGCAACACATCTGCGGATTCATTGTTATGGCCGTACGCGGGGAAATCAATAGGGAGAACATTTGGTGACATCATGTTCTCTAGGAAGAACATTTTTTTTACGAGTAGGATTTTTACTCTCTGAGAATAAAGACACTATCTCAGTATCATTGCTTTCTGCGACTATACGTACACGTGCATCATCTAACGACGGCCAGGAAACTTTTTTTTTTTGAAGTTGAATAAAAAGAATCTGCCTTTAAAATATAAAGTACAATAAAGTTGGTGCACACAATTTCCCCTTACTTGCCAGCAAAGGTTGCAAAGATCTGATTGCATTGATCAATAGTACATTTTAATTAGAAATGGCTTGATGTGTCCCAAAACGTCTAGCATATCAGGTTTTTTGAG
Source organism: Syngnathus leptorhynchus (assembly GCF_054491065.1). Classification (NCBI taxonomy): domain Eukaryota; kingdom Metazoa; phylum Chordata; class Actinopteri; order Syngnathiformes; family Syngnathidae; genus Syngnathus; species Syngnathus leptorhynchus. The sequence continues at coordinate 17,195,634 of NC_141198.1, read as the reverse complement.
ATACTTTTATTTTTTCATGATTAAATCTGACCAATAAAAGCTTCCGCATTATGGATTTTATCATGCGTGAGGTTTTCAAAATACAAATCCACCCTTAACTGAACCTGATCCTTAAAAAACAAATCTTTACATTTTCACCAGAATACAAAAGCAGTGGCAGAGCTGGGAGGGGGGGCTGCTGCGGGGGCACCATTTCCCCCTAAATATAATTTGACCCCCCCCCCAGTTGCCAAGGTGATTTCTCCAGGATTTTTTTTTTTGCCACATTCCATTTTTACAACACATCATGAATCTCTATCAGTATCTTCTGAAGACTTGTGTGGATTTGTAAAAAAAAAAAAATCGAGATCATTGTGCGGGTGGCCGCTCGTATGTATGCTCCTATTCACTTTCTCTGCAAGGACGCTTTCATTTCACTTCTATGAGTGCTTAATATTGCATTGAACACTCTCCATGATATAAACGCTTGGGAGAGACGACGAGCCATGATAGTAGATACACGTGTCCCTCTTTTATCTACACAAAAGTATTTGCACTTCTTTGTGTCCAAGCAGGGGGCTCGCCGTGTGTTTTAGGGGGGGGTATGATCATACTCGGCTTTTGAGCACCCGCTGACCCGCCTGACACAAAGCAAGTCCAGCTCACAATGCACCCCCCTCTGCGTGCACACACACACACATAGAAAACCAACATAGAGCATAGCCAATCGTTTTTAGCGCAGCATTGTGCTAGCACGTTGCGAGATTTATACCTGCCTGGCTTACACAATAAGCATGAAACTTTCCACTGTACCTCCATACTGCCAGATGGCCTGGCTTTAATTCTCACTGTTTGTATGTTAATTTTGAACAGATGCATGTATAATCTATCTGGTTCACACTGTCTGTTTTTTTAGGTCATTCCAGGCCCGCCGTATTGTTCTTTAAATCGGATCTCTTAAGCTGGACTCACTTGCCATTGTGGCGGCTGAGATTTAGCTGAGTTGCGATTTTACAACTGTCACCAAAAGTTATGGTTTTGGATTTTTTTTTTTGGGTCTGTAATTTAATCTCAGTCTAGTTATACATAAAATATATCAACGTGTTTTTGTTCTGGAGGAAATATGTCTGTATCCTGGGAGCTTATCCCAACTGACAATTGGGCAAATGACAGAATGCCAACTTAACCCAGTCAGAAAAAGTACCACGACACATTCCGACTCCAATTCTAAACAGCATTTCAATATTACCCACGTGCATCTGCATGCATAAGATCTGGCCCTCACCCGGCGTGATCTTCGATTGACTCATTGCAAAAGGTTGCCGGCGTGATGCAACACATTAGATAACCGGAATCAATCTGTGTTTCACGCAAAGTAATTGATGATGACTCCCGTGTAATGAAGCAGGCACTTCCCGTTATCATAGTCGTGACACGGGGGAAATTAAACTCACAAATTAAGCAGGAGCAAGAGAAAGACCGAGATGAGGGAGGGGAGTGGGGGGTAGCTCAGAATGATGGCTCGAATTATTGAGAAGTAATACTCTATCATTTTCTCTGTCATCTATTGTGGCTTGTCGTACACACGCGCCGATATCCCGAGCTGTGTGGCTGGCTGACTCGCGGTGATGACCAACGTGACCTCCGGCGGCAAATCAAACGGGAATGAAGTGTGTGTTACAGACAGCCGTCCATCTTTCCCTTTCACCGCCACGCCGCTGTCCGCGCACACCCAAGCACTCACAATGACAGCAAATAGCGTCTAATTGGCTAATCCTTTTAGTGCATTGTAAAAGGAGATTGAGCATGAATGGGGGGGGCTGGCTTCAGTCGTGAAGTGCAGACTAGCACAGAGTCATTACGGGCCCCGCGGTGACGAGACGGAGCGCCAAGACGTGCACCGAGTGCCTATGAGAGAGATTTATGGCGCTGCATAATGAAGCGATGACTGCTACATTGTCCTGCACACGGTGAAGGGAGTTTAGATGCAGAGGATGGCCGTTCCATTTTAATCAAATGGTTATCGTATCATCTACGCTCTTTGATAGCCGACCAGCTTTTGGTGACGTAGCCCCCTCTGGTGAAATGAGATTGTTTTGGGATGACACGGTCAAATGAGAAAGCGGGGTCAACTAAACAATCAAGCGCCTTCATATATTAATAGACAAGGAAGTCAACTGGGCTTGTGTGCCTGGTTAAATACTAATTACGCAATCCTGGCATTTGCATAAACCTGCAAATGTCTTTAATTGGGTTTAAACAGCGGCATTTAGAGCTAGAATGATGCTCGGTATGACAGTAAAATAATTGGAATTAAAAAAAAAAAAAAAAAAGCATTACGAGGACATATTGGGATCCAGGTCCAGAAAATAAAATTGGTGCCACGATTTGGCTTTGGCCAAAGGTGCTTCTACTCAACCGGTAAATGAGCTTTCCTTTCCTTCGTCTATTGCTTGTTTTGACTTTTTAAACAAACTCTGGGCTCGACTGTTGACATGCTTGCGGCGTTTGTCTGAAAGCGCCACTCACAATAACTTCAGTCGACGCGACGGTGAGAAATCCATTCGTGTCAGCTCCTCGCAAGCGGAGTTGCTAGGCAACGCTGATAAACAACGGCTGGCTTATCTGCTTTTATATTGATGTATATTGAATACTGAAAGAAATATCAATATATATATATATATATACAATATATTGAAAACAAATTCTGATGATGATTCCGCTCTTGTATTGGATCTCATTTAATTGAGCCAAGCAGCCTTGCTAGTTGTGGTGTCCAAAGGGAGTTTTATAACTTCTGTAAAACTTGGTCACTCTCTAATATAAAATATTAATCTCCCAGCCTTTTATTACAGAGCCAAAACAACAAAGTGGATTTTTAGGCGTGGATGTACGATGCACTTTTTAAATTGCTGCCCATAGCTTATCCTTTTTTTTTAAACCAACTTAAATGGCTTGTTTAATGCCGGCTGTCTTGTATGACTGTCCCAATGAGGCACAAATGACACTTTTAAAAGAAAATTCACAAATCAGCATGTAATACACAGAGAGAGAGAAAGAGAGCGAGAGAGAGAGAGAGAGAGAGAGACAGCAGTGTGTTTGAAGCATTATACGTGCATAGCGAGGTAGAAAAGAATGAGGCCTTTCCTGGCACGGGGGCCCATTGACCCTGCAAGCTGAGCAGAGAGTGATAAGGTTGTCATTCTTGAGCATAACCATCCTCCCACTTCCTAATCTGCTCACGCTTCGGGTGTCTGTGGTTGGTGTAATGTGGGAGGAAAAGGACGTACAATGAGCTCACTTTTAAGGAGGGGGGGTCAAGAATTTTCAGTTTTTAGAACACCGCTAAAAATATAAGCCTCAGGCGCTCCCTGTGCTGGTCTCCAAAATCAAAACGATTTGACGTTGCTTGTAGGGTTCAGTAGTTCTTTATAAGGGTGAAGGCCGCGGGTATCTGCTTCTCGATGGAAAATGGAGATGCTATTGTTGGAGAATGAAAGTCACATACATAGCGTGAGGCGACATGTCACTGAGTCAGAGGCTTCACTCGTGAGGGGGATGCTCAATTTGGGACAGTTATTTTAAGGAATGTCGTCCTCAGTCGGTCGTAACAGCGCCAGCGGCAAAATCCGAGCTGGTTATTGCACGTATCAGATTCATGCTATAGCTAAGCAAGCTGGCAAACTTGCTTGGGAGACTCTCTCCGGGGCAAAGCGACTTGGGTCGTCGCCACGACGGAAACTAACGACAGAGGTGTTGATACACTTCCGAGATGGGCTTCATTTAACGTACTGTTAAACATTTGATTTGATGCTGATTAGCTAGCAAGCTAACTATTCACTTTGCGTCCATGCTCATTCACTTTTCGAGTCTCGACTCTCCATTCGACCACCGATTTATGCACAGCTCTAGTAATTTTTCTTCTTTTTTGTATTTTCCATCAGTTTAGGTGCACCATGCTGCCTCTCACAGGTCGGTCTTGGTATTACACACACACCATAACTTAAACCACTTTTTCTTTGTTACTCATGTATTTCAAATTATATGTGTGCTCTCTACTTGATCCACCAGGTGCAACACATCCTCCGAAGAAAACACACCCAATATTTTGTCAACGACAATGCACAGCAATGTTGAACATGCTTGGACGTGCCCACCGGTCTTGTCACACCTCAATAACATGCATGTCTTTCACATAGGCTGCCACTTCATTCCATATAGTTTGGAAAAAAAACAAAACAAAGAGTTGAATAGCAATCCAAAGTACATTTGTTCCTTTCAGGTTACAAAATTATACAAATATAGTTGAAAAGATGGATGATTTAGGGATACTACTGAAACACCATGTTAAAAACAGGTTTGTCCACTAACGGCTATGTTGGTGATGGGCTAAATTTGATAATGCAAACTTCTCCTTCACAATGTAGACATCCTAGTGAAATATATGCAAGGCAAAAAAATCATAATTTAACACCGTATATGAGCCCGTTAGCTTTTAATCACACAAGCTAAGATAAGGCGGTCCCCTGAAGTTCAAAGTTGCCAGATCCAACAGTAACTTGAACATGAAATATTTGTGGCGACTTACCGGCTCAGTCTCTCTTCCCAGTCCCAAAGATGGAATGCTCTTCCCCAAAACGCAGAAGATGATGATGATGGCGTCTTCCTCTGTGCCCCAGGCTCTCACCTCCTGTCACTAGCAGGCTATGGTGCACTCAGTCCGTCCACTGAACACTCGCATTCCTCCATAAAGTCGTTCTGGCTCTCTCTGCCCGCCCACTCTGTACAGTGCATCTTTGTAGCCCCCCCCCCCCCCCCAAATTCCCATCTCACTCCGCTCCGTCACTCGTCATCCAAACACGGCTCAACTAAATCCTCCTCCAGCATGCACTTTTCCTTTCTTGTACTGTAAAAAAAAAACTTTTATTTGCTTTCTGGACATGTAAGGGTAAATAAAATATTAAGACAAAGTCAAAAGGTAAGCAGAGCTGCACAATAGTTTTTTTTTTCTGGCCATGATATTGAAATCTGCACACACCATTGGCCCAGTGAAGCAGAATGAGTTCCAGATTTATAAACTAAACATAATTCCGTTGCAAATGAGACCTGCATTTTGAATTTTTAAAAAAAATTTTAAAAAGATCTCCCTTGAGTATAATTTTGTCCCAGTAAAGGTGACAGTGATGGACATCATATAAATAAATAAAAAATCAGTGAGCAAAAGCGAATAAGAGACAAGGAGTTGATTTGCCTTTTTGTTCAACTTCTTGGACTTTGTGTTTGTTTGTTTTTTTGACATTCCTACTTGTTCCTCTTATCCTGAAGCACTTCCTGTCTCACCGACCCACCTGATGTTGATTGCGCAACTCAATGAAACTTCCATGTTGGGGTCACTTCTAGTTGGCTCCTTGTTTGGGCTGTCATCCACTTGCTCCTGTTGTTGGGACACCACATGTTTTTTTTTTAAGTTTTTCCAAATAGATTTTTTTTTTTTTTTTTTGGTGGTCACTTTTCTTGGATCAGTGTGAGGCTCCTTAAAGTTTGGATTAACTTGCTATTGACGTTTATTCTGTCCTATGGGATTCACATCACTGAATGTAAGTACTCAACATTTTCAAGTTATATTGTTACTCATGAAAATGTTTTATTTTTGCTGGACTACTATCTGTTTGCTTAAGCCGATTAGCCCAAGAAAAATGTGGTGGTGGTGAAAAGTTGCTTCACTGCCAGCTCTATAATAACAAGACAGATGAGCTATTTTTATTTTTTTTTTTACTGTCCTCGCCATTGCATACTTTCTTTCCATCAACTGAAATGCCTTTTACTTTCATTTAACGTCTTGCACGTGCACGACTTGAAGAATTTGTTTTGAAAGGGGTTGACATTTTAATGATTGTATAATGGTATCGAGCAGAAATGCCACAGCCACATTTAAATCAGTCGTTATTTAGTATGTGTAGGATGTAGTTGTTTGTGACATTTACGAGTGGTTGACAAAGGTGAGGCGAAGGCAGGCCGGCTGTGCCTCGCCGCTTGATTATGAAACCCATGAGAATGTATAGCAGTATTTATTTATTTTTTAAACCTCAGAGGATAACCTTGGCGGGAAATGATTTGAAGTGCAAGTACATCCTTTCTTCTTTGTGTGTCCATCATTTTGCCCATATCTGTCTTGTTAATGTCGTCCCTTTTCAACTCGTCTCCCCTCTTTGGCAGTTTCGCCCGCCTCAATTCTCACCGCTAATCTTTCTCCCCCAAACTCGACACGTACTCCTGCATTGCAATTAGGAGTATCAAAGTTTTGCTGCTGTCTCGTGGTGAATATCAAGTTTGGAATTAGTTGAATTTTCTGGATGAGAAGTTTTCCTTTTATTTTTTATTTTGGGGTTTTTGCCGTCTGGGTACATTTTTTTGGGGGGGGGGGGGATTGTTGCAGACTTGCCTCTATCATTGGACTCTGCCAATTTCACGCACAGACCTATTATTCCGGGTCGTGTTGAGGTTTATTAATTTGCAGCTTGGGACTTGGTGACAGTTCTTCGAATGCGTGACTATACACACGTTGACCATATCGTTTAAAATTCCTGCATGGGGCTTCTGAGATTTAAGGCGAGAGGCGTTTCATAAATGCTGCGTTTAGAAATTCAAATACGTAGATACGCATTGCTCATATTCAATTTGATATGCAATACATCATCCTGAGCGCTGTTCCCAATGTCGCTGGAGTAGACAGTGGCCTAAATTAATTGAAATAAAACACTATCATATCATAAAGGTATCCTCCATTCTGATGTTTTTGTTTTGAACACAGTATGTGCATGGATTTTATTTTGATACTACTTTTTCTCAAGAAAAATACCACTGAGTATTTAATTCTTGAGCGGTCATTAAAACAGATACTAAGTACCGATACTACAATTAAACTCCGAGCCCCGCCAAAGTAAAAACTATCCCCTTTGTTCCCAGGTTCATGATGAAAAAAGGTTTTTAGTCAAAGTCACTTCACTAAAATGCAGCTTTTTTTAATGGAGCTTCCCCAATGCATGACTCATCCAAATATATTGGACTAAAACATTTTTTCTCATTAGTTTCTTTGATGTGGTCTTTGACTTTACCAGTTGTTCTTTATTACCAAGCTGCATTGCAATAATTGCATATTTAATTACATGATGGTTTGTGATTGCCTATGGTGGAATGAACTGTTGCCATGACTGCATGTATAGTGTGTGTGTGTGTGTTAGCTCTGTCTTTTTCCGATCTTGTAGGTAGATATTTAAATGTGCTCGGCTTTAATTGCATGTTGTGATGTCATGTGAATGCATCATTATTTCTCTTCGCTCTGAAAGTCTGACTCATAATTGAGAGATTGCAATAAGAAGAAAGCAATTAAAAAAGGTTTGCAATTGGGTTCGGAGTTTCCAAATGAGTTCTGAATTGCTGTCGGATTATTTTTGAAATGTTCTGTCTGAAAATCTCCTCAAGGCTGGGAATGCACTGCACAAATATATTGACTTTTATATCAAAATTACTCACCCAGAACATGCTTGCTCTTCTTGAGTCAGACTTGTTTTGGTCGCCATCGCGCACAGACACAAAAAAAAAATGTTTGGGGGAAGATCAATTCCTTATTGAGTAATAGGATCATGCATAATGTCGCATAATTTCGTTGACCCGGCTAGCCCGAGGAACCGACCCGAATCAATACAGACGCGCACAATTGGCGACGAAGCAGCTGTACTGCAAAACGAAGGGATTGTAAAATAACACCAAATTGACCTTTTCTCCTCTCATACTAAAATCAACTTAAATGTGACAATTATAAAGATGGAAAAAAACAAAAAAACAACCCACAATATTTTCATGTGACCGTCTGTTTCTCTAAATAAAACTGCAGGGTCTTTGTGGGAGAATTTCTGGCTGTTAATCGACAATAATAAGCCAAAGGCCAGCAGCCTGGGTGGCACACGAAAGTGCTGCTCTTTAGAGTCGTAAACAGGTAGCGGTGACATCCACGCCCGGGTTTAATTACTTGCAACTACTCCCCGGTGCTTCCCCCATCTCTCTAATAGTAGCATTTGTAGCACCGTTTGATGGCCCTCCATCACCCAAGCCATATATGTTGGCCCATATTCAGTCTTCCGTAGCTTCAGTGAAAAGTATGTAAGCGTTTTTGATTTAGCTGCGCTAACAAGCTCAGTGGCCTTCAGTCATCTCGAGCGCTTGCTTCTTTTTCTCGTGCTATTCTGTCAACGCAGAGTATCTGCATGTTCCCCCGGGGCCGGCTTTGGGCCTACTTAGATAAAACCGGCACAAGTTAGAGCGAGATGAATGCATTATGGGTTTGCTGGGAAGGAAGCAGAAGGCAAACGAGGAGGGTCATTTGGAGCGGGAAAAGGTCAAGGAGGTGACGGGTTCAGCGTGCTGAGGTCAGGCTTGTGTTCGGACGTGAATTGTGTTAGCTTTTGCCTGTCGCTCCCTCAGAGGAAACGTTTGGCTTATGATGTACGGCTGCCTCAACCTGGTTGCTGAGGAGGGACATGAGTCAGGAAGTTGTACGCAATGGAGACCTTCTGTTCTGCTGCTGGAGTGGGAGGGGAAGAACAACCCATGGCTCATAGCAGATCTAGTAAGAGAGACATTCACCTGCTTGTGACAACCTCAGTGGAGAAATGTTGAGCCATATTTTATACTCTTAAAAGTTGCTGGGTCAAAAGTATCCTATATTGCACATATGTCAAACCTAAGGCCCGGGGGCCAGATACGGCCCGTCACATCATTTCATGCGGTCCGCAAAGACAAATTGTTGATCGACTTAATGTGTCAATAGTAAAATTGCAAAAAAACTACAGATATTATGAACACTTTTGTAATACCATTCTTTCTTTCATTCATTTCATTTTTAACATTTGATTAGGAGGAGTAACTTTGTCTCGTCAGGGGTTTCCACAGCTCCCATGATATGTTTAACACAGATGTCCTTCCTCAACTGGTCTTTAAGGGAGCTACCATTTGTGTTGTGGTGTGAGAAGAGTGGTTGCAGTTGGCTGGCGACCAGTCCGGGGTGTTTTCCCGCTTCTGTCACCTGGGATAGGTTCCAGTTCACCCGCGGTCCTAATGAGGACGAGTGGATGGATGAATTTAAAGCGCAGCTGTTCCAGTAAAAATAGAAAGAAAAAAAAAAAGATTTGCATCCAAATTGAATTGTTTTTTGCCAACACTTACGGCAAACTGAACAGAAATCCGTTGGGTCCTTTTTTTTTTTTTTTGCATAGCCCAAGCTACTTAAACCAAACAACAATCAAAGGGTGATCGAAACAATCTGTATTGTGTGCACGCTTTCAAGACACTAAGGAAATGAGTCTAAATACGACACTGTAATCATTGAGACAACTAAATTGTACACCATTTGGAATTGAATCACAAACACCATCTGAGGCATCTGCTAGCAGCGCTGCTAATAAGTCACATTTATATACCATAAATCAATAAATAGTAATATTTATTTCTGATTTAAACTGTCCTAATCAAAGTGAGAATACGCGTTATTTAAAATGAAATGTGAAAAGGGCAGCTATGTCATGTTGGCATTTGAGCAACTCCATTTGGAACTTGACAGACAAAAGGCAGACTTTGGCAAAAATGCCGGTGAATCCGTCCGTCCAAATCGGGTTGTGTTTTTTTTTTTTTTTTCCCTCTATCGTTTTCCGGTCAATGTTCTACTATCGGTATTCTGATTTGAGTCCAATTTTTGGCTTCTCTCCCCACCTCTGACAGGCAACACAGATGCTCTCACATCAAAGCGGCTCTGTCTGTCTGTCTATCTGTCTGTCTGTCTGTCTGTCTGTGTGCAAAGCCAATTTGCTCTCAGCAAGTTCCCTCTCACCCGCAGCATATAAATAAGCCTGGCAGCAAGTTGGTCAGGGCAGGGCCGTCAGGTCGCATGACAACAATGGAGTCAGTCGTCCACCTGACGACGAGAACAAAGACACTGGTGTTGATGAGACCCTGAGACTGATAGCGACACAAACATTCGCCTCGTAGTATTGATTCAACACGCTCACTCCTCTAAGCTGCAGTTTGATGAGGCTCCCGTTCATCAACGTGGCGGCGGCGGCATTGTCTTCCGCGCTCTAAGAGGATTAGACCTGCTTTCGCTTAACGCACACACGAGATCATCAATGCACATCTTGACCCTCCAAGACATCTTTGATTGCCGCTCCCAGCTACTGTTTCCCCCCCTCGCTTTACCTTTCAGACTGGATTTTCCTTATAATCCTATTAAAGTCTCGCAGTTAATAGGGGAAATGGTGAGCAGGATGATTTCCGTTTTTGATGCCGCCAAAGTCACCCTGATCTCACCGCCTTGTCCTCCAGGTGTTTGTCTGTCTCTCTGGCAGCCTGCGTGCGTAAATTTCACAAATGAAGCCATTCATCTCGCCATGTGGTTGGCACATCAGAGGCTAACAACAGTTAACTGCTTTGAGGAGTTTGAAGCATCTGTTAATCGGGATTATATGGGGTGTAACCGAGCTATCAAGTGAAGTAGCGTGGATGGAATACAACGCAAACATCTCTCCTCTGCCTCCGAGTTACACGGGCAGGCAATGATGATCTTATTAGTTTCCGCTCAAAATGACTTGTGGACTTTGCTGTACTTGCTAACGGATAGAGAGATTTTTTTTTCAACAAGTGCCCCAGTTTGAATAATGATGAGGTCCATAATCCAGAAGTTATTACATTCCGAGGAGGCCAGGTTGGTGAAAAATGATGATGATATAATTAAGCTTGTGTGAGCACTATGGCAACAGGCTAAACAAATGTGTTAATACCGGCTCAGATAATTAAAACTCTTGCCTCGGCTCCACTAATGCAAAAAGAAAAAAAAAAATCTAGCATCGGCTTCTGATTGCACTTTAATCAAGCTGCTATTTTCCCCCGTTTTTGTTTTTTTTCCCCCCCTCCATTCCTTCGCCAAACATGCTCATGAGATAACCTCCCTCTTTCCACATGACCCCATTTGCTTTGCCCGTCCTCTCTCCACTTGTCCACATGCAGCGTTTTCCAATGGGCTTTATGCAATGACACAATCATATTCCAAAGTCCCTCAACAAACTCAATGCAGATGACTTGCACGTGGGCTTCACAAGGGGGCACTGTTGACATTCCCATTCCCAGCATCTATTCCCTAACGTCATCCTATGCACCCACACCATAAAATGTCTTCTTCTTGCACATATAGATTCTATCACACATGGAATGAAATTATGTTATTCCTCATAAGCAGAAGGAAAGTATTAACAACAGCGTCCCCTGCCCCGCCTCTCCCCTCCCCTTGGTTGGAATTAGCTTTGCACTGACACTGGGGGCACTGGCTCCATTGTGCTCTCAGCATAGAACAGTCCCTGTTAATTTCCTAGCTCAGTGGTGAGGCTGTCATTATCTGTGGATGGGCATCTACAATAGATAATAACCCCGGTGGGGGGGGGAGGATTTCAAACTGTGGCCAAAATATTGCTTTCATCAAAATCACTTCATCACAGTCCCTTTTTTGTTGTTGTTTTTGTTTCAACCATCAAATATCCAGGTGTGATTAGGACCAACTCCCAACAAAACAATTATAAAAAAAACACCCCAGCCCCCGCCCCCAGTATTAATTTAGTCTCTCGCTCAATTCTATATTAATTATTCGTTGTAGATGTTATTACCAAAATGAGCTAGCTGGCTGCGGAGACCAGATAATTGCGTGTTATTTGATTGCGGCACTAGGAAGAAAACAAGCGTGGACACAAACAAACACACTTTGGCTCAGAGTCTGAGAAGTTGGAAGTGTGCACAAGTGCGACTTGTCTCACTCACCGGCCGCTTGATAACAGTAATTACTTTCTTATGTCTGTTGGTCAGCTTCTTTGGAGGTGCATTGCTTGTTTTTAAATTGTCTTTTCCTAGTTTTACCCAAACACTGTCTCCTTATCAGCAGATCCGCTTTGACGAGGCACTTGTGATTTTGGGCCGGATGAATTGGAAGTCTACTCGACTAGAGATAGGAATCATATTTAGCTGTCAGTCATTTTGTCACGCATTGAAAGGTAATTTTGAAGACGTAATGTCACGTCAATGTTATCGCCACGTGTGGATCAGCGTGCCGGTCAATCTATCGTGGTGGTTAGAACCGAGGTCAAAGGTTCCCCGAGAGACCATGTTAGGAGTCGTTTGAGTCCGAGTTCTGTTCGCGAACCATAAACCAGGCGGGAAAAATTGCCTGTTTTTTTTTTTTTTTTTTTTCCTCGACAACTTTATGGCCTCAAATTGTAGCCCCCGCAATTAACTGCCAAGTGTGTTGTCCGCTTAAATGCCTCATCTCATTTTTTTTTTACCCCAACAATAGACATCTAGCACGAGCTCTGTAAATAGCGTCAAATCATAGAAAAAGGAACGTGAGAAGAAAAGTGTGGCACAATGGAGCGCTGTGTGTGGGCATTTCTATAAACATCCAACCAAACATCTTCATTAAATGCATCAGACAAACTAAGCCATTGAAATGTGTTTGAGAATTACCATGAATAGAACAAACAAAATATGAATCAGAACGCGGCGAGTGCAAACTTGTTATTGTCTTTATTCTTTTGACAGAAGTGGGTTGAAAAGAATTGTCATTAATAAGACAAATAAGATGTTCACCAGCATAGTCTCATAGCCAACGGAAGGCTAAATTGACGTGTCATTAAAAAACCAATAAATACATCTGAGCATGCTCTCGCAGCCATACAACGACTCCAAACATAAGCCAAATATATTTATTTATTCCTCTCATCTTTGTTTGGAAAAAAAAAACGAACCAGTGAGAAGTAGGTTCAATTCAGTTAGGAAAAAAATAAAAATAAAATTGGCATGATCTCAAAGCCATACAGCAAGTGTTCATTCTCTTTTTTTTCCTCATTCTGTCATGAGAAGTGGTTAAAAAAAAAAAAGAGCTAAATTATAGATAAATATATTCCCCACTGAGCTTTAGCTGTTAACAGCTTGTGTAACATACAAATAAAAGTCCTATCTCTCAAATGAATGCCCGCTAATCATTGCACTTGACAGCATAATTGCACCCGAACACTACCTGAGGAAATACGCTACTGTACCTTCTGCCGCTTAAACCCATCATAACAACGCACGCTGCCGCTGCAAATCCCAAATCGGCTAAATTGCATCAGATCAAAAAGAACGTTATGATAGATTTAGCCCAGGCTGAAAAACACAGACGAGCACTCGCTTTGCTCCTTTGCAGCCTCACTGCTTATTGACCTGCTGGGCCTGCTGATGAAGGAGCCACGTCTCGTAAAATGCATTACACCCTAATGAGGTTATCCTATAAACAGATAAAAGTTCAATAAAATAACATCATTTCTTCCTAGTTCAGGAATAAGCAGATGACGGCGTTGATTTGTTTCTGCTGCCCGTTTAGCCCAACAGAACCCGGGTCTGCTCTGAGCTAATGCTTACAACATCAGTCCAACATCTGAATGCTGCAGAATTGAAGAGGTGCAAGTCATGGAGGCTCTTTTGCAAGTCTGCCCTCCCCCCCTGGGGGTTCGGCTTCTTCGGCTTTTATGCTCCAAGCCCCTGGAACATCCTTCCTGATCACTGTGGGCGCTGTTAAAGGTTCATGTTTCTTTATGTCGACTTGAAGAAAAGTCTTTTTTTTTTTTTTTCCTCCAGATTTAATGTCCACGTTGCAAAATCCAAGAGTTATTTTTTGGTTCAAGTTTTGGACTTGGACTAGAAATTATATTCACTCTAGTTGTTTGACCGCACAGCTGCAACAAGGGCTGTTAAAATCGTCCCTTTGCAAAGATACTCCGTTTTTTTTTTTTTTTTTTTTTTTTTTTTTTTTTTACAACATCATGAAGCCTTTGTTGTATTTTGCATCTGTTGTGCACCTCAATGCAATATAATAGAATAACACAAGGGCGTTTTAACATCACTGCAATAGACAACAATCATAACAATTCTGTCAATTCAAGCTAAGTGGTGTTGCAATTTCATTTTGCAAATTAGTGCAATTTTTTTTTTAGAATGATGTGTAAAAACCAGAGGTGGGTCGAGTAGCAAAAAAAAAAAGAATGCAAAAGTACTTAAAATGTAATAATTCAAATCACTACTTTAGAATAACAACTCAAGTCATTTATTTTGGGTAGTATTTAATATTTAGGTCGTTTCATGACGCTGAACATGAATACTGCACCTTTACCGGTAACGTCTTGTAAAAACTAAGTTGAACATGAAACTTCAGTTTGTATCATGGCAATTTATTGATTTACTTTTGTTTAGCTTTTCCCTCTTTTTCCCAAGGTCATTTTGTGTGTTACGATATGTTCAACCAAGTGCAGCGTGCGTTTTCAAGGAAACACAAAGCACAAAAAATATTCGCAGGCAAAAAGTGGGTCATGTGACCGGCAGTGCATAGAACTTTTGAATATGTTGTTGGAATTTTGATGAGTCTTGAATTTTTCACCATTTGATTGCATCCACCCAGGACATGTAGTTACTCAAATATTAATCTTTCAAATCGTCACAATTTGATAACTCAGATTGTGCATGCTACCTAATATGAATACTCTAACTTCTTCTAACTTCTATTGTAAAAGAATCCTTGCACGCGGCAATCGGATATGGATTGAAAAATGAGAGAAGACAGTTAGTGAGAATGAATATTAGATCGAATTTAAAGCTCTGTCACGCAGAGCATCTCACTGTCATTTGAATACACTACTTTGGGATTTGGGGGGATTTTCTTACCCAACCAGTCACCGTACCTTCCCACGTTTTTTGAATTTTTTTATTTTATTTAAAACGTCCTCGCTGTCTCGAGCCGCTTTTTGTATTCTATCAGTTGTCTCAGGATGAAAGGGAAGAAAGCCAATAGAAACACACGGCACATCTGAATATACTATATAGTATTGAAAAAGTCTACACGAGTTTCTCTTTTGTGAATTCTGCCTGGATCTACAGTATAGCATGCGTTGCCTTTTAAAACTAATCATTTCAATCTACAATCCAATCAATGTGGGTGTTTGAAGGCTCATATGCTGCTTGAACTTTATAAAATGAAATCTTAATCCAACCCTTTGGTCAGGGCTTTAAAAGCAAATACTCGTGTAAAATCTCCAGTTCAAAGGAAGGGTTTGGCCTTCTGGAGAAGCAATCGACAGTGTCATGCTTGTCTATTCTGAACTTCTTGCCTTCCTCCATTAGCTGTAAGCATCAACGAGCGGGCGTCGTTTCTCGCAATATACTTGACCTCATCAATTAATCAGCGCCGCTCTTTTCCATGACATCTTCACTCTGCTGCTCTCTGTTTCCTTTCCATCTCACGGAGATTTCCGCTGATGTCTTTTTGATAACATGCACTCATCGTTATGCTGCGAAAGAAGACACGATGAGTGCATCACTTGGTGACATCCCGTGTGCTGATTTACTCTCATGTGAAGTAAACTACAGCTATTTTTAATTTTCAAAAATTAAAAACAATTTTTTTAAAGGATTTTAAGGATTAGTTTTATTTTTATTATTATATATATATTTTTTAAAATGATCCGATCTTGTCGCTGTCAGTTAGAAACGCCCATTATATACATGTATGTATTTTTTTTCTTTTACAAATTATTTTTATTGTTTTGATTGATGCTGAGAAGTGCTTTTCATACACATATTTTCATACAAGTATTTACTTTATTTATGAATTTAGCCATAGTAACAAAACTTTGTCTCATATCAAGGACCGTCTGCATTTTACCAAAAATAAAAGGCCTGCAAAGAAAAGAGTTTCTGGCCGCGGAATAAAACTGACAAAGAAACTCATGAATTTAATTTTGTAGCACATACTCAGGCCCTAATTGTACACTTTATTCATACGCGCATTTCTAAAGACGTAATACTGGCTTACAAAAAAAAGCAAAACCAATAAAGGATTTTGCAAAAAGGTTGAATAGCAAACGGCGAGTGATAGAAAAAGTAGACAACGTGCTTGTTTCAGACAACTGTTTAGTCTGCTTGACATAAGAGGAGAGAGTATATTTTAGTGCAAACACTCATCTTTTCATTTGATTCCCCTGCAAAATTTCTAAATAATGAATGAAAATGTTTCAGTATTCCCTATTAGTACTGGCACCAAGCGGTTTTCCCGGAGGGCACTCCATATGATGAAAATCACATCTAAAAGTGAGGCAGAATCCATTTTATGAGTTCATTTTGTACTATTAACGTTCAACACGGCGAGAGTACTAAACTACCGCTCGGGCCCATCCAGCTTTGAATTATTCTGACAGCTACTACAGAGGAGGATGTTAAATCACATGAGTTTTTTTTTTTTAAATTGTAGATACGCTCAATTTTCAGTTTTGACGGAGCCGACTCAAAAAGACCCGCTTCAGCTTGATTTGGTTCTGTTGGTTTTTACTCATGGAGTCACGTTGCAAAAAAAAAAAAAAAAGGGATCACTCTTGGGTTGCTTGAAGGATTTATAACTTGACCTCATGTTCAGTTCATCACAGAACTATGACAAGGACATTTTGCAGTGAGCAATTTTATTTATTGATTTTTTTTTTTTTCAGTGTACCCACACTTCAATTAGTTTTTCATTGACGAAATATCATGTAATTATTTGATTACATCTCTAAAACTTGTTAGTGACTAACTCCGGTGACTGGCTACATTATTATATTGTACGTATGTCCAACCTTCACCAGATAGAGCCTGACCATTTTTAGGGCAACAAAAAAGAGTCCAAGCAATAATTTTGTACCATATTGGGTCGGCTTTCACGTATGACTCCTCCCCCCTAAGGTTCCAATACGCCTTTATTAAAACGATTGAGTTTCCCCCCCCCAAGGTGGAAGATGGAGCTCATCATGATTCTGATTAGCTTGTTCGCTAATGTTGTAACCAGTGAGTGTGCAAGAAATATCAGTTAGAGAAGAAAAGGTGCACTGAAGACAGATTTAGTTAAATAATTTTTTTTAAAAATCCAATAATTTGCAGGCAGGTATGGTTTTTTTTTTTTCTTGTCTTTTTCCTTACGGTCTTTTCTCTTTATAATCACACACACACACACACACACACACACACACACACACACACACACACACACACACACACACGAAGGGATCTAATCACAGCCGCAAAGACATTTCCCTCCCTCCCTCCCTCCCCCTTTCATTTTCCTTTTCTTCAGTTTTCCCAATTCTCATTATGTCTCAGTATCCACATCTCCTCCTCCAACCTGTCCTCTGTGTCTCCCTCATCTTTTATAGCTTCTCCTGTTTTCCCCCCCATCTCCACGAGTGCTTTTAAGAGATGTTTGGACCCGACATTGGATTTGTTCAGTTGGCAAGTGCTGGAGGGTGCTGGTGGTGGTCCTATGGGGTTGGGCCTTGTTGGTTGCGCCGTGTGCTTCTCCTGCTAACAAGCTCATTGAAAATCCAAACCTGGATCTCACTCCGACTTGGGGGTGGTGGTTGTTTTTCTTCTGCATTGCCGTCATCTTTCTCAACGTTAGGCTCCTCGTCTCTGGAGCAGCCCCCGGCCGGCTCCCCTTCCTCCTCCTTTCATGCTCCGGTGCTTGTGCAGTGTACACGAGAATGGGATAGTCCAACAGCCCTCGGCTGAAACCTAAACACACACACACACACACACACACACACCATCCTATATGTTTGGCTACACATCAAAGGACACTGAGAATTACTCCCTCATATTGCACTAAACTGTTTTTATTTATTGGACTTTTATTTCTGGCAACGTATTGGGCAATAAGACATCCATTTAAGACTATTGACCATTTAAGGTGGGGTGCAGTTTGCCTTTGATTTTATTACATCATAAATAATGTCATTTTTTTTCCCCGTGACTTTTCTTCATTACATTATTGTAATTTTTTTTTGTTTTACTTGATGTCCCCTTTAATGAATGAATCACCTGAGACTAACTAAAATGTGTCTCACCATACTGCCTCTTTGGATTTTTTCTTTTCTTTTTCTTCAAAACAAGTCTCAACAAGACGTGTTTAAAAATAAAACATGGCCATCCTAGAATTTATTTTGTATAACCTTCCACTTCAAATTTAAACTGATACAGGTCAGGGTTAGGCTTTTAGCTGACAGCCTTACAAAATGCAAGTCATCGCATGCTTCACAGAGCCTAAAATGTCACAATGCAAAACCTAAAATCCCAGCAACTAACTTTTTTTTTCATATTCTGGCATAATATCCATCTATCTGTCAGTCAGTCTGTCAGTCCATCCATCCATCCATCCATCCATCCATCCATCCATCCATCCATCCATCCATCCATCCATCCATCCATCCATCCATCCATCCATCCATCCATCCATTTTTAAGCCTGTTTGTGGAGAGCTGGAGCATATCCCTGAAGTCACCTCAGACAGGTAACCCTAACCCTAACCCAGGTCAATCACAGGGCACTTAGAGAGACAGGCAACCTTTCACGGTCATGGAACCGAACCCACGCAGCCCGCATGGTTCTGGCAGTCAAGTCAGAAGAGTGAAGCTGCCATTAGCGGCACATTATTTAAGCATTTTTTTTTTCCAAAATAATTTCCCAGGTTTTTCCACCCTCAAAAATCTTCATTTGACTCAATACAGCACATTATTTCAAAACTTAATTCTAGTCACGCTAGGTTTGACTGAAATGCTACATCTGCATTTTGAGATCATAACTTAATAGCCACTAATTCATATCAATATAATATTCATCATCGTGATGCATTTCTATCAATAATATTTGATTTGCTTATCCGTCATTTTGCGTTTGTTCCCAGGGGACTCTTGGACATACAAATAATTCATAATTTTTTTTTTTACTTGGCCCTGATGGGACTCTTAACTGCGAGGAATAAATAAGAGCAGGCGCATAGTTGCAGCAGATGTGCTTGAACAGCAAAAAGCTCAGTTTTAGAGTAATTGATATAGCTCCGCATTAAACAATATTTCATATACTGGGGCAATTTTCTAATTGGCTTGGGGGGGGCGGGGCTGCAAGTTGTTGCATGGTGAGTGGAACCAATCGCTCGCCAGAAAGAAGCGACGTTGGCATTGAATTGTGATGAATTGTGAACCTTGAAAAGCTCAGCACATATTGAATGTTAGAATTTGTATCCATATTTGTTTTTCCACTGATACCGACCGAAATATACCGTGCACATACTTTGCCTTGAATCTTTTATGTGCCAGAAATAGATTTGCCAATATATTGTGTATCTTTACCAAGGGTGACCTTTTAGATTTGTTGTCATGTCTGTTCTTGTATTGGCGGACTTGTCATTCTACACAAAAGATACGTTCTGACAATATTGGATTGTAAACTTCACACCAGACTGACTTTTTGGATGATACTTGCTCCAAAAAAAAAACCGGATCTTAAGCAAAGAATAATGCAAACATCCATCAATTTTCCGTACCGCTGACTCTTCAAAAGTCAAACCAGTGAACCACAACGCTAACAACGACTCTGAGATGTTTGCTTGTAATCCTGGACGGAAGCTGAATCTTCTTCAAAAATTGGATTCAAAGTTGGGGAGAAGTCCTTTCTGTATTTGAAGCAGGCGTCCTATTGGGTCAGCCTTTCTAAATTCAAATATTGCAACTTTGCCCTGTTTCAAAGAGCTCCTGCGAACAACAACACACACACCTACACCATTTGAAATCACCATAGGTTGCAAGAATAAGGATTCTCTAACATTCCGGCATAGTTCTGCTCCATTTATCAAAAAAAAAAAAAAACCTTTGTGTCACTTCAGCCAGCATACAGACTGCATTAGCATTCAAGATAACCCAAGCTGTCATATGAATTTTCTCCTCAGTCTTTGCTTCCTCCCTCCCCTGCCTTTCACCCTCTCCTTTTCGGATATTTGGATGCAAACTCCTCCCGAGTCCACAAAGGCTGTTCACGAACCCAAGTCGAATGAAATATTCAGTTCCCATCCTACATTTACAATAAATTATGCATATATTTGTGTTGGATTATACACATTGGTAATTCAGTTTTATTAACACACAGGCTTCTTTATTTTTTCTGTACTCTGTTGTTGCACTTGTGGACCTTTTATCTGGCTTTGAATTGCTTTCAACTCGGCGAGGGTCAATGACGGCGACATAGAATGAATGGCGTGTGTGTGTGTCTGCATACTCGCTGCAATAAAGACCAGACTGCGGCTGCGTGACAGACACAGATCCCATTGCCAAATCCAATAAGAAGAGTAGAATTTCATTACAGATGTTCATGCTGGATATGATAGCTCCATCAATAACCACCCCACATGTGAGTGCACGTCGCGCGCGTGTGTGCGTGCGTGCGTGAGTGCGCGCGCACGGCGCAGTCAGAGTCGCGCCGACAATCCATATCGGATTGTTTCGCAATTTTCGCTGGCGTGAGTCCCGCGCTCTCTTCTGCTGCCTCTCCTCCCTCCGTTCCCTTGTTTCTTCCTGCCAAACCTTTTTTGCACCTTCCCTTTTTTTTCCCCCGACACTTGAAATGTCCATCCAGGCTGTCCTCGATGGAGCAAGGAATTACATCTCAAGTGGTCTTGCTGTCCTCTCTGCTCGCAAGGCGAGTGAAAGTGTTGCTTAAAAAAAAACGTTTTTTTCTTCTTCTCCATTTCCAATTACACTGCTCCTGTCTTTTACTGTGGCTCTCCAATTTAGTCTAACAGCATGTCAGCTCTGCAACATGTTGAGGGACATTATTGAGAGCAACAATATGTTTTAATTTTCCCTCAGAATCACAATTGTGATGCTGCACTTATTTCAAAGGAACTTTTTTTTTTTATTGCCTTGGAAACCCTACTTGATGCGATTGGCAAGAAATCTCTACTCCAATTTAATTTCAAAGTGGACCACAAGCTGAATGACTTTCCCTGATGAATGTTTTATGATATGGCCTTGCGTGGAGGTGACGCAGCAGACTTGTCCGCCGCCTGTCCGCAGCTTTAGCTTCCACCGGGGCTTTCCTGCTATCCTGTTAGCTTGAAAGATTCCCAGCACCTCTTGTTGCTGCGTAAAAAGACTGGCAATGACTCAGCCACTAAGCAAATCTGTTTTTTTCCCCCCAGCGCAAACAAGTAGAAATAAAGATTTCCGATGTATGTGATTGTAAAATATTAGCCACGAGCATCCCTTTTAGTTCCTGATAGTGAAACAGCCCAAAAGAGGGCCCTCTTGTGGCTGGGACTGGTACAGCATCTTTCATCATTTATGTTGTAGCGGAATTTTCAAGTGCAATAATTTGCTAAGTGCAATAATTTATGCTTAGTGTTTGCATCAACATTGCGGCCTCCTTTCAAGACGCTTCTTATAACATAGAGGGGAAAAAAAAGATTGCTTCCCATTTGATCGACAAAATAATCAACAGCAACTTCTGTAGGATGGTTTGTTGCTTTACTTGACATACTGACTTGTCATCCATGAGATAATACGCAATTCATCTTGATGTGATGATAGTAACTGAATCCCACGTTTGATAAATATGCTTGCATTGCCTGGCACGGCTTTAAGGGATCCTCAATCTTATTCATTGTTTGAAAGGTCAAAGCAACTTCTCCGGACTCAATTGGAAAGGAAGATTTCTCGACAGGAGAGGCAAACGACTCAGCATCTTTGTTTTGCCATCCAAACAGAAGAATAGAAAAAGTTGAAGCAAAACTCATGTGAACTGTTTCTTCTCTTGGCGCATCAGACCAGTTCAGATATCTGGATGATTGCTATTCTTCTCTCCAAAGTAATGTTACAAAACAAAAAATATTTCTTAGAAATTCAAAGGATTCAACCGGCAATCTGAATATCTCTCTGTTGAAGAGCCCACCCCATCTTTTATTTTATTTTTTTACAAAAAAAATAAATATATTATGGTATTTTTCTTTTACGTGGCGAATGTCCTCCAACCATAGACCATTTATTAGATTTTGCGAAAAAAAATCCTTGGGAGTGACGAGGACAACTGAACTGATATGATATAAAAGTGACTTGTTCATCTAAAAATGTAATTACAGTCAATGTATCATTTGCATTCATCACGTGTTTAACTTTAGCGCGTGTACAGACAAAGCTTGCTTTGCATAAATGAGACATCAACGTCTGCATTTTTCTTTTTCCCCCCACTGACCACCACTTTTGCTCTTTTGACCAAAAAAGGCTTCTTTCTAAACGAATCACAAAGTTCTTTCCGCTGTTAATTGAGCTAATTATACTGGCAAGCCAATAAACCACGTTTGCACTTTTTCAAAGGTTAAGTTCATTTCCATCAAGTTAATTTTTTTAATTTTAAGTAAAAGTAGTTAAATTGGTAAATATTTGTGACAGAGGTTACAAGCAGTGGATTTTTATGCTGAACACTGAAAATTACCTTTTGATTTTTTGCAAGCAGTTTGTTGGACAACTGCATCATTGAATGTGACCTGCAGGTTATTTTTTGCAGCTTTGCTTACCTTTTTGTTTTGAGCTAACCTCATATGTGGTGGAAGTGCGTGTTTTTTTTTGTATGCTAGTTCTTCTGCACGGTTTTATATAGTAACCACCCACCAAAACTCAGGAATCTTATGTGTTCAGAAATAAACAGACTAGCAAAGATTAACTTGGTTGTTTAATTTCACACTTGTTTGGACCCAACAATTTGGATAAAAGCGATTAAAAAAAAAAAAAAGACAATTTTATGTAAGAAGTCCTGTTAATGACTTTTGTTACTGCGTAGTTTATTTCAACGCCATAGACCTGGTTGTCGGAAAGAAACCGAGCCCCCGCCCAAAATTGCTCCCTGTGGTCGTACCTTCCCCATTCGCCGAAGATATTTTGTTAATTTGTGTGCAAAAGTTGCAATTAATGACGCTAAAGATGATTATTGTTTTTTTGTCATAGCAGACTCCTGTCACGAGTCACTGAAGCGTGAGATACATATTTATGGAAAGCAACAAATCCGCTCTGCATATCAAACTGGATCAATCTGCGTTGGTATCAAACCGTGTCAACTGTGAATGGGATGTATTTTTAAGCGCCAAATATTCTAGCCAGGATGTTTTCCAGTTGTCAGCGTGCTGTACTTTTCAAATCCACGACAACTTTCCACATTCACATCTCATTACTAATGTTTACATCATTTCCTTTGCTAATCTCACAAACAAAGGCCTGGAACTTTTTAAGCTAGCAGATCCGTCAAATGTTTTCCCAGGCAAAATGATTTGGCACTCAAGGTGGGGGTCCAATTGCATCAGTGTGAATCCAGTTGCCGTGGCATTTTGAGAAGAGGGAGAACCCCCACTGAAAAAAATAAAAAAAAACAACGCAATGATGGGATAGCGATGAAAGTCGCGTGTGATTGCAGTATTCCGAGCCCGGGTAAACCATCTTTCACCAACATGTGCAGAATGTTGATAAGCGACATCATCCCACTGACTCATTAATCAGTTGTGAAGCTACAGCTACCTGACGCTTATTCTCATTCCCATGGCCCAAATGATCAGCCCTCCACCCATTTTCTTCTGCTACCTGCACAAGCTGCTCTCTCTCTCTTTCTCGCTTTCATCATATATAAGTCGGTAAATTGAGCCCAGTCGTAGTTTATGTTCTAGAAAAATATTCAATGTCATTTGCTGTCTTCCTGCTTTTTATGCCTACAGAAAGTGATGCTTATAGGTTGAATTTATAATTAGGCAGGATTATTGATGATATTGTGAGATAAATTTGATGGTGTGGAAAAAAAAAGTTGACTGGAAACCCATTGAGAGATATTTTTTTGAGTTATTGAGCTTGCTCTTTCAATATAAATATAGTTTTTAGTGTGATAGACCTTCAGAAAGAAACGGTGAATGCTATTAAAACAAATCTAGAGATTTTTAAAATGGTGTATTTCAACATTGTGGATTTTGCAGGGGTTGTTTTGGAACGTAAATACTGTAAATGAAAACTTCCTGCAAATTCTCCGTTTCAAGCTTCCTTTTCTCAATCACATCCACATGCGCACGGCTCGGACTTTGAACACAGGAAGCGACGCCTGGACACGGCCGCAAAAAGGAGCGCCTCCAAGTGCTTCAAAGTTTTTCTTTTCTCCACAAAATCGGACGGAAGGACGCGAGTCCTACGCATTTCTATCTGGGGAGCTTAAATGGTGCAGATGCACATTCCGTTCGTTCACTTTGGTTGTGCATGTAACGAGCGCACGCACGCACAGCACTTGTACCTGCTTTAAAAGCACTTTATTTCTCTTTTCAAGCCACCTCAACGCTGCAAATGTCGGAAATGTGTCTAAATTGTGCTGGTTGTAGTGCATAAGAACTCTCTTGAGTCATATTAAGGAAGTGCTGATCCGCAGTGTTTTTCACCTCAAACTTGGGTCGAGGAAAGAAGCCGCCATGAATATTTGATTAATTTGTTTTCTGCAGGGTCGGGACCCTTAATTCAGCTGCTATTTTAATTGCCTGTTTAGGTATGCCAAACAGATGTATTTGTTTTGTTTGTTTATGTATTTGTTTTTGGAAAGGCCAACATTCAGATTTATGGTCAGTGGTGGAAAGCAACATGTGTTTATGAGTTTAATATAAAAAAACAAAAACCTTTTCTGGCACAATTTCTCATCAGAGCTACATAGGACCATACACGACATAACCACAAATGAATTGAATCAAAGGAATAAAACGAAAATGCCACTTTAAGTATCGGCACATACATATGCCCTTTAAAAATGCAATTATGTGTGTGTGTGTGTGTGTGTGTGTGTGTGTGTGTGTGTGTGTGTAACAATGTAACAACAACACAGCATTATTCAGTGTTTTTTTTTTCCCAATTCACATTTAGATAAGCCCTCTAATGAGTGCAGCTTTGACTCTCTGAGACCCGAAGCAGTAAACTCGACCGGATTAGAAGGTCTTTCCATTTCCCACTGGAACTGACCACTGTGTATGTGTGCTACAGTCAATAATGGCATTCTCCTCACAATTATTTCCAACCTATTTCCACCGCAGAGCAAACGCATTTGACTAAGTCCGCCTATACGGGATAATCGGATGTTGAGTTTGGAGAAACATGATGTATTGCTTTTAGCTACCAGTGTTCGCTCTGATGGAATCCAGGCTTCACATTTCTTGCTCTTCCACGGGAGGTATTCGGCCCCGGGACAATTTACGAGGCCGTTTACATTTCGCACAATGTTTACTTTGGCAAAAAGATTTACTTCACCGTGCTGCAGTGGAAGCTCTGTTTACTAATATTTACTTCGTTTTGCACAAAGCGACAGCAATGCGACAGTGTTCCTTGTCGTGCATTTGTGATTGCTTCCCAACCAGTGCATACTTCATGGCACAGCAGTTCAGTCCTAATATTTATGAAATGTAACTATTTAACAGTTGGCCAGTTTTCAAATGGCAATCAGGTGCGGCAGTCTGGTGTTTGTGTGGCCCGTGTAACTTCCCTCCCTACGCAACTTGCACTGCGTGGACTTCAAAAACCAAATTCTTCTTAAGCCGGCATCAAATGATGAAGTTGAAAGCGCCTTGCAAACAGATGCGCATCGCATGGCCAGCATTGGATCCTTGCGAGGAAGCGTGGCCGTTAGACGAGCGAGCAGCATCGTTAGTTGCTGTCGTGAGATGAGAGCGGCCACAACAAGACTCGCGGAGAAACGGAGCCATTACGTGGCTTTAAAGAGCAGTTGTTTCCTCCGATGCGTTTTAACCCTCCATCTGCGAGTATGTTCCTTTCCACACCATTATTGGGAGAACTTTGTGTGAAAAGTGCAAATCATCATTTTTTTATAATTGTTTCGCAATACTGGAGATACAGTGACAGTTTGTCAGCCCTTTACAATGTATTTGCAATTGGCGCAAAATACAAGATTTGGGCTTTCTTTGGTTTTATCAGTTCTGTATGTGTAGGAAAATCTTAACTATCACTAACCTGCAATAGCTAATGTAAATACTGAAGTGCTGCCCACTTGTGGCCAATATGCACACAAAATGAGCAGCACAATGTCCACTGAATTGCGCCAAAGAGTTCATTACGTTCCCTGATTGTTGTTGTATGTTTTTCGAAAGAAAAATATTAAAGAATGCTATTCTTGTCAAAAAATATACAGTATGGTTGAACAAGAGTCACACCCAGAACAAGAGGAGCCTCACAAATTTTAGCTTTGACACCATTTTGACTACTGTAGGTCTGTGTACTTTGGCTGTCAAAAAGAATTAAACCAAAAAAAAAAACATTTAAGGTTTACATGAGAAAAAACAGACAAGCCTTTTTCTAATATCCAATCTTTATATGCAGCGAAGCTCAGTAGCAACTACACTTGGCAACTTTAGCATACAGATAAACAGTCCATCAAACTGAGCGGAGAGAGGAGAAAAAAAAAAAGCTTTACTGCAAAATACCTTACGACTCTTATCAATAAAATTCAGCACAAACATCAGATTTAACTGGACAGTGAAAAATAGCTTTCCTTCATTTTTCATTGTAAGATTTTTTTTTTTTGTCTTGCCTTCTCATTGTAATTGATGACTTATTCCCTCAGGCATGTATGGTGGATTTTAAAAAAAAGTCGACACACCCCTGTCCAAATGCCAGGCTTTTGTAATATAGGAAAAATGGCAAATGTTTTCATCAATAATGATATAAGCAAGTGAAATGTAGTTGCAAATATGTGCACACCCTTTCATCACATTTGCATGTGTTTTGGGAGATATATTTTCAGGTTGAATTTCAAAATGTCAAATCTTCACTA
Source organism: Syngnathus leptorhynchus (assembly GCF_054491065.1). NCBI lineage: Eukaryota > Metazoa > Chordata > Actinopteri > Syngnathiformes > Syngnathidae > Syngnathus > Syngnathus leptorhynchus. Next base: position 17,168,892 of record NC_141198.1, on the reverse strand, counting down.
CAATATGTTGCTGTGTGAACTTGCACGTTAGGATGTCATACATGGTGGAAAAGTTTCTAAATAATGAATTTGGGCTCATTTTTTTCTTTGAATAAATATCCCAAAAGCCTGCCCATTGAGCAGGGGTGTGTAGACTTTTTATCCCCACAGCCACACCACCCACGGTGTTGATTGTCTCGACGAGCACGTCAAATCACTCACACATCGAGCTTTCTAAGCAGACATAGTTCATTTAATCTCATTCCTGTATACATTCTTTGTCATCATTCCTTTTTTTTTCCGACACATTAAAACGCAGATAATGAAGGCTTTTACATTAGTAACAAATCCATTTCAAAGTCAACACACGGTCATCATAGTTTGACGGTACTGCAGATACCATTTTGGCGGAGATAAAGAAAGCAAGATGTTCTTTTTCCTGTATTTTTTTTTTCTTCATTAAATACATAGAGACAGATATTCATATGTGCAATGTACTGCCATGGCGGTCAACAGCAACATCTCAAATGAGCAAAGAACCATTAACAACGTTTGTCAAGTCACCCGTCAAGCAGCACTGGGGCACTCAAAATGATGTGTTTTTTTTTTTGTTTGTATGTTTTTATGATCACAAATACTATACGAACAATTAGAACACTGAGTAGGTTTTACAGATTACAATGAACACGCTGTAATCGTCATCCCCGGCCCCCCTCCCCCCCCTCGAGTCACTGACCCAAAGACGATAAAAACCAGGCCGACGGCCGAGATTTCGTTCGAAACCTTGTCGTTGATCGTTTTCTCTTTGTCAGTCTGATCATCACGGCTCCCTCCTTTTACCGAGAGGGAGCTGGCCCTCCTGCCAGCGGGGTCCTTTTGTAAAGCCATCCGTGTGGTCCGTGGTAGGATGACACCAAATGAAAGTCAAGCATTTCCACATTCCATTTATTTAATATTTTTTTGAATTCTCTCGTTCAAAGTTGTTGTTTTTTTTCATGTCGAATGTCCAGCGAATGCCGCCGCCTTAATATCAGTCCGAGAAATAACACCTTCTGCTTTTGGGGATCAGCTTGTGGGAGGGTGACCTCTTTTCCCCCTCCTGGCACTTCTATAAGGCATGTTGAGCCCGGAGCAGCGCCAAAGCCAGGCCGGGAAGCAGAGCCCAGACGTTGGCACGCACGCAGGCGCACTCATCCCTTGGCAGGCCCTGAGGTTCGTCAGGCCCGCCGCCGTCTCTGGGTTCGGGATACTGAGGGAGAGACGCAGAGAGTTAGACGTGGAAAGGTTAGACGTGACTCACGCGCTGGCTCGCTCGCTCTCACGTCGTGGCATTTGATTCGGGGCGGGAGGTGACGCCGGGCTGCTGTCCGAGTAAAAGAAGGGAAAATGATGAGTCAGAAAGTCCCCGATCTTCAACGCATGGGAGGATTCACTTTGGCACCAATGTGAAATCTTCACTGGAGCAAAATGCGTGGATGCAGCCGGCGCCGCTTTGTGTGTCGCCTCTTTTAGGTCGAGCCAACTCGTTTTTTTGTTGTCGTTTTTTTTTTTTAAGCTATCATCGCAGAGTTTATTTACAAGAAAAACACACAGCCAGGCAAAGCAAGTGAAGCTAGCATCGCCTGGGGGATTGGCTTCAATATTTCATTAGGCATACATTACCGTGGGAAGAGGTCAGAACGACACGGTTAAAAAGCAACTCGTCGGATGTGGTTTGACGACAAAAACTAACATGCGGAATTTTTTTTTTTTTGCATCGTGTGCAAAATGAGAGAAATGTGCCACACCGGTCGCATTATACCAAAGCAATGGGACGACATCAGACCACATATTAAAATGGCCTCCAGAGTTGCAATGTTATTGCTACATACAACAATAGCCTTATTATGTTTTTATTCTTCAAGAACAATCGTTGGCATTTGGAGAACTTTTCTAATTTTCTCGCCTTCTCGTAGCAGAAGAGCGAAAGAGTTTTGCCTTCCAGTTACAACAGTCACGCTCAATTTGCAGGGGGCGTCGTTTGCGGTGCTTCGCGGATATACGGAAACACATCATAAGGAACATGAAACATTTCCCACTCGGCAGTCCCCTAATCTCCTCCGAAGTAACCTTTGCAGAAATCGCACTTGATGCCATTTTCCCATACGTGGTGAGGAAAGGAGACGTTATCTCCTCGGCGAGGCGTTTTTCATGGAATGAGTTTTAAATCATAAGAAAATGGTGTTGAATCATCATTACAAGTGAAAGGCATTTTTCTGTCCGAGAAAAGATAGACAAGCCTGTCGCATGAATGTAAATGATTAACCGAACGCTGCCCAAAAAATGAAGAGGATAAAAAAAAAAAAGCCATGGCTCGCTTTGACAATGCAGCAGACGCATCTGCAACTAAAAGCCAATTAATTAGCAGGGGCAGCGATGTGTGGCAGCAGCCTGTTGACATGAGTCCAGATCTGTGGCTGCGGCCAACAGCCACACAAGCACGGAAGCCTTTGAGAAAGCGTAAACACACCGCCACATTTACACACCGTGACCGAGCACACAATGTCCAAACTTGTTTACTCGCGCCAACACGCACACGGCCGCAGCGTGCCAACTTTAAGCCCGGCCCATAAAATGTTGACAAAAGCGTGTAGTTCTGTCACTGAGCAGGTTTGTACAAGTCGTTGTTATCGATCACCATGTTAGCACTGTGATTTCTTTTCTTTTTTTTTTTGTATCTGTCCAAGATTGATTGAATTCAATTGAGCTGAAAAAAGGCTACACACCCCCGGTTCAAACGCCAGCCACAAAACGGGAAATCTCGTTAATCGTCTTCTATCCAATTGGTTGTTTTTCCTCTTACAGCTCAAATGAAGTTACAAGACAGGTCCATAATAAAATGCTTGCTTATTTATTTAGGTAAAAAAATCAAATATACAGAATATAACAAAAAATATTTAATTTAATTTTAATTTTTTTTAAAAATAGCCTCCTTTAACTAGTTGCCCTCTCCAGAAAACCTGGCGAAATGAGCGCATTACCACTCCCCCCCCTGAGACTTCCAAAGGGCCGAGCTTTCCACCCACATGTTTACTCACTGGGCGCAGGATAAAGCCCACAGTCACAAGTGGAAGTGACGTGCGGAATAATTACGCATCTAAATGAGCTGTTGAGAGCTCACTATGACTGACCCGAGTGGGCTGAGTCACACACACTTTCTGCACTCCTCACTGACCGCACCTCATATCATAGCTTATTTGTCATGCTCATACATTGAAACATGCATCAGTCCATACGTAAATTTGCTCCTCCAGCCATACATGCGTGCATACGCACGTTCGGGTATTGATCTATAGTTGACCTCCAGCTATGCAGTACCGGAAAAAATTCTCAAGCCGACACCGTTTGTTGTTTCGTCTTTGTAGCGCATTAAAGAAAAGTTGCCGGTATGTTGAACACATAAATATGTATATGTGAATAATTTGCTTGCTCACAATCCCCTGAGCATCTGACAGTTCCTGCCATTCAAGATTAGGTATGACAATATCTAATGGCGGCCTCTGACTTTTGCACGGTCGCGTACATCGACCCAACAAAGCATGCACGCACGCCTGCATCGAAAATCCCATGCCGATTCATTCAACCGTGCACGCGTCCGTCGCCACGCGCTGGCTCGGAAGTCCTTTACCATTCTCTGCCGACAGGAGCCAAACGAGGTTCTCCCAATTTATCTGTCATCCTAGTCTGACGAGTTTTAATTGCCCGGCGAAGAATACGGGGCCGAGCGAAAATGTCCTCGAAGCTCCCTCACTAATTATAGACTTCCTGCTTGAGTAATCACAAGTCTTATTGTTTCCTAATTACCATTTTTACAATAAATTAAACGCCGCGCCGCTGTTAGACAGGCGCAGATCGGTGCATCAATACTGTCATGTCGACACAAATCCTCGGGAGAAAACAACGCCACCCCCGGATCCACCCATTCGCACACATTTCTCACCATTGAAGCTCATTCTTGTTATTTTTTTCTCATTACAGCCGTAGCTCAGGTTCAAATGTCTTCACAAATACGCCGGGGGGTGTTCAGTGAAGGCCCTCGAAAAGACTTCAAATAGATCATCTTAATGGTTATTTATTCACCACTGGATTGACTCTCACAACCAAAATAAAATTGACATGACAGTCAAGTCTAATTTCGACAAGATTTGTAAACGGGTTTCCTGAAAAGGTGAGGGAAAACATCATCAGTCTTAAAGTAGGGGAGATGTGTGTGCGTGGCGGAGGGGGGGGGGGTCACGTCCCCGAATGCACAGCGTGACATATTTCTTCCCTCTACCAGAGAGACAGAGGGGGAGTTTTTGGCAGAACGTTCCTGTCATTTCTGTCACACTTTTATTTGAATGGAAACTGCTGCAGCGTTCTATTAAAAGACAAACATTTGCGGCGCCGCAGCAGACGTCGAACCCGGTTCCACTCGACTTGACTGCCGTGTTCCGAGGAGACGGTATTCAGTCGGGAAAGAGGCCCTGGGCCAGTATTTGAGAATCTCTAATCCAGATTAAAACCCCCACCTTCCACTTTCTTTCACCGTTTGAGAAAGAAATGATTTCAACAGATGTCATCAGCCCAAACTGTGGGATCTGATGTGCCAATTGCTTTAAGAGGCATAAAGATTGAATTCCATGTGAATTTGGACGACGCGGCGTGCTCGGCTTTACCGCCGCAAAGTCATCCTTTCATGGTTGCCGAGTTGAGGGGTGATTTTGTGGTTGTTCAAGTAATAGGCCTATTTCGACAAATGTATGCAAAGACTACTTGACAAACCTTTATTTCACCCAAAGATAAACTCTGCACAATACAGACTGCATGTAAATGCGATGCTCAAAAATTTGTCGTGCTGTCGTAAGGAAGCGTAGAAGTGCCAAACATTTTTGACGGGCAATTTTTGTTTTTTCATTTTCATACTTTTGTCATTATGTCAGGAATGCATTTTTTTTTTCTCCATCAGCATTTTTTTCCCACAATGCCACGAGGTGTTGACATCCACATGTGAATACCTCATGGTGTTACGGAAACCAATGCCAAATGGAAAAAATGCAAAGCAGACGAGGAAATACATCATTTTAGAACATATTAATATAATGTAGGCCAAATACTACAAAAATATTTTTATTTATTTGTGCATATTCAGTTAATACCCGATGTCATTATGTAAAGACGCCAAGATTTTAGCATTTACTATATTTCAATGTACTTTCAAATATGATTAAACATCCTTGCAGATGATGCAATAAGTACAGATGATGTAAAATGTTCAAACATTTTTGCCAGTTAATTGCAACAATTGTATTAGCTAGTCCAAAAAAACTCCAGATTGGTACCTCCAAGCTTTCATACTTTCATTACCTTAACAATGGTCACAAAGTGAGGCTCCGTGATTGCCACCAATCGATCCGTCCCCGTCTTCACCGTGGCTGAGGGGTCAGGGACAGACGTGTTCTTGCTCGCCATGTAATCCAGACCGTACCCGAAGGCCTGGATGGCGTTTCCTGTAAAACAAACAGAAAAAGACGATTAACGTGAGCCAACAACTGGAATTTGGCAAGCGCGGTGACGGGGTAGCGACGAAGACGACGGCGTGCCAAAACCTTTTGATACGTCAGTGGGATTAAGAGACGTATGCCAAACTAATCAAAACCAATCTGAGATTTGTCTTTTAAAAGCCGTCGCCGGGGAGGCCGCTCAGGATTTTCCCCCCCCTCTGGCAGAATAGCGGCGCTGGCTGGCTGGCTGGCCTGCGTTCAATCATCGAAAAAAGGCGCCTTCCTTATGTAAGTGCTCATGTAGTCAGTTTAACTTTCTGCAAAGAAAATCCTCAAGGATTCAATAGACGCGCTCATCAAATCTTCGGTTCGTGTCCTCCGCTCAATAAGGAAGCGTCAATTGCGCTCGTTCGCCGGCGAACGGACACAATCGCGCCCACACTCGGAGATGATGAACCCCAATTTGTTAGGCGAGAAATGGAATCTTTTTAAAACAAGCCAATCATTCGGCTCGAACGGGGCAGCATTAGCCCGTGAATACATATGAGGCAGGCGCTTCTTCGTCTTCAGTGCATTTGTTGTGCCTAAGCACATGTGTGAGCCTCTGCACAAATGTGATAAACCCCCCCATTCACTCAGCTTTTCAGACACGTGGCAAAATGGCGCCGGCGTACCTTTTTTTTTGCGCTTCTCAGCCGTTTTAAAGCGTCACGCTTGTGTCGCTTTGCCGAGAGACGCCATATAATTGCTTGGCAAACACCTCCGTTTTAAGGTCAGATGACTTTGAAAAGATTTTAGAACACTCATCGCATTCAAAACGTCGCAGAACTATAAGGCCAAACGGTCTAATCCCGCCGGACGCAAACATTTTGAGTTCTTGGTGTTTACACCTACGAGAGACTGCGCAGGGATTTGGGATGTGGGAGAGGACGGGGACCAAGTTTCTATTGTCAGAGTAGATTTTCACATTTTTGGGGGGATCGTGGCTACTCAACATTACAGAGAAAAGATCGGCCACATCTGTGCGACAGGCGTAGGATCATTTTTGAACTGGCAACGCACAGCATCAGTCTGGATGAAAACCCCACGCTGTAAAAAAATGGGCCGATTAATAATAAACACAATATGTCGCTATTTCCATGTGTTTTTGAACGTCGTCTGAAAATCGCTCCTTCTTTCACGTTGAGTGAACGCACATTTTTTTACAGCGTGGGAAAACTGCTGAATCGGATGTTATCAGCGCTTCTCGGGCTTATAAATGTCCATCAGAACATGCAACTAAAGTGCTAACGTGATTCTTAGATAGAATCAATCTGGCTTGTGCCATTTGTCTATCTGCCTTGTTGAATTTGGAGATCCGATCTCAGGAATATTCCTGATTGTAACTGACTGAGAAATGCCGCCATTGTTTTATTTTGATCTTTCTTTAAAGTAAGAAAGTAGAAAGTAGGGGAAACTTTATGAAAACCCGGGGGGTGGGGAGGTCATGCCCCCGCCCCCTTGTGCTATCTGCGCCCATGTTTTTCTAAAAGATGTCATGTCCACGCAGTTGCCTGCAGGTACTTTGCACGTGAAGTGTAACACACTTATAATTACCTCTAAATGATTGAAATGATAGCCACTTATGGTACATTTGGATTCTGGATAACTACAGTCTTTAACGTTTAGCCGCCACCTCCGTTGCTTGTCTCCAGTTTAAACAGTACATTTGTATGTACTCCATTCTTGGAGTGTGGTTGCAATAGCAAACGCAGCATTGTGTACTCTCTCTTCAAGTTTATCGCTGGTTCTGCTTGACGGTGGGGGTGAGGGGGGCGGTCGGTGCATTTTAAGGGTTATTTTTCAAGACGCCTCCTCAGCTCCGAGCCTCATCCCTCATCCTGCACATTCAGCTAAATGGGAAACCCCTGCAATCTATTGAAATGGTCTGAAAGCATTTATCCACACGGCGGAACACGTCGGAGGTGTCGTGTCGTAGCGACTACGCCGAGCGCTGCCGTATCAAGGGAGGATTTTCTGCTTGTGACTGAAAGCCAAGAGAGGATGTTTGAGCGAGACACCTTGTTGAGCTGCAGCCGCCGTCGTCTCCGGCGTGAGATGTACAGAAGATATGTATTATTTAATTCCGTGGCGGATTTTGATGACACTTTTCTGCCGTAAGCGATAAGCCTGAGATTGCCAGTAAAAATGACATGCAAATGGTTTCTTTTGTGTTAAGGTCTGGGCAGATGTGGCCCGAAGGAAGGATGAGCGGAGAAAAAGAAATGACTTCTTTCTGACAAACTTAATTCACTAATTCCAACTTAATCAGCTGGCAAAGAGATGTCTGTTGAAGTTGAATGAATGTGTCGAGCTGACAAATTTTATTACAACTTGACATTACATTTATCCTTGCCGGGGTTTTTTTTTTTTTTTCACTTAGCTCTTCTGACATACTGTGTTTTCTCGAATGGCAGTCTCTGACAAACACCAACTCGTCGTCAGACGCTGATTGTACTCGACTAAATAAACGCGACAACCTTCTTTTTTTCTTTACAATGATTGGGCCACATGATGTGGAACATCTGCCTCACAGTTCGAAAGTTCTGGAAGTACAGTAAATAAGGAAGTGTGTGGCCCCCAAGTAGCACCGATGACAAATGGTGCCTGCTCCCAGCATTTAAATTGGGGACACTTTTGAAAAATGGGGTTCAACTGCAGAAAACCTACGCAGGCATTGGGACAACATGCAAACCACACAGATGTTCCAGGACGGGTGTCACAAATCGTAATTCTGGATGATTATTATCATTTTATCATTTTATCAATCTGAAGTCTCAACTCTCTAGGCTTAGTTCCTAAACATTTGAGGACCATGACTCACTCAGGCAAGTGTTGTCGGTGAAGCTCTGCAGGAAACTGGCACACTCCTCTTCCTGGTTTCCGCTGCCTTTGCAAGTGCACCAGGGCGAGATGGTCCACTGACTGAAGCTGCTGTCCACATAGTTGGGTGTCATGTCCGTTCCTTTGGTTGCACACACAAACGCATCCACACATTAGGATGAACATCTACGGCCCTCATGGACAATAATGTCCCACATTTATTGCAAATAGTTCATAGAAAAAAAAAACAACACAATTGCATTGTCCTGTTTTAGTTGTTATAGGAAGCCGGCCCTGGTAATACTTCATTTCCGATGTAAAGAGGTCATAAAGCTTCGGAATATTTTCCGCGCTTCGGCAATTGCGCGCCGCTGGACGACAACAGTGCTGCGGCAAAACGTTTTGCTTTTGAAAGGTCTGTCAGCAGGAGTCAGCCATGTCATCCACTTTGTGTGAGCAGCGTGACTTATCTTCTCGCCGTGTGCAATCTATGCACCCGTGCAACTTGTGTGCAAAAAAAAAAAAAAAACATTTCCAATTTTGCACCACGTATAATCTTCGACGAGCCGCCGGACGTCATCGCCAAGGTGCCGTTATCAAAATATGTATGCATTAGCTTGTGCACGTTGTTGGAGCAACATTTAATATGAGCAAACAGATGGTCATCAAGTCTTTTAATTAAGTAAACACTCTCTCTGTGCCTCTCTAATTACTTCTTGTAGTAAACTGATGGCCAGGACGCTGGGGGAGATACGGGAGCCGCTGGGGAAAAGCTGACAGTCTCCTCCTCCGCCTGCTCCACAGGATAAAAAAAAAAAAAGCAGCAGCGTTTTTTTTTCCCTCTCTAGACCACAAACCATCTCCTGTAATCTCTCAGTGCTGCTGACATTTGTGAAAAACATGGTGAGATCTCCTAGCGGGTCGTTTCAGACACGTTCTCGGTCCATCACGGTGGTACTGACCAATGAGCCTTGTGTAGGAGGCCAGGCAGGCTTGGTGATTGTCTTGGTTGGGACAGGTGCTCACTGTGGGTGGGATGCTACGGCAGTTTGCCGTAAAATCAGCCAGCCTGGACCTTCGTAGTAGAAAAACAGAAAATGGACAGATGCAAAGAAAAAAAGAGGTGAGAAAATGTCACGAAACACAAACTAGGCACCGATATATTTTCGGAGAGGCATAATCTCGTCTAAATTCCCATAGTAAATAGAAGTAATCGAATCAATTTTGCCAGTTAACGAGACAAAGAAAAATTAAAATGTTGCTATGAACGATTCAATTTTCACTTACACTTACGGTATCAAATAATGGGAGATGACCTTGCAAGTCCTTTTTTTTTTTTTTGGAATAAATGTGCTCTGAAACTAAAATCACAAGTGCTTTAGAAGAAAAACTTAGAAAAAAAAATAGAAAAAAATAGAAAGTAGGAATAATAGATGATACTGTATGTACTTCTTGCTATGTTGACATGATGCAGAACAAACCCAACAGTAATTAATTAATGTACTATGCAAACGTTCTGCTTCTTTTGACCACTTCCAAAATTCACTTTGGGCGCCAATCTTGGGTAGTGATAAAAAGTGGTCTGTTTGTTTGTTTGTTTTACGGTGTGTTCGCGATAAGAGCTTTAAGTCTACTGAAGCCCCCAGGGCGGCATTGCTAATCCACTTAAGTGGCTTTATTGGGAGGAGCGTGTGCAAAGTTACTCTGTCTGTGCTGTTCACATCACTGCTGCCCACTCACAAAGCGTTGCATTTCACCCACTCCATCTTCTCCTGACCACTTTGAGGATTTTAAGCAGCCGTAAATAACCCATGTAGTTGGAGTTTGAACTATTTAGCGAAAGTTAATGAACCCAATTTAAATGATAGCAAAACAAAGCCGTGTAAATTAGACATACGCAGAGGGAACAAAATGGTGGAGAGATATAATGATGTGAAACGAAAGAGCTGGATCAAAAATTCTGCCTTCATAAAGATAAGATGAAAGAGTTATTCATTGAACGGTTCGTTGACGATTACGGGTTGCAATGTTTTCGCTACCTGAATGAGAAACACCAGAATATTAGGAACAGGTATAGGAATATGATGCCGGGCATGTTTATTTATTTTTTTAATTCATCATAATTATGAAAATCCTCCTAAAGCTAACTATTCAGGTGTCTAATTAATTATGATAAAAAATGATTTGGTAGGGAAATTTAGCATAGCTAATTCAACAAAATCTACTGCGGCAGAATACATCATTTTGGAAAGCATGGCTTTGGGTTTTATGCATGCAAATAAAGTTCAGATGAGTCCAGTTTGAATTTGATTCGGGGCTGAAAAAACAAATTCAGTGTGCGTGATATCAAGTCAACATGAGAGATTTTGAGAGATAAGTTCAGCTTGCATCCAAAATATTGACTCCCCAGGTGTTTTTTTGTCCCTACCGTCAGTGCTTGCATTGTATAATGATGAACTCAGAATATGAAATAGAATCCATTGTGATGTAGTGACTCAACAAATCTAAGTCCAGGGCCAGGCTAAGAGCCCAATACCGGTTCTAAAAACCTCCCACACCAATCTTCCTCTGCATAAATCCTCATCAAAGTTAATAATGAGAAAACTACTTTTACATTGTGGTGGCAATTAAAAGCGATATAAACAAATAAGACGCTAAAACAAGTACATAAGTTTCATGCTGTCTTGAAAGCCAATAAACAAAATAAGTTTGAAGGCAGGTTTAAAAAAATAAAAAATAAAAAAGGGACAATTGGGCTATTCTAATGCACACCGGGTGGTGGTTCTGTTTTTTAGGACCAGCGAGCAAAAAAAAAAGCTTGATCCCCTCTGAGCTTCCGCTTGAAATTGTTACAACTTCTAAAAGTAGCTGGTCAGCTAAACACAGGCATCGGGATGGAGAAGCTCAGAGAGCTAAGGCGAGATGAGACCGTTTTATAAGTTTGAAAACAAATAGCAGAATCCTTAAATGAACTCCTCAGTGCAGAGTCGGGATACTATTTTTATGATTCACTCTTTGAGTACTGACAGATCGTGATTATGATACCTCTATTTCGTAATATAGCGCCAACTACTGCCGAGGAGTAATTGTTTTTTTTTCCCCCCTTAAGTATTGGTGGTTGGTATCGTCAGCTTCGGTGAAAATTCGATATTTGAAAATAAGGCCAGCATTGGGTCGATCCTGATACCTGGTACATAATTCACCCAATCCCAGTGTAGAGACACCTAGTGGAGGGAGGAGGAATCGCAGTATGAGGCGACATGGTGCCCTAGCATGTCTGCCTCATAGTTTTCCGGTTCTGAGTTTGAATCTCAACTCCTTCAACTCCTGTATGTGTTTTTTTTTTTTCCCCCAGTTTATTTGGCTTCCTTCCACATTATAAAATGATGCTAAATTGTCCATAGATGTGAATGAATGCCAATGGTTCTTTGGTCATCTGTGCTTCAACACAAAATCAGCTGTGACTAACTCAGCTGGATGGATGAAATATTTCCTGTATTAAATAGTTTTTGAAAAACGACCAATTTGAATATAACCAACATCCTGACTGCGTTTGATTTGTATTTCCTCCAAAATTATCATCCCATCCTGCTGTTCACTTCCATTACCAAAGTACAAATGACTTTTATTGTTACAAAACCCCGCTGTCTTCACTGAGCCTTTTAACCAGCACGGCCATCCGAGCTGAACGCTTTATGCGTCACTTTGGGATGTTTTTTTTTTCTTTTTCTTTTTGCTGTGCAGCCAGTGTAGACAAATTAAACCTGGTGTGTGTTGAGGGGACAATAACCTCCTTTGTTGATGTCTTTTACATGACCATCTACAAAGCGCAAAAGGGAAATCTTATCTCCAAGATGGTCTTCTCCAGGGGTGCTTAATCATCTGCACACCTCAAAACGGTTGTGAAAATAATCACCTCGTGCACTGATACCGTGTGGACCCCCCTGATGATACGTTGCCTTTTAACAAAAGTGATGAGTTCATTTGTGAAAGGGAATAAAGGAGATGAACAAACTCAATGATGTGTTTGAAAAATCCTGAGATCTATTTGTGAGATTCTACTGTACTCTGGCGAGAAACAAAAAGAGGATTTCAACAATGTACCACGGATTGCGACGCCAACCCAAACGTTCCGTCACCTTTTTAAATATGCGTAGCAGCCGAATCACCTTGACGCGGTGCGAGAGCGCTACTCGATCACGAATGCATTGCCGTGTGGCTTTTCCATACATTTCCCAGGCAGCTGGACTCGCTTTGATGAATAATGAGCACTCTTGTGCCGAGGGAATATTGTCATTGGTGGAAGTCGGTGAGGAGGTAGATATAATACGGGGTATTTAAAGCAGGGTGAGCCATTGTGGTGAGTTGGCGAGTGTGTTGTGTTTTATCTTAAATCTGCAAGTGGAAAAAAAGTACAAAAGGATTTGTTTAGGAGGGGGATTATTGGGGGCGACCAGGTTAAAGTCTGTCCTTCCTTCAGCCTTTTACCGGCTCTGATGTGATTGAAGGAGAAAAAAAAAACTTCCACTGCATCTCTGTTTGGCATCCTATCAAATCACCTTCAGAGCTTGCACTAACACGTTCTTTTATTTCACTTGCATTATGCTGTCCCGATGCATTGACCCGACTAAGTGGACCCCGTTTCTTCCAACGCTGCCACTTATCTCACATCTAAAGCAACACGGAATCGTTTTGGAATGGGGATGCAATCAAATTTGTCTTGGCGCGTACACAAGAAGAGAGCAACAAAATTCACTTAACAGTTTCAACCAGACCAAGAGACGTCAACAACAATCATCAACAGAGGGAGATGGAATTAAGTAGCCCGTTGAGTCGCCAAAAAAGCACCCTGATTCATTTCAATGAAAAAGAAAAGAAGATAAGGAAGGGGGAGGGAAAAAAATAAATAAATATATAAATATATATTAAATTTATATATATATTTAAATTTAAATATATAAATAATAATATATAATATTAATTTATATATATATTTATATTATATATATTTATATATAAATATAATATATATATATATATATATATATATATATATATATATATATATATATATATATATATATATATATATATATATATTAAGAGAGCAATACTTGGGACTTGTTTTTTTCCCTCCACCTTCCTTATCTTCTTTTCTTTTTCATTTATATATCTATATGAGAAAGGCTTCATGACAAAGAGCATCTATGACGCACATTTAAATTGGCTATAATGTGTTTTTGTAAGCAAAGGCCAACATAGGTCAAAGCGCTTTGTTTCTTTTTTGGAAGCAGAATTCTCTAAGACAATGATGACTTAAAGACAGTAATTTAACGGTTACGGAGGTGCGCTGAGTGTTGGCACAGCGGCGTTCTGGCATGCGGCACTTTTCAAGGTTTCCATGGGATTTCCATTATAGCGCCACACAACGCCACTCGCTGCTGAAATTACAGGTTGTCTAGCTCAGAGTTTTTTTCTGGTCATTTCAGCCACTCAGCCCCCCCCACACAGGGAAGTGTCAGGGGAGCCCCCACAGCGGTAGACTTCTTCCAGCCAACCTGACACTTTAAACACAGTCATTCCGACGGGCAACCAGCGCATGTCCGTCCGGTCTGGCACTAAGAGAAAACTAATGGCTTTTTCTATGGATTCTTATTCCAATCACTTGATGGCCCTGACAAACAACGCGAGTCCAATCAGATGAGTGTCAGTCGAAGAAACTATTTCCTTTGGGATGAGACAAAATAGCTATCAGACTGCCCAAATCCTCTAATAGCTTCTAAAGGATGATTATTTCTGTTCAAATGAGAAATTGCCGCTCTCGTCCCTTATCGCCGGTCTTCAGCATATCCAGGCTGTCAGCGCTATCTCGCCATCATCGACCACAAGGCATAACAACGCCGATGACAATGGCGGCCGCCTAATGGGATGGCATAATAGCACTTGGATGAGGCAAATGAAAAGAACAAAGGAGGTGCTTTCTATGGCGTCTGCGTTTTTATCTCCTTTCTATCCTTCAGCCTCAGCTCCTTATCCTCTCGGTCTCCTCAAGTAGGCACATTTGCAAACTCGCCACTAAGAAATTTGAGCGCGCCAAAGCAAAATCCCCAACTTTGTGTGTTTCTTTGTCTCTTTGATTCACATCGGCGGCAAACAATAAGCAACGTTTGTCATGCGTGGCGCATTACATCGACAATTATTATGAAAAAGCCAAACAAAGCACTCTGACCTTGTGTGGGGAGCAGAAGTGACATTCTGATTAAAAACAAAACAATAAATCCCTTACATCCATCAGACATGGTCTCCTACAACTCATTATCACTTTTTTTTCTTGGAGTCAGCCACCGCAATACTTTCCACTGTGTGACCTTGAGGCTGACTCTAGTTCCCCTAGGCCATGTGTGTTAAACCCGAGGCCCGGGGGCCAGATACGGCCCGCCATATCATTTTATGTGGCCTGGAAAGACGAGTTGTTAATTGACTGTGTCAATACTAAATTACAAATTGTCTTAAAACGTTTCAAAAAAACGTTTTAAATGATTGAACAGTTTGAACTTTGCATGCTACTCCAGATTCCAAACTCATGAAGACTGAAATTGTGTGTAGATGTGACCAGGAGTCTGAATGCTTGCTCGTGACCTGACATTCGATGGCGACCAGTCCATTGTGTACCTTACCTCTCTTTCCAAGGACAGCTGGGATAGGCTCCAGCTCACCCATGACCCGAGTGATGACTAGAAAATAAATCTTGCCAGTGCTGTAGCAAAACAAGCTCTCATCATTGTACACAATCACATAATTTCCATTTTTGTGGCAAATTTTTCATTCTGATCTTGTTGCATCTAATTAACTTGTGCAGGTATTTTACACGTTGTGGCTTGTAGATTTATTTTTCTATCGACCGTGCTCGCATCTGCTATTTCTGGCAACTCGGCACTCATTGGGATTCCCAGTCGATTCGAAAAGCGCCATGTGGACAGATGGCGTTCTCTGAAAACACAAGGAAGCTTAGCCATCATATTTTTTTCTTGCCCATTTTGTTGGACTTTCTGATTTATTTTTGAAAACATTGACCACAATTCTCCTTACTTGGTGGCCACATTGACTTGATTGGTTAGCGGCAGCTGCGAAATGACTTTGAACCCCCATACTGTGTGTTGTGCCATTTGAATGAATGCTAAATCAAGCAGCGCACGGCAGCTTATTCAAGGTTATCTAAACTCCCTAAAATATTGTCGAAACCTTGCCCACGCAAACAAATGTGCTGGAAAACATGACAGTGAGTTAATAGCGCGCTACACAGCTTTTATCACCGGTAATTAAATAACCATTTGTTGTGCATTAAAGACACTTTTTTTGGGGGGGGGGGTAGCTCTCATCCCAATTAATGTTATATATTTCATATACCAAATTAAGAACAAAATTTGTTCCAGGATGGTGGTCAACCTCCAATTTGTTTGGATTTTTTGAAGCAACTGAATTAAAGTCAGCGTCATAAAACTTCACTTAGCCCTACACTTTAATTTTGAATATAAAAAAAAAAAAAGAACACTCCAAGTAGAAAAACTGCTAATTTGTTTGATTAGATTGATTAAAAATGTATTTACCACAATTGATGGAGTCAAACAAGAACATTAAGCAGTAGTTCTCTTCTAATACTTGATGACGTAATATGTTCCCTTTTATATTTTCGAAGGATTCTGGGAAGAAAAAAAAAAAACCTATAGCCAAAGTTCTGAAATGCAAATTAAGGATAGGAAGGATGCATCAGGTCTGCTCCAAACCACACAAACACACACACCACGCTGTACTTTAAGATGATAAGTCCTATTTGCATTAATAATAAATATGATATCACCAGAGGAAGTGAACGTGACGGAAAATAGGGATGCCTCATCAATGATGCCTGCTGTTTACATCGATATTTCCTTTTGATAGTGCGGTTAAGACGGTCAGTGAGCGTGCACACACACACACACATAAGCACATCATGTATTAGAATTAAATGCACTTTCTTTAGTGGAAACCACCCTCTGTGTTCTTCCGCTCTCTCTTGCCTCTCATCTTGTTTGCAAGTCTCATGTGCAGCCAGCATGTCTCACGCTGCCAACAGCAACGGCCCGATCACTGCACAACATTGCAGAAAAACTCTCCATATCAGGCAAAGGTCACCAGTTGACACAGGATTCCTTTTCAAAAAAGGAATTCTCTACTGCTAGTATACGAGGGAGTGAGAATTTTTTTTTTTTTTTCATCTACAAGTTTTGACACCTAACCAAATGATAATATACTCTGCAGATCAAACGTTGTGTTGAGATGGAATGTCGTTTTCATGGATTTTCTTTTTGTGTGTGTGTGAAAAGAACACCCATTTATTTTCATGTCGATGGATAATTTAGAGTTTTCATCAATTCTAACACACATTTTTGGAATTTGGGAGGAAGCCAGAGCCCCTGGAGAAATATGATTGTTATTTCTTGGGGCTTTGTTGGTTTAAAGAAATAATTTTAAATCAGTGTGGGAGAGAGTGCCATCTAGAGGAGTGAAAAAAATACAAGTGGTTCATGAAGCAAATTTGAAGCTTCATTTACTACTTGCTTAGCGTTTCTATTGGTCAGTCGCACTGGCTGATGTTTGTCATCAAGCTGACTGTGTGTGTGTCTGTGTTTTTTTTTTGTGTACCTGTTGAGTGATCGATTGTCATTCAACACTCCCTACTGCAAACCGGCAAGCAAAGCATTCAATGAGCAAACACCCACCAGTGAGTGTGGGAATGGGGAGAATATACAGTCAATCAAAGCTAAAAGTGTTGAATTGATCCAGAGGCCAATCGATAGACTTCACATAGACTGTGAGACTGTTTGGATTCAGAGCGTCATGCGACATTAAAATGGATCGGGGAGCTTCTTTGGTTTGACAAGCGCGGACGTCCAAATAGAGCCTGCTGTCACCGTTGGACTCGGCATTCCTCAAAGGAGCGCATTTATTTGAAGGTTGAAAAAGCAACAGAGGAGAGCGCTGTGTGTTTTGGTTTGTTTGTGTTGGATTAGGGAACAAAATAACATCGTAGCAAACTGCGGCAGAAGTATAGCCGCGTGGAAGAAATGAGTGCTGCTCCATTTAACGTGTGCTTGTGGTCCAGTCCCCAGATCTCTCCTTGAATATCAACAATTGCCTCCGCAGAGACCGGGTACAAAATGAAATCTCTGTGCACAACTATACCACAAGCTTCGCCAATATTATATGTTTTGAAGTCCACTCATTTATTTTTTTGTTTACGGGGACTTTGGGCTCCACCTGGAAACAATGCAGTGGAAAAAAAAAAAAAACGTATTGTCAAGTTTGAACTTTTTGATGTGAATTTTTTTTTGCATGACTTTTGACTTGTGCAAGTTGTAACTAGGCCAGTTTGGCTTTTGTGTTTTCAGTTCTTTTGGAAACAGACCAAAAGATAAAAATATGCCAACATTATTGCAGAAAAACTTAAAGGTCATCACGCAAGGCAATACGAGAGACTCTGTGAGCAACTAAAAGCGTGGCGTCAAATCATAAAAAGCCACAGATGGGCCTTGGTCAGTCATTAAAAAATGATAATCCTTGTTTTTGATTCAATTCCTCATAAAAAAAACTCACATTGAATCCAATTCAAGATACCTTTTCTTGTTTCCTTTGTCATGTCCGTTTCAAGTTTGATCAATCTCAAGAGAGCGTCCTTTTGTGACATCACTACATTTCTGCTCTTCTTCAAAGCTTAGCCCCGCATTTGGAATGAAAGAGGCTCAGGTAGGTGAGCTGTGTAACCCTTTTTGAGGTGGATGTCCTCAGGGGAGGGGGAGACAGGCTTGTTGTTAAATGATCATCCCTAGCTTTAATCAACACATCTCCAGAGGGAAGAGCAAAAAAAAAAAAAAAGTTTTCCCCTCAGCAATTTTTGGATGTGTATTGTTCGGAGTTAACTTTAAAAAGTTGGTCTAATTTTGAGAAGGTTTCTCTGCAGGGGTTTCTTCACATGGAGCCACCAAATAAAGTTATGTCTTCATTAGCATGACAAATGAGTTGAAATTTGATTTCCTTCTAGAACCGGTATCGGATTAGCGTCAATAAAAGATCCAGTTCAATGAAATCAGTTGATGTTTTCCGGGACAAATACAGAAATTGTCTTTTGATGATGTCACACGCAGGCCAGAATCTTGAACACTCGCTGCCATTTCGCCGCATGTGACTAGTGTGCGCGCGCCCGGACAATTATATGTGGCTAAGGGGCTCATCGAGCTGTTGACCTTTTGTGGCAAGCGATAATGAGCTTTTATGTTCTATAACGTCTCTCTCAATACGCAGGTGAACCCCTGACACTTGGCTGTCGTCAGGTCAAAGAAATAATCTCGGTCTGAAAACAGATTACAAGCGGCCCGCGCGCAAGCAATTATCAGGACAATCATAAATTGAAGAAGAGACTTTTGCTGCTTTGGATTGATTTAATGGCAAGAATGTGGCTTTTGATCATCATTTCTGAAAAATTATTGGCTAGACTAAGGTCGCGCAATGTGCACCGCACTGAAAGTAATCACGAAAGGTCGACGACTAGTTTTGCTTCAATTTGAAATTTGTCATTTTATATCAATACTTTTTATCTGTTTGCGACGATGAAAAAGCGAAGCGTGGAGAGTCTCCGCTGCAGTCAATGAATTGCGCCTCTCAAATATCCACTTTCCATTATTTCTCTTCTTTCACTCTTTGTTTTCATCTTTGTTTCTTATGAATCTCATTTGTGGTTCAATGAACGATATAAAATGGTATTTGGGGCATCTAATTTTTTTTCGCTAATGGCAAAATCTTTTTGTTGCAGCAAGTTTATGGCGCACGTATGCGAGACTCCCACAAATTCTTTTGACAATTGCCCACTTCAGTCATGTTCAGCTGCGTAGCTCAATGTGCAGGCCGGAGATTACTTTGATTTCAGCCCAAAAATGGCGTGTAAACAGAGCATTTAAAAAGAGCCACAAAATGTAATTACACATCGATTATTTTTGCTCGTATGGCGCGAGATGTAATCCAGTTAAGTGCACGGGAAATTAGACGGTGGGGAATTCGGAGTTGCAGCTAGCACAACCAAGCATTTATCGCTAAATTAAAGGAGTCTGTTGTGGAATTTTGGTATTTGCGAGGTCACAATCAAATTTAATATATAAAATAAATAAAATAAAAGGCACACAGTTGTTTCGTAGTGTCATGAAGCCGCATTCGTCCAGCGATGCTCGGGTCTTGTCGAAAAAATCGACACATTTACCTAAATTTGATTGGTCCATATTTTTCTGAATTTTTTTTTTCTTGCTCCAACTTGCTGTATTCAACATGTAAATGTCACGGAGACATGGCACTAATGGTTGTATCAGCTGCCTAATCATCTGTCACAGAGGGAAAATGGAAAATTAGCCGTTAATGTACCCCCTCCGATGCTTCGTAGACTGGCTTTTATTTTTGGCGCTGGACGTTCAAGGGTCTAGCGCTCCGTCGAACTTCATTAGGCTCTCAAATGAGCTTTTAAATACTTCAAATTATTCAAATGTCCCTTCGTTTTTGTGCTATTAGACTAATGAACTGGCTGGACACACTCACACACACACATTGGAAAGTGTGAAGATCCTTGGAGTCGATTGGGTGAAGAGCACAAAGTGCGTTTTGCCTGTTCTCAACGCAAGCAGACATGTCACGGCTGGCTAGGTGTGAATTGAACGCGACTGTCTGGATCCAACAGAGTCGCCACGGAGTCAAAGTGAGCCATTAATGTTTTTCTTTTCTGCTTAATTGGACATTGTCTCAACAAGTTAGCCTTACGAGTTCATCCGACCACTAAAGAGCTATGGCTTCCTTTCAAATTGAAATTAGTATGCTTGGCAAAGTTAGGAGAGAAAATCATAAAGAAGTTCCAAGATGCCACGGGAGGGAGATAATTGCTGTCGAGGAGTGACTGGCAGAGCCCGGTCCCTTTTAGCTCGTTGCCATCAATATAAAATAATAATGATGATGAAGTTAGACGTGCTGCAGCTCTTATGTAGAAGTGATTGTAAAGAAAAATGAGCTTTTTGGGGGTCTCCAAGGGGCAACAATACGCTTGCATCTAAATAAATGAGTATATTTCAGTAGCTCCATTCAAAACTTTTTTGAAGTATTTTTTTTTGGATTGGGTTTTACTTTCACCTAAAAGCTAAATACTTTTTTGGGTATAAAAATTAGTCTACTGAAAGTTTTTTGACTTTTAATGAATCTGTAAGTGAGCTTTAAATGAATATATATATATATTTTTTAAGTATAGTCCAATTCTGTGGTGTCCAACTTCAGGCCCGGGGGCCAGCTCTGGCCCACCACATCATTCATTTTATGAGGCCCGCAAAAGCACATTATTTGCATGGGCTAAGGCTCAAATGATACAAGAAACAACTTTCTTAATTTTAAAATCAATACATCTGTACATCTCCCATGATTTCATCAGGTCGAAAGGTTATCGGTTTTCTCATTTATGCTTGAAAAATGCCAAATTAGCCAATCGGGATGCTACGTATTCTGGTATGAATTTCAGACACAAAAAAAAACTTCGAGCCAGTTACGGCTGTGCGGACATACAAATTCGATTCATCTTGATCATCTTCAAAAATATCATTTTAAACACAGATGCCCTCCAAGTAGATGAAAGTGATCATGCTTCAATTCACAAACCTTTGCTTTGCATCCTGCTCACATTCTCAGCCCCCCCCCCAGCCAATTGTCATTCATGAGTTTCAATAGTGCATGTTTTGGAATGAGTTGAAACCGACAAGAGAGGATTTTGTATCAGACGACCCTTACGGATGAATGATACATGATTTCCTGTCGTCACGGGGGCTCTTGCCAGTGGCGTAGCTTTAAGGGCTGCCTTTGAAAGATGCAGGCTGTGTTCAAAATGAAAAAAAAATAAAATAGTAGTAGTGTCTAAGAATTGTTTGTTGTTGTAATTGTAATTTTGGACCCAGTTGAGTCTTCCAAAATTCTCACTGCACTGGCGGACCAGGAAGCATCACAGTTCTATTAATTAGAGGATGCTGAGACCAGAGTTGCCCAAGGCCCTGGCAAACGTTGCTATGCCCCCACCATAACGACAGCTCATCCCCCATTGGCTGAACCTTTCCCGACCCCTCCACTCCACACTCACCTGCAGAGAGAGTCCTGGCGGCAGACTGCCTTCAGCTCCAGGCAGTTGGGTTTCTCCTTCTCTTTATAAGAGCAGTCAGGCACGATGGTCTGGCGGCGGCGCTCGGCGCAGCCTTCCGTCTGGCAGGGGCAGAAGAGCAGGCGGTGGCTGAACTCGGCCGGCACGCGGTCCAAGAAGAGCCGCAGGGCTTTGTGGCAGCGCTTCTTGTTGCAGCTTTCCCCCTTGTTGGGGTCCTCCTTGCTGCAGGTGGCGATATAGGCGGAGCGGTGCCGCTTGCAGGTGCCGTTCAGGTTGCAGGCTTTGG
The DNA here is from genome assembly GCF_054491065.1 of Syngnathus leptorhynchus. Lineage (NCBI taxonomy): Eukaryota > Metazoa > Chordata > Actinopteri > Syngnathiformes > Syngnathidae > Syngnathus > Syngnathus leptorhynchus. The sequence continues at coordinate 17,147,039 of NC_141198.1, read as the reverse complement.
CCGCGTCCAGGCAAGGGTTGCAGGTTCTCTCGGCGTCGGCGCAGTGGAAACCCTTCGGGGCCACTGTGAGCATTCCTACAGGGAGGTGCAAAGAGAAAGAGGATTTTAATTGGCCTTGTGACGTGGGTCAGGTTCACACAATGATGTCATCGATAAAGCCAAGAAACTTGTTTTACATTGAAAGAATCACACAAATATGGATACTGATCTCATTTGTAGGCTGTGAATGCGCGCTGAGATGTTTTTTGTACCCTGACTCTTGGCACAAACTCAGCTGGGATAGCCTCCAGCTCACCTGTAACCCAAATGAGGACAAGCAATATCGAAAATGGATGGACGGGATTGTCAGTTTGATGAAGCTTTTCTCCCCCACTTCGGAAAAAAACGCGGTCGGACAAACAAAAGCTGTTTGCAACAAATGCAATAATAACCAAGAGATACACATCGATACTAGGTCAACACCGGCAATCCATTATATATCACGAGAGGCTTGGCAGCAAAGTCAACAAACAGAGGGCTGATCCTTGCGGCTGTGGTCAACAGGAAGTTGATTCCTCAATAACATCAGAGATTGGCTCTGCGAGTCACTGGAGTGACAACTGCTGAAACAGAAATATTGATTTCATCTGTAGAATACCCTGAGAGTAAAAATATAAACACTACATTTCAAATGAGATTTGCTAATCACCAAATCATGAAGTGACAGTCAGTAGTGAGAAAATACATATTTGAACTTTGACTCAAAAATCACATAAATTAATTGATTAGAGTCTTAGCATGAGGCAGAATCAATTATTATTATTATTATATTTATTCATATATATATATTATTATATTTATTAAAATATATATATATTTTTTATCATTTATTTATTCCTGAGATATGATCAAGGACCTTTAGCTGACACGTTAATTCCACGTTTGCAATGCGGGATAAAAACTAAAGTCACAAGTCAAATCAAAGTACCCAAAATACAAGCCTCCAAACATCTCCTACTTTGTTGCGCGAGCCGCTATTTGACTGGTAAACGATTCAAGCCGCCTCCGTTTTTCAAGCGTAATGACAGGCCCAAGCACTGTAATTAACCCCCATATTTGTGGATAACAGACGATGCCATTAGGTGTGCTGCTTCCTACCACAGGGCAGGGGGAAAAAAATGCCACACCTTTTGTAGCCCCTTCACTTGTACTCAAGCAATATTAGAGGATTTAACCTCTCTCCCCCTGAAGATAATGATATTTCAGAGGTCGGGGTGCGGCGTCACGGTGACACCCAGAGAGATTCATCTCTTATTCAACAGAAGCAATCTCACACTGTGTCTATCAGAAAGCCTGCAGCAGGAAGAAGACCATTTGTTTTTTTGGGGAGTGGTGCGCATTGTTTTCAAGCGGTGTATCGTACAATATCAATCCCGCAAATGGGGTTAGGTGGAAAGCAAGTGGGAGAGGAAACAAGAAGACCCTTGAAATTAATTATTTGCTGTGTTCAGATCCCGCTCAGATAAAAACTAAGGCCCGCCGCTGTTGAGAAAATGCACCAGGGCAGTTCAAGTATTTCATCACAGACAGAAGAACGTATAGTAAATCTTTCTTTCCATTAAGTAACTATCATTTCGATGTATCAAGGTTAAATGGAGGAGGTAGTTTGGAGGAAAAAAAATAAATAAAATAAGGACAGGAGAGAAGACACATGTTACTGTATGTGCTTGTTTCTGAGTCACCCTCTCAGCTTCAGGCCTGATTTGTCATTAGATGCTCTCATTTTTGGCAATAAATCAGATATGTTAAAATTTGGGAAATTGAAGATGACAAGTTAAAGACTCACAAGTTTTCAGTTCCTGTTTTTTTTGGACTGCATTTTCTTCCCATACTTGTTGGGGTTTTTTTCAGGCAGTGGCGTACAAAAGTTGGTGGCGATGGGGCATTGTCCCCCCCTGAATTCACAGCACAACATCCAATAAATAAAAAATTCAATGGCATCAATGATGTTTCTTTGTGTAGCAGTGTTTCCTATTTATTTATTTTTATAAAAAAAATGTCTATGTTTTACTTATTTAAACTCAATCAATCGCCTGGTGTACTTTATTTTCGGCAATTGTCCAGTTCAGTCAGATTTGGGCAAGAAGGATGATTATCATTGATCAAAAAAGTTCTTTTAAGTTCCTTTGGATGATTATCATTGATCAAAAAAGTTCTTTTACGTTCCTTTACCTAGTCCTCTCCAAAGGTGAACAAATTTTATTCTGGCAGGATTTAAGCTTCTAAGAAGTGTCTGAGAAAGGATTGGCGAGGCCGAAGGAGGAAGGCCGCCCGATCGAGGCCCTTCTCACATGGGACGGTGGTCCAGCTGGATGAGAGCTTTCCATGGCGCTTGTCCAGTTCCATTGATGAATTGCCGCCCCTAAATCTCCCCTGACCATCTGCAGGCTCTAATGTTGGCCACTGGGGTCCACCAGGAGGAGGTGGATGAACTACAAAGATTATTCCGAGTTGAAGCCGCTTCAACTTGTTTTTCTTTTGCGACGACCACTGACTGTGGAGTTGAGATTGAATTTGGTTCGAAAAAAAAAAAATGTCCTGGGGTGAATGTAAGACACAAAACTCACTTCCTGGCAATGCGGCAGTTCTCCGCACACATACTCAGGATGCACTCGTAACAGCAGGAGGGAAAAAGGAAGGAAGCAAAGATTGCTATGGGAGGGGTAAAAGTGCAGTATTGTGTTACTAATTGATTTTCCGAGTGCATTTCAAAGAAGGTTTGTTTTGCTATAACGCAAGAGGGAGGCTGTTGATAAGCTAATGATAAAAGACATATAAAATGGAAAAAGCTTTCAGCAGGCAGATGGCTGTTGGTCATGACAGATAGAGGGGATGTGATGAGAGGATTGCCACTTAAGCACGCACGCACACACACAAACCAAGGAGAGAGTTCAATTAATTCCGACTAATTCAGGAAAGATGTGTGACTCCTGCTCCTAATAATTAACCCAGCCCATCAGCGGTGCAATCAACAGCTCTCATCGCTACACTCCGCACATACCTATTAACTTAGCTTGCCCGACGGCTGTGGCAAACATTACCGGGAAAGTGTGCGAAGCTACCGGAATAAATGAACAGCAGCTTGATACACTGGTTAATGGATGCTCTCATTACCCCACCACAAAATCCAGTTTCAAATTTTACAGACAGTTATTTTTCGCATTATGGACGATCATTTGATGTCATAATTAATGTAGGGTTCTCCGAACAAAATCCCCATTAATATTCATTAACGTGATTCTGTGAAGTTTCCCCATAATTATTTTGGGGAAAAAAAAAACTGTTTACGTCAATAGTCAAGACGAGGATAAGCTGTTTGTTAATGTTTAAAACTCAGTTGCTTGAATTTAAATTACACATCAGCCCACTGCAGGGGGGGAACACAAAGCTAACAATTATTTTCTTACTGTTGATCCAACGCTCTTTGGGGTAATCCATCCATTTGACTCCAAGTAGGCTTTTAATGGGCGTCATGCCATCTTAATGGAACCAAACTAACCCTCATTTGCCTTTTAGTACCTACGCAAAAGACGTGGGGAGTGAATTAGAGACAAGGCAAAGATGCCGTGAGACATGTTGAACGCTTCAAATGTGACTCGGGGAACAGTGAAAGAGGACGGCTGAAAATAAAGCAAGATCACGGTGAACTGTTGTCAAAAGGAGATGAAGAAAATGTTCAGTGTCTCTGAAATTGGACCATTTCCCCTTCCTCGCTTTTTCCCCCCCCCAAAGAGACTCATCCGACCCAAGTAACGGTATTCCGTCAGCCTAATTTGAAACGTGCATTTCATATATCATCACTTACTCAAGGGATGGAAAGGGGGGGGGGGGGTTCATCCCAGGTTAAAAAAAGAGCCTCTTGGCTACGCGTATGTTCTCAGTAATTAGGAAAGGTGCCAAAGTTTGGATTTAATATGGCCCAGGGTGACTGTGCAAGAGCTTGTTAGGGAAGTCTTTAGTCCGGACCCTGAGGAGCATGTCAAGCATGGCTGTGTCAAAGGGCTCATCAGTCATTAGCGGTGCACCGTGGCGGGCTCTGCGTTGCACAAAAGAGGGGCTACTACATCATTTGGCCTCCGATGGCAAATCATTCAAACGCATGTCCTCGGTGGAAGAGTTCAAGAGCGTCCACCAGTTGAACTGGACCTCAGAGCAGGAAACGATTGTCGTGAAGCCAAACTATCAGCGTTGGGATCTTCCGATCACAATGTTTTAGAATTTAGAGAGTGCGTGGGGGTGAAATTGGGTCGTCAGAAAAAGTGTAAGCCCACTTGAAAAATACCCCAGCAGTGCAGTAACATCTGGCAAAGTGTTACTGGTTCTTCAACGATTGTCGTCAGTTAAAACTTGCGCCCTCTTGTGGACACATCTCGAAGGATTTTTCAGTTTATCGGGATTATCGTCATCAAGCCAGTGTCTTTTTTGAAGAGCTTGTCACTAAAAGACGGCAGTTTTATTGCATGACTAGCGACAATTTTGAAATTTTCGACTTTATCGGTTCAAATGAACGGACATGATTGGATGCGAGTGTATGTTTGACGTCGGACAGTTTTCTTATAAACAACATGTAAAGGAGCCCAGCTCCTTCAAAGTGAATATGAAAGCTAACACCCTACTTAAGTCAGCTTTAAAAAAGCAAAGGCTGATGCAAAGAGTAGAAGAGATTCCAAAATCCACCCAAAAATGAAACCTAGGCTATAAATAAACACAAGCTACACAATATGCAAAGCCAATCACGAATAGTTTAACACAGATACCTTCAGAGCGCTAATGACAAGAAAGAGGACCTCCATGTTTACCTAAGTCATGGTAATTGTGAAGGAGGACAATGTGAAAATGGCAACATTTCAACAGCATGCCGCAGACGGCCGTTACCCCGCTTTTCTTTTTTTTTTTTTGTCATCCCACCAACTGCGGATGGCTGTGAGTATTTAATTGGATAGGAGGCACACTGAGCTGAGATGAGAAGCTTAGTGGCCAGGGTTAGCGACTCACACTCAAAGATGTTCAACTTAATTCCCGCAGCGACCTCGCTAGTCATCATTCTAAGCTATCCTTTGGTCCTAATAAGTTCATTAGCTCAGCATTGGGTCAAACGACCACAATGGAATTTCTTGGGCGGCATATTAATAATTGCATTTAATGATGGCTTCATGACATCTGGTGAGGTTCTGCTGCAACAGCAAAGTCATGTATTGATTTTAAAGAGGCGATAGGAAGGAAAGATATTTGAATTTGCTTGTATATTTACGATATTTGTGTGGGAAAACATCAAATGTAAAATGACAGATTGGGCAAAATTGGGTTCTAAAAATAGATCTTTGGTTGGCAAAAAATATTAAGGCTCTATTCTGGGATGTACTGCAGAATCCTGGTTTGTGGAGAAGGACATTTTTTTCTTATGCTTTGTTTATTTTCCGTTGAAGGACCTCTGCTACTCGAGTTACTTTGCGTCGGGATGCATCTGTAGTCCTCAGCTGCAGTGCAATTCCACCAAGGTGCAAGCTAACCAAGCAAACTTATCGAAGCAGATACGATGCTATATACGAGCTTTATTGCAAAAGCACAAAATAATATGAACGTATCAAAGAAGCAACGGAGCTGCAGTCGAAAGCCTAGATGATTCATCTTTAGTGGTAACTAAACTCAGTGGGGCGAGACGCTGTCTGCCAATTCCACGTGTGGGACTGTAAATAAGACAAATGTTCCTTCCCATTGTACTCCTGCGCTTCATCTTTTTGACTTTGTCTGCATGCGGACTTGATGGCAGTCAGAGGAGAAATGAGGAAAATATGTACAGAAAATGGCATGAGTGTGTTTCCTTTTTCATGGCTCAGAATTTGATTAGCAGCCTATTGTCCGTGAGAGAAGGATTTCAGGAAGTATTTATATTTACTATCGATCAATATATATTATTTGGATAGATGGACGGATGGATGGAGTTTTATGATTGTTTGAAAAGGTTTTTTCAAATTAAATTAATATTAAAAATTAAATTAAAAATAATATTAATATAGTTGTATGATTAAAGTTGTATTAATACTAACCTAAATTAATATGAATACAATATTAAATTAAAAATAATATTAATATCAAATTTGAACTCAAGACATTTCACAACTTTTGCCTTGTGTGGAGTTTGCATGTTTCCCCCTCTAGCCTTACATTGATTTTCTGTCGGGCTTCCTCCAGCGTTCCCCAAACATTCCATCTTCATTGAAAGCTCTTAAGTTGTACATCATTGCGAATTAGAGTGCAAATAATCGTTTCTTTAGTTGTCTTTGCTATTGATTAGCGACACGCCCCTTGGGTACTCTGCTTAGGGTCATCGGAATGAAGTACGTAAATACAATCTGATTCCTCGACTACACTTTGATGACGGTAATGAGGTTGGATCTATAGAATAACGCCGGTTCATTGGCCACCATAGGAAAGAATAAAACATTGATGCTTCTGTGTATTGTACTGCTGTCAAAGACATTTTCTACACCCCCGTAATTTGTTACAACCTCCTTGGCATCCGTCATTGGAGTGGTCATCAATTGGGTGATAGTCTCGCCTGTAAAATGATGATGGTGAGATTAAGTTGTCACATCTCTTTCTCTCAATCACTGGCTCACACTTGCTCCGCTGCTGGCCGCTGAATAGATACACATTAAGCTTTTAGTGCATGTTTTACTTTTGGCTGTAAAATTCTATGCCGTGCTTTTAGTGTTTTGAATGGCGGCAGTTTTCAAGGCGCTGCACAAAATGCTTATGAAACTGTTGATGAAAGACTTGTCAGATTGATCGCTCAGGCTTTGTATGGCGCGAGACACCCAGGTGGTATTTTAAATGGACGCCGATAGGAGAACATATTACATTCTTGTATATTCATTTGGACTCAGATAAACTGTGACTAACACCGGACTGCACACGTTTGTTTCTTTCCAGAAAGATTTGCGTGCAGCATCACCGCTAAATGCCGCTTCACCGCGTTTACTTTGAACTCTGCTTCACTCATTGAATCTACAAATCTACAGAGCCCTCCTGGGTTTATATTCAACGAGCATTTCCTTAATGTATTCACGACCCAAATCATTTAGTGATTTCTAGACCAGTGGCGGAATCTTAAAATCCATTCGACGACTGACTGGAGACCGGTGTAAAGTCATTAGAACAAAAATCATTTGTTCCGACCTCTTTTTTTCAACTCGGTTTATTGAAGACTCCAAATCGTTCATAGATGTAAGTTTATGATAATGATGATTACTATTATTATTATTGTCGTTATTATTGTTTGTGTTATTATTACTGTTATCATTATTATTATCATAAGATAAATTCATCTGTAATTCTGCAGTATATTTGTGTTGCAAAAGATCACACACTTGGATGCGAGCTGGATGAGGCCTTGCTTAATTGCATCTCTCACACAACTCGTTGCCATGGTTCTTAGCTGGCAACCAATCCAAGAGGCACTCCAGCTCGAGCTCCAGCTCACCTGCGACCCTAATGAAGCTAAGCACAGATTTGTAAAATATTTATTCATATTGACCCCTAAGATGGAACCGACAAAATGTTTTGGTGAATTGCATAAACCCTCAATTACTTTTGAATTGGGATTAAACAATATGAACTCTATGATCTCAATGGTCAAGGAAAAAAAAAAAAAAGTCCTTCTCAAGTGTTGGAACATGTCATATCTTCTTTTTTTTTTTTTGGCCTGCCCTTATGCACATTCCTTTTTTTAAAAATTAATTAGGCAGTCGGAGGAGTTGCCGTGCTAGATGTCACGCGCATGCAAACTAGCGCACGCTGGTGTCCGGCAACATCAAATCAAACAACGCTCAAAAAAGAACACTCATTTATTTAGGTTAAAAAAAAAAAACATAAATACTGGCACTAAATAGAATTTTGCCTTCATTAATTAATATTCTGTGAAGTCTGTATGTCAATCCACAACATATTAACTTTGCGTAATTGGCAATTATATGTATTTAGCCAAACATCAAATAGAGTGGAAGTAACGAGAATGTGATTGCTTCACACCCAGCTTGCGGTTGAAATGATGAGGCATTGATGAATTAACATATAACGACTTCATTCCAACTGCTTGTGATGCCTGTAACGCTGCGCTGTCCAAAAAATTTTTTTCACTCAACAAATAATCTGTGCATTAATGTGTGCACGGCATAGCAAAAACCACCCTGCAGTCTCCGAGTTGCTTCAATTACGTCGAAAGAATATGAAGATGAAAGGGATGCTTTCTTGTTTAAATTCCAAAAGAGCGGCGATGGCAGAATGTGTCGACAACATGGAAATTTGTGCAATGTTTTGGAGGCGGTAAACAACAATTTGCTCATCCTTTTGTCAGTTGGCTACCCCCAATGGCTCCTCAGTGTAATGTGTGACATGATAAAGAATGCAGCTCTGGAAAAAAAAAAAAACGGAGAGCTCTGCAAACACTTTTGTTTTAGGCCGACAAGTCGTACAACAGTAAAGTAATATTTGGCCGAGCAATTATACGCTGTATGTTTGTGGGAGAAAAAAAATTGCCATTTTCTAAAAGAACAACATGAGCAATGAATTTGTAGTTATCGCTGTATGTGGTAAATTTCATGTTTCTTAAATGTACATAACATGCGCCACAGATTTCTTCTTTGTACTTCAGCTAGGATATCAAATTAAAACCACAATCGTGCTGTTAAAGCCTTGCTTTCAAATTGGATATTTTTATCATCATAAGATGAATAACAAACTCACCAGATTTCAACTTTTGTGCCACTGACTTCATTATGGCTATAATTCAAGGTTTTCCGCATTGGTTCATTAAAAAAATAAAATAAAATTGCTCCTTTCACAATGATGTTGTGATTTTTATATTCGAATTGCAAATTCTATTCCATGTTTATGTTTGCAAAGTTGGCAGAACATGGTGGCGATTAACATTATATTAAAATCTACAACTTTAAAGACAAAGTTGCAATTATCTTTGTTTCATTTGAAAGTAAACGTCAACTGGAAATGACGACAAACAACTCAAAGTGGCTACAGAAGAATTTTTCTCTCATCTGCCAAATTTCTGTTTGTTGTGACGCGAGCTGAGTTACGCAAACGCTAATACTCTCATCTAAAATTTTTGCTCTTAACTCAAAGCAAAGCCATTTGAATAATTGGAGTGCTGCCAGTTGCCTATCCCCGGTTTTAATTATTACTATTCATTAGGCAATTGTAAATACTTATTCATTTTATTTCTCACAAATTTCCATGATTTGTCTTTTACCCCTGCCAAAAGGCAATCTCACTATTCTTGGACCTTTGACAGACATCCAAAGCGATTGCAAATACTTTTCAAATACTCACACAACCGAATAAACGATGGCATCCAGACAAGATCACCACTTCAGTTCTTTTTGTGACATTTGTATGCCATGAGGTTTTTGTCATGTAAAACGGCTCGGCTCGAAGGTTGGCAACAGTAAATGGAGCGCGATATAGAGCAGTAGATTGGGAACCATCACATTGCAGAACACAGCCAAGGTCTCAAGAAGGATGCATTTGTCAGTCCACACATCTAGTAAAGGGTCAGTTGCAATCATTCCGGGCTTGTGATGAAGTCATCCGTCGCCATGTTGCGACTAATGCAAATGAAGTCATTGAGGGCGACTAGTGTTCTCGTTGGCGAGACAAACCCCGCAGCTTCGAGTGACTCATTTGCCTCATTGTCTGAGTGCATGTGACAATAGAAGAGAAGGACAGGTCTAAGTAGAGCAGATTTAAGTTCTACCTGAGGCAGTGCTTTAAAAGGCTTGCCTTGAAAAGTCTTGCAGAATAAAATAAAACACACATTTGAGGCAAGCGGAGTATTATAGGTTATTTCGTGCAATTTTTCCCAATTAGTTTTCTTTTTATGATAGAACTACATTAGGTAAAAAAATATATATATTATAATTGGACACTGACTCATAGAGGGTGCACCCCAACTCTCGATCCAAATCAGCTCGGGTAGGTATCGGCTTACTCGTGACCCTTGTAAGGTTAAGCACCGCCCAAAATCAATGGATTAAAACATTAACACCTCACGGGACGCACATACGGGCTTTGCATGCAAGCACGGCATTTATCAACCTGATTCTAAAGAACAATATCGAAGGAATAATCACCCGTGGATTTCTTACAGGCCTCCGATCAATTACTGTGCGAGCTCAGAAATGATAAATAATGAGCTAAACTGGCAGCGTAACACATCCCTGCGAGCAAATCCGATATTTCACCTTGGGGAGAATGAAGGAAAACAGCTGAATCAAAAATGGCTGGGTTAATGACTCCCCTGTTACATCTTAATCAACAAAGTACGCTGTAGAATTTGTTTTGTTTTCAACTAGCGGGGTTGGAAATGGCCAGGCGATTATTGTACATTTGGCTGCGATTGACATAGTGAAACTTCTGCTTTGATGATCAATCATCAGGGGAGATGACATCACAATAGATTTTTCATTCAGTAATAAATCCCCGCTGTGCCTAAATAAGGATTTAATGAAAATGTACTCCGCATAGAAGTCAAATAAAAGATATATGTAAATAATTGCTTAAAAACTGTTTGACATGATTCAATGCAAATGTTGAATATTTCAAGTTAAATACAACTGAATGTGATTTACAAATCTACTGAACTCAGTAAAAAAAAAAAAAAAAGTTGAAGCCACTGAAATGATTAAGATTTGGGTCATACGCCAAATTGTACGACTTTAAGGGACGATGGACTCTGTGTCTTCCCTTTCATTCCCCTAATTCCCAAATAATCAATGCCCACGTTCCTATAGCTCTTCCAATCATCTTTCTTCTTTCATTTTACCATGTAAACATTCAATGCGAGACCAAGTGATGCACCGCTGATTCCAAGCTAAGGGGATTATGCAAAAAGCGTGCCTTTGTGCTACATCCCTACAAAGCGGGGAAACAAGCAAGGAGAAAATATGCTGTCTTTAGTGTTTCTAGATTGCTTTTGGCAAAAAACAACATGGGGCATAAAACTAAAAGAACATCGTCTGATGATGTTTTGACAGAGGAGGATGAAAGCCAACCACTGGATGTGTGCATTGGTAGCTTGTGGGCCTGTACTGGGCAGACAGCGGTCAACCTATAGAACAGTAATGTCAACACATCTGAAAGCAAAATCTACATTGATTAGTGGCACCGTGACGATAATAACCGTTAAATTAAATCATTAGCTCTATGGCGCCTGTTGAGCCCGAGCTGTTTCATTAGTAAAGAGGAAATCAAAGCGAAAATAGAATCAATAGAATGTGGGTTTGCTCTCTAGTTTACCTCACATCCTACATGACACAGCGGCAAACAATAAAACGGCTGACCTCACGCAACCCTTTAAAACCCACACTTTCGTCCGATAGGAATTGCATGTAAATTCAAAAGGAACCGATCAGAAGTGTGTCTGAAACCACTAGCTCCATTTTTTTTGAATTAATGAAAAAAATAAAACCTAACACTAACCCTTAACCCGCAAACATTATGCGATTAACATTTAATTAAGTGATTCATTTGCATACCACTAGAGGGAGCCCTCACACCACACTTTGCGTACGATAATCTATAAATTTGGTAAATATTGCTATCAGGAGTTAGTGAGCATCCAAGGCCAGTTACCTGAGGAGATGGAGGCCAAACGGAACGCATCCTGGTGTCTGCCGGGTGCGACAGGTTCATACGGGGACGAGTCGTCCATATCTCCATCTGAAAGGACAGAAAGAAATGTTTAAGCACTTTATTGAAGTCACTTATAATCCTTTATAAATCTTCATAGAAGGACATTTCGCTTTGATTTCACACCGATTCGGCAAGTCTGAACAAAAGGTTATTGCAAGAAATACATATGTTTCTGTTTCAAACTATATTGATATAAAGTCACGGTCATATAACTTTCTTTTGGACCTTGTAGTTTAATGTTGGTGTGCAACATAAGTGGCAGCGCAACTTTGCTTTGAAAATAAATTCAAAGAATCTAATTAGCACAGCGAAGAGCCTCCTGTGTCGCTCTTAATCCCGGCATTTATATTCACAACCATTCGGTGTGCGTGAGTACCTGTCACCCACCAGCGAGCAATAGTTTTGCATTGGAATACTGATAGAACTATTAAAGCTGTGAAAATTAACCAATAAATGGTTGAGGTGATGTGGACTAAATTTGCGTATAGTCACAAAACCAAGCTGCCAACAAACAGAGGCGCCGTGGTTAGCTTAGAAGCTAGCTGACCCGTCTCAGCGACACGTCCAAAACGTAATTATCAATTTGTTGAGTCACGTGTTCTGCCAGTCGCAGCAATTAATCAAAACAATCAGAGAGGGATTAATCACTTATTTATATAATCATATCATTATTATAACTAGTTGCAGCTGTATTTGTTTTCATTTTCCAAAGACAAAGTGAGTTTGAAAAAAAAAAAAAAAAGCTAGCTCAATGTAATTTGATAACTTTCTGTTCTGTAGTTTTGGAGACTAAAAGATATGCTGCCTGCACAATCAGAGAAGCAATCAGTTGATAGGAAATATTTGAGTTTGATTTTTCATCATTTGACTTTTGTGTGTCTCCTGTGAAAATACCTAATCAACAAATCAGTCAACAGAATCGAAGGCATCAACCATGTGTTGATATTTTCACCCCCAAAAAAACTTGAATCCAACCATTGGTAAAGGCTGATGAAAAGACTGGCGTGCTTTAAAAGGCATTTTTGAACGTGTTTCCAGAGGGAGAAGAAAACAAATCTTTGGCATGTGTACATCTGTAAAGTCATTGCCTTTATGTGAGGCTCTCTGCCCCCTTTCCATCAATATTGACAATCATAACAAGATAGAGAAGCTCTCATGGAGCCAGTGGCAGCTGAGCACAGTGTGCCAAAACTAAGTGTGTGTGTGTGTGTGTGTGTGTAGAGAGGAAGAAATGGAACTGAAAATGTAATCCCCTAATCCTCAAAGTTTGGAGTCTATGCACTTTTCTTGTTTTTGCCTTTTTTTTTTTTTTTTTGTAGCTGTTGATCAAATTATACATCTGAGCGTATTTGGAAGCGTATACTTTCCGCCTTGCCGCCTGTTTGTCGGAAACATGGCGACAGCCCACAGTGTGTTTAATTACACTTGCATTCTCAAGTTGTGCTACTTCAAAAGCTCTTCAGGAGTTTCACAACCGGCACTCACGCGCCAACAACGTTTACCATTATTCCATGTCAAGAGTCTCAGCAATGGACGCAGCTATTGTAAATTCCATAAAAGCATAAAGGCAATCTGCTTCTTGTATTATTACATCCAGAACACTCTGTACTGCTCTTAACAACCTGGAACAAAGGCCTTATGTCTTATATCGCCAACGCTCGCTCATGCTGAAATTGAAGGTCATCACCAGAGGTAGGTGGAGTCGCGTAAAACTGTACTTAAGTACCACATTGATTTTTCCATACGTCAAGTCATTTAGTGTCTTTGAAAACTTTACTTCGCCGTGAGGCTGCCGAGACTTACGTGTGTGGTCGTGTAACTGTCAAGCTCCGTTTGATTGGTGAAATGAGTCAAAGGAATGACCTTTTGGTTTGGTGAAGCCAACAATTTCTTTTTTTGACAAAACGTCTTCTAAAAATGCTGGAAAAAAAAAAGATTGGGTTCCCGACGGGGTACATGTGGAAATGTCAGAAGAAACATTCCTGGCAAAACTGGAAGATACCCAAAAGTCATTTATCTGGTCTGGCACTTGGGGGGTCCATGCATATTTCAAAAGGGGGTGGGAGTGCCCCTACTGCCCACCCTTCTAACTCCGCCACTGAAGTCATGTGATTGAGGTCAAAGTCTTGCTGACTAAATGTAGCGATTTAGCAAATGTAGCTAGTTAGAACCTTCCCCTGTTCATCACTCCACAATTGTGAAAGTGCAATTGCTCATCCACTGCAGTAGGTGTCAGTAATGCTCTCATTGTTGAGTGTTTTTTGCACTTAGCATAGGCACACACTGCAGAGAGCAAGCAGTTTGGAGTAATGCCACTCACAAATGCTGAATATTCTCCAAGCGTTAGCCACATATTTATCTCACTTGAAAAGCTTTTGCAAGTAAACCAGAACTATATCAATTTTCCACTAATTACAGCATCTTTGCTGACGGGATTCTTATTCAAAGAAAAAATGCGGTTTGATCACATTAAGCCCAACACATTCCTTCAGAAACTGATTCAAAAACTCTACCAAGTCTACCATGTGTGCTGAAATGAGTCACTTGTGCTGAAATATCACTGCTCTTTGACCCACAGCCAATCATGCGTCATCATCATCAAGTAATAGAAGTCTTCCCAGCTGTTTTGTGATATGATGTTTTTAGCCGCGGGGCGACAATTTATTGCTGTAATTAAGCCGCCATTTGCCTTCATTTTCTCTGCCAGCGCAGAGCATGACAGACCATCAGGCCTTTGCGGAACCGCGACATCAGTCATCCTCGCGCATGCATTATCAATGAAGCTCAACTCCCGAGGTGATGGAGATTGTCCTTTTGATTTTTCCCTGGCATTCTTGGCAACCTCCTAATGGCTGCGAGCAAAGTCAATTTTAATAACTGTCATTCACAGCTCTCTTATTTTGCTCCCGTTTGATTGATTTTGCATTCTCTGTTTTTCTGCAGGCTAATGTTGAAGGGAGTCACAACATTGGGCAATCTTAAAAATGACACTAGTGTTCGACTACAGCATAATGAAAACCGCCCCGTGTGATACAAAAAGACTAGCTGCTGGTGGCGCACGCTTGGAGAAAACAACAACAAAAAAGTTTGCTGTCAGAGCTCCCAAAAGCTTGCGAAATGAGCTGTCAGCGTCAAATTGCTTTTGAAGAAGCGCCGCTGCAATACCGCCACTTTCATTACATTAGCGAACATGGAGTCAAACTAGTGGCGCAACGTGCGTCTTTCTTTCAATTCCATTTCTCTTCCCCAAATGCATAAATTCCGTTTACAGCTTTGCTTTTGAAGTGATATTGACATTTTAAACTCAATTTCAAAGCCGACAAATAGAATATTGGATTATCCCGTGATAATATTTCGAGTCACATATCCGAATGCGGCGGTGTGGCGTGCGAATGAACCCCAAGCTCACATTTCCTTGGGGCGACGTCTAATGGTAATGCGAATAGTTACACACTCACTTAGCTGATACCAACCATTTTTATTTATAGCCAGCGCTCGGTGATTGAAAACTGTTTTCCTTCCGAAACCTTAAGTTAAAACACAAAACAAAACAGAGAAATCCTTTCAGTGTACCGCCGCGGGTCAGACAGATCATTAAAGCCTCATCATATCAGCCTCCCAATTTACATTTTATAGCAAAACTAAATTTGGCTTGTTATAAAAACCAAAAGGGCTTAAATGTTGCTATCAAGCACTTCAATATTTCATGTAAAACATGATTAGTGCTTCTTTATGGCTGCGTCATTTAGCCGCGGGTAAAGCAGCCAAATCATTAATGTGTCTGGAAAAAAGTATTTACAAAATAATTTAACCCCTCCGTGCAGAGAGGGGAGGGCCTCCGCTGACAACGAGCGGCAATTTCAATTAACGATGCTGAGTGAGTGGCTGCAGCTTGCCGCCAAAACACACACACACACACACACACACACACACACACACACACACACACACACACACACACACAGAGCCGTGCTGTGATGATAGCCTGCGGGTCTGGAAGTTGACTTGCGAACTGCACATTCATTTAGCGGCCCTGTGAGAGCACTGACTCTTAATACTCCCTTCATGATGCCATTCACAGTGCAGGATGGCCTGTCACTCAATTCCCCCCCTCCAGCCACTTCACCTTTAGGGGGGTGGGGGTGGGGGGTTATATTACGCTCCTCGCATTTAGAAACGAGAGCGGAAAAGTTGGCGTGACGAGAAAGAAAGGCTGTGAAAGAATGTATTGATTGTGTCCAAAAAGCTATCGGCAGGTTCTTTCTTATGATGATGAAGTAGCTGGCTGTGTCGGCCACGGGGTGTATGGGGAGGGAGGGGGGGGAGGCTTGAGCTGCAGGTGGGAGGACGTATTCAGCATGCAAGAGGCTGCTTCCCTTCCTGATCCGCCTGACATGAGGGGCAGCCTGGAAAAATGTTCTGCTTATGACAGTGGATGGCCAAGGTAATGGCCGGTGACTGCTACCATTGCTCATAGTAATGAAGGTTTCACCCAGGAATACTATGTACCTTTGTACCCCCTTGCTCCTCCTTCTGCCCCCCCCCCCCCCTCCTCATCCTTTCTTTTGGGTTTTCCTCCCTCATTATATTTGCCGGCGCCTCATAGCAAGTCGGTGAGCCGGCGGCTGCGGCGTGTGATATCGCACGTCATAAGCAACTTGTGATATTAACGTGATGTAATGACCTACTCGGAAGGGTGACTTTGCAGTGTTGACATTTAAGAAAAAAAAAGCAGAAAAATAAAAACCAACACGACTTTTGTCTGTCCAGACAGTGCAAGTCCAAAAAATATATATATATACGCTATAACATCAATGCTAATTCATATTAGAAAATCAAACTCTCGCAGCTACTTTTTGTTTGTGAAGTTCCGTCACCGGCGCCTGAATGCTAATTTGCTTTTGAACAATTTCCGACTAAATTGTCATGTAGATGATTGGGGTTGGTGGATGTGGGCGGTGGTAGTGTGTGTGTTCTCTCACTGCAGAGGAAGCTGGCTCAGCTAATTAAAGCACTCTGAAAGGTCCTCATGAAAGCTTTTTCACGGCTAAGCCGAGGAAATAATGCATGTCGGAGGTGTGCGAGGGATCGTTTGAATGTTCTATTCTGCTGCGACTGACGCAAGGCCACATGCACACCAGGCCCCGGGCACTAATGAAAAGAGAACCACGGCCAACTCTCTATAGGTGCTTGAGTCCATGTATAATTTATTTATTTTTTTTTAATAATGACTTTTGTTGTACATTCAGAGCAAGAACCACTCATTATTTTTCTGATGACTATTGTACCAATGGGTTACGTTTGCAGCCATTTCCTGTTGGAAGACATTAATAGGTTGCCATTAGCACCTCCTGCGGATGGCGTCTAACCCCTGTCATTATTTTAAGCTTCAAAATATCACAGAACTGTCAAATAGCAAGTTCACTGTCGATGTACGAATAGTCAATACTCATCCAAAAAAAAAGTCTCCGACATGTTTACTTTAATGTACTGCGCAGCGCTCGCTAATTTACTAGCGGATAGCGTGTTTAGCATTATTGGCTAGTTATGATGTCCTTTCATCTTATTAGCAAGTCCCGATTATAAAAGGTTTTATTTGCAAGTGCCTTCTTATTTACTGACTGTACGCTGTTGGTTTATGATCTTGTTTGAGAGCCTGGTTCTTGCGTGTTATTACTAGCGGACGTTATGAGCGCATCTTGCAACTTTAGGGCTTTTTTGAGAGCCTGATCGTTTGTTTTAATAAGTGCGGGTTATTATCTTAGAAAGATAGCTCAACTTTTTTACACTTAGCCGTGGTCAACGTATATCACACGGCTACCATCTCAGTTTAAAGGCCGAGCGTGGGAAATATTTCACGTCCAATATAATTCACAATGTTCGGAGAAACAAAGAGATGCTGATAATTAGAAGTAGGTTTTTTTTTTATGTGTGTCCCTTTATAGGTTGAGGGAGCCTGTTGGTTCAACTTGAGTTGAAATGAAAATGATATCATTGTAAAAATGGCTATAATAATATATGATATTCATATATATGATACTGCGGGTATCGAAAAATAAGGGATGCACATCTTCTCACGCACTGAACAAAGCAAACGCTGCAGTCTTGAAACTTTTCCGACACGCGTCTGGCATTGAATATATTCTCTCCAATGTTTCAGCGTATTTTGCTTATGTAAGCCAATTGATGGATCCCACTGCAGGTGTCAAGCCTTGGCTTTATGAGCAAGACCACTCAAAAGGTGCCAAAGCAAGTTTTGTTTGACAACGTGAAATGATGATGGTGGCGCTTTCTCCTGTCACGCTTCAGTGGAGTTTTAGGGTTATCTTAAGGTCATGAGCTGCGGAAAATTGTAGCCTTTGAGGATGCAGACGTTATCAAGGTCATTTACATTATCTGTCTAGCCGTGAACTGATCTGTAAGATGCTTTCAAGTTTTCCGCTCCTTTAGATGGTAAAGTCGCTTTGTTCTTGAGAATAAAGATGTTCACGATGAGGTTACTTGCTTGTTTGAAATCTCGTCTTTTCGGTTGTGAGAACCAATCAGCCGTGCTGTGAATTAGATCCTGTCTTGAACGCCACTTGCCAATCAAAGCTTTCAGTTCCAACTCTCTTTTAGTTTTAAAGAGCGCAAAGCTAGATGATGGGAATTTTTTTTCTTTTCATAAAAAAATGTTTCATTTTGTGATACCGAAGCTACATTATGCCCTTGTAGCGTCCTCTCGTCGATTTTCTCTTGCTTATTCTGTTTCATTTATGGGATAGATAATAATCATAATCATAAAAATAATGAAAAAAATAATAAATAATAATAATAATAAACTGAAAAAAATCATCAAAAATCTTCCATCTTATTTTCCTTGTTTTATTAATCACCGTAGAATCCTCGAGTGATTTTGTGAGACTATATTTTAAACAAGTGTCCAGATAAGAGTGTTGTAGTACATAATTAAAAAAAAAAAAAAAAAAAAGCATAATCGAGTGCATGCCGGATGATGATTAGATTAAAACTGAGCTTGGTTTGTGCTGAAGTTCCCTCTCTAAGGGCAACAGCCCCCAAAAAAAAACAGGCCACTGCTGAAGAGCAGACTCGGAAATAGAACGCAACCTCTGCAAAGGACACGCCGAGACAGCCGGACGACTTGTGTGCTGCATTCAAATAACAACACAAAAAAAATAGATACAAAAGCACGAAGCAAAGCGGACATCGTCAAGTAGATGCCCGGGGAGCTTCCGCCTCATCCCCTTTGCCTTGAACTCATGACGGGGACCTTCCAGCGCCATCAGCGTGATGAAGTGAAGCTGGTGCTGTGAGCCGTCGAGCCGGGGGAATCACTTCACGGATCAGCGGGCAAAAGTCCACAATCCTCAAAGACATGGCCGCCATTAGCCTGCGTGTCACAACAGCCGAGTGCGTCGTGTTCTTTCCGTGGCCACGCCGCCACTCTCGACTCTCCACCAGCGGGGAGCCGAGTCATCTTTAGGCCAAACCTCTTTCAGACTCATCGATAGGACACGTTTGCAAGTGAGGGAACTTTTTCACCCTCTAAAAGTGTTTTGGTGTTAAAATCCAAAGTTACAACAAGAGTGCAGTTTTATGCTGCGCCTAAGTGGACGCATAAGGGCCATCGGGCTATACAAGCGTAACCTAATTACATGGTAATATGGAACACTTTAGGTGAAAAACAATAAGTCTACCATAACAGGACCTCCTAATGTAATCCCATTATGCCTCCATTACCTTGGAGAGGATGGAGCGAGCAGGAAAAGCATGTATTTTTTATCCGGGGGCTCAAAGCATCTCCTTAAGAGGCCACCAGGGTAGAGAAGGGTGTGGTGGTGTACATCTTCCGAGCTTTTGGTGCGGTATGCAGTTCAGTTGTATTTAACTTTTTGCGTGTACAGTTTGCATTTGAAGTGGTTCGATCGGCTTGTTTTGAACCGGCAAATAGTCCAATCAGTCCAATGTGAAATAAAAATGGCTAGCCAGCATAACATACTGCAAATATGTATGTAAAGGGACTAGGATGAGCCCCCAGTCAACAAAAGCATTTCAAGGACTATCTGCATTACAGAAGGAGGCACACAGCCCAACAGATGGCAGCTATATATCAACAAGTGAAAAAAAAAAAATTCTTCCTTCCGCATCTGAACCAAATAGCAGTCGGTTTTCTTGCTGCCTTCAGTCTTCTCGTGAAAAAAAAAAAAGTCTTTTGAATTGTTGCTTCTTTTGTTATGCTCATACTCCAAGTCAATTAGTTTTTTTTTTTTTTGTGACACATCAGACGTGAACAGATTGATGAAATACGAATGGGATATGTGTCTGTTCCAAATGTTCTAGCTCATGCGCTCAAAAGTGTGTCGTAATTGTACAATGGACAAGAAACACGAGTCAAGTGGGAAAGAATCCAACTCAGCCTACTCACTAATGAAGATGGATAGATGAATTGATTTCAACTACGACACATAATGTATCTTTGTTGATTGACGATGTGAGCTCCAATAAATCTGTGTATCCACCTGTTGCCATTCATCTAAGAGAACCTTTTGTGTTCCAATCAACAGATCCAAATTTCCCATTAGGAATAAACAATTCATTATGTCTCCTCTGGGACATTTTTGGGCTCAATCAAAGTTGGGAAACATTGCTTAAATCCACACAGAGAATCCTGCTGCATATGGCTCCTACCTTCAGTGAGTCCCATGTGGATGGTCCAGTAATTCTGAAGACACTGCAGCTCCTTCTTCATGCCCCTCTTGCAGCGGCACTCAAAGAGCGGACTAACCAGCAGCACCTCCAGAGCCGCTTGGCACTCCCTGTTGTTGTCCAGCATGGCTTCCTTCTCCTTGCCCACCAGGCACTGGCGCATCACGCGGTACCGAGAGCTGCAGTGTGGATTCTGGTTGCACATGTCGCTCGCCTGGATGCAGTCCACCCATTCCGATGGCGTTCCGGCCACGTCGGACCCGGCGTGCCCGTCGGCCAAGAGCACGGATAGAGCCGAGGAGCCGTCCCAGGAGCTCATGGTTTCATCTATGTGAAGACAAGTTCAGAGCTTTTATTCCGGCAACAGGTTGATCATCGATCAAACGGATTGATGGCCTGTGACAAGACATCTCAAGCGAGACTGTAAAAACTTTTCATGGTTCATCAGAGTTTTTGTGCCACACAGGCCTATTAGTTACAATGTTTGGCAAGAGCATGGAACCGTTTCTTGTTTGACCTGTACGTTATTTGATACCACCAACTGCTCCCAACATCTCGTTAAATGTTTGCCGAAGCATGCACGCGTCGCAGGAGAATGTTGTTCTGTGACTTGCGGGGGAATAAGATCACGGGGGGCAGACACTCAGGTGTGTCCGCATGACACAAGATCCAAGACCACTCACACCTGGGTGCAGCGGAGACAGGTAGAAGGACAAGAGCGACCCCTTGTGGTGATCTTGAAAAGTCAACTGTCATTGAAAGAGACAATATCGAGTACGACAGGGAAATGAAGTTGAAGCGTGATCACTCTGATTTTTATGTTTGTGTTGAATTGAATGAGTATTTTGCCGCAATCTACATAAAATCCCATCTTTGTGAAACAATTGGCAGCACGTGCATATGTGATGACCACATATCTGCCATCAAAATGATCAATTTTCTCACATGACTGTTTTTTCTTCTCATGCACATGATTGAAAATATTTTTTTTTCCGAATTCACCTTTGCACAATCTCAGATTATCAAAAGCGTACACCTCGTACTGAAAACAATGATGGTATTATGGATCTGCACATTTCACCTCTCACCTAAAAGCAGAAGAAAGCTGCACACGCAAATCCACGCAGTGAGGGACCTCATGTTGGAGCGCAGATGTGGTTTCCAATTGGGATCTTTTCAATCTGTTTTTTTTTTTTAATTATTATTCCAAAGGTTAATCCGTGTTTTAAGAGGGAGAAAACAGCATCTTCTTTCAACTCCAAATTACCGGCCCAAAGATCCCATAATAATCCTCTGTTTTAATATTAAATCTATAATAATTGTTGGGAAAAAAAATTAAAGAAAAAAAAAAAGTGCAGTCACTGGGTCAATCCATGAACGCAGCTTGTCAAGGTCCGTGCGCGCTCACAGCGACCAACTAGTGAGACTTCTTCATCTGTCAGCATTCTAACTCAACACTGTTTTGCTCCCCCCGTGGAATTGTCATCAATGCAATTAGTATCTCGCGTGGAAAAAAAAAAAAGTCCGTGCTGAACCGAGCTCTGCAAAAGAAGTGTGCGTCTCTCAGGGAACGCAGCACTGACTGCGCGCGTGTGGAGGCATCGCAAGCGTTTTATTGGAGGGGGCGTTAAAGGGGGGCGGGCGCTAGAGGGCGCCGCAAGGCGGGGGAGGGGGGGGGGGGGCTGACCTCATTGGAGAACATGTGGAATGCATGAGAGACTTGGTTCTACCTTTGCCTGCAGGAGGCTTGAATGAATGCACCCGGAGGAGATGACATCACCATAGCATTTGTTATGCTACACACTTTATTAAGTACACCCGCGCAGTCTATCCATATTTCAAAAAGTTCTCATCATGGGGACCTGGGTCAGCTGGGGTTTATTTGGGAAGTAAAGAAGGTCCTGTTGTCATTTTCACAATTTAGTTTGCAGTGAAATCTTGCCCAAGAATTGTTCTCAGTTTGAGCCACTGGCGGAGCTAGAAAGGTGGCCACGGGGGGCGTGTTTCCTCCTCCGGGTTGCAGGCCAGATAATTGACTTTTGTTTCTTTTCTGATTCATATGAGATTTTTTTTCCCCACATTTTCTCCCATGTTTATTTGCGTTTACCAATGAACTTTAAGGTTTGTAAAAATAACAAATGTTTTTTGTTTGTGGACACCCTGCGATATCCTTGGCCACCCCATGGTCCACGCAGTGTTCGAAACAACTGTCAGTATGATACAGTGCAGTGCTACACCACAATAATAAAGTGGTATAAGTAAGTATATCGCTGTGTCCACCAAGACTATAGTTCACTTTCGACTTCTTCCGCATTCAATTCATTTTGGATTGACAGAAAGAAATCAAAGCCAATCAGAGGAGATTTGTTACGGCCGATTCCAAGTTGGCTGGGCCAGATGACATCACTCATTTCAGCAATATCCTGGCAATGGCATCCGTGTTTCCTTTGACTGAAAGAGAGATTAAAGCCACGGCACAATGCGTGGTATTATACTGTATTTTGCTCTCCGAGAACGGTCAAGCCCACGGAATGTGCCATTTTTCAAAGTGGTTTCAAATTCAACAAAATGACTTTGTTGTACATCATCGCTCAAACGGTGGCAAGAATGTCATCAATCTTTACAAATCTTGAAAACAAAAGTCTCTATTTAAAGACAGCGACAGTGACAAAGTGCTGGGCGGCTGACTCACATAATGATGCCTGACTGTCAGGGCAGGCTGCCTTCCAAATGGTGAATTCTTCATCCTGCACGGACTGAGCTTCTTGTCATCTGCCCCCCGAGAGTTTGGGGGTCTGTCACCCTGATGACGACATTACGCTATTCTATCTACTCTGCTTTTGAATGGGGTCTCTATTCCATCGCAAAATGGCTTTCTTTAAGCAACTTCCACTGGAGCTACACTGTTTTCTTTGATTTCAGCAGGAAGCTTTATATCTCACTGAGTTTTTAATTTATTTATTTATTTATTTATGATTATATTATAATTTTGCATTTATTATTATTATTATTATTATGTATTTATTTATTTGCACATTCAAACATGTATGCAAAAAGTTGCTGATTCAAATTAGTCCGAGGAGATGGCAGACTTTTGAGGTAGTGTAGCTAACTAATATTGTGGCTGATAAATGTATGGTTAATAAAGCATCCATGTGCATCTCTTTACATGGACAGCACAGAGAGACGCTAACGCACCATTTGCATGCATGCCTTCGTTCTCATATATCCTATTGTGTGTGTGTGGGGGGGGGCTTCACCCCATTGTAAGAATGAGCACACGCAGAAATGCACCTAATCAGCATGTCAGCAGATGCTGGAGACGCTGAAGATAGATTTTGTGTGTGTGTGTGTGTGTGTGTGTGTGTGTGTGTGTGTGTGTGTGTGTGTGTGTGTGTGTGTGTGTGTGTGTGTGTGTGTGTGTGTGCGCACATCAGCGTCAGCATCCAAGGGATCCTCCTCATGATGCTTCTGACAAGTGTGTGTGGCTAATATGCTGAATATGGAACATGTCATGATGCAAAGAAATAATGACGGAGACAACAGTTAAGACCTCTTGTGGGTCAGATGAGATGAGTGTCAGCTTCAAATCAGGAGAGACACGTTTGCATGCATATCCAGTATCCACGCTTAAGACTGCTGGGCACTGGCGGAGCTAGAAGGGGGGGGCGGAGGGGAGCCCCCCACCCCACCCCTGAAACAGGTGCCTAGCCAGATAATTGAATTTTCCATATTTTTTTGCAGGAAATTTCCCCTCATTCCCTCCATATGTTGAATCTTTATCAGCATTTTCTGACACTTTTTAGGGAGCTCAATTTTAGGTCAAAAACGTCCAAATGTATCTACTAACATCTAATCTTCAAGCCAATTCCCCAGGTCCAAATCATTTTGCCAACCTTAGATAACCATTACCCAATTTGCTCAAAAGCCACAGCTACACAAGTAAGCAAGTTAAAACAGCCAAGCATTTATTAGTTAGTGCATGCATCATTCTCATCAAGGACACATTGAATTGACCATTCTCAGTTTAAATGCAATCCGTGCATGGCTCACTTGATAAGGTTTTGCTTTGTTAAAGTCAAATTAAACTCGGGGTTAACCCAGGGCAAAGGTCTCCTGGATTTGCCTGTCACGCACATCACAGTGTACTAATAAAATAAACGTTAAGCGCACACACACACACACACTCGCTCACAGATGCAGACTGTCAGAGAGAGGTTAAGCATGACTGATTAGATTAGAAATTATGAGCTAATTAATGCGTATCTTGGGAGACTAGTGCAGCATGCTTATTAGGAGACATAGCCGTGGTCGGCAGCAGGGAACATAGAACTGTTGTTAATTCCCACTATATTAGATGTGGCCTTACATGAATTGGAACAATATGCCGCCGCCGCTCAGACCTTCCTGTGTTTTCCATAAAAAGCAAATGGAGATGAAAAATATGCTTGGTTGTGTGCAGACACGGTCACAAAGTGGAATGGCATTCGGGTGAAAGCAGACCGAGGCCAAACAATCCGAATTTGGATCAGAGCTCATCTGAAAAACTTTGCAGATAGAATTTTGATCAAGTGCCCATGACATCACATTTTGATAGATTTAGAAAGAATATTTGAGAGAAATGGGCTTTTTAATTTTGTTCAGTAACCCGCAATGATTGTTATTCATCTGCAAACCGAAAATATGTTTTGTGTTCATTTGCTAGTATGGCAGTATATTTTTGAAATCGATCATCGATGAATCGAATTCAATTTTGAATTGTCTATTTTCCCCAATTACTCTTTATCAACCAATTATTGTTGTTTATTTAGTGGAGGGGGAAATGACAATAAATGGACAATTAGTCCAGTTATCAGAATCAGAAATGATTCCGTCATTACTTTCCAAAGTAAAAGCAGATATTTTCAAATGTGTCAATTTGATCAAACCTGAAAGACAATTACTGTTAAGAGGCTGAAACCAGATTTGGATCATTTTAAGTCAAACTGTACCACTAATACTTAGAGACTAAATGACGAATAGTCGTCGAATCATTTAATGATCGATTAGTTGTCGATTAATTGAGACACACTCCCTATCAAGAGGTTTTCAGTCAGGGTTCACCAACAAAGTGCCTCCGAGGATGAGGCATTGAGATTTCCTTGGATATTGTAAAAGCGATCATTTGAAAATGCGAGCGCTAATGAAGCAAAGCGAAGCGTTGTTAGCTACTTTGAAGTTCGTGGAAAAGTAACATATGACGTTAGTATTGGATTTCTGAGATTTGCATCCTGTCTCTGGCTGAATGAAGCCTTTGTGACTCACAACAATGGCGTGGAGTGGAAAATCGTTTGTTTGGGGAATCATAAGACAAAGCAACTCCAGTTGCTGAATCTCTCGGAAATCATGTAACATTTAGAAGCAGTCCTTGATGCCTGTGTGAGGTGCAGAGCCTGAAGTCAGGTGAAAGTAGTCTGGGCAAATCAATAGGAGAGTGAAAGCCACCAATGGTGAGGAAGGTGGATGGATGGATGGATGGATGGATGGATGGATGGATGGATGGATGGATGGATGGATGGATGGATGGATGGATGGATGGATGGATGGATGGATGGATGGATGGATGGATGGATGGATGGATGGATGGATGGATGGATGGATGGATGGATGGAGTGACAGCCACTGCCACAGGGTACTTCATATTCAGTCCAGGCCACAAGCAGCAGCCTTGGACATTCCTTATTACGGTTGTTTTTGTTGCTGTTGTTATTGTGACATCAAAGTGCTCTTGTTCCCACATCGGCTCTGACATGTCGGCGTTTAAGTGAATGTCAACGTTATTTTGCTCATTTCAACAGCAGCGAATTTGTGACGCGACCTCTGTCAGACTCTCGGGAGGCTATCGACCAGTCGGATCCATTTGTTTTGCAGCCGTTTCTTCGCGCCGTCCATTTCTATCACATTATTTTGACAGAAATTGAATTTGCTCTGATGCATTTTGATGTCTCCTAAGTGCACGCGTTGGCCGGCGCTGGAAGCGTCGTGTTTCAAGTGGCGCGATGATGCGAAAACACTTCAGATTTAAACAGAAGAGAGGGAAATTGATTTCATTTTATTGTCTTCCGTTGGCATTTGTTTATGCATTTCTCAAAAAGGGATTTGTCCTTCAAATCCTTCCATTTGGGTTTTTAGTTAAGAGCACTTTGGGACAAGTTAGCTTCCTGGACCTCTTCAACAGCATCTCTTCATCAATGTTGTTTGTGGAACTTTTAGCCCATGTGATTGAAGACACCGTGCGTCCCATAGGGGATATTGACGGGCACCTCGGCTCTGCCCAGTTCCGTGAAGGACTTGGCATCCAGAACGAGAAGGAAAGTACTTTTGTCCTGAACAAAAAAAAAAACGGAACACGTCAGTAGCCTAATAATCGTATTTCCATCCATTTTCAATGAGGGATGCTTTGAGATATGAACGTTTTGGGTTAGGAGTGCAATCGTGGAACCAATGGAACTCTTAAGTCAAGGCAGCGCTCTCAACATTCTCCTGTTAGAGCGAGTCAGACAATCAAGCAAGGGGGAAACAAAAATCTGAGTTGATACTATTTCTGCAGTTGTGAACTCACTTCCCGCGGTGTGATAATGACTGACAAAACAACTCCGTCATCTTCCTCGGTCGCTTCAGGCGAAGCAACAAAGACAGGCTCGGACGGGAACAAGCCGGGATAGCGCCACACCTAAACAGGAAATACGGCATGAAAATGTGCTCGGCACCAAAAATAAAACTCGCAGTCGACTAATTCCAGTCCAACTTTCTTGTGACAACAAATACAGTAGCACTCGTGCAATTATGATGCTGATCTTACTCCAAACAAACGTTCCCATGTAATGAAATGACATTAGTCGTAATTTGTTCCAGTGTGATTGGTGGAGACCTTGAGCTCTTTGGTGTGCACGTCCATCTTGAGCAGCGAGTCACTGAAGACGTGTCCAAAACCACACGAGTAGAAGTAGCGGTAAGGTCGTCCGTTGTAGTGCTCGTAGTTGATCTGAGGGAACTCCAGGCCACCGTATTGCAGAAGTTCATCGTCGTGAAGTTCCTCGTGGGTCATGTAAACCTGAACGAGATCAAAAGTTCACAGACATCGATGCGTATTTTGTTGAAATTAATTTCATGACGCAATCTGGACTATGCTCTGGGTGTCAATCAACCAAAGTGGCATTTTTTTCAACAAAATGTTCTAATGCAGGAATGTCAGACTCATTTTTGTCGCGGGCCACATCGAAGTCATAATTTCCTTCGGTGGGCCATTATGACATCAAAACAAACTGATGATAGTTTTCAAATTAGAGACGAGTAAAATCTGTTCAAATCTTTTCAAAAAGATTATTTTTAAAAGTGAGAATTTGATGAGCAATTTGCGGACCACATCAAATGTTTTGGCGGGCCGTACCTGGCCCCCGGGCCTTATGTTTGACACCAGTTCTAATGGATGATATGGAAATATGTTGAGTGTTTTTATGTCAAATTAAAGGTCTTGCTCTATTCCTCACATTTCTACTCGCTCATCACAAAAATCTTGCCGCGTGCAAGCTAATCCTCATCAAAGTGTGTAATTACTCACAGTTGACTCTATTGATTACAATTTCGACTTCACCCTTAACTGTAAAATGAAGTATAATGGAGTTAATGACATCATGATTGAGTGACGTATGCTACCTCTCCAGGTTTGGTCATTTTGGCCGTGGCTTTATAGTTAGGCGAGGTCACGAGGTTCTCCTCCAGGGGGGCCGATTTGTCGACATTTAACGGCAGGACGTATCTCCTCGGCAGGTTTCTGCACAGTGAGTTGTAAAACTGACAAAGAAAAGCACAATAGAGTGACCTGATCACAAAAATAGATGCTTTGGAAAGGCTAACTGATGCAAATTCACCTTGTCCATCTCCTCTCCTGGATCTCTGCGGAGGTTCTCCAGGGTGAAGTCTCCGATGACCTGTCCGTCATCCCCGCAGCACATGTCCATAACCAGCAGTCCGTTGTCCTCAAAGGCGTTGATCTGATGCAGCGTGAACATTGGAGCTGCGCGGTACGTCACTTCACTCTCCTGTAATTTAACGCAGTTGTTATGAATTAATGATAGTCATCACGAGCCGCTAATATCGGCGAGCTGAGCGAGGCCGGCGGTCCTTAAAATGATCAACCTGGTTGTTATGTCGGTGCACCTACCAAGCGGCTGTGAGGTTTTTTTTTTGGAGTTTTTTTGTGGAGCCAAGTGAGTGTGGCCTAGCTTTCACTCACTTTTCCAGTGTGCCGGTTGACCAGGTGGAAGATGGTGTCGCAACTGGGATCCCAGGTCATGACTTTGTGGTAACTCTTTCCTTGGATGCGGTATAGCATGAACTTGAGCAGATCCAACTTGATGGGCTGCTCCACAAACACTATGTAGTTCTCAGACATGACTGAAGCAGGCACAAACAAAGAAAACAAATACAAAATATATATATATGTCTTTTTAAGGAACTAAATCTTTATAAGGTATATTTTACACCAGAAACGTACAAAAAAAATCCCATTTTTGTTGTATACATGTTGTATAATTTGATTTAATGAACTGTAAGGTCACATCCTGGAATAATTTGGGTTTGACTACAAATGCCCCAGTGTTAAAATAAAAAAAAAATAAAAAGAAACCACGAACATTATGTTTCTGCGTAATGGGGCTTTCCTCCTGGCCGCACCTCTTTTTGGCAAAACAGTACAAAGCAATGTTATGTGACACAATCAAGGGAATTTGGAGACTAAAATATGTGCTTGCGTATAAACAAGTGAATGTGCGAATAAACAGATTCTCTGCTACCACTGCTAATCTAGCGAGGGATGCAAGTGGGCGCGTTGAACCGCTTTACAATTCTTCCCTCTTGACAGAAAAAAAAAAAATAAAAATGTCTTGGTGCCATCCAAGAATAGCATGGAGGTCTGCACAAAATCGCATTGTGTACGTACACATGAAATCTCCTCTTGATTTATATTTTGCTTCTGTAATTTTCAATATATGGTGATTCAAAATACGCTAGAAAGAATATTACACGGAATGGGGAGAAAGCGAGACAATCAAACATCCGCAGCTGGTGAGAACCGAACATAACACAAAGGCACGGTGATTGACAAAGGGAAGCGAGGGCCAGACGAGAATTTGAATGAGTAATTAATCGGAATATGAAGGAAGAAAAAAAAAAAAGAAGTGTAGGCTCAAGCCTGTCAAATCGGGTCAGCGCCAAAGCTTTTCTCATAGTTCATTTGACTTCTTACCGAAGCTGTGATAGTAGCAGGGTTTTCTGGGCTCCTTGGCTCGGATGGAGCAGATCACTTTAGCTCCGTAGAGGTCTGCGCAGTCGTCGCTCGCCCTCGCCTCCCCAGGTGGAGGCACGCGGATGATGTTGTAAAAGAAACCTAAAGATGAGCAAACACGTCAATATGTATGATGTGTGTAGAAGTAACATACTCCTAGGTGTAATAATAATGTGCATAAAAATAGAGAAAGCAGAGTATTCAGAACAGGAAATTGGAAGGAATAGAAGCGAACATAATGAACATATGAATAAATAATAATATGAATAATTAATATGATTTTTTTTTTTCAATACAGTCAATACACAAAGGAAACTAAGATGTGCAAAACTCGCCGGACACTTAATTTGGTATATCAGCACAATATAAATGAGATTTGGCAAAAAAAAAAAAAAAATGCCATTTTGGAGTGTCTTGTGAAATTTAGTTTTATAATGGTGAGCACATTTGTCTCATTGTGCTTAGATTCTGGGTTTGAATCCCAATTCCTATTTGCAGTTTGTATGTTCTCTCTTATTTACCAGAAAATAAATACGACATAGTCCACTTCAGTCACGCTAGGAGGAGTGGCTTGACTTAAATATTTCGGTTTTAGTGTAGTGTGAGTCGTGTGAGCTGTTACCTCCTTTTCCGTAAGAGTTGCCCATGTTGTATGTGGCCCCTTGGCGGTCATAATGTGGGTGGGCTGTGGCTGCATTGATAGCAACGTATTGGCTCCAGTCCACCTGAGATTGGCAAGTATCATTCACTTTTGTAAAATGTTTACATAACATCCAGAAGAAGATGACGGCAAGACTGTGTTTCTCTCTCTCTCTCTCTACCTTTTCTTTTGTTTCCAGAGTTTGAGGATCGATCCTTCTCATGTAGTTGGTTTCGGTACTGACAAAATAGTCTCCCATGTACTTGACAAAATTCACGCTGGCATTGTCTGTGGCCTCTGTTCACAACACAATGATGGATTTAAACACGATAGAGTATAGATGTCAAACGCGAGGCCCGGGGGCCAGATACGGCCCGCCACATCGTTTCATGTGGCCCGCAAAGACAAATTATGCATGGATGCCATGTGTCAATACTAAAATAACAAATTGTCTCTACTTTTTGAAAAATAGAGAAATGCTTAGGAATTTTTCTTACATTTGTCTTTTTCGAGTATTTGAACAGTTTTTAGTCACCTGTGATTTCAAAACTAGCTCCGATCAGTTGGTTGTGTAGCCTATACTGTATAAAATAAGGCGTTGACAGTCATAATGGCCCTTAGAAGGAAACTATGATTACGATGCAGCCCGCAAGAAAAAAAATGAGTTTGACACCCCTGCTATAGAGCATGCACTTTGCCTGTCAAATTGCAGAATGAAGAGAGTAGCCATCTTCAAGAAGCAAATCTGAAAACATCACAAATTAGCCTCTGTCGGAGCGGAGCGTACGCATTCTAATCTGATCTAATGAAGTTAAATGCATAAAAAAGTGTAATCCCTTTAAGTGGAGAGAGAAAAAGAAATAGCAGTGGCTTCTTTTTTTTTTTTTTTCTTTCCAACTCAAATATTTGGGCTGATGAAAGCTCTCGGGATTTTTAAGCTTTCCTGCTTTTTTTTTTTAAGCATATTGCAGTTCTAACGACAATTTTATAACAGTGAGTTCTTGCTCACAATTTCGAAGGATTTGGAACCCCCCCAAAATATGTGACAGGTTTTAAAATGTTACCTCTCCAAGGATATTACGGATTACTCAGATGATTTAAATTGCACGCAATGCTTGGCTGCTGTTTGTTCAAATCCCCCGTTCAGGTGATTTCATTTTGCTAGGTGACAATTCAATGTGAACATTGTGGCCTATAAAAATCAATGCTGCATTGTTGAACATCCAGCACTTGATTTGTATTCAATTTTTTTTTTTTTTTTTATTAAGACATGAGCAGCACATTTAACAAAAGTCAACCACATTGACTTTTGCTGTGGCCCCTTTTTGTTATGTCTGCAAATACAATGCACATACAGTAACCATTTTTTTCCACTTCTTGTGCTTATAATAATAATAATAATAATAATAATAATAATGCATTCAGTGATGACCAAGTTACATTAGGATGCACTAAAAAGTCACCAATGTTATAGTCAACATTTGAACCGTACATACTTGGGATCTGAAAACGTGAGAAGAATCGCGCAAAGATGTTCTTGCAGGGGTCAGGCATGGCCAGCGTTCCGAACTCGGACACAACGATGCGATTCTTCTCCGAGTTGTGCACGTACGAGTCACTTCTCAGGAAACGGCTACTGTAGGTCACGTTGCCGTCACTGATGTGAAATCTGTGCATCATTGCCATGCCGTCGAACCAGTGGGTGTATCTTGGGTGGGAGAGATCTTAATATCAGCAGTGAACGGAAAATTTCACCCCAATGTGTGGCTGAAGGACAACATTCTTAAAAGTGTGAACCTGGATGACTCAGTCATTGTTATTGTACCTGTCTTGGCCAAATTCAAACTTGCCCGGACCGTTCCTCAAGAAGCTCCCTTTGATCCATGTTGGGATTGTTCCTGTGATGGTAGTTGGGATGGGATCAGGGCTTTCCTCCACAGAGCTCACCAGTGGGGCCACACTCTCCAAACCTTTGCCCATAGGGCATCTGTCCCTGCTGGACACTGGAAGGAAATGGTGGTAAATGGGAAAAAAAAAATTGCACTGTTATTATAATGATACCTTTCGTATTAAAACCAGTAGTAATGATAAATAAATGTCATTTTGATATAAATATTTTTAGTATATAAAAGCTCATGCAGCAAGATAACACTTGTGGAATTATCATTAATATTAATGAGCACACGCTATTAATATGATTACCAATACGAATAATTAAAATTAAAATTGAAAAAAAATCTTAAATATATTAATAGATTAATCCACTGTATGTTTAATAATATATAATACATACTAAAAAAAAGCAATACTAATGCTAATATTGTACAATAACTACTAATAATACAAATACCAAATATTCAACTCAACTTTATTGATAGCGTACTTTAAAAACAACCATCACTGTGTATATACAGTAAGAATCACACATACAAAAACAAAGACAGTTCAAACAATAAATACTTCAAATAAAAACTATAATATGCTCAAACAATGTCGCGTCACATGCTGAGTAAAAAGCCTTGGAATAAAAATAAATAGACTACAATACATTATAGAATAATTATTTGTACGCAATAAATAAATAATATCTTAATATTGTATAAAATGTTTTTTTTTTTTTACAATATTTATGATAATATCACCCAACTAAAAAGATGTCAACATCTTAATGAAACTGTTCAGTAAGGAAGTGCATACATGAGAGATAGATTATCTATTGTGTGCTTTGTGAGGGTTATGTAACGCTTTTTGCCATGGTGACGCAGCTCCCCGGGGTGGCGCACGTTAAACCACACCTGCTCTATCTGCCATTCAATAAGCAATTCCTTTTCATTGCCTGCCATCAACACACTTAGTATCCCCAAACTTCACACCACAAGCAAAAAGCAAATCATTGTTGTGGATCAATAATGCACCCACCACGTGCTGAGCTCGGGTTCCCACTGTTCTTACAATGCCAAGCGTTGGAATAAAGGGAATAAATTCACTTTGTTCCTGAGATGTTTATAACACAGACAATGAAAACAAAAACAATGGCGAGATGAAATGCTAGAGGCTAGAACAGACATTTACATTGTCAACAACTTGAGGTTCAATTGCAATTACTGCTGGGACGTAGAGGTAGCAGAAGATTTCGCCTGATCAAAATTTCCACAGCGATACGTATTTTCTCTTGATCTCATATATAAATAAAATATGGCATCTACTCACATGGCTGCGGCTCCGCAGTCCCAGACATGCTCGGCCTGTTGCTGTGCAAATCAAATGAGACTTAACACTGCGCTTTTATTACCGATGATCTGTGCGGGAGAGACTTTGGACTCTGGGATGGGTGTCGAGTTCAAGAGGTGATAACTCGACATAAAAAAAAACGCAACATCAGTCACGCTATCAAACTACTGCTCGTGAAAATGTCTCCAGGCGCTTCTTACTGTTGCTCTTGGATGACATAATACATCATCAATGCTTTTCTTCAATGAATAAAAATGTCAAGTTCCACCTGACTCTTTGTAGCTTCAAAATCTTGCAGATAGCTTTTAGAACTGCAAAGCGAGAGACTGATCATTATTTCATATTTGTGCATATTTAAGCATTTTATTGTGCAAATAAATAGTTTGGAGTCAAAAGTAGCATCTCTGCACATAGTGTACATTCTTTAGGTGATATACGACCTCGGCTGGAGATCATGTTGTGAGTTGTGCATCACATTTTTTTGTGTGAATCTTGCCTGCAGCTCTCGTGTCAGAACACCGAATGAATGCTTTTGCTTTTGCGGTGTTTATTTGTTGGTTTGCACTGATCAAAGAAAATTGACATTTTTATATTTTGATGAATAATCTTCATTAGGTTGACTTTCAAAAAGAAGGAACATCGTAATGACCTTGGTTATCCTCTATCTCAAACACGCCGCAGTTTTTCTGTTTATCTAATCTATACAGTCTCATCTTGTACAGTTTAAGATTTTGCAATCACGTCGAGAACATGAAACCAGTGTCCTCTTATGTTTTATTTTTTTTGTACTGTGATGAGGCACGGTGAGGGGGGTAAAAATATTTTGTTGCGTTTTTCTTGATCGAATAAAAAAAATATATATAGTGAGGTTCATTCATATTAAATGTTGCGAGGCATCCCGACGCATGGGGCGTACTCGGAATCCAAATAAATATTAACTGGCCATAACAGACATCATACGTGCAGCCGTGATTCCTCTTCCCCCTCTTGACATGAGTGATGTGGAAACACAGCAAGTAGGAACAAGACCTGCAGGAAGACCAGTCGAGGCACGAGATGCTTATGAAGATTTAATTAAAGGACTTGTTCCTCACTGCCTGTACTTTCAAGGCATGAAATGCCAGGAAATGTTGAGCTCCAATTATTAAAAAAAAAAAAAAAATCAAAAGGGAAGAGATGATCCCCGTACTTGTCATTCTTTGCGTAGGAGAATCCTTTTGAAATTGAGGCCAAATTAGAACAAACACCTAAACATAGTTTTAGCTGTCAACTACTGAAGATAATTTAAAATTAGACAAATATCCATTTAAGGGCAAACGTCCATCAAGGTTGGAGTGCATCCAATTTCTTAATGAAGATTTTGCCGGTAAAGTATAAATGAACAAGATTGCTTTGGAACTGGGAAAAGAAATGTCAAAAATCCAAGAATGAATTCAAATAATTAATTTTCAAAGGCAGAACAAATTGTTGAGCTTCTCCCAGGAGAGATTGAAGCACAATGATTGCTTAGCAACAAGCTTACATCATCTGTGATGTCATTTTTAGTTGACAGCAAGTGGCAGTAGAAGGCAAAATGGCTGCCGCTCGAGATGGAAAAAAAACGCAATATTAATCAGAATACTATGTTTTGACGAGTAGGTATGCAAATAACTTATTCTTGTAAAAAAATAGTTTTGACTTGACTTCTCCTTTAATGGTGTTTACAGCTTCGTCTTGAGATTCAACTGACATTTTGACCCAGAGCCTCTCTAAATTTGAATGAGCCATATTTTTTTTGTTTATTTGTTTTGTGTCCCGGGCTCTGGGATCTGTTCCATACAGTGAATCAATTAAATTATAAATTAATTGATAAGAGCTGCTCTTCCTAATATTTCTCGATAGCATTGTGGAAATATCATGTTTATTGCCACAAGGAGATATAGAGAGCAACTATAAAAGCTGAGAGTCATCGAGAGTTCAGCAGGACTTCCTGACAGACCGAGCGGCCGTGCAGCAGGTAGACCTCATCCTCTCGACAATGGAATGAATATGAGAGGTTTAATCATCACAAGGGGAGGGCGACATTATTGTGGACACGGAGTAGCGATAAGCACGACAATGTTTTAGAGAGATTTGATGAAGAATTTTAATTAGCTTTCAATTAATTGCATATCAGAGGAGCACACAGTGGGATGGTGACTATCTCGGTTTATTCTCTTATTGTCGTGCTTGGAAAGGGTCGCCTGAGTCCAAGTCAGGGAACAACTTCAGGGATGGAACCTGCAAACTGGCAGACAATCCTCTGGAACTATTTTCAGGTAGTATTCCCCTGGGTTGTTTTTTTTTTTTTTTTTTTTTTTTTTCCCCCAACAACGAAGAGCAGCGGAGGTTGGGCGGGCGGGGGGATAAGTAAACTGCACAGATGAATTGTCCCATCTAGTGGTTAACTGATTGAATGGTTCAGGTTTTTCTCTTTCATCATAAAAAACGTCATCATCATATTTGTCCTCATTAGGAGTCCTAGGTGAGCTCGGAGACAAGGTTCATCCTGCATTGCTCATCAATCAAACGCAGGGACCTGTTTATTTTTAAACTGACAGCTACTTTTGGGATATTGAGTCACGCAAAGGGCAACCACTTTCACACAATTAACAAAAAAGGCTCAAAGAGTTAGCTTCTTGTATCTTTTGGCAATACTTAATAATATCCAATATCATAATCATACCCAGCATAAATAAACTTTCAAAATTTGCCCCAATTTGTTTTCCAACACTGACTGTCAATATTATCAATGTCACCATCTGGTTATTTATGATTCTAATGCTTCCTTGGTTGGATTTTGCGTTGGAGAGCAAACACACCCACACGCCAGTAATCCAGATGTCGGTTTCTCATGCTCTCACGCAAGCATTTAATTCCTGCTTACAATGGATTGACACCGAAATGTCGAAATGATTCCTTTTGGGAAGAATGTTGTATTATTTATGGAACTTAATTCATATGAAAAAAAATAAATACAGTAAGCATTAACAGTTAAGCGTATTTACCACGTGTTTTGTTGACAAAGTAGACATGATGTGTGGCATAAAAAATGAAGGTCATGAGAAATGTTCCGGAGAAGCCACCTGTGTGGGCCGCTTAGCTATTGGCTGACCTTCATCCCTGGGGGGGGAGCAATAGTGAGTGTTACTGCATTCCCAAAGGGGGAGTTGCCGGCGGAAGACCGTTTAAAAGCGAGTGAGCGTTGAGTGGCCTCTTTCGAGACGCATCAATCAACATGATCCCAATTGTGTTGGCCTCGGTTCTCATTGCTGCTGGTAAGAACATCTGGGCTTCTTCACATTTGTGTGTGTGTGTGTCTACAGCTTCAGGCCTTTGACATTAAGGACAAGGTATGCACTGCCTTCGGATCCAGCAGATGGCCCCAGATGGTCTTTTTTGTTTTATTTTTGGGAAGGGTGGCCGAGTGGTCAAAGTTCAAGTTTGAATCTCGACACCGGCTAATGATGTTCATTATGGTTTAAGGCCCAGGTGAATAGAAATGTGCGACGAGTGAATGGTGGCATTTTACATCTTAAAATGAAGTTTACGTTAAAGAGATGAAAATGCTTTTTTTATTTTTTTGCCTTGGTGTGTGCCCGTATTACACAGCCAAGGTGGCAAATGTGCTTTGCTTGTTTTTGCAAATTCTGCCTAGCAACAAGTAGCGATGCAAATGGGTATCATCAATCAGAGCAAAGACGGACGGACAGACAGATAAACAGATAGATGACAAAAAAAATGTTATTGATACATTGAGTATTATTATTTCTGCTGCCTGGATTCATTTTTATTGCAATTTTTATTGCCCTACCGTTGATTTAATAACACCGGTTAACGTATTTTTACTTTTTTTTTTTTAATCAGACTTGCAAGTAAACTTTTCTTGATACATTTTCTGCACTGATTCCAAATCTGCTCTTCATTCAATCTTTTATAAGTTGAACCATCTCGAAAAACTGATGAGCAGTGTAATCAAAAAATTGAAATAAATGTTTCTTCCACCTATTGCCCTTCACACGTCCTCAGCCCTGGGGTGCGGCACGCCGCCCGTCGAGCCCCGGACCTCCCGTGTGGTCAACGGCGAAGACGCTAGGCCTCACAGCTGGCCTTGGCAGGTAACGCCGACGCACATCTGTGTGACTTTTCAAACGAGCTGGCGAGCATCACGCGCGCGCCTGCCTGCCTGCCTGCCTGCCTGGCATCTGCTTCTTAGCTGACAGACTGAAGAGCTGCTCAAAGTGCAGTAATTAGATGTTTGCCTCTGAAATGAGCTGCCAAAAACCTTCTTGTGTCTGTGCAGATTTCTCTTCAGTATGAGAGGGATGGAGAGTGGAGGCACACTTGTGGCGGATCTCTGATTGCTGACAACTGGGTCATGACTGCCGCTCATTGCATCAAGTAGGAGAGCTAACATAGAAGAATTCAAAAATGCCACCGTATAGACAGACAGCTGGCGCAAACACGCCCCGCGACAAAATGTCCTCGGGTTGGATTCTCGCATCATTTGCCGAGGAGGTGCTCTTGAAGAAGCAAAAGTTCATGGGTTGGGGGAAATTCAATGCAATGGCTTTTCTTTTCGATTCATCGTATTCCCAATACTGAATGGACTCAATCAGCACGCATGTGTTTGTTTCCACAGCAAAAAGCTGTCCTACAGGGTATTTGTGGGCAAACACAACCTGGTAGAGGAAGAAGCCGGCTCCAAGGCCATCTTGCCTGAGAAGATCATTGTGCACGAGAAATGGAACCCCATCTTTGTGGCTTTTGGGTAAGAAAAGAAAAAAAAAGTGAAAATAAGATGATATGGGCTCCCAAGTAGCACAGTCATTGAAATCCAAATTGTCGAAAAGTGTGATTTTTTTTAATGACATCGTGGTGAGTGTTTCATTAATAAGGGGAATTGGTGACTGCAGACCCAGCGTGTATATTTTCATTTTGGATTCAGTACAAGCAATAAATTTCCTTTTGCGGGTCTCACGCAGAAATGACATCGCCATGATCAAGCTGTCCGAGCCGGTGACTTTGAGCGACCAGGTTCAGCTGGCGTGCGTTCCCCCCGCTGACACCCTCTTGACCAACCTCTACCCCTGTTACATCACCGGATGGGGTAGATTGTACAGTAAGTCAAGCAACCTACTCCTTTTTATTTTCATCCAGGTGAGTAGCTCCAGACTGTCTTTTTTGGATCATGTCGAAACAAGCAATCCTCCTGAGTTGCCATGAAAATAACACATTAAATCCCATCCGAATCATTTCTGGCAGTTTAAGCTCTTAAATGGAACATTGGAAGCCGCTGGCGATGAGCTAAAGCGCGTGTGGTGGATGTGTCTTCTAGCCGGAGGCCCTATCGCTGATAATCTGCAGCAGGCTTTGATGCCGGTGGCTGACCACCCCACTTGCTCGCAACCTGACTGGTGGGGCATCGCTGTCAGGACCAGCATGGTGTGTGCCGGTGGGGACGGAATCGTGGCTGGATGCAATGTAAGGAAATACAATTTTCAATGATACGCAACTTTGTGTTAGCTATTTGTTGGTTTGTTGACAGGGATTATTTGCTGTCCTGCTATTTTTTACTTTTTTAGACGATTGACATTTCTTGTGTTTCTTTATTTTGTACAAAAACTTTTCGTCATCCCTTGTCAGTGTGTCTGTAAAGCAGCGGCAGAATAAAACATGATGTCTTGCTTCTCAGGGAGACTCGGGCGGACCTCTGAACTGTAAGAACATGGAGGGTACCTGGGAGGTCCACGGTATCGCCAGTTTTGTCTCCGGCTTGGGCTGCAACTACGAGAAGAAACCCACCGTCTTCACCCGCGTGTCCGCCTTCAATGATTGGATTGATCAGGTACAGGCCGCACAAATTCTACTTTGCTTTGTGTCAGGGTTTATTTATTTTTTAACTAGATTTTGAAATATTTGTCTTTCAGGTTATGATGAACAACTAAAGAGAATGAAGTGTCAATAAATCCACACGAGTCTGCATTCGTCTGATGTGGTGATATAATTTCATATTCAGAACGTGATACATGAGGTAACTATCATCCATAGGCGCGTCTAGCCCATTTTGGGGGGGGCACTGAAGCACCCCTTAAGTAAATCCAAGCACCCACAAAATTTAAGAGACATTGAGACTTTTTTTTTTTTTTTTTTTATTGTATGTCCTTTTTTTTTTTTTACTAGATAGAAAAGTGTAAAAATTGTATATATCTAAGTACTCCCCCTTTGCCTCAAAATAGTTCGATCCACCTCATCCCTTCCACTTGTCGACTGAGCTTGGGGCAGAGTACACACTCATCCAGTCATTATTCAGTAGTGTGATTTAGTGTGGCACCTTGCTTAAAAAGGTCACTTGGCAGATTTCCCAACTTTTCCATTGTCAATACATTATCATCATAACCGGGCCTTGTTTTTGCTCCGATTAAACTTAGTTTACCGTTTACGAGGTAGGGGTTAGCTGAGGTTTTTTTCCTGGCTAAGAGATGTTCCAACAATCTTCCATTTGCACCTCCATCACTCCCTGAAAGTATTCCAAGGAGCATCCGTATTACAGATGAGGGCATACAGTCTAACAAACGCTGGCTATAAATCAACACTAAGTGATCAAATCTGCCTTTTGTGCAAAACCTAGCATTTGAGCAGCTGTGTGTGTTTTTTTTATATACTTTATATACTAAGGGATTTTTTTTTTCACATTTGTGTCTTGGCTCAATAAAGGATGGGAATAGCTGATTGGACTAAACATTGAAGAACAATGACAACCATTATCCAGCAGGTGTCCTCACACGCTCATCTTGTAAAATAGGCCCTGACTGGTTTTCACTGCCTATGATAGATAACCTCCCAAAAAGTGAACAGATTGAGAGAACTGACAAACACGTGACGCGCTGCCCAAAAAAAAACAGGCTCACTCAAACATCATCAGCTCCTTTATGAAACTGACCCTCGCTCTAAAATATGAGACTAATATCCCTCCATGGCGTGTCTTTATGAAAACCATAATGCTCAGCCGGGGAATCCGACCTCATATTCTTGTGATAAGAAAAAAAAAATGAGGAGGGTGACAATGCCAAAGCTGAGATTAACACTTCTCTGGTTTATATGCCTCACTGTAATGAGCGTGCCGTGTGTGAGAGAGTCATGGTCTGAAATAATCATATTGATGAGAAAATGAAATAGTCTTCTGCCTAGCACATTCAATTGGTCACATTTGCAGCACCAATTTGACAGGGAAATTGACGACCAGGGCACGAGAGGTTGAAAGAGCAAGATAGGAGAATTAATTAGTATGTGTGTGTGTCTGTGTCTGTGTGTGTGCATGCTAGATGTTAAATATGCTTGAATTGAAATCCTGACATTTATTTAGTTTTCAAAATATGAAATGAATTATTTGCAGATATTTGAAAGAGTTGCTCCAGTTCTTCAGGCTGAGCTTTCTCACTTTTCGGCTGAATTTCTTGGCGGTTGGTGGCCTCGAAAGAATGCTTTTGTCTGCCTGGTTGATCTCGAACACAAACACACACACACACACACACACACACACACACACACAGTGCAAAATGAGGACAGGGAACCATGCTGTTGTGCTCCATAGTAACCAGAAAAAGGGGGTGGCAACTTGTCTGAAAGGGCTTAAATAAGGGACAAGTGATCTTCCATGTAGAATAGATAGAATGGCGTGTCATTTGATATTGATTTTTTTTTTTTTTTAGTGCTGTGAAACTATTAAACCACACAAAAAAAAAATGCTTGAAATATATTTCCCAGTCAAACTGCTCAAGCTAGAAAAACTAAAAATTCAGTATAAGTAGTGCTGTTAAAACAAGACCAAAAAGTCCCTTTTTTTTGTTGAGCACAGCTATTCATTTAAAAAAAAACGGATTAAAGAAGATTATTGATAATTCGGCGTCTTGCATTTCGGATTAAAGAAGATTATTGATAATTCGGCATCTTGCATTTCACCTTTGTGAACTTTCTGAGGAGTGAAGCACTTGATGGGATGTTCCAAGAGTGTCTTTCTATTAACAGATCAGTGGGGAGGGAGTGTGTGTGTCGTGGGGGAGGGACCGTCCACTCATGCACATCCCCACACACAAGGCGATCTCTACCCGCCGCCCTGCAGCCTGTCAACATTTACTGCGAAGCGACCGGGACTCCTCCGGGGATGACCGCCGGCCGGCAGGCAGGCAGGCAGGCAGGCAGGCAGGTAGGCGCGCTGGTTCATCAAGCGTGCACCGACTTGGGCCCCGGGCTCACTTGGTGACCTACTTTTACCCCCCCCCCCCCAAGACTTTCTCACTTTCCTGTAGGGTTCCTTGTATTATGGACTGCTTGCTGACTATTTATGAGCTAGTACGTGCTTTGCAGGAGAGAAGGAGGATAACAAACTAAAAGGCAAGTTGAAGAAATATTTTGGGATGCAAAAAAGTAAGCATGTCTTTTGAATTATATTTTCTCACAAGAGACTTTGTGTTCTCTTCACCTGTATAGTAGTGTTAAGAAACCTTTTATTGTCAAGGATGGTTTTTTTGGATGCGTGTTATTTTCAAACATTTACGGTAGCTACGTCTAGCGAGACAAACGTGTTTTTTTCCAGATCCTCGTTCAATGTAGACATCCAAATAACAGAACAACCAACTGACAAATGTTTGTTTTAATTGCCATAGTTTTGTCAAAACAAATCCAACTCCAGCTTTTGTAGCACACTTCTGAATGACAACTCGTTCATCCAGTTCGACCACGAAAAACAGTGTGAGTTTTTTTTTTCCCCTCCCTGCTGGCAAAGTAATATTTGAATAAAGCAAGTGTAACTTCTGCATCTGACTTGCATGCATGCAGGTACTTTGTCACATGAGAGGAAGTTGTCTCGCTGTGCGATGGAGATGCATTATGCAAACGTTCACCTGATTAGCATGCTCTGCGCGCATTTGTACAAAGAGGGCATTCTCGGTCGCTGCTAATGTTTGCATTCATTTACATTCAATTATTGGCCTATGTGGGCATACGTACAAAAGCCGCTTCATTAAAGTGGAACATTGAGAACTCCTCACAGTGCATTGACACTTTTCGGACCAAAGGCTTGCTTGGGGAGTTATTGCGTAACAGCTGGACCGTTGCTATTTATATTGACCGAAGCCTCAGAGAGCATGCGTGTGGAATAATCTACATGTTTGCAGATGACTGATTTATGCACTTTAAATCACTTTTAAATGCACTTATTGGAAAGTTTTCATTAAAAAAAACAAAACAGTACATTAAATAATAATAATAATGACATTTAATGACAGCTCTTAATTACAGGGCTGGAGGGGTACTTAATATTAGAATATTGGAAATGTATTGTTTTATTTTTTTTAATTTATTGTTTGAATATCTATCCATCCATTATATATGGGTCAGTTTCAACAAGAAAACAAGCAAGCGCCTTATTTGCCGGTCCCTGTGGTGAAAACATACCCTGAGAAAGTTTCCACCCCATTGTAAATCATTTTTATGCAATGGAGCTGTCACAAAAGATGTTCTCGTGTTACTTCTTCCACGCACAAATGGATTGGAGTTGAGTGTCTGTAGGGATACGAGCACATTGGCCATGTGACAAACTTGGCTGAGACAAAGTAGTCTTTACCCAGCTCATCTTTCTTGTGGACTCAGCAGATCCACGTGACAGGCCAACCCCGGCCAGACGCATTTGCGTATTTGTGGGTGCTTGTGTGTGTGTGTGTGCACGGGCCTGGAAATGAAAGGCATTGTCTTTTTCTTTCAGGCTCTCCATGTGGCATAGGAAGTGAATTTTGTGGAAGCCTCCACTGAGCTCTTCTCTCTCCCCCTTCTGGCTATGGAGCACGAAGTTAGGATGGGGCTGTCGGCGTGGGCCATCGCCGCCATCGTTTGCAACTCGGCGGTGGGCGT
This sequence comes from Syngnathus leptorhynchus, assembly GCF_054491065.1. NCBI lineage: Eukaryota > Metazoa > Chordata > Actinopteri > Syngnathiformes > Syngnathidae > Syngnathus > Syngnathus leptorhynchus. Next base: position 17,103,465 of record NC_141198.1, on the reverse strand, counting down.
CCTCATCCTCATCCTCTTCGTCGTCCTGTACAAGGCCTGCCAGGTGCCATCCAAACCGGCAAACACGTCCGAACCGGCGAAGACGCAGCACAAGTCTGAGCACAAGTATCTTCTAGCGGCCTGATGGTGACAAAGCGAACCTAAAAGGAGCTCCTCTTTTTGTCTTGAAATATTTCGTGGCTATCACCGTGCTGCAGCTTGGTGTGCTGCAGACTCAAAGCAAGACCAAGCCGGCCGGCCAATCCTCTTATCCCTGCGGTGCGTCTCTGGGACTGTCCATCTGTCAGTCTATTTGCTCTGCGGCTGCGCTCATCTCCAGAGGAATACCACCAACTTGAGCGGTGGATTTGGCGAGAAGGGAAAAAAGTGCACTACGTGATGTAGACAGAGAAATCACACGAGGGTGAAAGCCTTTTTCTTTCTTTTTTTTTTTATAGACAGGAGTTCAGCCTTTGCTTAAAAGTCCTATGTGATAAATTGTGGGAGCAAATATGACTTTGTCTTAATGTGCCTTACTTTGATTGCTGCCGTTTATTCAGTGTACTGGCAATAATAGACGGAGCAAAGCAGTACTTCTTTTTTTTTAATCGCGCATTCATCAGGACAAGATGTCATATTCATTTATAACCGACACTCGTTAAATGATGTCTTCACGAGAAATCAGTTTGGGAATTATATGTAACTCGGCGATATTCATTGTAATAGACTCCATAAAAAAAACGGCCGCAGTACATTCCATCAACATGGCGGACATGCTAAAAGATTTATGAGGAGCTATTTTTTTTCCCCATTAGGCTGAAATAAAGTATTTCAAAGAAAGCCAGTTGTTTTCACATTTTGTTAATAATAAATGAATGGCTCAATTCTGATAACTAATTTTCGAGCAATACTCCTTTTGGATGCTTATTATGGCAGATGTCATGACATCATCTGGAGGAGATGAGGTATTTCCTGTCTGGAATACAAATCTTTAGCAGCTATGTTTGCGAGCTTACACAGATGCTAACTTGCTGTGGTGCCAAAATGTTTCTGTCTATGTGACTGTTTTTTAGTGTTTGAGATTTTGCAAATTATTAACTGGACCCATGTTACCGCTCTTGGACCTTGAGTCTTATTTTCTTTGCAAAGGCTAACATTTTTACGGCGTTTTTGCATCGTGCAGCAGATCCACATCCTGTCCCCGCTGACTCCTTGCCCTCTCTTTGGCCTCCAGCACTGCCTTGTAACTGGACCGTGGCCAGAACTTTGCAAAGGAGCTTACTGATCTGCTTCAAAGTGGCCCGCGTGGTTGTGAAGGTCAGCGCGTTCCGACTCAGTGCGATACGTGAACCATCTTGATAAATGCTTATTGATTCACAGCTAGAAAAAGAAATAGTTTATGATTCACTCCGGTGCAGCACCAAATGGAGGAAAATTATAAATGAACATTCATCTCTTCCCGTGCTCCAGTGCACTGTAATCGCTCCACCTTGGGAGAGAGCTATGCGGTCCGGACGATGTTTATGGCGACTCGAGATTAGGCCCTCGCCATTAGTCACCACTTCCTTACATCTCAAGAGCCGCCCGGCCCACACGGGATAATTTCTGTCGGCTTGTCCCGATGTGAGCTGAGATGAAAAAGAGTCAGTGAACTCACCACGACGTTACGTAATGAGCGGGAGAAATAGCATGTAGAGATTACTAATAAACATTGGCCATAGGGTCAGTAATCTGCAGCTCCATCTGGATCGCTGGAGGGGTTTGCGTAACCTACATCATCACAATAGAGATAAAAAAAAAATGAATCTGTCTTTTTGGTCACGCATGTGCGCACTCACACCCTGGAGCTGAATGTTGGAAATGCATTGTTCAATGTTTATACTGACACAAAGACATGCAAATTGTGGGTGTGTGCTATGTTGCTTTTTCCGTATTATGAATAATGAATAAGAAACTAATCACTTTTAATCAGATTTTAAAACCTGGGCCCCCACAGAGTTGCCAGCACTGATTCAACAAAGAAGGTCATTAAAGTCTTTTTAACAACAGCTCATGCGGAGATGTTATTCAAATTAATTTTGTTGATCCTACATATGGCTGGAACTGTTTTAAAGGAGACATACGATTAACATTTATTTATTTTTTGCTTATTTATAGCAATTATTCATCACAGAATGTGAGTATATACTTCTCCAAACGCTTCTCAACAATGGTGGCAGAATTGTTGAACGAGACTGCCTCCTGTTGGCTCACGTGTGAACTACATATCGCCGTCTGATGGTTATGAATTTCCTGACTGGACTGCTGAGACGCACAGAACAAGATGCTGCCGTCCTCTGCCGGTCAACCGTGCAAGCTAACAAGTTTTGGTCTCCATTCATCCATCAGATTTCTATCTCACTGGAATCACTCCCAGTTGACTTATGGTGAGCACGACGTGACTGATGGCCAATCAATCGTGTGGCGCTGAGATGAGCCCAAGCCAGTAGCTTTGATTAGAATGTTTAAAATAAAGTGCTTTTGGGAACTCATCTGTCAGAAAGACACACCATGATTTATCCCATGAGATTTTTGCAAGGCTTCTTTGTCTAAGCGTGTGACTCTCGAGAGCGTTCTCTATATGTTTTTGGATAAAAATTAAAATAAAACAGACTTTTATCAACATTGCAAAACATAGCAACAGGCAAGGATTGGTCATATTTTAATCCATGAAGCATTGGAGCTACTGTATTGTTATTATTTTTTTATGATTATATGTTGATGATTTAAGCTTTTGCTAGTTTCACAAATCACACGAACAATTTGAAAAAAATATATCAATTACGATGCATTTTTGTTGGTAATAAATGACAAATTGTTAAAGTGAGTGGAGGGCCTCTGTTGTGTCCTCGAGCCTCAGGTTGGTCCACCCTATCCGGAAGTGGGTGGCGGCCCAGCGGTCACAACTGTCGACATTAGTACCGGCTGGGATGAAGCGCGCTTCCGTGGGTTTAGTATTATTTCTCGTTTGATCGGATCCCCACGGGCATCACATTCCAAAAGCGATCTGCTCGTGGGCTGCGTCGTCGTCGTCGTCTTGGGCGAAAAGGAGGCGACATGATGGAGGAAATTGACAGATTCCAAGTGCCCAACGTCGTGCAAGAAGCGGAGATGCAGCCGCTGGTACGACACCACAATTAGCATGTTGTTTGCATTTGTCTTTTCTCCAGATTTAAATCCAAAACAAACAAACAAAAAAAGAGAGAGATTGATCATCTCATCGCTAAAGGCGCGTGGCCTTGCTGTGCGTACACGCGATGCGATCGGTAAATGAGCTGACGATGGTTTTTTTTTTTTTGGTCACAATATGAAACTAAGGAGTGGTTTATGTCAAATGTCATGGTGGCTTTCTCTATCTAACGTGTTGTGTTGCGAGCCGCAACCGTCACGTCCACGTCATCTTCATCCTCTCGCAGCAGCAGCAGCAGCATCCATCCACGCAGCAACTTGCTCCATCCAGCCTGTGATGGCGTTGATGATTCGGAGCACAATTTGGTTTGGAAGTGGAGCTGTTATTGCACTTCACACCATGTTCTTTAGGCGCCTTGTACGTCATGACTCATGTCTGTTCACTGCCGGGAGTCGCTGATAACTTGCGTGTCCTGTGAGTTTATGACGAAAAAAAAAAAATCGGTGTACTCTCGCTTTGAATTCATTGAAACCCTAACCATACTTTAAACCCCTAGTTTGAAGCACTGACCCTCCTTTGAAATGCTGACCTCAGTACCCTACATTGAAACCCTACTTTGAAAACCTCCGACCCTACTTTGAAAACCTGGCCCTACTCGAATGAACTCAATTCGTTTTCCAATCCCTAACTGACCCCAAAAGTAACATTTCATGGAGACACGCCGTTATTGACTCCTTTCTTTTTATTCTCACGTTGCCAGGATCCAGCCTCCTCCACGGCCTCGGAGGCTGATTCGGACCCCAGAGAGGGCGAACCCGCCACCCTCAACTATAAGCCCTCCCCCCTCCAGATGAAAATAGGTGAGCATTGATAGTATCTGGTCTTAATGCTTCTGTGACATGTCCTGTTTTTGTTCTACCTTTGGCCCCTCCATTGTAATCCAATGATGTGGAGATGCATGGACGGGGTCAATTCAGAGCTTGGATGAAGTCCAACGTATTAGCTGTCAATCTTTTTTAAACGGTTGTCTTTCATGGTGCAGCATCGCCAAGATGAAGCGAGAAGTACGGCCAGTGTCACGTTTAATCGTACTCTGTCTCATCCAAATGTCACAACCATCAGCCAATGTTCTCCATTATTCCGTGACCTTTGAAATGAAGCCATTCAAAAAGTGCCACGTCACTTTTTCTTCCCAATTGCATCAAGTTTGGTGAGGAACATGACAAGATGCTAGCTGGCAAGAGCCAATAAATGAGAATCTGAAATTGGAAAATGTCACATTTTGAATATATTTTTACTTCAGTGAATAGATGAGAACAGTAGAAAAATAAAAGAAAAGACAAGCCTTCACTTGCTTCCCAAGCTCTCGCTGCTTCGATTCCGCTGATGGTGAAAATGACAATTTGCTTTTACAATCATCACAAAGTAGCAAGATAAAACCCAATTCCCTTTTCTCATCATCACACTTCCTGATGAGCGCCGGCTTTAATTACGTTCATCTTATTCAGCTCGTGACTCGTTACACAAGGGCATCGGAGAAACATTCCAAATCTGTAAAAACGGAAAAAAAAAACAATGCTCCATGTTGTGTGACAAGGAAGCCAAGCACAGTGACCTTCATGAGTTGGAAGAGCTTTATTGAAGCCAATGTTGTGTGTTTGCGTGCGTGTGTTTCTTTGTGTGTGTCGAGCAGAAAAACAGAGAGAGCTAGCCAGGAAGGGTTCGTTGAAGAACGGCAACGTCGTGGGCAGTCCGGTCAACAACCAGCCCAAGAAGAACAACGTCATGGCCAGAACCCGGTGAGCAGAACAATCGGTGAAGTTCGAGTGGTGTTTCCTTGAGATGCTATCCGTCATCCATTATGCGGCCCGGTCACATGGGCTCTTAGGAGGAAGCGTTTCATCGATTGAGGCTTTCCGAGACGTCTGCATTTTTCCCTATGTCTGATATTCCATCCAGACCAGCACGCTTCCTTCTTATCTCCGCTTCTCGCAAACAGGTTGGTCGTGCCCAATAAAGGCTACTCCTCGTTAGACCAGAGTCCGGATGAGAAGCCCTTGGTTGCGTTGGACACAGACAGGTGAGATCCGTCCGTCTGTCCGGGTTTTAAACGGCGGCCGCGGCTCAAGGACGAACGATGCTTCTTTTTCAGTGACGACGACTTTGACATGTCGAGATACTCATCTTCCGGATACTCCTCCGCTGAGGTGAGTTCAAATAGACGTCGTCGGCGTGCAATGTAACGTCTACAACAAATATTTCATGATATGAAGAGAGTTTCTACATGGCAAGATTTTTTTTTCATTTGCAAAAATCACACATGACTTGCGTCTCTTGTAGCAAATCAACCAAGATCTCAACATCCAGCTGCTGAAGGACGGTTACCGCTTGGATGAGATACCGGATGACGAGGACCTGGATCTGATCCCACCTAAATCGGTGAACCCGACCTGCATTTGCTGCCAGGCAAGCCCCTCCACCACCTGTCACATCCAGTAACCCCTCCCCCTCTTAAATGTTCATTTTTTTTTTTTTGCTGTCGTGAGTGACGGCATTGTTAGGAAATAGATGACCATCTGAAATGTGCTAGAATAGGAATGAGCAATTTATTAATTCATGAAATGTTTGGGTTAAAACAGTGGGAGGGAAAAAGTTGAACATAGTCTGATATTCACAAAGAGTTGGCAAGATTGAGATTCGGGGTGAAACTTAAGGTTGAACCTAAAATGTACTTCCGTTATCCATACATCAATCCATCCATCCATCCATCTTCTTGATGGGTGAATTTAATTCGCTGAGAGGTTGTTGCCAATAATAGCCTCATTTATTGACTAAATGTCTGTGTCAGAGACTCTCCACGCTTCACTTTTTGGCCACAGATACACATGAATTATAATTATAATGGAATATTATTAAAAAAAAATATGACATTTTGTAGTTGAGCCGTAAAGATTGTAGCGCCTGTTTTGCCACCCCAAAGCTGAAGATGCTTTTTTTTTTTTGTGCTAGTGCTGGTGTTTTCCTCCTATGGTAGGACATGCACTTCTCCTCAACATAATCTTAAATGATGATATTGCTGACTCAGCTGCTCCGCTTAACTTACAATTTGAACTACTGTTGCCATGGGTTTAATCGGTTTGTGTTGAAGAGGCAAATGAGTACTGTAGCCCCCCCCCCCCCCAACTTTTCTGTCCTCCTGGCTTTGACCTTCACCCTAAAACTAACGAAAAGGGAAGTTAGGAAGGACCATTTGCACATTTCATTCCTGCCCTTCCCAGCATGTGGTATTCTTTGAAATTTCTTTTCACCTTTGTAGGCCTTTTTCTTGCACAGCAGCCACACGGTTTCCCCGTTAGTATTAAAAAGGTATATATATATATATATATATATATATATATAAAAAAGGGAGATTGCCGTCTACAGGCGTGAAGCCAAAGGACAAAGTATTTCATGTCTTCTCCACCTTTAAACGTTTGTACATTTTATAGTGTCCATCGTCAGACACAGAAAGGATTTGACTTTTGTCTTTGCGCACGCACGCACGTACTACACACACACACACACACGCGCGCATGCATGTACTATACATAACTTTCATGCCAATGTGAATAGTCGGCGGGAAATTGTGGGTCTTTCAGCTTCAGTTACTGACCTAGCTCCCTTAAAGAAACGGATTATTTGCAGTTAGAGTTGCCTTAAGTACCAACAAGCTAACTATAATTGTGTATTATTTATTGCCATGATGTTGCCATGTTGTTAGTTGATTTTAATGAGCAATCTGTCATTTGATTTTGTTTTTAACCTTCAGTCGACCGTGTCAATTGTTTTCCTTTTTATAATGAATCATTTCAGTTTCAAAAATATTTCCATGATGCTATTTAACATTATTATTATGTGTGGTGTATGAGAACACGAAATAAAAACAGCTAATCATGTGCGTGTGTGTATATGGAGAAGTAGGACAGGATTAGGAAGAACATTCTTTTTAATGTTAAATCTGAGGCTTAATTATTACAATGCTATGTCTAAAGCATTTACATAGTCTGCAGTCACCCTCAGTACAGTACAATAGCATCATGATGGCTTCAACCCGAAAGGCACCAACACTGAATTACAGATGTCGTTAGAACAGAAAAAAATTCTCAAAAAATGGCATTGGCATCATCATTAAAAACATAAAACCAGTACGACAAAAACAGCGTACCGAACAAATAAGACATATGCTACATGATGGAATTGATTTCTGAACTCAATTAAAGGGTGTATTCACAATTGCATCATTTGGCTCAATAATAACGCACCTGGGTTCATTTTAGTGGTGGGCGGATCAATCCCAATTATTGATATTAGATAACAGATCAAATCAAAAGGCAAAGTCACATAAACAAAATTGGAAATTTGATGCAGCTAATTTAATAATTGTAAAGTATTGGTATCGCTGGTATTCCGATATCAAAATAGTTTGGCGCACCACTCATTTGCTTCCCAAGATGTTCCGGATCTTTGTGATGCATTTATGACTACACACAAACGAACTTTGATGCGGACCAAAGAAAAAGCAAAAAAAACGGACTGTGGTCTTTGTGGTACGATTCCAAAAGGATCTAGCGTTGCAAAACCTGGATTGGATTAGATTCTCTTGCAAAATTATTTGGAAGATCTAATAGTCAGAGCAAGAATGCAGCACCAAATGAAAAAAAAGTCCGCTTTTGGTCCGGACCAAAGGAATTTTCGTCCCAGACAGAAAAGAAGGTGACATGTTGTGCTTCAACATCACCACTAGGAGACGCAAAATGTTCATGAAAACATCCCTGACAAAATCCAACGTGGACAAACAAAGCCAAAGTGTGCTGGCTGGTACTGTTGCTCAGACAACGTTGCTGAACACCAGTGTGAAAAAAAATGATGACCAAGTATTCCTTTCGATAGTGGCGAGGTGGGGGAAGGCACAGTCCTTAAGTGAAGAAGACCTGTTTGCTTGGAATCGCTAAGAAACTTTGCATTTGCCGTGACCTTCGGACCTATATGATAATTATCTCGTTTCTCTCGAATAACTAAAGGCTAAATAGTCCATCTCCCCTCTATGTACATGGTAATACTGTGCTATTGTATATAGGCATTATATTTAATGCTCAAACCTGTGTGTGTGTATACACACACTATTTATTCCCTTTCTGTAATGACATGAAGCTGACTCATGTCCAGCGTCACTCAGACCATTTTCTATCGAGCGACACAATTTTGGGCGACCGGTGAGGCGCACCGTAAACAAGTCAGTGGCCGTTAGCGGGGGCACAGAGACAGTTTAGGGAATTGAATGCGGCTTTTTGGAATGTGGGATACGAGCTATGCTAACCCCCACACAAGATTCAAAGCCAGAACCTCAGAAGATGGATAAGCACGATTCCATCGCACTGCTTGATGTTAGATTACTCGTTGAAAAATAAACACACTAAGTCAACCTGACGAGAGAATTTTGTAGAAACGTTGGTATAGAATGGAAGCGACCTTTGTGGTAGTGGGGCGGCACACAAGTGTCCTGTGGGGCTCCATTTCATACCCCCTGAGGGCTTTGGTCTCCGGAGTCTGACGATGACACGGAGACGGAGCTGCGGCGTCTCTTGGCGGCGCCGGCGCCCAGCAGCATGCTGGGATGGAAACCGGCGTGGCGGCGGGCGTGCTTAGTCAGGTGGTCGCTCCTCATGAAGCACTTGTCGCAGAGCGGACAGGTGAAGCGCTTCTCGCCCGTGTGAGTGCGGTAGTGGCGGGTCAGCTCGTCCGAGCGGGAGAATTTCTTGCCGCAGGCTGGCCAGGTGCACTCGAACGGACGCTCGCCTGAGGAAGAACACGCTTTTTAGATCGAGTAAAACGTGACTCCTTTTTTTTTTTTGTGTTGCTGTTCAAAAGTAAACAAAATACCACTTACCGGTAAGCTGTATCTAACATTTTTATTCCTGATATTTGTTTTTTTTAGAAATCATACTTGATTTAATATACATTTGAAAATGATTTGTTCTTAGTGGTTCTTCAGAGTGCCACAAAAAAAACTAAACGATGAAGCAATTCTCATGCAAGCAAAGTACAAACAGTTTGATCTGTCTGCGTGCGCAAACATATGGTGTTGTGTTTGTGAGCGAGCGCGTGTTTTCTAAGAACAGAATCAGAACACGTTCATTTTAGAACAAGTGAGTCATGATAACAGCAATGAGCGATTTTTTGCGAAAGCACCAAAACCACAGTCTCCTCCCCCCGCCACGTGCGCCACCGGACCACGTGTTTTCTCTTGTTTACAACCACGCGAAAGGGCGGGGAGCGTGACGTATGCGGAAGTAGAAGCTCGATTGGGCCAGGGAGCGGCGGGGTCATCGTTTTTATCACAATCAACTTTTGAAAAGAAGGACGATGATTTGATTTTCACACTCTGGTTTGTTTATCATCATGTGGGCGGCTCAAGTGGGCCACGAGAGACGGCTGGCACTGGCGCAAAATCAATAACATGTGCAACGACAACGTGTCGGAAATCCCAGGCATCAGCTAATAAGGGGGCCTCCGCCCCAAACAAGTACAGGGTTTGTTAAATTTCTTTTTCCCCCTCAAAAATCCATCTTGTCCACCCCCGCAAGAGTCAAAGGATGGAACTGGCTGAGCACGATGCTTGCTATTGTTAGTTATCGTTATCGCACGATCCACGCCTAATGTCACGACATGTTCTCACGAAGCTTTATATCGTGACACGGTGACGTCACAACGTGGCATCGTATACCTATTTGAACAGTGACGTCAACAATAGAATTACTGATAACAGGGCGGATCGTTTAAAAAGAAAAAAACATAAGAGAACCGGCCAGGTGAGACTTACGTACCGGTATGCACCCTCAAGTGGGCTTTAAGGTGAGACGACTTTCCGTACATTTTGCCACAGCCGCTAAAGGGGCAGCGGTGTCTCTTCTCGGAGGACTCTTGGGGCTTCTCCGCCCTCCTCTTGCTCTCGAGCGGCTTCTCCTTGTCGTCCTTCTGCACGGCGTCAGGCCGACATTTGTTTAAATCCAACAGAATCATCGCCACCATGAGTAAAGTTCGGTTCTCTTGGTTATCTTTGAGCGCGTTGTCCATTCGGACAGGAGGAGGAGGTGGTGGTCGCGCGAGGACGGAGTCCGCAGAAATCTCGGACATGATCGCTGGAAGGTTTGCACTGGTGGAGATGATTTGTTGTTGCAAAAAAGAAAAGAAAAAAAAACCAATGTCCACTCGGTGAAGAGGAAGGAGGTGGTGTGGTTGATCCTCCACACACGTGCCGGCGACAATGTGACTGTCCCGCAATGAGTGGGCCGTTTAAAATAAAAATAAAAAATAATATTCTCAGTCGACAGAAGCGCAACTTGTTTTGGTTCAGGCAGCTTCCACGGCATCTAATGGAACGTCCTGCACACACACGCGTACGCGTCAACTTGTTTTCTCTTGCTTGCCTGCTGCTGAGTGTCCTTGCAGTCCCGAGAAACAATTTCGCGGAATCCCGCGGCGTCATCGCGGAACCGGACGCCCATTGGCCCACGGGAAACGTGACTGGTTGTTTTAAGAAATTTCCGATTCGCGGAAGCCAGCACCGGCACGTTTGAGCCAATTAGAGGGCGACTTTGGCGGAAACGGGACCGGGTTTGAAAGGTGTTGCGTTCGCGGACGACTATTGACTGGGAAATTGTAACTTCAATCCAAAGCAGATGTATAATCAAACATATGCACTAAAAATATTTACTGTATAACTATTGCAAACAAATTATGTTGGGAATAATACATGTAACGATTCATATAAATTAAATTCAAAATAAAATCCTATGAAGTATCATGATGTATTAACTAATATTCTAGTGATGTCTGGATGATGTGTTCACTGGCATTTTAATGGTGTGTGACCGGCTGCTACAAAAGTCAATGCTACAATTCTTCTAATGTGTACGTTTGAGAAGACACCTGAATGCATCATCAGCACATCAATAACCTGAGGCCTGTTTCATGCAAAGCAGATGCAATGAAAAAAAATACAACGTGTGACTTGTAAATGTGTGTCAGGAAACATGTTTTGATTTTTCAAAAGTAATCCAAGACAGCTGTTGTGATGAGCTCTTCTTAAATTAGATGTCCAACACGACGTGACTTAACATGCCTGGAAGAACTTTGCCCAGTCTCGAGTTGCTTCTCCTGTGCCAATTTGTAACATTCCATCTGCTAATACAAGAATATAGACCAAGAAATCAGAATCGAGATCAATATCTGCTGGCTGTGGTCAGGATGCTGGCTCAGGATGTCTTTCCATTTCAAATGAGGGGCACTCACCCATTCGTGTGTTGCATTTTGGGAGAAATGTGAACGTAATGGCACATACATGCAATGTTTGCTGGGCATGTGTGCGCTCACCACCACCGGCCAAAACCTTAGGTGCACGTGTGCAATCCAATGAAAAATCATATAAGAGCTTAATTGTTTACAGTCTCTGTGTCGTGAAAGTAAACGTCTTGTAAATTTGACACACCGCCACTACAATCTGGAAGAAATGGACGCTACTTCATAAAGCTTTTTTTATGTCTACACATTTTCTACATGTTTGATCTGCGAAAAGCTACAGCGAGACAACGAGGCGCTCTAAAGAGCAGACTATCTGAAGCGAAGCGGCATTTTAGGGGTGTAGGAATATCGTAATTGCTTCGGTGCGCCCTGGAAAATGTTAACACGTGTGCGGGGCAACCTGCTTTTGTTTGACAGGCAAAACATACATTCAAGGTCTCGTATGATATGCGGCACAAGCCGCAGAGGGGTGGGGGAGGGGGGGAGGCCTTGCACAACAGTGCACGAGTCAAGAGGGCGGTTCTTTCGTGGGGGGGAAATTCGTAGAAAACCCCATGGAAGCTTTAAGTGTAGACACATTATGGACGTTTTGGGATGCGTTCAAGTACCATGGGGAAAAGTGTTAAATTTGTGCTGCTGTAGTTGCCACCAGAAACATTGGAAGTGGCCATTAAGCATAATTGTCTCTAGCCTATCAACAAATATGGCACAAGTCGTCATAATTACAGTAACTATTTGTATCAGTGATACTTGAAAGAATCAAATGAAAAACTGAAAGAAGGGCAGTAACTGCACGTGCCTTTTCGATCAATCTCAATGGTGGACACGCCTCCCTCCTTTCAGAAAGTGGCTAACCAAAGCCCAGCCCCCTTTCCTAGCAGCCCCACACTTCTAGGAATTACTCTTTGAAACTTAGGTCATGCTGCTGCCGCTCCTTTTCCTCAAGGCTCTAAAATAGTTCCTGGGAAGAGGAGGAGGCCCGTCTCCCGTTTACTTTTTTTGGCACAGAATTGCATGAGGCACACATGTGGGTCAGGAAAACCGGCGCGTCATCAGAACGTTGCTTGTTGACTGTCGGCACATGTTGCAATGAAGAGGAATGTGTGTGTGAGACATTGTGTTCCTTTCCAAAGGGCCACTAGGTCGCACACACACACACAAAAAGTGGTATGTCCAAAGTATGGACCGTGGGTCCGCATAGGTCCCACTCAATTATTCAATCTGGCTCACTTAGCGTGGACATGACATCAAAATATTGTATTCATTTATCCATTTCCTTCTTAAAATGCAAATGTACATTTGCATTTTAAAAAGTACAACCAGAATATGAAACATCATTTGTCATGTTATTTAATGATTCGCCGTCTGACAGCGAGTGTTTTTAATACTCGAGTTGTATCAGACCTCTGCAGTTGCGCGACTTGCGAATGTACGCCACGCATCTAAGCGACATTCAGGCGCTCACACGCAATACAAACACAGAGCACATGGCTTATCGGTTTGTCAATCTATTTGTTTATTTACCAACGCATGCCAGACATGATCCTATTCACATTTAAGAATACAGAATTTGTATTTGCATCTACTTTGATTTTCATCGAATAATCTCTTTCTCTGTCTTCACTGGTCATCTCTGTACACTCTGAGTGGAAGAACTGCATGCATCTCAAGGACTTGGTTAAATAAATGAAGTGAGACCGAGTTGGGAAGTTATTGCGGGGAAAGGACGTCTCTTAACTCGAGCATCACGAGGAAGGAATTCAATGTGCTGATTATCGTCGTATGCTCGGGATTTTCACAGGCTGGTGTTTTAGGAAAATACTTTAGAAAATACTGTACACTGAGAATGTGTGTATGCTAAGAGCTCAACGCAGGCACACACACACACACCCGCCCATCGTTCGATTGACGCACGACAGGCATTTCACATTTATAGCATTATGTCGCTGTAAGGGTTCAAGTCTACGTAGCGTAACCTCCACCCGGACATCTGTTTTCAAAGTTGAGCGAGTCTATACGACGCCTGCCTCCAGTGAGGCCTCAACTGCATGTCAGCAGAACACCGCTCAGCTTCTTTGGCAATTTTTTTTAAAAATCGTTTTGAGGGGCTAAAGGCGGCCCTCTGTTCCAGGATATAATGACCTCCGACTCCCCCATTGTTGTTTTAAACATTACCTATGTGATTTTATCGAGTGGCGACATTCATTTTGATGTGATTGCCAAAGACCCTTATTTACTGCTCAAAGTGTGTTTTTCTCCTCTATTGGTGTCAATCTAGTCCCATCGTGCTTGAAAGTTATTACTCGCTTACATCACTGAATTGTTGTTGGTCCCTGAGCACTTTGCGTCACGCTTCTCCCTTTCAATCAAATACAGTGAAACCTTTAAAGAAACTCTTTTGCTGGTTCGGCTTGAATTGAAACGCTTGTAGCCGACATGTGGTCAAAGTTAAACGACGAGGTAGCTCGCCGCTAACAGCTAGCTACTAAGACAATCTGGGAACATATTATGCAATTTTAATCAATGACAGCATACCAAACCATTTTTAGTGTCATGAAATAGCGATAGTCATTATTTTAGGATGGTATTGATGGCAGTATAGGGTAGGATACAAACTTAAATAATGCATGAATAGCTAGCATAGCTAGTAGCCTTTATGAGTGAGCTGGGATTTCACCATTAGCACACTGGATCTATCCAATATGTAGCTTATTGTTGCCAAAGATTTACTTGCTCTGTCTTTTTTTTCTTGATAACTAAAGATCAAACATATGCTCAATGAAGATTGGAAAACAGACTGTTGAACGTTAAAGGTTCCACGGTAAATTCACATTTCTTCAATAGACAACACAGGCACTGTTATCTACTGAGGGCGTCGTCGACATGAGTTGTAGTTTTGCTACAGAGACAACAGACAGGTTATTGCGTGACACTATTCAACAGAGTCCGTATTTATCTCCTCATGCAAAAACATAAGGTGTTGTCTTGAATGCATTTTGGCAACAAATAGACGCAATGCTGCTGCCAAAACATTCCAACTAGCATCCGTTTTCTACATTTAACGAGCTAAAGCAGATGTCTGTGCTGAGGCCACATGCCAATGGATATTTTAATTTTTATGATGTGGGGGATATATATAAAGTAAAAAAAAGAACTATGCGGCTGAACTCCAACCTACTTCATCCATGCCCCAAAGGCACCCAAAAAATTTGGCATTGCCGTGTGATTTCATTTTTCATCATATGATAAAAACCATTTGAAATAGTTCTAATATACTTTTTTTTCATAAATACATCAGCATTTAGTGCATGTATCTGTCTTTTTATCCATTTCGATAATTATAAAAATATCAAGAAGTTATAAATATTATATTCGGAAATCAAACAGGCATTTAATTTTTAACGATTGAACTGAGACATTAAATAACGATAGAAAATATATGATAGAATTATGGATATCATAAGTGCGTGGGACTTACTGGCTGGAAAATTAAAGTGAATATATATATATACTTATGTCCTCATTTGAAGAATTAATATCATTAAAAAGAGCCCTTTGTATCTACAGATAGTCCTCTTAGATGGGGCCCACCTTACTGCAGTGGTTCAGAACCAACCAAAAACTGCGTCTTTGGGCTACTATCGCATTCAACCACAACTATGAGCTACGCAAATTTCCATTTTCAGCAGACCTTCAAAGATTCCTCCCCTCAATCAAGTCCTTCTGCTCCTCCATCTACGCAAGCTTAGTGATATGTAGCGGTGTTTGGAAGGCACTTTCACATGTGTGTGTGTGTGACTCACTTTTGCGCAAACCTTTTTGCAATCATTCACTCGCAGTTAGCCGTTATGTTTTAGCCACTAAATTCGACACACTGCTCCTTTAATTTCTCCTCTCACAGCAAAACATGATAGAAAAAGAAGCGGCAGATGTAACAAGCCCACATTTTCTTTTTTTTTACCTTCCTATTGTCTGACCCCACTTATGAACAGCACTGTGCAAAATTCTTAGGCCATCATTGTGTTTTAGAAGATTTTAGGAAAGCTATCATGACTAAAACTTTTGCACAGAACTGTTTGTAAATGTAAACAGGGGTGGTGGAAATAGTAAAGGCCAGTTCAAAACCACTGCAGACTATGAAATGAAAAAAATCTACAGGAAAGAGGATGTAAAGCACTGTCGCGTGGGTTCTAACGTCAAGTGAGAATTGCACATTTTTAAAATATGTCCGGCTGAATGAAAGCGAAAGAGACAGGGAGAAAAGATGAAACCAAGAACAACCATTCTTTGGGTAGATGCCATTTTGGTTGTAGGTGAAAAGAAGCTGAGTCAGCGTATGGAGTAGAGTCATGTCGCCCTTCCTTTTACACACCGCCTTTCAAAATCAGTCTATAGTAGCATGAGCATTTTTAAAAAATTTTTTGCTGTCTTATCACTCGGCGATTCGTTCTTGTGTTGACTGGCCGGATCACAGCGCGCGCAGATTGCTGACAGGCGTAACTTGACACATGACATGTCATAAAGCTTTTGCCTGCTTGAAATGACAGAAAGGAGCTAGTTTTCTGGAAAGCTGGGCGAGGAGCCACCGGCTGCGTTGCGGTTTGTGGAGCTGACGTGGGCTTGATTCCCACAAAATGTCCCATTTGTAATCTTCCAGTGGCCTAAACAGGATAAGCGCATGGATGGAGATCAAGTTAGCGGTTGCCATGACAACAATGTCGCGCGCTGCATGATTTGTTGAGGCAACGTGATGCTACGTTTTGTGTCAATGTCGTACTCGCTTATCTCACCTTTGTGGTTGTGATGTTTTGTTTCTGTGACGTGACTGAGACAAAAAGATGATGTCAAGGTAGCGGGTGGAAGACATACAGCACAAACACAGCTTCCACTGAGAGTTAAGTTAGCTACAAGATGGAAGTAAGTGAAAAGCTAAGCTCAATTTATAGCGACAGGTGTACAGAAGAACCCGCTCACACTCTCCAGGTGCAGATATGGTCCAGGTAGAAATCTAAGGGCAAGGTGATCCGCTTTTCATGCTTTCCCTTCTTCCTTTGAGTGTGTGCGATGTGTGTGTGCGCGCGCGAGGCGTTGTCTTGTCACGTGTAGTTCTGTCTATCGAAACTGCGGAATGCTGACGGAGCGGCCAGCTTCCTCATGGAGAGACTGTCTGTCTTGGCCGCGTCAGGCCGTGCCCCGGACTTGCTCCTGAGGAAGGGGTTTCTGGTTCCCGCCAGACCCCGCCCCCCGGGCCCAGGTCCCCTATCTGCCCCCAGACCCGGTCCCCTCTCCATCCTCTCACTCACCGACAGGCTCTTCCTGTGCGGAGGGGCCAGCGTGAGCGAAGGATGGGAGTCGTCTGAAGAGCAGCTGTTTGCTCGCTCCAGCCTGGAGAAGGGTGGGCAGAGAGGGGCCCCGCCGGGTCTGCCCAGGGTCACCGGACGAGGGGTGTCCGGGGCCGGGACGAGGTCTTCGGGGTCCTCCGGATCAGACTCCGTCTGACTGAGCTCGGCCTCTCTCTCTGGGTGAGAGGAACCCATGTCCGAGGGCTTATCAAAAGGGAAAGAGGTGGAGCCCCCGGGGGAATGCGAGCGGTCGATGGGGGTGTACGGCGAGGAGACGCAGCGGGTGTCGATGCAGTCGGTGATGCTGGTGTACTCTGCGGCTTTGACCTGGACGCCCGCACCCAGTCCGCCGTAGCAGCTCCTCGCCGTGAACATGAGGCTGTGGGACTTGACCAAAGTAGGCTCTTCCAGGAAGGACGTGCCCACCGCGGAGAGGAGCCGGCTGCTCTTGGAGCGCTCCAGGGGCCCGGCTGAGGGGGGCGGCGACGGGTCGGCGTCCCAAGCGGGGAGGCCGATGTCCGGTAACAGGTGGGCCGAGCACAGGGAGAGATCGGCCGCCGCGCTGTCGTCAAAAACGGCGCCTGCCGTCCCGCTGCTGGCCGCGCCGGCCTCCGAGTGCCTGTCGCCCAAGCCGCTGGTGGTGGCGCTGCTCAAGTCCCGGCCTCCCGGCAGCACCGCCTCCGCAATGTCGGACTGCAGCGACGCCTCTCTCTGGAGGGGCGGGACCACACGCAGAGATTCCAGAAAAACCTCGGCGGGTTCCGCCTCCTCGGATGTGGAGACGTAGATATCGATGCACGATGACGGACGGTGCTGCTGGGAGACTGACAGCGTCGCCAGGGGGAGGGGCTTAGACTCTTTGGTGGCGGCGGCCGACGACGACACGGACTGCGAGCTGTTGGCTCGATGGAGACTGAGCGAGCGCTCTTTGAAGAAGCTGTCGGCTCGTTCGGCGGCACTGGGGCGTTCCCCGCCGCGACCGCCTCCCACGTAAAACGAATGACTTCTCGTTCGTGGCCCTCCGCCGGTCGGAGAAGGAGGCGACATGGAGCCCTCGGCGGTGCACTCCAGCGCCTCCTGCAGGCGGTACGAGTTCCCCTCTGTACTGTTGAAGCTACTTTGGCGAAGAATGTAGGCGGCGTCCGCGCACTCCCCTTGGCGGAGGATGTACGCCGAGTCGGTGCAGTCAGACGAGGTCCTCGATCGAACTTTGTTGACTTCCCCGCGTTCCACGCCCGTCACGCGCTCCAAGGCCACGGCGATTCGCCCGATCAGTTCCTCCATTTGCGCTAGGCGGATGTCGACGGTCTGCAGCGAGGCCTTCATAAAGTGCTCTCTCTCGTTCACTTCCTCGAGACGCATGGCCATGTTCTCCACCCTGACGACAGAAATGATAAAAGAATATCGGCTTGATAACATCCTCGCTCTCGTGTTGATAACGCGAAAACTTGTTTTTATCTCGGACGCACCTTTCCGAAGTGCCTCTGATTCTTTCGTCGTTGGACGAGTGGAATCGGTCGTCCTTCTCTCTGAAGTATTCTTCGATACACTGCTCTTCAAAATCGTGGACTTTCTTCAGCTCGTCCTCTGTGATGAAAAGCTCTGCGGGCGACCACAGTTGGAAGGCTCAATTAAAACCCAGAAGTTTTTGGGGCGCTTTCAAACACGAGCGCTTCGGCGCCACTCACTCAGTCCGTAGTCCCTCTCGTCGTCGTCGTGCTTGCGCCAGCGACAACACAAGTGCTTGAGCACCATGGTGATGTGACTGAAGATGATGAGCGGCGGAGGAAGGACCGGACGCTCGTGGAAGGTCATGATGAGCTGGTAGCGCTGGAATTTCCAAACTTGGTTGGAGATGGACTTCACCTCGAAGAAGGTGTTGCTACGAT
This sequence comes from Syngnathus leptorhynchus, assembly GCF_054491065.1. Classification (NCBI taxonomy): domain Eukaryota; kingdom Metazoa; phylum Chordata; class Actinopteri; order Syngnathiformes; family Syngnathidae; genus Syngnathus; species Syngnathus leptorhynchus. Next base: position 17,084,746 of record NC_141198.1, on the reverse strand, counting down.
AACACAGTCACAGGAGGATGATGAGACCTCGCCATTTCAAAAGTGACATTTGGAAGAGAAATGGCTTTCGTACTTGAACACAGCGATGAGGAGATTGACCAGCAGTATGTTGGCCACCAGCAGGTAGCAGGCCATGATGGCCGGGACTATCCAGGCGCCCGTCTTACATGGAGGCAGAGCGACTACCACTCCGTCCTCGCTGGTGATGTTCTGCCCACAGGGAGCTGCACACCACAAAAAAACAAAAGGGTAAATGCAAAGGAGGCCTAAAAACACAAAGTGCAAAGGACACACAAATAAGCCAATTAAGCAAGACATGATCAGAATGTTAATAGTGACAAAAGCAAGCAGAACATAAAAAAAAAGACAAAATGCATTTTGTTTTTGTCAAGCATATGTTTGTTTTTATGCTTCACATAATGAGGGAGCGGGGAAAAAAACAAAAACACGTCGACAATATATTTCAACACATGGTTCCGGTTTCAAATATATTGTCGCATGTCAAGTAGCTTAGCTTTAGCTTCGCTTGCTTTGGAATGTATGTGAGATACATTCTGTGTTTTTTCCATCCGTGATGGTTCAGTTGCTGCCGATTACCAGCGGAACATTCAGCATCGCTTCTTGGCTTGTTTGCCTTTTTCCGATTCATTCTGGTCATGCTCGTCAATTGTTCACACAATGCAGCCCAAAGACAGAGAAGTGAAGTAATTGTTTGCTTTTCAAATTTGTACCAACTCTGACAACTGAACCACGTGAAAAAACAGTTTACACATGATGACTGGTGGCTGATTATGATGCACTGAGTTGCTTATTATGCGTTTCTGTTTTTTTTTGTGGGGGGGGGGGGGCTGGTTTATGCTGAGTTAGCAGTAAAAGAAGGTGATCTGTGGCTCGTGTGACAGGCAATGGTATTTCTTAGAGTCAAGCTTTTTATAGTGACGGAAGTGAGAGCAAGAAACATCAAGGAACTATCGCAAGTTTGAACTTCAATAGTTGCCCTTGCTGTTAAAATGGAAGAAAACAAAAAAATGACAGACAAACGTCTTATTGAAAAATTGTTACTGCCGTTGAATAATGACTATAAGGTTGCCACTGAAGGTTAAGTTGCAGACAGCAGGTAGCCTTCGGTCAAACTACAAGTGGACCAAATATGAAAAATATATCCATTGTGTATTCAAACCTGGTATAATTCAGGGTCCCCACAAAAACATGGACATCATTTTGCAGTCTGATAACTTTACCAATTTTCACTCAAATTGCTTTTTAACAAGATGTGTACAAAGTTGAATATTTTTACAGTCCACTAGCTAACACTCTTATTCTTCTATCTTTATGAATAATAAAAAAATAAAATAAATCAGTGCCTTTGAAAATTTTTGAATAAAACCCAAGTATGTTACAAAATGCTGGTGTACCTACTTATTATTATGATGATGATTATAACTTACTTTTTGAAATATTTGGATTCAGTTTGTTGTACTCTAATATTTATATTACAAATGATGTCACATTCTTTTAGGACCACCTGGATTTGCTACAGTAGCTGACCCAAGGCACCAAAGAGGCAACTTCAACCGTGTGTGTGGTGTCGCATGCACACTTGCGGCCTCTAGTGGCAAAGGTGAGGTTGATGAAGCAAGGGGCAGTGAATTTACGGTCAATGTCATCATGAGTCAATCTATATTGAGGAGATTTACTGGAATTCTGAGAGCACTGGGCAATGTGGGATGCACCACTACTACGCCAGGTTCCGAGAGTTCGTAAGTAATTTTCGACCAGCCAGAGTTTTTCATTCAGCCTGTGCTGTAACTTCCTACTATGCATATCTGAAACACAGAATGAAAACATTATTTCAGATCTCTTCTCTTTGGGCCACTCCTCTCCCGTAATGCACAAGCAAACATATTCACAAAAAGAACAGCACACAAACAGACCAAACACAGTCTATACTACAATAAAGTACAAGTTCGTGTTTTTCTACAGCCAGGATGGGCAACTGGCGAGTTACGAAAAATGGAGGGAAATTTCAGAAAAAAAAGTCGGAAATCCCAAATATTGCCCAAAAAAATAAATAAATCTGCAAATGTTGAACTCTGAATATGCGGCCTGCAACTGGAGTTTTAAATTGCAATATCACCAATGACCACTAGATAGCAGACACATCTTAGTTGTGATTACTCGGGTCTTATACCGCACTATTGCAACATGAGTAGGCCTACTATTTTTTAGGTTGATTTGGAACGATATGCAGGACAAATATCAATGCTAATTAGCATTTTTGCATCAGTTGATTTTTGAGGAAATTTTATGCAAGAACCTGTTGCAATGGAGGAAATAAACATTTGTGGTTATTTTGTTCTTAACTTTCGTGGCCCCCTCCAACATTTAAGTTGCCCATCCCTGCTCTAAGGTGACATTAACAATTGATGCCCAAGACAAATTAGTACCAAAACGAAAGACTTGACAGGAAATACAGTTTATGGCACAGAAAACAGCATTGGATTATTTTCCCCCATAAACAGTCAAGCACTATTTTTTATAGGTCGAACCCTCCTCAAATTCAGCTCTTGGGGGGAAAAAAAAAAATTACTTCTGCTGTCAAGAGCTCTTGGTGGTGAACTTACGGTCAATCTGGTCAGCAAACACCTCGCCGTAGATCATCCAGTACGGCATGAAGAAAATGTTGCGTGCCAGCATCCAAGAGGGGTCTTCATTAGGGTTAAGGATGGCCTGCCGTGCCACTCCAAAACTCATGAGCACTACCAACATGATGATCACAAAGTACATCATGTCGATCATCTGACGGAAGGGGCGAAGAGGAGAGTTAGTATCAAAGGACCCAGGTGGCTCACAAAGAAGAGGGAAGAACAAAAAAAAACCAGCGCATCTGAAGAAACCATTTGACTAATTCATGATTGCCCACTTGATCTTTCTCATTGGACTCAGATTCGTGGTTGATCAATAAAACTCAAAATTAAGCCACAGAATTAATAACCATAACAAATCCAAAATGAAAACATCCCACGGGGAGAGTTAAGAACATTATTCTATCTAAATATCAACACATTATTTTTGTGTATGCCAAAACTTTCGTGCATTCCAGCTTGTTTTCCCTGTGAAGCGCTTTGATTTGAAGGCAACCAAAACATCACAGCCAATTACCTGAGCAAGTTAGGCCTTTCCCTCTCTAATTGCTGATTGTCATCAAAGAGAGAGCAACCCAAAAAAACAAACATCACATGATCTTTTTCCTAATTAAACACCAAACTTAGGCTATAATCACACGACCACCGTATTTTTCATCTCAGCCCATCTTGCCGAGAAAAATGCGTTTGCCCATCACATTCTGTCCTGAAATGGTTGGCGGGAACATTGTGTAATTGTGGCTTTCAGGGTTCTATTAGCATTCAGAAATGAAAGGAAATTGGCGAGCAAAAGGAGATCACGCTCCAGCTACATCTCACCATCTTGCCAATCATCATCACATAGGGACCCAGGTACTTGTTGACACCAAAGATGTCGAGCAGCCGGATGTACCAGTAGATGATGTTGACGCAATAGATGACCCGTCCATAGTTCATGAGCGGGGGCTCCTGGAGACGCAGAACCATGCCGACAGAAAATATCAGGATGGCCATGAGGTCTGTGATGTTCCAATACTCCTGAAGCCACACCTTGACCTTTTGTAACAACTTCCCTGGCTCTGACATAAGGATCTAGAAGAGGGTTAGAGAAGAATTAGAGCTGGGAAGGAAGACCAGAAGAGAAGGCTGAAATGGGTAAAGGAAAAAAAGGTAAATACGTTAATGTGAGGCGGAGACACGAAGAAAACATTTTGTGGTTTACATTACAATTTGGATTGCTGTGGAGGCTTTGTGTGGACAGTAACCACATTGCAGTCTGAAAATAAATTGGAGATTAACTGCCGGTAGAGGGCAGTGTAAGATCACCCATTCAAAAAGTACAGTGATGGAAAAATGGATGTGACAAATTGATGAATGCTTTTCATACATTTACAGCACAAGCAGGTCACAACCTAACACTCCGTAGTCTCATTAATCTACATATTGTTGGTTTTTCCTCTTTATTTTTTGTATTTTATTTGACCAACTCTCCTAAAGCGCATCATAAAAAATTTGGTTTATGATTATTTGAGCATACTGTAATTGTGCATGTGTCCCGTCAATGAGTACCTCTCTCATCTTCTCAATGCCGTTAGTGAAGATGTAAGCGATGACGATCCACTCTTGCGGCGAAGGCTCTAGATCCATCTTTACCAGGACAATGTAGTTGAATAACATTAGGTAGCCCACGTAGGCCATCTGTAAAACAAAAGAAATGCTGAGAAAGGATCAAGCAGTGGTCTGAACAAATAAAATGTTAGGGCATGTATGGAATTAACATCTTGCTCTATATTAGGGTTTATCTCTAATTACATTCGATAAAATGCTAGCATGCAAAAATATAGCAAGTTAGCAGCCTGGGTTAGAAAAGCGCCAAGACAGATTGCTGAGTGAAGAACGTGGCGAGGCCAATTTATAAGGAGAAATTCTGTCCTGTAATTAGTTGCTATTTCTAATGATAATTGATAGCAACATGCTAGCGATTGGTATGCTAACAATTCAAAAGAGTAGAAGGTGATGAGTGTGTGATGTGCCCGCAGCATCAACCGCTAACTGGTTGGCTGCCGTGACACTTATTTTAATGACTGCTCACCAACCGAGTGACACTATCCCCCAAAATAGAGATTTAATGTCGAGACATCTCACCACTCTACCTGCACGCTTGGCCTGAAAATGTCCATTACGCGTCTCCCGAGGCTGCGCCTATTAACATCAGTCATCGACTGACTGATTTGATTTCGACGGCACTTGTAATATGGACTGTAGCTCATCACCGTGCAGACCAGAGGAAATGGTATTCAAATCAGAACTTATGCGGAAGTAAAAAGGGAACCATGATTTCTTTTTGGTTTTTAGACAGTCAATGCCAAATTAAATGAGTAAAAAGATCTGTGTAAAGGGTGCTAAGGAGTGTACAACAATAACGATAAGCCAAAGAAGGTCACACAAGTGCATTAATAAAATATACAAAAGGAATCAGAGGAAGGTAAATCACCAGAGGCGGGAAATGAGATCAAAGAAAAATAAACAGTGACGTCTCTTCAAGGAAAGTTGATGCAAGCTAATTCGTGTGATACCGGCAAGACTAAAATCAGCACACAAGGCCGTTAAGTGCACACGTAATAACTCAAAACACTTTACATCATGTTGTTTTTGTTTTGATTGGTTTTGTACGTCAGGACATAAAATTACAGCCGGGTGCCATCTGCGAAGCAATGAAGGAGAATATCAAATTTATGAAAAGTGACAGTAGGGGATCCAGGACAGAGCCCTGGGGTACACCGGAAGTGACGAGGGAGGGACTTTACATGAATGAACTGAGCGCGGTCTGATGTGGATTAAGCCAATAGTGCAGAATCTATTGCGTGTAAAATGGCGTCAAAGGTCACGGTTGGGTCAAGGAGGATTTGGATTGACAGTGATGGTGAGTACATTTGTGCTGGAACACAAACTGACCGTATGGAACCAGAACTTGACGATGGGAGCGTTATAAAACTCGTAGATCTTGCGTCCCATGGGGATGAGGCGGTGACGTTTCTGAACCTCCTCCACGTCCTTCTTTCTGGACGTCTCCGTGGCTACCTTCCCCAGCATCGCCTGGTGGGGGAGGGGGAGGCACGGGAACCCCACGAGGAGCAACGTGGGCGGTGAGGAGGGAGGGATAAAGGGATGAAGAGAGTGGGAGGAAAATGCAATGCGGCCGAGGAGGAGGGAAGACAAGCATGTCGAAGGAAAGCGGGTGGATGGGGAGTGTTGAACACCAGAAAGAAGAGAATAAACACACAAAGAGAATAAAGGGTTACTTTGGAGGCAAGTACACAAACCTCATCATTTATCATTCTGTCAAATCCGATCAAAGCAAGCACAAGCAATGTCTTCATTCCAAAATGTGAAATGTGTGTTTGAGGTGAGTGTTGAGGTGAGTGAATGCTGGTGACACACAATGACGCACAGACGCACACTCATGGATTGTGTCTCAGACAACAAGACGGACCAGAAGGGACAAGGAGAAGACAGAAAGAGAGGACAGAAAAGGAAGACATTGAAATCTCTTTTTTTTTAATCTGGGACACAATTCCTATTTTCCATGAGAAGGGGGTTCACGCCTCAATCTTATCAGGCCTCTGAGAGAGTTTATATCTTTGGAATTGATATATCACTCAATGGGCACTTTATTAGGTACACCCACACCATCTTACGCAATCCAATGCAACAGCTGTATGAAACATTTTGATCAGCAATCTGCGCGTTGAGCGATGGAGTCATTTGAGAACATCGGCGGGTTGTCGAAGAATGCGCTTGGAAAAGCTTTATTTTTTTTTTATGTGAGTCAAAGAAACTTTCAAGTATTTATAAAAATAAAAATACATTCGAGAAAGCACTTCCTACAATTTGGTTTTAGTGTAAGTAATAATCAGGATTAAATTGAATATTTTTGGCGGATATTTGTTTGATACAGCCGTTCTATTTGGTTTCTATATTTGATCTGGATAAATTATTAGGTATCACAAGCCAGGACAAAATTGCAAATGTGTCCTCTAAGTGCAGGCCTCTTATAGGTCACGTCCACAACAAAAACACAGCTCATTTTCTTTGAAATGGACGTATTTTGCTCGATGGCTCTGTACACTGAATCGGGCATAAATCTATTTGTTCTATTTCGTTTCTTCTTGAGTCACACGTGCTTAGCGTCCGTGTCTCTTTGTGCCCCGGCTTGCTGGCTGAGCTGAATGCGGATGGGTGGGGGGGAAAGAGCGTGGTGGTGCTGAAAGGTGCTCAACTTCAATGCAATCAGTTAAATGGACAATATAAGATCCAGCTTGCGAATTACAAATCAATTGGCACTTTTGATTTTAGTGCGCAAGCCGGATCCTGATATATCTCCTCAACTGATTAGATTGAACTGGGAAAACGTCCAAGTGCTGCCCCGGCATCCAAGTCTTTTTATATACGTCGATGGAGCTGTGAGAAGGTGCTCGCTCAGACTCTGGATGATTTCAGATGTGCAGCGGCAGGCACGCACGGGAAACATGAATGCAAATCCCGGGCCGGCCCATGCTCGGCAGCCCGCATGCGGAGCGGCCCGCCGTGGTGAGCGTGACGGGCGGCTATCGGCTAGCGTTGTACTGTACCTCATCTTGGAAAGAGGGAGGGAGGGAGGGAAGGAGAGGGGGGGGTACAGGATGGGGGTTGAACGAGAACAAGAGGCGGGGAGGAGGATATCGACGGAAGGAGAAACATTCACGAGGAAAACCCACAAGAGACGCTACAACTCCAACGTCAACGAAGAACGGGAAGCTTGGCCGTGTTGTGTGCGTTTGGAGATTTGTGTGCAACAAATTGTCATTGCCGGCAGAATGAAACTGCGTTTGTTTTTTTTGGGACATGACTACGAGAATCGCGTGTAGGTTCTGAGATGCAGGGCTGAGGTGGGTTCTCTCACCACGGAGTTGTACTGCGCCTCACAGTAAGATCTTACTGTGAACTCCATGTCTTCCTCCTCCTTCTCTTTGACGGGCTTCTCGGGCTCCTCTTCCTCCTTTTCCTGTAAGTAGGCCTCCTGGTCTTGGGGCATGTACGACATCTCGTCTTTGTTCTTGAACTCCAGGCTCAGGATAGACGGCGGCAGGAGCAGACCCAAGATGACCTGTTGGGGAGGGGGGGGACAGATGTGATGGAAACGAGCGCTTTCACGAGCAGCCATGCGGTCGTTAGGATATGCGGCATTGATCATCATGTGACACATAAACTGGGTCGGGGCCGCCGTCGAGGCCGTCGCTGTGGAAGTCATCCAAGGAAGCTTTGCGGATGCAGTACAGTGCTCGGAAAAGACTTTAAAACGGCAAAGAAGATGGATCGAAGATGCCGGAAGCTGCTCTCGTAATCGGTCGTAGCGCTTTTTAATGCGCAGAACACTCAATAGTCATTTGTAAGCATGGCAACGAGGATCTTAATGGTAATACGTCGCCAGAAGCAAGCAACACACACTCGAGGTGACATTACCGACACGTCGTTAAGACCCGGCAACGCGGCCAAACGCAAAGTCGACTATTCCCCATCCGCTGCGATGGAAGAACCGCGACCCGGCGACATGCCTGACCATCAATCCGAAGGAGGGCAAGTCATTCATTTCGCTTCAGTACGACTTCCAGGCTCCGCGCTAGCGCACCGAGCGTCTGTCATTAGTCGAGAGAATCAAAAGACGTCAGACTTGAACGTGGCGTTGAAATCGATAGTGTCAACTCCGTGATGGTGTTCCTAGCCTGCGGTGACTCCAACCTGATGAGTTCTAGTATCGAGTACGGATGCTTACCGTCGTGGCCATAACGTTTTATTTGACAATATTTGGACAGCGTTATTTGCGAGATGTCACGACACCCCGAGGGCACGGCATCTTGTTTGTTCTACTTGTGGCGTGCTTACTTTCTCTTTCCACTCCCGCGAGCCTTGGCAGTACACTCAAAGGTCAAGGAATACTTGAAGCGTTCCCCGGTGCCTCCTGCTCCGGGAGGCTAAACCGAGACAGGGTGCGCCCCCCCCCTCCACCCTGCGCTGACTGCACCCCCGGCAACCCAGAAACCGACTGCTTGTCAAAATGAAAACTGTCACCGCAGGACATCTGGAAGTCAAAACATTTCCCGGCAAGTGTCTTTTCCACCCATCAAAACGAACCGAAAAAGAGCCCAGTTAGATTTTCACCTGAAAGGGGAGATTTATGCAAATATTGAGTCGGCAGTTAAAGTGAATACGTGTCCGCGGCCCCAAAGCGACAGCTCCAAAATATATGGGACAGGATTTGAAGGTTTGCTAGTAATTAAGGTCAACTCTTTCATTGCCCGTGGCTTCAGAAAAGAATCAGCAGGATGAAAAGTTTCACAGCTTGCGGCTGATTCGAGTCATTATGCTCTTAAGTGTTGGATTTTTAGCCTCAAGGGTCCATAAATGATTATTTCCCTTACCTTGAGTCCCGAGTTCTTCCGCATGCGCAGACGTCCCATCCACATGTCGGTCAGCAACATCTGACTGCAAGTATGGGCGATGAAATCGCGATGCTTGGCCGCTACCGCCAGCTGCAAGCAGGTGGCGTTGCTCCAGTTCTTCAGCTCATACGTCAGGAGCTTCATGGCCATCTGCTCGTCCTGTTTATAGGACTGGTCCAGAAGTTCCACAGCCAGCTGGCCAAACTCTCTAGGAAATAGTATGCGGAACATAAGCGCACGCATAAAGACATGAACAGAGGGAGTGTTGTGCCTTGTCACCACATGTAAGGATTACGTGAAACTGGTCCAGGCATCACTGACCATCTGCTCCACATTCGAAATTAGATTTGCATAAAAACGCCATCACACGAGAGAGGACTTTTAGAAATAAAAAAAGTCAGCGGCACATAGAAATGGCTGGAGTAGACACACACGACATCATGCTGAGAGACGTTTTCAAGAGTATGTTGCCTTATTTAGCAATATGAGATTGGCAAAATAGAAACATCTCAGTATGTTGCTTAAAACTTATATGAAACTTCTCTTTTTCAGTTCTTTAGCCATATATTCTTATAAATATGGGTCATTATTTGTTTGAATCTTTTTATTATTATTTTGAATTTAAGTACGGGTTTGTCACACCCACCTGGAGTTGTGGTTGAGCTCCTGAGAGATGTCGTCCACCATGTCGTTCTCGGAAGCCTCGTGCGCCATGGCCTTACACAGTTTGCACGCCACCAAGGCTTTGGCCATTGCCTCTTCGCCGTGTTGCCAAAAGAAGAGCGCCATCTTCTGCCGTTTCATCAGCACGGCCCACACCATCAGCTCGTGGAAGGGGAAAGGGAAGTGGTTGATTTCGGGGTCGTCCAAATCGATGTCCACCTCCTCCTCTCGTTTGCGCGTGGTTTTCTGGCGGCCCCTACGGATCGGCATGTCATCCTGGTGGGGATCCGTGACATGTGACAGGAGGGGAGGAAAAGATAGACAGCTATGTAGACTATGGATGATGCTCATTACCATCAATCAAAAGAGCAAATTTGGGGGCCCTGTCCACTTTCAATTCCGCGTACAGTACACTAGATATGAATGAAAATGACATGTTTATGTTTGTCCGTGTGGGATTTTTTTCATGTTGCTTATCTCCACATGAGTTTTTTTCTTTAAAAAAGTGGGGAAAAAAAATCAAAATCTCATTTGCCCTCCTTGTGTCTGAAAAAGTCTCTTGGGTAGTGTATTCCTGTCTCTGGACTGACACTGCTAGCTAGAGCCGAACACGGCATCACGGAGGGATTGATTTCAAAAATGGTCATTTTACTAAGATTAATTTTCAACTGTAAATATCTAGTGGCTAGCTGTAGCACTCTAGATATTGTACATGCTTTGAAACAAAACCGGGCCAATGAATAGCCTGTAATGCAGTCAGCTAACATAACAAGCTAACGTGTTTTGGTTTAGCGACATTGACAGGCACACGTGAAGAGAATAAACAAAACATCATGCATGTTGTTGTTGTTGTTTTAAATACATGATTCACAGAAAACTGCAGCTACTACATAGTGCGGAATCACACATGACGTCGGTCATTGCTCATTCAGTTCGGGGAAACTGTGAGCTCAGACAAATGCGTTCTCACAAGAATTTAGTAGAAAGTTTCACAAAAGTGACAACTGATCTACTCTAACCATTTTGGGACACTATTAGTTAAAGGGGCAAACTGTCATCGTAGGAAATCTTTTATTGACCATAGCGGATACATTGTTTTTTTTATACCTACGTCTACGGCTCCTAGCTAGCTTGATTAAACATTGGAATCCCTCTGAAGGAGCTGGGCGGAAGAGATTCTCTGCTTAAACTTTTTCACACTTTTTTAAAATACTCATTTAGAAATGACCTGGCCAACGTCTGGTTCTTCGGTACAAAAACTTCACCCACCCCTTAAGCTAAACTGCCTCAGCTAGCAGGCGCAAATTAGGACTCATTAAGATTTTAACATGGAAAATGTCAAATTATCGAGAAAAATCATCAATATATATCATAAATAATAAATATAAATGACCGTCAAAACATTAAAGGAAACATATGGTAAGATATTTTTCAGTATGCTAATGGCTAGCGCAGCAAAGTAAATCAAAGGTTTTGTGCAACTTCAGAGGTGAATTTTATACTGTATTTTGGCAGAGTTTTAAAACAAGTTGGTTTTTTTAATAAATTAAGTACCGTAGGAGGGTATTGCCCTCCGTCACTGATTTTCCGTCAGTATTTGCCCACCTCTGCTAAGTACAGTGTATTACTTTTCGTATGAAATCCTACTAAAAACTCTTGTGAGAAGAGGCTCCAAAGACATGACTGACACATTTAAACAGTCGGGAGCCACAAAACAGTGATGATTATTTTTGAAAAAAGAAGACACTGACTGACCGAGGGACAAAACACAGACCAGCACGTATTTGGAAGAACACTTTAGAGGAGGGGAAGGAGGAAGTGAAGGACGGGCGGTGAAGACATGACCATGATGGCAACACTCACCTCCATCCCCAGCAGTTTCAAGGCTTTGGGCTAAAAAAGCAACAAGAACATGAACAGACTGAACAACATCTTTTGGGATGTATTTTCATGGAGCAATGTGTTGCTGGTGAAAAGACAGGCTGCTACGTATGTGCACAGCTACAACCTCTCTTGAAGCAGAGCGGTGGGTTTAGTACAGCGTACTGTGTATCTGTACTAAAAACAAGGCCATGTTTGCATTATGCATTCATGAGCTATCATCCCAGTTGGTAAAAATAGGCATGGTTTCCTTGGGGGGCGGGCGGGGGGGTTGATATCTGCATCTATTTAAGGGCTTTGTTCCTTTAAAAAAAAAAAAAAATGTGTTCATGTGCGTGCGTATGAGCGTGTGATTGTGATCACAGCTTTTGCTCGCGTTGAAAAAGGCAAAATAAGAAACGGAGTCCCTCGGCATCAAAATAGCTTTGCATTACTCCATCTTCCTCCGTCAAGCTGCTTTTGTTGCTTCCATTGGAGACATGCAAATAGATAAACAAGCATATGACAGATACGGCCGGACCATGAAGCAAAATGAAGACATTGTGAGATTTCTTTTTTTCATGTATAATGCAAGAACCCAGTTGAGGGGATTGAAGAGGAATGGACTGCATAATGAAGGTGTGCATGGGGTGGCCCACAAAAAAAAAAAAGCCAACTATAAGGTGCACAGGAGCGGGTAATGAGTCTTTTGCTAAGTGGTTTCTAATGGCCAAGTGAGATGAGTGGTACTGGCTGCATCGACAACACTTACAATCAATATCAATGTGAGTTCAATGACACACACACACACAGCATCAATATAAAACGGTAGTCTGTAATAGTTTGACCTTAATTAACCTTACATCAGAATTCCAGCTTCAAAATAACGTGGATAGGTTAATCATTCTGTCGTTACCCTTGGCGACAACAGATTAGAGCTTTCTTGCGGCTGGCTATCAGTGCACAAGACTGGACAGCTTTCAGGTTGTTAGCATTCGCGTCAATGATAACATTGAGTATCCAAAGTTACACGTTACAATGATCAGATAAAACATGTTACATCTATCTCCATTTAAAAGAATGGAAATTCCAATTTGTGCGCCGAAAGCAGCAAAAACGCTAATAAAAGTATAATTATGGGCAAAGGTTGCCGTGATCTTGCTGCCCAGTCAGGCATGTCGCAAGAAACACTGAACTTTACATGCTAAATTTGCCCTGGAGTACATATTGTAGTCCCTGCTTTGCATATTATATCATGATTTATTACAAAAGTGACAACTGATTTATTATTTATTATTTACAATGCATCCACATTATTCATCTTATCAGGGTTAATTTGCTCATAGGATATATTTGTAATGATTAATAATAATGATTTAAGTAGTGACAAAATAATATAAATACAAAAATAATACTAAAAATATATATATATATAAAATAAATATAAATATATAAAAATAGATCTAAATATATAAAAAAATTCTGCCTATATATGAAATAAAAAGAATGACCATTGAAGAAACATGAGATGAATTTGCTTACCCTTTTGGGTCCAAAAAGGTTGTGGTACAGAGTCCTGAATCTCTTCCTGGTGTAGTTGCAACGATAGGCTCCGCCCATTAGGTACTCAATCACCAATCCGATATCGATGAGGCTGATCCGGTAGTCTGGAGGCAGGTTTCCCTGCAAAAGTGAGCAGCGTTAATGGGCAACAACCTCTTGGCCAGGCAAGTAATGTGCACACTCACTGCAACAACAACACAAAAAAAATCCACATCAAACTGAGTTTGGCTATGAAAGAACGCGTGATTATTGGATTCACCTTGAAGTAGATCCAACTGAACCCTGGATATTCTCGCTTGGAAAGAACACACAGCGTCAGTGAGTAGAACGCACGATAAGCACGAGCAAGGGAAATGAGAAACACAAAACACGACGCATGAGATCTCTCTTCCAGCGCTTGGCACAAAATTGTTTTTTCAACAAGTCCGTGCTTTACATTGGAAGGAGAGCCAATATTTGGGCTGGTCTCGCGAGGCTGCAGACATTGATCAAATGTCCACATGTCTGGCCTTAAATGAAAGGCTGTTCATTTTAAAGATCAGGATTGATTTTTTTAGCTTCATTTTAAAAGCTGAATCATTTTCTTTTAGGGACTAAAGCAGGAGAAAAAAATGTTAGTCTGGAAGAGACTGGTGATATAAGGAGGGACAGACGGAGGAATCAAAGATAAGATGTTTGCCTTTGACATAAACCCTTGACGCTGCTTAATTCATTATCACGGAACACTTAACCTCAAGGGATGTCCGCTTAGTTAGGCGAGGTATACACATAGCGACAATCAAGCACAATTTGAGGATTGTCTAACGCAGGGGTGTCAAACTCATTTTTGTCGCGGGCCGCATCGTAGTCAGCCATTATGACTGTCAACCCAAATAAATGTGTGAACGCCTCAGCGAAAGCTACAAACTGACAAATAATTCATTTTCAAATCAGACTCGTGAAAACATATTTTAAAAAAAGAAGATTTTTAAAAGTGAAGACAATTTGCAATCTTAGTAATGACTTGAATTTGATGCAAATAGGCCTTCGCGGGCCACATGAAATGATGTGACGGGCCATATCTGGCCCCCGGGCCTTGAGTTTGACACCCGTGGTCCGCTTCTGATCCGGGCCAGACAAAGGCTTGATGATCGACTGGTTTTGTTTTTCTGTAGTCGACTAAAACGTGATCCGTTGGAATATTTTCTCAGAAATTTCATCGGTCCCCAACCTGTTTCACGTAACGAAGAAAGTCTTAGAAATAATTTTAATTGCAGGCATTATTTGAAGTGTTTCAAAAGAGTGTCATGAAGAGACACATGCCGTGATATTTATATTATATTATCAATTATAATTTAATAAAGATGCCATGTTTGTCATACTCTAACTCGCAAACGCAACAAGTCAAAGCGGCAGGTTACTTTCTGTGCCGAGATGTGGAAGGATGGTGACAACCAGCATGAGCCACCTTTTGTTCATTTACTGGTCAGGAAAGTCCATTTCTGCTTGAGCAGCTGCAGCCTACAAAGCCAATCTGTCTGTTTCTCACTGTGTAATGATTGGAGCACACCCGAGAGCAACCTTCAGCAACAGTTACCAGAAGAACACCTGCTTCGGTATCAAAATATCTACAAAAAGTCTGCCGAGGTGAACAAGAACAGCGGCCGCGAACGCTCAATCCGGGGAAGGCGCTAAAATCCGACAACGGAGATGCGGTGTAGTTCCACATTACTCTTAAATTACCCTTCCGAAAAAAAAAAACGATTGACCGATGGTTTGATACTCTTCATCACTTCTGTTATCAACCCAGGCTAAACTTAACGAAGAACAAGACTAGTCCAGACTCATTTCAACATACTTCATTGACACCAATTACACCAATTCTTTGTTAGCATGGCCTTTGGCGCCCCCCTTGTGGTATATGAAGGCAGAACAGAAAACACTCAAAAATACTCAGCCATTCTACAAATTAAAGTGTCTCTTGTGGATATTAAATAGCTCAGGGATATCTCGCCATGGTCTTCATTTGTATGTGTGTGTAGGTGGGCTTGTTCAAAAAGGTTCTTCGCATCAGAGTCGCGTGTGAAGATAAAGAGGGAGAGTGCGATTGCAGCATCCATTCTTTTCCGGAACTCCCGACGCAGGATGCAAGGCTACTGCAATCAGTACCGCTTGAATTAATGTACCGCAGCTAATGCTAACGCTGCTGATTCTGTTAATTCCCAACCGAGGGCTCACTCGAAATTGCCACGGACCGAGCGTTTGGCTACGTTCCAATCAAGTTGTGTGCGCAACAACAACAACAAAAAAACATGATGCAAATGGCGCCGGTTTAACTTGCAACAAGTGAATGAAAACATTTCATCATCTGCACGATGAAATTAACATGATTGCGATGCATAGGGAAGAAATGAGAAATGTGGCAAACTGTGCATTTTCACTTGTCAACACAAACAAACACATGAGGTTACTCCTTCTCAGCCTCACAGCAGTTCCACAGCTGTTTTCTCAAATTCCAAAACGTCTGCGAATAAAAGACTGTTTAATGCGCGCTGGCGTTTGTTTGCAATGGTGCTGTGTGTGCCTTCGAGAAAGAACAGAGTCAATAGTGAAGGAGTAAATGAAAGTCGACAGAGGGATGAGAGCCATGCACAGCTCTACGCAGCTCCGGCTGAAAGAAAACAGCCGGCCGGCCGGCCAGCCGGCCTCTATTTGCGGGTTAGGAGCAACTAGGACTAGCCAAACCAAGAAATACAAAGGCAAATCAAAAGAAGCTTCATGTGGTCTTGACTACACAAGACATTCCAGCCAACATTCCCAGAGGCTGTGTGAGAAAAAGTGATTCTCGTACCTTTTTGACATCCCTGACGAGGTGGTAAAGCGTGTTGGACGGGCCGTGCCTCTGCAATCAAAAAGGAAGGGAAAAGGTAACAAACTGACTGTAACGTCACGTGGACGACGTGAAGGATCAGCTTACCGTGTTGTAGAGCTCCTCTAGCCTGGATAACGTGAGGAAACGATGCATACTGACTCCGTTTTCAATCAGCAGCTTGACAAAGTCCACCCGGTCCAGAACTAAGGCATCCAACATGGCTTGCTCCAAGGAACCAACCTGAAAAGACGTGAGTTTAATGCAGGGGTGTAAAATGTATTTTTTGTCGTTTAGTTTCCCTCCGAGGGCCAATATAACTGAATAACTAGTTTTAAAATCAGATTTCGAATAATTTAAAAAGATGAATGGTAACAAAACTTGCTAGCGATATCTCTATTTTTAAAAAGTGACGACAATTATTAATTTTAGTGAAGACATAAAGTCAAATTTGTCTTTGCGGGCCACATAAAATGACGTGGCGGGCCGTATCTGACCCCCGGGCCTCCATTTTGACACCTATGGTTTAATGTGACCGAAGGTTTCAGACAAACTATCACATGCTAAATAATTTGGGGTACAGTTTAGGCAGCGAGCTTCCTGTGAATATCTTACAGGCCACTGTTGTCCATAGATGAAGATCTGACTTCGGGCAATGTCGACTCTGTTCCACGCCAAAGCCAAACTCAACTGGTCAGGAGCTGAAGCGTTGGCGCCTGGAGGAGGAGGATGAATCACATGCATGTTTGCTTCTTGGATTAAAACAATGATAATATTGTCCTTTCTAGAACCAATTCTAAAACTCTGTAATGGTAATCTGGATTTTGTTCTCAGATTTTTTTTTTCTTCTGTCTTGCATAATGACACTAAAGAAACTTGAAGCTCGCATCTTGAAACAAATAAGGAGAGCCGAGGCATCAGCGGTTGTATAACAATTCCCTGCCAGCCCACCTTCCAGAGATTGTCTCATTCAACCCCCAATAGAAAACAAAGGCTCTAATGAGTTGTTTTGCCACCAAGGCGACTGAACGACCAATTGGTATGCAGGATATTCGGTCACCAGCCACTGTGGGCAACAACAACACTATTAAGATGACTCCGAGGAGACATCCCCTCTTCGGCATTTAAAAACGGAGACGCCGCTCTTGTTACGATGACCTAGATGAATGAGAATCTTCCGAAATATATTTTCATCGTTTGATTCGCTATGTAAACAGCAGATTGAATCAAAATGGATTAAAAAAAATAGTTCATACAAATAAAAAATAGTTAAATAAATCATAATAAATAGTTACAAATAAAAATAATACCAAAAATAATTTAGTGGACATTTTATTTAGGATTGAAGACATATATAACAAATAATAATTCAATAATAATAAGAATAATAATAATATAAAAAATAATAATAAATTGACGTCAACTGCTCAGACAATAATTTGAGTCTTTTAAGCTGCCTCATTTAAAAAAAATCAGTCTTGTGTGAATTAAACCCTAATAATCTTTTAGTATGTAGACAAGAATATTCAATGAGCCCGATAGAATAATCAGTCTACAAAGTGGCGCTACTCGAAGGCCCGCACACGCATTACTTGAGCCTCACGCTGCGATTTCGACTAATAAGAGGACAAGCTCGCTAATAAGCACTTTACTGGAGATTTGTGTGCATTAAAGTGCAGCGTGGTCTTGTTTTATTCAAAGCGTGTGATCTTGTAGTGCTTTTCCGTGGAGGCCAAATAATCTTTATGGAGCGAACGGATTGAGTCCCTCAGACATCGGACGTCAATTATTCCCT
Source organism: Syngnathus leptorhynchus (assembly GCF_054491065.1). Lineage (NCBI taxonomy): Eukaryota > Metazoa > Chordata > Actinopteri > Syngnathiformes > Syngnathidae > Syngnathus > Syngnathus leptorhynchus. The sequence goes on along the minus strand of NC_141198.1, from coordinate 17,066,914 downwards.
CAAGTCTGCTTTGTTCTTAAATCTCACAACCTCTTGTTTGCTACAATCTTGTTGTGGGATCTAATCCAGTGTTTTCAAATGCAGGATGTGACAGAGGCAGAATTTCACTTTGCACTAAAAGCCTTCACACGACTTTTATTCACCGTGCGGGAGAGAGAAAATGACTCTCGTGCGGCTTTTTTTTTCTCTCGAGTGCTTCCTCTGCACGATTTTAATGAAATCCCTTCTTCCCACTTTCAAAAAAAAACTGCGTATAAAGAGATGGAAAACAAACCTATTAGAAATCAGGACAAAAGATAACAGAATGTTTGTTCACAGGCAAGGCAATAAAGGCACCAATCACCGTGTGAGTCAAAGATATGATGCATCTGCAAGAATGATGACAAACATTCCAATCTGCTACAAACTATTCACAAGTGCAAATAAGAGAATGCTCCAAAACGGCTACTGACATGGTTAGAGTCCGATTGTACCATCAGAGCAACCGTGATCAATCAGAGATGCTGAGCCACCAATCGAAAGTATGGATCCTATGCGTGTGTGTGTGCGCGTGTGGGAAGACTGGCCTTGGGAAACAATTGGGAATGGTTCAGTTGTGTCGGACTCCCAATGTCCCCACCGATCCCTGTTTATTTGCTAAGCGAACGTCAAATCAATACGCGGCTACTGAATCAAGGTTGAACAAATAGCTGGATGCTTTTGCCTGAGGTTAAATGAGCCTGCAAGGCCAATATATCACCATCTTTGAATATGAACAGTATTAGTGCTGACCTTTTAGAAGTGCGGTGAGGATGGCAAGGTCAATATCTTGATGACCTTCGGACCCCATTCGAAAGACTGTAATCTGGGAGGGACAGAAATGATATGAAATTAAATATAAGAATATAATAATAGAAGAAAGAATATAAATAATATATATATAATATATAATATAAGCATATGTGTATATATATAATAAATAATAAATAAAAATATTAACACATTTTTTGGACACCACAGTAAAAAAGAAAATGATACCCTTCCTCTGTCTTGAGGCACGCTCTTATGCTTTTGAGGTGATATTTGACAAACAAGTGTTGGCACATGATGGTATTATTATTATTATTATTATTATTATTATTATTATTATTATTATTATTATGTGGGTATCAGACAAGGCTACGCCTCCCCTGCCATCATGAAAAGGTGAAAAACAAATTCAATTGTTTTTATTATAGTCATTTTCCTTTTAATTTCAGTAGTTTTGTATCGTTTTGAACCAAAATCGCTAGATTTTCATAGTCATTTTAAAACCGAAGACAATTCGCTCGGAGGAGGCAACTTCCTGCCTAGCCTCCTCTGAGGATAGCGTAATCACACGGCTGCCTATGTTGACAGGCTATACAAAACTGATCTCGGTTTTTATGTCGCTGTTTAAGTGTTCAAACAGTGTGGCTATATTAACAAATTTCCGTAGTTAAGCTAGTGTATTGAATATCTAGTTTTTTTTGTCATTTGTCTTTAACGTCGTGTTTCTTAAGATGAACAAAACGGCTTTGAAAAGAGACTTTACGGAGTACGAAAAAAGTTCTCCAGCCTTCTGGCAGGGGGTGCTAGTGATCCCGGGATGCTTCATACGCCAGAAGAAGAGATCCCCAGTTCACATTTACACTGAACACCTGAGGAGCAGTCGGCCATTTGTTTCGTTCTACATTGGTTTTGTTTTTCCCGTTTTTACATTTCGTTTTACAATGGATTACATATCCAAACGATTTTCAACGATGAATTTTCGGTCGAAGCAGGAGGTCATCAGTAAAGAAAGAGCAACTCCGGAGTTAAAAGGTTTGATTCGGACAACGGGACTTCAGAACGGAGTGGTAGGCACGAGTTTTTGATTTCATGTGCTTTATTGAGTGTTTTTCTATGTGAAAACTGCTGATATGAGATTTTAATTAAAATAGTTTAAATTAAATACTGAATAAGCCACACTAGAGCGGCGTTCCCCAACATTTTTTGTGAAACTGTTAGTTGCCAGGCAAATTTTACCGGGGGGTGACGTCAGTGGCTCCCCAGTAGTGAACTTGTAGTCTTATATTGTGAATGTGCAATTATTACTACAATAGTATTCTAAATAAGGGATGACCGATTTGAAATTAATTTTGGTTAACCCAAATCCTAAAAAAAGTAAAATAAAAAGAGCAGAATTAAATCCCGCCAAAAAACCTACCAACGTAAATTCAATCGGACGCAATGCTAGAGATAGCCACCAGGGGGTGCCCAAGGGTGACCGGACGGCGTGGTGGCCATTTTGGAAAACCATGGTACCGTGAGTGTAAGAGACACCCAAAATAAGGATCTTCAGGTAAAATAGGATACCAATAAAATATGCTGTGGAGATTGCAGTGATCCCAAGAGATCACGGTGTATGGGACACCCTGCCAATGGGATCCCCAGATGTCAAAACTAAAGTACAGTAATAAAATGAAATGTGACAGATGTTTGAATTAAAATAGAAGTACAACACCAATTAACAGTAAGAAAAAATAAAATTGACAGCTGAACATTTAAATCAATGAGATCAAAAGTGTAGGGGATAAAAAAAGCAAAATTGTAAGATAGTTGATGGTGAGAAATGGATAAGCAACCTTTGTACTCAACTGGGACAAAGGACCCAGCCATATTTGAAGACACGATACTCAGGGTTGAGAATATTAAAATAGGTTTTGACTAATAATCGGAAATCCAATAAAGCCACGGTCAGGGCCGCTCAAAAGTATATCAAAATTACCTGGAGTAACTGCCGGAAAATGAGAGGTAGTACCAGGAACCTGAATGAATAGAAACCGTGAGTGTATGAACAATGGGTTATCCTTCCCTGGGGCCTTGCGGTGTATGAAGCACAGGGAAGTGGAAGGAATTAAATCCAGCATCTCCTTAGGTCGTGCGTTGTAATGGGACAAAGGAGATTGCTCAAGAAGATAGGAGAATACTTTTGTAGGCTGGTTCTCACTCTGATCAGGGTGAATTGATCCTGAGCTCTTCTGCCTTGAGTGGTTTGACCTGGATACCTAGCGGTGTTAACGAAGGGTCAAGGTGACTCAAGTGCTCAGGGGCTCCAGTGCTCTTGGACCCTGATCGGAGGAGAAAGGCAGCGGTCCACCGTGGCTGGTTCTCACTCTGATCGGTATGGATTGATTCTCAGCTCTTTTGCCCTGAGTGGCTTGACCTGGATACCTAGCGGTGTTAACGAAAGGTCAAGCCTCGCTCATGCTAAAGCACGCAGGGTATGGCGGTCCAGAGCGGAAGGACCTTAATCGAGGCTCAGTCTTCTATGAGGGTTAGCCTCGCTCATGCTACAGCACACCTGGCACCACACACGTTAAGATTGGACTCTAAATGGGGAATTGGAACGCTCTCGAAATTCTTACCCCGAATATTCACATCCCCTAGTCCAGCTTAGGTGACTAGGCCGAGGATGCACCGGGACCTAGGCGATGTAGAGTAGCTTTTCTTTTTCAGCCATTCCCTCAACAATTACTGCAATACAGGTGAGTTCCCTCTAGGTACTTTGTTGGGAGTTTTGCCTTCCCTGGAGCCTAGCGATATATGAGGCACAGCAAAGTGGAAAGAATGAATCCAGGATCTCCTTAGGTCGTGCATTGTCATGGGACAAAGAAGATTGCTCAAGAAGAAAGAAGCTTTTTTTTTTTTATAGGTACAACTGAGAGGAGACCACTGGGGAGGCACTGCTTAGTCAGGGCTGGCTCCAGTGCTCTTGAACCCTGATCGGAAGAGAAAGGCAGCGGTTCACCGCGGCTGGTTCTCACTCTGATCGGGGTGGATTGATCCCCAGCTCTTCTGC